>NC_135505.1:108023105-108623105 GCF_052857255.1 Amblyomma americanum | reverse complement strand
GATGCCACATATATTAACTCATATCCAGTAGCGCTCAGCCGTTGTACAAAGGTATTTCCTTTTAAAATAATCCTGTTACGGCGCTTAAACTGTACTAAAAATACTATATACTATAAATGCTGCTGCGCACATCAAACCACTAACGTATTTTTCCCGCCGCGGTGGCTCAGTGGTTAGGGCGCTCAACTACTGATCCGGAGTTCCCGGGTTCGAACCCGACCGCGGCGGCTGCGTTTTTATGGAGGAAAAACGCTAAGGCGCCCGTGTGCTGTGCGATGTCAGTGCACGTTAAAGATCCCCAGGTGGTCGAAATTATACCGAAGTCCTCCACTACGGCACCTCTTCTTCCTTTCTTCTTTCACTCCCTCCTTTATCCCTTCCCTTACGGCGCGGTTCAGGTGTCCAACGATATATGAGACAGATACTGCGCCATTTCCTTTCCCCAAAAACCAATTATTATTATTATTATTATTATTATTATTATTATTATTATTATTATTATTATTATTATTATTATTATTATTATTATTATTATTATTATATGCAGGAACTCCTAAGCCTCAATGCCGCTTGCATAATGGGCGTGGATCAACCCATTTAACAACCCGAGAATAATACTTTAGATGCAGAATGGACGTTACCCTATTGACCACACCCTTTCTATTAAAAATACCAGTGTTGCTAGAGTGCTATATATGGCAATACGCCCTCAAGGGTGTAGATTATTTTGCAGCCTCCCAAGCAGCACAGGTCATCGGCCCAATATTGCAACAGGATGGTCCCATCCTGGTCCATTGTAGGGCCAGCTTTGCCAATACAGTTCCAATGTTGGGCCAATTACTTGTGCTGCTTGGGCTGTGTCACTTGCAAGACTTTAACTAAGCGTCATTTCCGTCCCATTTTAAAGGCGTACTGCTGGAACCAGGAGCAAGGATGCCCGTTCGTGGACACCCTCCCGAGTGTCCTGCGCCACTATGAAGAGGAATGCTCCTTCCACGCTGTGGAATGCCCCCGCTGTGGAAACAGTGTCCCGCTCTCTGACCTTGTAACGCACTACAGAGCCGGATGTGGCGACACCGCAACCTCCAGTCCCCGCAACCTCCATCTGGAAGATAAGCAGCGCCAGCAGAATGAAGGCATCGTCCAAGTTGGTGACGTCAAAGCTGCTCTGGAAGAATTTAAGACCCTCCTGAGCAATCCGCACCAGGACCAGCTTCTGGCCTTGCAGAGCCAGATTAACATACTCACTGAGGGAACAACGAAGCACAACCTTAGCCAGACTAGAACACTCGGACTCATTTCGCGCACTATTTGCGAGCTACGCTTGCAAAATGAAGCCGTCATTTCCGAGCTGAAGCGACACTGTGAAGAGGAATGCTCTTCCCAGGCTGTGGAATGTCCCCGTTGTGGAAGCAGTGTACGGCGCTCTGACCTTGTAACGCACTATAGGGCAGGATGCGGTGGCGCGGCAGCCTCCAAGACGGAAGACAAACAGCCACAGCAGGATGAAGGCGGCTTTCAAATCCATGACATTACAGCCGCTCTAGAAGAACTCAAGACCCTCCTGAGGGAGCCGCTACAGCTGCACCTTCCAGGCTTGCAGAGCCAGATGAATGATCTCACTGAAGAAGTGACAGAGCACAACCAAGGGCAAATGCGAGTCCTAGGACAAATCTCGAGGGCAATTTGCGAGCTGCGCTCGCAAAATGAAACCGTCATTTCCACACTGAAGCAAAACTTTGACGAAGAAGAGAGCTGGGATCGCAGAACGCCCATTCCATGGCGTCTCGAAGAGAGGCACATCCTCCGGAAGCTCGAACTTTTCGCTGACGAATCTCTGGCTCACCTGGAAGATATGCGCCAGGCGGCCGTGCAGCACATCGATCATCCAACCATTCGCCTGGACCGTTTTTCTACTTTTGCTGTAACAGAGAGATGTGGTCTTGGAAGGCACTGCTGGCTGACTTGGAGGGAAGGCTGGCAGGAGTGCCTGAATTATGAATTCATTGTGAAGAATGTTGGCCAAATTTTCCGCCGTGCATCTCATGACCGGGTACTTGTTGGCGAGGTCACCCAGTGGCATTGGAGGGATGTGTACTTCACAGTGGCTATTGTAAAAAATGGGCGGCAGGAGAGCCTGGATGTCTGCTTCCGTTTCGCCACTACTCTGGAAAGCTCCCGCACGGACTGCAAGGTGAAAAGCGTAGAACTGAGAAGCTGCAACGGAAAAGACGCACGCTACATGGTTCGTGCGGACGAAGCCGAACCATCGCGGGGTGCTTTCGAATGGGACCACGTGTTCTGGATTAGAATTTCAGAGCTCAAGAACATTGAATTCGTGAGCGGTGGAGGGGTGAAAGTGATTGCGTCTGTAGAGACTTAGTGCCCGTTATTTCACGCCCCCGCTAGGATTGTAAACCTTGTGTTTTGCCCATAGCAGTCCGGGTTAAGAATGACCTATACAGAGTCATCGCCCTCTTCTGACACCCAGATCACACCTTCAGTGACATGCTCATGCTGGCACACAATGTAGTACTTTCTGTGTGTGTCGGCTCAGGTTTAGGTTATGATTCATGACAAACATAAGGAACTGGACATTGTTCTGCCCGAACGCCACGACTAGCTGTCTCGAGAAATTTCACCTCTCGCATTTACTCTTTTCTAAATACCTCGTCCGAACGCGCAGGTCATCCTCCTTGCGCAGGCTGTGGACGTTGCAGCGTTTTATAGAGATCAGGGGGCAATTTTCATTGTGGTCAACAACAGTGCGAAGACGTTCCTATGTGTCAGCATCACCGTCGTGATGTGTCATAGGCAAGACTACAGACATCTTCTCCAACACGTGATGGCTGCAAATGCAGTAAAATGTCTTGACACACATTTGCACCTTTACAGGGTCATCGCCCTCTTCTGACACCCAGAATCTACGCACTCCTGTGCAAAGAAATACAAGAATTACACAGATTTTTCTTTTTTTCGTATTCTTTCGTTTCACAAACCTTTTATAATGAGGAACCTCTCGTACATGCTCCAAGCTTTTAATTCCTCGTGCACAGATGTGCAGAGAGCCATGACAACGCTCTCTTAACACTATTTCACAAGTATGTCCCTCTCAATAGATCATGTTCGCTTCACCTTGACGTTCAATCACGTATATTTGAAAGATTTCACAATAACCTCAGCTTCAAATGCATCTGCGATGATACATTAAACTTCAATTAATCGACACTTCCTTGGTCATCGATTTATGAAATGATTCACCAGATAACAACGTTTCGCTGTCTCCCCCAGGTGCATTCCATCACCAACTCAAAGCACATTATACTGAAGCCATCGCTTAACAGGCCGTCGGTCACATATCTTTGATATCTTTATTGCTTTGCTTTGGCTGTTAAATGTCATTTTGATGCAATTTTTGTACTCACGTTTTACTTTATGCTTCTCATTTTTTTTCGTATCTGCAGTAATTTGTTGACCATGCATTGGATTGTACTATATCACGACTTGTTTGATTATGCCCTGATAATAACACGAGCTACGTGCATTTTATTTTATTGTTGAGTTCTAACCTGTGTTGTGTATCTCTTCTCTTATTTTTCCGTCGTTTGTTCTTTTACTCTCCTTTTTTTCTTCTGTCGAAATATTTTTGCTGTATTACATTTTTTTAATTATGTTCAGCTTATTGTGTTACAGATACACTGATTGAAATTTCACGCCCCTCTTACACAATCCCTGACTGGCCTGTAAGGTATTTCAAATAAATGAAGTTGCGTCTTAGTCTCACAGTGTTCGCTTCCCGGTATGGTGTCCTCCTGCCATCACTGAAGTCACTGGTGCGATTTACTCTTTCGTTGTGCAGATCCCACCACATTTAGACTGGGACGAAATACTAAATGGTCCGCGTATAATAATACCTTTATAGGAGTTAAAGAACCATACTTTTCTCGGTTATCAATCGCAGCCAAAAACAATGAAAATCAATCGTACCTACTCTAGCCAACATTGAAGCTCTGAAGCATAATATTTCTGCACTCAATAATGTAGACTAAATTACATTAAGATTGACATTCGGACGAAGAAAGAGAAGCGACGTCGCAAACGAAACAGACCAACAAAGTGTGATTCGCTACATCACTGAAGACATAAGGGGTGCCTGTTCTACTCCCACCACCATGAAAGTGACAGCTGAAACCGACATAGCTTTCCAAGAACAAGCACGAGTAACCAATGCGTGTATAGAATCGGCCACGATTAGAAAATTGCGTTGCATCAGTAAATTCACTTCGTCAGAAAATTCAGCACCTCGCATGCGGAAGGTACTGAATTCTAACCACAGAACCGCCGGGGTATTGTGCCAGCTGTTTCAATGAATGCAGGTATCCGCGCGCTATGCGCTCGACTTTACCAGAGGTAAAACGTTTGAGGAAGGCTGCCTACTACACTTACCTCAAGACGTTAAGCTGCCTTCCCCCAATATCGCACTATGATGCTGAGAAACGACAATATATCCTACGTCAATTAGAAGACAGCAGGCAGGGGGCTTCCGCGATGCCACTGCGTGGTTGTACCTCGAGGTATACGAGCGTCCGCGCCCTGCCGAAGTCACGCATAAGCAGCGTGCGTGTGAGCAACTAAGCCGTGCAGTACGCCGCGTCAAAACTAGCAACGCTATCTCTCACGCATGTATGTCACAGAATGTACTGTACATCCTGTGACATGCGCGTGACTGATCACCTTAATTCGTCTTGAGCCAAGTCGCTGTCGGCAGTAGTTTTTGTTTAGCAGCAGAACCATTGCAGAGCCACCTGAAAGGCGTGGCTTCTCCGTAAGTTTTAAGCTTTTGACAGCCTATCATGGTCAACAAAGAGAGTCATAAAACGTCGAAGAGTACATCCAGCCACCAGCTGTCTTGAGCTCCTGCAGCAACACGCTGCTTCAAGTCGACACGTAAGGAGTGTAAGACGAACTGAAATTGTCGCGCTTCTGCACGGCACATAAAGGGCTAGCGCAACGATTGTGCGAATGTTTTTTTTTCGTCTTTATCGGTGTCGATAACGCCCTCTCGGCGGCAGCCGGCATCCTGCCGTTCGACAATGCGGCCAGCGTTTCCTGCTATGCCCGACCAGGGAGGAGGACAGCTGGTTCGGCTGAGCGCCGCCGGCGTGGTTGGCCTCAGTGTGCGGCCCACACGGCTTGTAGTGGACTGTGACATTCCGTGTGTGCTACGAGGATCCACGTTCGACGGCGCGGCGTAGACGGAGACCCGTGACAGCGGCATCATCAATTACCCAGCCATGCTCTTTGAGTGACGACCAGAAAAACCGGACCCGCCGCCGCCCCGGGGAAACAGGCTTTATCCTCCCCAATTTCCGGTTACATTCCAGGACAAGGGAGCTGTCAGCGGGCCAGAGCGCGCCGTACCACAGCCGACGCTATGCGCTACCGGGAAGACGACATTCTTTCCCTCCCCCCCCCTTTGTCGTGGGCTATCGCCGGGAAGGCACCCACAGCTTCCCAGAAGGGCAGCGACGGACACCTGTCATGGCGGACAGGCAGTACTCGCCAAGAATGTGGAAAGACAGGCGCTAGTGAATTAGCTCCGAAGAGAGAGCCTGTGTATACTCTCACTTGAGAGAGAGTGGTGGCGTTTTTGTTGTTTATTTAGTTTGTATTGTTAACAGACTCTGGGTTCGAGGCTAAGCCCAACCCAAAGGGGTGGTCCCCATCTCGCATGTTATTTTGGATTGGAGAATTGATGCTTTGGGCGGGCCACTGGAAATGACCGCCCTTAGTCCTTTGTTAATCAAGTGCTTAAAAGCACATGTAAACGGATGCAGTCCAGTCTGAGCTGGGGCTCCATGCTTAGCATGTAATGTGATGCTACTTAGGCACTAACCTGCCCGGTCGATGAGTAAAGTAGTGCAAAGTTTGTTCTTTTGTAAATTCAGTTCTGCTTTTTCCAGTTTAACTCTCTGTATATGTATGTTGTAAAATTATGCTCTGCTGTCATCATCTACAAGCTCGCCTCCTGTTCATCTTCCAAGCCGAACGACACTAGAGGAAGGGTTTGTGAACCATCCTCGAAGAAACGGACGACTATTGAAATTCTACTGCATACACGCTCAGGACGACATCGTTCGCCAAGAGGGCCTTCAGCGCCGAAGCCCGACGGCGTGCAGCTTCTGCCAGCAACCGCTCGAGCCCAACTCCGGAGCCACTCCATCGCCCCCATGAAGTCGTCGGCACGTAAGCTCGGACGCCCCAGCCTCTGATGTATAACCTTAATCATGTGTAATTATTGAATATACCTGTTTGTTTAAACTGAGCCATACGGTGTCTCTTTGCCTCTCCGTCCCGTGTGGACCTGCGCATTATGGGGGTCATCACACTGGTGTCAGAAGTGGGGTCTCAAAAGCAAATGTCCTCTGAATGCTGTGACATTCATGACTTCAAAATTGTAATCAAAAGGGAATCACGGGACTGATTGTGGGACTTTTACCCCCATTTGAGAGGCTTGAGGCACTGGAGGGCTTGAAAAAAAAAATGACTGTATCTGAGGGAGCTCCCACTCCACAGCCGTCGCTCGGAGCAAGCATGCTGGCATTAGGAAGCGTCATTCCGACGTTTACGGGAGATAAGACAGGGGTTCCAATCTGCGATTTCTTTTCCATGCTAGAAGAGATTGGGAAAATGGGGGATGGTCCGATGCTCAAATGCTGGGAATGGCGAGGTGTAAGATGGCAGGAGCTGCTCATGATTTTGCCTGGCGAGACGAAAAAGTAAAATCCACAAAATCATTTGCGGAATTTAAGAAGCTCGCGTTTGAGCATTTCGACACTGAACCACGTCACGTGCGGGTACAGAGGTTCCGTGACGCCGGACAGATGGTAGGGGAGGACGTGCGAACATTTGCGTCGCGGCTTCAGCGCCTAGCACGCGATACGTTAAGCAGGGAGGAGGAAGGAGACCAGCTAAGGAAGAAATACGCGGAGGATCTACTTAAAGAGGAAATGACCGCTTTGTTCGTGGCTGGTCTGCAAGACCCCGTGCGCCGGTTCGTGCTCTCGCGCAAGCCGAGCAATTTCGACCAAGCCGTGGAGGCCGCATTGGATGAGGAACAAAATGAGGCGTTAACGACAGCCGCAGCGAGAGTACGCGTCATAGAGAGAGCGGTGCTCAACCCTGAGGTTGCTCTCTTGACAGAGCGGTTAGATCGCTTGGAACAGCTGCTAACTCAGCAGGTAGAACGCCAGGTTGAAGCGCGCGCTCAACAGCGCCCATTCGCTGGAAACCGGAGACCGCCACAAAGCTACAGGCGCGGTATGCGAGATTTTGAAGAAATCGTATGCTTCGCTTGCCAGGGTCGCGGACACATCGCCAGGTTCTGCCAAAACGTGCGCCGTGGGGAGCCACAAAGAGAAGCAGGCGAGACACGCCCTAAGCAAGCAGACAGCGGGACTCCAGATACCGAGTCAAAAAACTAGTTAGTCCTCGCCAGCCTGAGGAGCGTGGGGAGGGAGCAGTAGATGATGAGGTGGTGGTAGTTTGTGTGGCCGACGAGGCATGCCCTGTTGTGCGTTGCAAGTTAAATGGTTGTTGTATGGAATTGTTGATAGATACGGGGTCAAAGGTGACATTGCTTAAGGAGAGCAGTTTTAACACGCTTCGAAGGAAGGGGGACCGCGAGGTGTTGGAAGCGTCTGGTGGTATGGCAACCAAATTTGTAGGCATAACGGGGGATCCTCTTGGCATAAGTGGACTCTACCGGTTACACTTCTCTCTCGGCGGAATTGCATTGGAGCACCCCTGCTACGTATGCCCGGACACGGTGTCTCTGCCAAACGGAGTGTCAGGTATATTAGGGCAGGATTTTTTGAGAAAAGGGAAGGTAGTAGTCTCATTCTCTGAGGAAGAGGTTAATGCGGGCGGCTCAAAAGTTCCGTTTTTGAACAGGAGAGGGGCTGAGATTCGCATTACCGATATTGACACCCGTCAAACAGTGGGATCATTGGAGAAGGTATATTCGCGGGTTGCCGTCCGGCTGGTCGAGGAGGCGGTCGTCCTTCCTTGGTCGGAGCACATTTTGTACGCGTTTGTGCCTTCAGATGTAGAGAGCGGCGCCGTGGGAGTGCTTGAGCCGGTCGACTCTCTCAGCAATGGCCTGAAGGCAGCCGCGTGCCTCGTGACAGTTAATGACGACCACAGAGTGCCCCTACGGGTGGTTAACTGTAGCCAGCAGCCACTGAGCCTTCCCAAGAACAAAACATTGGCTTTCTTCACCTCTGCGATAGAGCAACGTGAGCCCACCGATACGGTACTCGCAACTGTAGAGCATGCTAGTCCTTCGGCTGCTCCAAAGGTGTCGTTCGATCTTTCTCACGTAAAATCCAGGGAGAGGGAGGCTCTGGCTGGTTTGCTGAACGACTACTCGGAGGTATTCGCCGCGTCCAACCTGGATTTGGGCTGCTGTGGCGTTATAAAGCACAGGATAGAAACCGGCACTTCATCGCCCGTTTACCAGCGTGCGTACAGGATTCCTTACTCCCAACGTGAGGAGATGGAGCGGCAGGTGCAGGACCTGATTGATCGCGGCATTGTCGAACACTCAAAGTCACCCTGGGGAGCACCAGCACTATTGGTGGAAAAGCCAGATGGCTCGTATCGATTGGTAGTGGACTACCGCAAACTAAATGCCGTAACTCGCATCGATCCATACCCCATCCCCAATAAACAGGAGACGCTTTCTCAGCTGGGCTCTGCCAGGTACTTCACGGTAGTGGACATGGCGGCGGGATTCTGGCAGATAGCAATGGATCCGGCAGATGCCGAGAAAACGGCATTCAACACGCCCTCAGGGCACTATGAATGGAAAAGAATGCCGATGGGTCTGGCCAACAGCCCTGCTGTCTGGCAGAGAACCGCTGATGTTATCCTGGCAGGTCTTCTGGGGAGGCTGTGCTTCGTGTATATGGATGACATTATCATATACAGTGGCAGTTTTGATAACCATTTGCGCGATATTGAGCAGGTTTTGGTGCGACTAAGAGCAGCGGGTCTCAAACTGAAGCCCTCTAAGTGCCAATTCCTCAAAAACGAGGTGAAATACCTCGGGCACGTTGTTTCAGCTGACGGCGTGCGACCGGACCCTGAGAAACTAAGGTGTGTCTCGGATTTTCCATCCCCGACTAGCGTCCGCCAGGTCCGGCAGTTTCTCGGCCTGATCGGTTACTACCGAAGGCACATAGAGGAGTTCGCCAAGCTCGCTAAGCCGCTCACTGCCTTAACAGCCAAAAATGTCGCCTTTCGTTGGGACGAAAACGCGGAGAATGCTTTTGGGGCCCTGAAAAGGAAGCTAATAAGTGCACCGCTGTTACGCCACCCGGATTTTAGTTTGCCCTTCGTTATGGCCACAGATGCGTCAAAGTTCGCAGTTGGTGCCGTGCTATCTCAGGTTATCGAGGGCAAAGAACATCCCGTTGCTTTTGCTAGCCGACAGTTGAGCCCCACAGAGCAAAAGTACGGAGCTACGGAAAGGGAGTGCCTCGCCGTTGTCTGGGCAGTAAAGCACTTCAGATGCTACCTTTACGGCCGCAAATTCAAGCTAGTCACAGACTGCCATCCTCTGAAATGGGTGATGAGTGTCAGGGACCCTAGCTCGCGACTCGCTAGATGGAATCTACACCTGCAGGAATACTGCTTTGAAGTTGAGCACAAGTCAGGAAAGACACATCTGAATGCTGATGCACTCAGCCGCACAGCTGCCGTGGCAGCTATAGAAGAGTTTGTCCCCGTAGTCGACCCCGCCGAATTACGCACAGAGCAGTGCAAAGATCCTGACCTGAAGCGAATAATCGAAAGCTTAGAGGGCGCACCGTCTCATCCCGAACAGCTAGGTTATTTCATTGACAAAGACGGCACCCTGTGTCGGCGCACGAGGCCAACCAGGAAAGGGAGACCAGAGAAAACCGCTTGGGAGAGAGTCGTCATACCTCGGTCGTGGACAGAAAGGGTTCTTCGCGCGTTTCACGATGCGCCATGCGCCGGTCATTTTGGCGTAGCGAAGACACGCAGGCGTGTGGAGCGTTTGTACTTTTGGAGTGGCATGCGACAGGATGTTAGAGACTACTGTGCGAAGTGTCATTCCTGTCTCGAAAGAAAAACACCCAAGGGACGAAGACCAGCTCCAATTCAGCCGTTCCCTGAGGTTTCGGCTCCCTTCGAGCGGACAGGTATGGACATAATGGGCCCATTGCCCACGACCACTTCCGGAAACAAGTACATTTTAGTATTTGTCGACCACCTTTCAAAATACGCGGAAGCGGTAGCACTCCCAGATCAGAAGGCAGACACGGTTGCAAGAGCATTTGTCGAACAGATCGTGCTCCGACATGGACCCCCGAGGCAACTCTTGACAGATCGGGGAACGAACTTTGTGTCGCAGCTAATGAGGAGAGTTTGCGAGCTGCTTAAGATCGCTAAGAAGCAGACAACACCGTACCATCCGGCTTGCAACGGCGCGGTGGAGCGACTGAACCAAACCGTGGCCGGGTTCCTGTCGCATTTTGTTTCGCGCGACCAGCGGGACTGGGACTTGTGGCTCCCGTATGCAATGTTTGCCTACAATTCCGCAGCACACGAGAGCACGGGCGAATCGCCATTCTTTCTTCTCTACGGCCGAGACCCGGACCAGCCTAGTGAAGTGCCAGAGGGCCCCCGTCGTGTCCCATACGCTTCACTGGACGACTATAAGGTTGAGCTAGAATCGCGCTTGCAAGTGGCGAGGGACATCGCAAAGGAGTCCTTAAAGAAAGCGGCGAAGCGCAGGAAGGAGGTGCACGATCGCAGTGCTAGAGACGCGCCGTTTGATGTGGGGGACAGCGTGTACATTGAAAACTGCCAAAGGCAGATTGGGCTAGCTCGTAAGTTCCAGACGAAGTGGAGAGGACCGTGCGAGGTTGTCGAGAAGCTTTCTCCGGTAAACTTCAGAGTCCGAGACGTGAACCGGCGTTTGATAAGGATACACGCAAATCGCCTCAAGTCGGCACCGGTTCAGTATTCACGAAATGAGGAAAGGGAAAGCGCCGATTTTGATGGGGACAGAAGTGAAGCGGAGCGCGCAGATAGTTCGCAAGAAACGCCCTCTCCTGCATTTGTTCGGCAGGCGCCCGAGGTGACGGCCGGAATGCCACCGGATTTACTTCATGCATTGCTAGAAGAAGAAGCGCGCGAGGTTGCCGCGCAGATAACGCCAGGAGAGGCTCCTGCCACGAGCCCTCGCGAGTCCCAAAGCAGACAAAGGGGCACAGACTTATTTAGTATGACTCATGAAGGCCGATATCCGCTGCGAAATCGGAAAGCTAAGTCGGACTAATGGCGTAAACAGAGCGGAGTTGTGAACTGGTTAGAATTGGGTAATGCCGCAGCTCATAACATTGCTATGTGCTTATGTGTTAAGTTATCAGAGTTGGTAGTTAAACCTTTCTGTCATTAAGTAACACCTTCACAGGAGAGCATACGGAGCGCATGCAGAACCTGCCCTTATTCCTTTTGTTATCTATATTTTTGTCTGTGCCGTGATCGTGCTAGAAGTGGGAGCTCCTTTGTAACTGTGGTAAATTTATTTCGTCCAGTTTGGACTAGAAAGGAGAGGCTTGGGTGCTGAGTTTCATGTTTATCTGTAAAAGAAGATCAGTGCTGCCCCTGGAGACGCCAGTATTGACAGCGGAGGCATATGGTGTTGTGCAGTGGTGTTGAGTGCAGCGAAAAGTGTTTTGTCGGACGCACTGTGCGAGGCGATTCAGAAAGACAAGGGGAGCTGCGTGGACTCAAATGTTCGGAGAACATTCTTCTGGAGGGTGAGCGAGTGTGACATTCCGTGTGTGCTACGAGGATCCACGTTCGACGGCGCGGCGTAGACGGAGACCCGTGACAGCGGCATCATCAATTACCCAGCCATGCTCTTTGAGTGACGACCAGAAAAACCGGACCCGCCGCCGCCCCGGGGAAACAGGCTTTATCCTCCCCAATTTCCGGTTACATTCCAGGACAAGGGAGCTGTCAGCGGGCCAGAGCGCGCCGTACCACAGCCGACGCTATGCGCTACCGGGAAGACGACATTCTTTCCCTCCCCCCCCTTTGTCGTGGGCTATCGCCGGGAAGGCACCCACAGCTTCCCAGAAGGGCCGCGACGGACACCTGTCATGGCGGACAGGCAGTACTCGCCAAAAATGTGGAAAGACAGGCGCTAGTGAATTAGCTCCGAAGAGAGAGCCTGTGTATACTCTCACTTGAGAGAGAGTGGTGGCGTTTTTGTTGTTTATTTAGTTTGTATTGTTAACAGACTCTGGGTTCGAGGCTAAGCCCAACCCAAAGGGGTGGTCCCCATCTCGCATGTTATTTTGGATTGGAGAATTGATGCTTTGGGCGGGCCACTGGAAATGACCGCCCTTAGTCCTTTGTTAATCAAGTGCTTAAAAGCACATGTAAACGGATGCAGTCCAGTCTGAGCTGGGGCTCCATGCTTAGCATGTAATGTGATGCTACTTAGGCACTAACCTGCCCGGTCGATGAGTAAAGTAGTGCAAAGTTTGTTCTTTTGTAAATTCAGTTCTGCTTTTTCCAGTTTAACTCTCTGTATATGTATGTTGTAAAATTATGCTCTGCTGTCATCATCTACAAGCTCGCCTCCTGTTCATCTTCCAAGCCGAACGACACTAGAGGAAGGGTTTGTGAACCATCCTCGAAGAAACGGACGACTATTGAAATTCTACTGCATACACGCTCAGGACGACATCGTTCGCCAAGAGGGCCTTCAGCGCCGAAGCCCGACGGCGTGCAGCTTCTGCCAGCAACCGCTCGAGCCCAACTCCGGAGCCACTCCATCGCCCCCATGAAGTCGTCGGCACGTAAGCTCGGACGCCCCAGCCTCTGATGTATAACCTTAATCATGTGTAATTATTGAATATACCTGTTTGTTTAAACTGAGCCATACGGTGTCTCTTTGCCTCTCCGTCCCGTGTGGACCTGCGCATTATGGGGGTCATCACAGGACACACTGCACCCCTGCGTTTGCTCCCTGTGCGGGGTGATCCCCAAGACCACTGTGCTACTCCCGTGCACGCACTCTCTCGATCTGCGAGACATGCAAGACGGGAAGCGTCCAGGATGGCGCCGGTGGAGTCTGTCCTTTGGACGAGGAGAGTTTCGACGATGAGGAGTGCAGAAGGAATTCGCTCGCGGCCAGGAAAATGAACAGCCTCAAGGCGGGCGCCTTTTGTTTGGTTTAGTGCCAGTGGTACGTGTTACCGAACTGCATAACTAATAGAACATGTGCCTGTGAAACTGGGGGCGCTTTGAAATTGCTTTCTTAGGGTTTATGGGGGTTTAGCGCCCCAAAGGTACGTCGTTGTGAAGGTCTCCCGAAATTTCAGCCGCTTGGGGTTCTTTAACGTGCACTGACATCGCATAGTACACGGACCTCTAGAATTTCGCCTCCACCGAAATTCGACTGCCGCGGCCGGGATCGAACCCGCCTGTTTCGGGTCAGCAGCCGAGCGCCGTAACCACTGAGCCACCGCGGTGCCCACTTTCTTAGGATCTCTACCCAAATGTGGCCATCCCCATATTCTTTTGACAACTTATTGAGGCCCAAGTTTTCGTTCATGGGTTGTGGACGGATTCTATCTTACTTGTTGGCTTTCAGAATTACTATTAATTTTCTTTCATTCTTTTCAATTCCCTTTATTTTCACATTAAGCATTTCGCGCCGAAGAATTCTTCTTTTCTTTCTTTTCCAAGTTTTACGTCACTGGGTTTATGTTCCGTCGGATAGAGCTTGCTAGCATATAAGATGATCGTTATGACTTGCTTAACGCTTCGGTACACTTGCACAGCACAGCACTTCGACACTACAGGGCACAAAAGGGAGCGGATGTCACTCGAGCTTGCAAGGACAACGAGACTACTCTGCGGCAGGCCTGTGTGCACAGTTCGTGCACGTTGAAACGTATCTGCTTCCCTGATCAACACAAGGCAGGCCGCCAAGATATCGGTCGAGGAGCCTGTGAGGCGTTATCCCCGTGCTGCTATCGTCCGAGTGAGTCCAAGCTTACGATCTGCAATGACAGACTACACGGAACGAGTCCCTGTAAAGACAGTCTTAAAAAACACCCTCAACCGGTACAAGTGTTGCATTCTTACCTTCGGCGCTTCAACGCCCACCGATTTCTTCGTGCGTGTAGACGTTTCCACAACTTCTGGAGACATACCCAACAATTGTGGACAAAAGCATTTTTCAACGGGTAAGAGTTTATGAATGCCATTTTTTCCGCTATTGTAACATTTCACTATATAACAAACAATATAGTATCCGCACATGTCCCGTCGGAAGGCTTGAATTTTTTTTTCTATTAATGTTTTTACTACAGTCGAAAGCGTTTCCAAATCGTTTTTCTTTGGCAGTCTTAACTTCTCAATGCGAGCGATGGAAAAACTTAAAAAAAAAAGAATTTGCTACATATCGGAAAAATGAACCATTACCTTCAATGTTTCCATAACAGTACTTAACAATTTTTCAATATTCAAAATTTTTGTCCTAAAATGTTGGACGCGGGTTTTCTGGTCTGTGGGGAGAACGCGGGGGAGCTTAATCCTCATCTCTTTGCTGTGCTACGAGCACAGCCCAGTTCCCAATATGGCGGCGCCCATCAACCTCTTTTTGAAAAGGTTTGTAGCCAGACTTGCCGCGGCCTTCCGCGTACCGACGAGTGTGTGTCTCGGTATTTAGACGTACAGCGCGACACAGCGACGGTCGGCTCGAAAAGCACAGAGAAAATCCAGCAGAAATTCGACATGCGTCACTTGTTGTCGGTCAGTCCAGCTGGGCAGTCCACCACCAGAATCGGCCATTTGGCAAGAACCGGAGTGTAGCTGGACTGCAAAGCGAACTGTGCTACGTGGACACAGAGATCATCGTCGTTATTCTGTTTTGCTTTTTCCTAGCAACAAACTTTGTGCCATTTATTTCGTACGCTGCCATGCTGCCCTCTGGGAATATCAACGTCTAGATTTGTTAACTTCCGGCTTATTCACCCTTCCCTGAGGGCACAAACGTGGGAAGTCTAGATGTACCAACGCCGCCAAAGTGGGTGCCATCTAATGAGCCCACTTTTAAGCTCATGCATCCCTTACAGACTTGGCCCACCTTGGTAACATATACATGCTTATTTTATTTCCTTCAACGATTGGGGGTGCGCCGAAAAAAGCTGTAGCATAGCATGTGTATTACTCGTCCCTTACAAGGCAGCAGCAGCTAAAGTAAAAATAAGATATGATAGATTTGTACTATACAACAAATATGGAAATAGCATCGCATTCATAACAGGCTATAGGGTAAATACATTGAACGTAGAAACTCATGTGTGATACAAAAAAGAAGAAGGCCAGCCTGTGAAATCAACGAAATCAATTCACGGATATTTAAGCAAAAAAAAAGCATTCGAGGCTTAAAATTATTAATATTCAAGAAAAATTACGAAGGATAATGGAAGACGTCAAGGCCATACAGAAGACATAGGCGACATTATTGGTACACGACGTTGACATTGTTATACTGTACACGGTTTTAGTGCATAGTAACGGCACATGGTAATGGTGTGTGGTACGTGAGGTGAAGGCATTTTCAGGAGAAAAGCATTCATAAAAATATAGGCGAAACATACGCAGCTTTAATTCCATACGTCAACGAGTTCAGAATACAAAACGGCTGATAAAAACAGTTCGCTCGAAGAAAATAGATCATAGTACTCATTAGTTAAGGCTTATAAGTTATCACTCTTGTTATTTAGGTGGGCGTTTAGTACATTCTTCATACAATATTCTAATGCCTGCAACGCTTAATTAGTCCGTAAGGGATGCACTTTGCAACACTTTGTTGCTGCTAGCTAATCACGACAGTTTTTTATTGGCAGGTTCGAACCCGACCGCGGCGGCCGCGTTTCGATGGAGGCGAAACGCAAAGGCGCCCGTGTGCTGTGGGATTTCAGTGCAGGATAAAAATCCTCAGGTTGTCGAAATTATTCCGAAGTCCTCCGCTACTGCCGCTCTTTCTTCTTTTCTTCTTTCACTCCCTCCTTCCTTCCTTCCTTCCTTCCCTTAGGGCGCGCTTGAGGTGTCCGCTGATATGTGAGACAGACATTGCGCCGTTTCTTCTCCCCCACAACCAATTTAAATTCATTTCCGCCTCATGACGACGGCACCCCGTGCATTTGTCCCTGACCTTTTGTATCCCCGTTACGAACTGAAAGCACGTCCACGACCCGCAACACTGAGGAAGTAGCGATAGACCTAGCCGCAACGCACTCCGCATCGCAATACATAGTTACAGATTCCCAGGCGGCTTATAGTAACTACATGCGTGGCAGAATCACGCGGCTAGCCTACAAAAGTCTGAGTCAATGTATAGGACTTCAGCTGCACGGAAGGAGCTAATATGGGTACCAGGTAACCAGGGAGTTGAAGGAAACGAGCGCGCACACGCTTCGGCCCGAGCGTTTCTTCCCCGGAATACTCCTACGACCTCCCTTATTGATTCAGGCTCTCCGTCTCCTTTAGCAACATATTAAGAGATATTACAGCGTTTGCGCCTTGAAAGGCAGAGACTCCCAAGGCCCGCTAAAGGTCTTAGTAAATCAGAAGAATGTCGCCTTCCAAGGCTACAAACTATGTCGTTTAATAATCCAGCTACGCTTCACGCCATTGAGCCTGAGTCCTTTTCGGCACAATGCAAATTTTGTGGCCAGAAGGCAAACTTATACCATATGGTATGACCTGGTCTGGAAATTAGCAGTATTGGCTGGTTTATGGGGTTTATAACGTTTCAAAGCGACTCAGGCTATGAGGGACGCCGTAGTGGAGGGCTCCGGAAATTTCGACCACCTGGGGTTCTTTAACGTGCACTGACATCGCACAGTAAACGGGCCTCTAGAATTTCGCCTTCAAAGAAATTCTGCCGCCACGGCCGGGACCGAGCCCGCGTCTTTCGGGTCAGCAGCCGAGCGCCATAACCACTGAGCTACCGCGGCGGCTAAAATAACAGTATCGACATAATAAATCAGCCAACGTGGGAGGGCTGGGAGGCGGCCCAGTCCAGCTCGGACCTCGAGGAACAACGAGCCCTCTTCGCCAGAGCACGGGCAGCGGCTTTTACCAACGGTGTCCCGGACTGGGGACCCGATCGTCCTTCCTTTAATATAAGTCATTGTGGCTTTAAATAAACGTTTTCACCATCATCATCATCATCCCTGATCTTTTTGTGTACATGAAAAACTAAGAATAAATGAAGTGAAATTAAATCAAATTAAATTATTTAAATGACGCTAATGTTTGCAGAAGTGGGTAAAGTTCCACGGGTAGACGTCGCTGCAAAAATAGCTAAATATTCTGCGTGTTCTTAGCTATTTGCAAGAAAGAAAGGGGGAGAAGAATAGGAGGGCAGGTAGCCGGTTTGTTGCCCTGCACTGGGCAAAAGAATGCGAGAATTTAGAGGGTAAGTAGAGAGAGAGAGATGAGTTCAAAAATTGAAAGGGACGCTTAAGCTGCACCTTAAGGGTACGGCGCCAGAGATAATGGGTTAACGCCCACCAATGGAGAATTAGTAATTCTCTACTTAACATTCACAGATCCCTGGGAGTCATCGTACCACTCCCTCCCCGAGCAACCTCTCACGGCCAATCATTTTTTTAACTCCTCCTCAAATCCTCAACGCTATCTCGTTAAAGCGGAGTGTGAGAAATGTGGAAGTCGGGGCTCTTGCTTACGGCAGTCACAGCCAAATGCACAGGACCGACGCCCGCAAGGAACAAAATAGCTGGTGGCATGTCTTCAGAGCTGACAATCACCTGTAGACATTTTCCGCGAATCATTCCGTCAGCGGGCGGCGCTCAAGCAAGAGGGATTTGAAACCGTGCCCTCAACAAATCGTCATGTAAAAAATATA
The DNA here is from genome assembly GCF_052857255.1 of Amblyomma americanum. NCBI lineage: Eukaryota > Metazoa > Arthropoda > Arachnida > Ixodida > Ixodidae > Amblyomma > Amblyomma americanum. Next base: position 108,605,110 of record NC_135505.1, on the reverse strand, counting down.
TCCCTTATTCCATTCGAACACTGCATGCTCTAACGTCGAGTAATAGACATCATGCAAACCCTACGGCCATTCACCTCATAACAGCCGCGCAGTGCCCGACAAGTTCGTGGGCAGTGGTAGGCCGACTGACTGAAGCAATGTGTCGTGCGCCCTTCCGACGTTTGAACTGCACACCGTAGGGTATCTTAACCTCCATATACCGATTGATATAAAGTGCATGCCTACACCCTCAGCCGAATTATTTACACTACTGTTATGTTTGTTTGCACTGAACAATAAACTTCTCTCTCGATCTTTACACTATGCCATACGTGAAACTAACTACCAGTGAGGTGCAGCGAATACACTCCTTAATTCGGCAAGTAACAAGGGTGGCACTTAGATTGCCGAAAAACACTATAAACAAGAACTCGGAGTCCATAACACACAACGCGAACGTCGACTGGCCCACTTACAATCCCAGAACATTAGACTAGCCAGGATACGACTACCTCACGACATATAGTACACAGTCAGCTAGGCATCACTACCCCAGCAAACAATACGTTCCTAAGAGCACTCCCTACCGCATTTACAGTTCAATCTATTCATAACCATTACTAAGAAATATGCAGCCCCACCGTGACCAAGGTAGCAGAAAGGCCCGCGGCAGGGCTACACAAATGGTACAGGGATGAGCCCGATGCTGCTTAGGTGGATGCCGCCTGCGATGAGCACGAAGACACTGCGGTTGTCCACAAACCACCACAAAACAGCGCTAACTTTCGGGCTTGCTTCAGGCACCCCTTCTTAGGAAGCCGAGGAGACCGCTATAGTTGTTGCCCATCTCAGTTTCTATAGTTATCCCAATTGCTATAGTTATCTAGGTTATATCACTCGTGACTCAAAAGCCGCCAGTCTAAACTAAGCCAGGGGCAGGGTTCATCCCCTTGCATAATGCGTGCTGCACGTACCAAACCCCCACCTGCCCCGACGCGCTGAGCTCGTCTGGGTGCCTTCGCACTCGGGAAATCCCGGCAACGAGGCCGCCGACTCCTTACCCCGAAAGCCTAGAAACCGGGCGCAGGCGGACCTCGTGGGGATTTCTTGCAGCGTATGCGCTCGTTTGCTGAGCTCGCCGAAAACTCCCGCTCTCAGTGCCTCATGTACCCGCCACCACACCCAGCTCTCACTACCAGAGAAGAGTCAATTTGGCGTCGCCTGCAGACGCGAACCCCGCCTACACCAGCCCATCTTTCTAAATTTAAGCCGGTACCCTCTCATATGCACCTTGTTCTCCCACCCCAAGGCCACCTCATCCCATAATAGTAATAATTGGTTCTTGTCTTGGGGAAAGGAAAAGGCGCAGTATCTGTCACATCTCGGCGGACACCTGAACTGCGCCGTAAGGGAAGGGATAAAAGAGGGACTGAGATAACAAAGGAAGAAAGAGATGGCCGTAGTGGAGGGCTCCGGAATAATTTCGACCTCCTGGGGATCTTTAACGTGCACTGACACCGCACAGCACACGGGCGCCTTAACGTTTCGCCTCGATCGAAATTCGTCGCCAGGGCCGGGATCAAACCTGGGTTCTCCGGATTAGTAGCCAAGTTCCATAACCACTGAGCCACCGCGGCGGCTAGCACATACTCCTATCCTGCCGGCGTCCCCTCCCCCCGCCTGGTCGGTGCCTCTCCGAACCTGGCAGGACTGGGAGACCTCGCTGCGGTCAGCGGACCTGACCAGGCAGAAGATCGCCGTCAGCCGGGCCGAAATTTTCATGGACCAACACACGAACGTTTAGACCGTGAGTGGTGTCGTGCGGAAACACAAGGTGCCTGCGTGCCTCGAGTCCCCTTGCAAAATAATGTTTTTACAACTACTACTACTACCACCACCCCCACTACTACTACTAGTATACTACTATTACTATAAACTAACAAGATAGAATCCCCGTCACAGTGAAATTATGGGTACCGCACATAGTGACGAGTGCCTTACCCTTCAAATACGCTCAACAAGGGGGCGGTGATAACCATGTATTGCTGCCTGGGGTGGCGTGACCACTTAATAAAGCCGGTCGTGGGCGTAACAAGCCTAGGACCAAGCGACGGGATGAACTGGGTGGCTGCGTGTGTTAGACGGCTGTCAGTGCGCCGGTTCCTTGGAGCCGGTTTTTTTTCTTTTTAGGGCTAACAGCTCTGCTCTCCGCATGCAAAGCTCACGGTCAAAACCGCTTGACAATGACCTTCAATCAGGAGGAGGGGCGGAGATGGGGCTCTGACGTCAGATCACGTGTCTCGCTCGCCACCGCGCCATAGCTGCACTCGCTCCTCGCCGCTGCCTTGGGTAACACCTGTGCCACCGCTCGCCGAATCACGTGCTTCGAGTGGTGAGCTGTTTGACACCATTGAACGCATTCCTTTTTTCATTTTTTTAACTGTTTCAATAAATGAATTAATCAATTGCACACTCTCGTGGGCGTGAGAGGTTCAACGACGTAGTTAACAGGAGACGTCTGCTCCAAGACGCGGTAAGGGCCGTGTTATTTGGCAAGACAATGTGAAGGCAGTCCAGGGGATCTTGAGGCTATCCAGAGCCACACAAGGGTGCCAGTAGTGAAGTGCGGTGTGGAGTGAGTGTTGTCGTGGCGGGATTTCCAGTCGTGAGTGGGCGGACGATTTGGCAAAGGTCCACATAATGGCCAAACGCGCTTTTTCAGTTTCAGAGTAATTGGAGTCAGCCTTCGTGAGTGTGCGACGGGCGTAGGCAACGAGAAGTCGTCGAAGCCAGACATGCGCTAGGCGAGCACGAAGCCGAGGCCAACACCACTGGCGTCCGCGTGGATCTCGGCAGGGGCGGTCCAGTCGAAATAGCGCAGTATGGGCGGCGCGATGAGGAGACGGCGCAAGGTGTTGTAGGCGCCTTTGCACGCTAGAGACTATAGCAATAAATCGAAACCTCCAGATAAAAAATGTGTTAAAGGCGCAGCAATAAAAGCGAATTAACGAATAAACCGTCGAAAGTACGAGCACAGACCTAGGAAGCTCCGTGGATCTTTGATGGAGGTAGGTTTGGGAAAGGCAGCCACAGCACGAAGTTTGGCTGGGTCGGGAGAAACACCTTTCTTGGAGAAGTGGCCTGAAGTAGTCAGTTGACGTGCAGCAAACCGGCATTTTTTTAAGTTGAGCTGCAGGCCGGCGTCAGAGAGGCAGGTCAAGACTTGCTTCAGGCGGGATAGATGGGTCATCTTCGTCTTTCGTATGAATGTGCGTTTTCTTTACAAATAATCAATTATATAATGACTTCATTAATTGCATGGTCATCGCCTATCACATAACAATCAATAATAAATCACTAGAACTACAAATTATCGTGATACGATTTTTTTACGCAGCCCCCGATTATTTCAGACACGCAATATTGTTGTTTTTAGTGGCTATTTATTAATGCAACAACAATGGAAGGAAAAGATGGTGCTAGCTGCGGCATCTGCCGTCGAACCACAAGCAGCTGAGCTGCGGCTAGAGGGAATAAAAGGAGAGAGGCTGCCTGAATGAGTAAAAGGAAAAAAATTAATAATAATAATGGTTTTTGGGGAACGAAATGGCGCAGTATCTCTCTAGCATATCGCTGGACACCTAAACTGCGCCGTAAGGGAAGGGATAAAGGAGAGAGTGAAAGAATAAAGGAAGGAGGGCCGTAGTGGAGGGCTCCATAACAATTTCGACCACCTGGGGATCATTAACGTGCACTGACATCGCACAGCACACGGGCGCCTTAGCGTTTTGCCTCCATAAAAACGCAGCCGCCGCGGTCGGGCTCGAACCCGGGAACTCCGGATCAGTAACCGAGCGCCTAACCACTTAGCCACCACCGGTACAAAAATTATAGTGGGAAGATAAAAAAAAACCAAATATAGTGTCCCGGCCCGTACGCGAATAAAAGGACATATATTATGGTGAGGCATGGAAAGAAAAAACTGAATTAAAAGAGCCTCTGCCTGAATAAAAGGGCAAGGAGAGGGAAATAAATGGGGGATAGATAGTAAACAAGTAAAGGGGAATGGTGAGAAAGGATATGGAAATGCAATTAAAGCAGATTTTTGCACTTGGACACCAACGCCATGTACACGAAAGCGAGATTGAGGTGTCCACTGACCCAGGGAGCCAGTTATGCGCCTTTCCTTTCGTGAAAATGAACGGCCTTACAACATTGTCAACGCCAATGAACCTAATGAATGCCGGCGGCTCCCATTGTTTCGTTTGGTTTTTTAGGAAACGAAATGGCGAAGTAAATGTAATATATCTCAGTGGACACCTGAACCGCGCCTTAAGTGAATTGGATTGGAAAACATTTTAACGCCACAGCGTTAAGGAGCTCGTGTAGCAGAAAACCGGTGTAGGCGTCGGCGGCGTTGGCCGTGAACGAAAAATCCTCCTCCTCCTCGCAATGTGCCCCATTGCCCCAACAGATAGCGTGCGACGGCATTACGCCGCCGTTGCCCGAGTAGAGTTTGGCCCGGCTGCGAGGCTAGTGCAGGATCGCTGCCGAAGGCTGCGCCCGACTAGAGTTGAGCCCTGCTGAGAGGCTAGTCCTGCCACCGCGCAGAGGGAGGCTAGCCGGCGCTCCTGCCAACTTATTGAGAGGGTGTTGCTCCTGCGCGCGCTCCTTCACCCTCGGGCTCTGCAGGCACTATGTGGTTTGCCGCTCCGCGGGATTTTCGCCGCGTTGCGAGAGCGTGCGGACGCGTTTCGCATGAGCTCCGAGGATTACGGCTACCACCCGCGGAATAGCCCTCGACCGGCTGCTGAAACCTTTACTAACGCCTTCAGGACCTCGCCCGGACCACGAGGACGACCGGTGTTTGCGTGCAAGTGCTCGTGTGCCTATTTTTCGGCGCATTTTGCGTCGACCACGTTTTTTCCGCCGCTAGGCCTAATAGGCCTAGCACGAGTACGGCCGCCTGGCGGTAACCACTCCTGACGACCTCGGCTCCCGGGAGGGAGCTGACACGCCTGCAACATGGAAGTCACCGTCGAGGGTGAACCGATCACAGAACATGATTTGAACGACGGAACATGGACCTCCATGGCACTCAAGAACCAGCAACGATTCCGCCGGCGCGGCGTCGACAAAGAAGACGGACGCTCGGCGCTGGGCCGAGCCGCCATCGGGACGCCCGGCTTTGGGGACGAGGCCGCCGCCATTACTGGCGCCCAAGGCTACGCGAAGAAAGGCAAGCCCCTTGACTCTACCCATAGGAAGCCTAGGCCTCCCCACAGAAGAAGAAGACCTCCGATCCCGAGGCTACCGGCAGAGCATTACAAAATTGTAATCAGACCGCAGTCTCCCCTTGACCTTCCCACCCATGGCGGAGCGCTACTGCTCGAAGTGTTTCGTCAAGCCGCCAAGATTACCGACGACAACACCCTTACCGAAGATATTCTTCAGAAACACCCAGTAAACCACACCTTCACGATAAGCACGCCCAACGAGAAACGTGCGAATGCTTACCTCAACCTGCAAGCGTTCGTCATGGGGGAGGGGACAAGCAGTACCCCATCAAAGCTTACGCGCCTTCCCCGGATCTCTCGGTAAAAGGCCTCATCCACAACGAGTATTGTGGCGAAACGGACGCGCAGCTTGTTCATAACTACGACACCTACAACCCCGACTGGACTATCCTATCGGCAAGACGGTATGGGAGAACAAATCATATAATCATTACGGTAGCCGGAACGGAGCTCCCCCGACTACTCCGATACCCCGGCACAAGACATAAAGTGGTCCTCTTTCTCAACCCAGTAGAGGCCTGCTTCAACTGCCGCAAGACAGGGCACCGACAAGACGTCTGCCCACAACCAAAACGAACCCGCTGCGTCAGGTGCGGAGAAGAGCACCCCCCACCACATGAGGGACAACCACCAACCTGCGTCCCCGTTTGCATCGTCTGCACGGGGGCGCACAGAACCGGGAGCACCAGCTGCAAGTTCAAATTCGTCAAGCAGCAAGCCACCCAGAAACCCGACCTGGCCTGGAGCGCCGACCAAAACGCCGGGCAGAGCGACACCTTCGGACGCCAATCGAGGGACAGAACCCGACAAAAAGAGACGCTGACCCTAGGCGACGAGAGGGAGGTGTCCTTCCCGCCGCTGCCACGAAGTAGAAGCAAGTCTGCTACACGACGCAGCATGTCGCAAGACCTTCGACAGGACCTACCATCGTCCAGCCGGAAGCGGGACCCCAAGAACCCCTGGACAAAGCCAGAAAAAAAAAAGCTCTCAAGTGGCAGGAAGATCCGGAGAAGCAGGCACTTCGCAATCAGGTGAGGGAGCAAGCCATTTTAATAGAACGCATGCAGTCCCAGATCAGTGAGCTAGGCAGTAAACTCGCGAGCCTCACGCAAACCCAACGCCACATTGAAAGCGCGACAACCGCTAATAACAGGTCTCAATCCCTCCCTCCTTCCGAAGGTGTGAGTATGGACATAGAACAACCGAAGGCTCAAAAAAGACAGGCCCCAAAAGACCAGCAAGAGGCCCAGAATCCCAAGAAGCGAATTGAAACCGACGCGGCGTCCCAACCGACGTCAACTTTCGCTGTTAAAGCCAAGCTAGCTCTCCAGCAGAATGAGAGGGTCAACAAACTGGAAGCCCGAGCAGATAGGCTAGACGCTACATGCACAGATATCGCCAAGAACCTACAACAGACCAGAGAAGAAATGATGGACGCCATCAAGGCATTACAAGCCCAAGTGAGCGCAATAGCGAGCGCCGTTACGCAGCTGACAGTGCCCCAACATGGCAGCTCGTAATCAAGATATCATCATCTGGCAATGGAACTGTAGAGGTTTTCGAGGCAAAAAATCCAATCTGCAGCTTTATATTCAAAACTTAGAAGTCAAACCGGACATTATTACGATCCAAGAACCGATGGGACCCGTTAGTTTACCAGGATACAAAACCATATCACAAAAAGACATACCACACAAAGCAGCAATGACAGCCACGCTAGTGGATAACCAACTTACGGCCATTCAATATGAATTCGACGATTCTCAAGCAGACTACACGCTCACCGAAATTATTCCCGCCAGAAAGAGGCAGGGGAGCCTATACGTTCTTAACCTATACCATAGCCTCCCTAAAGGAGGCTATGCCTATACAGCTCCCCAAAAGATCAATCCAGAGAAATCCCGGCATTACTAGAGTCCACCACGAAATTAGCCAAGAATGGGCAGCTAGTGATTACGGGCGACTTCAACGCGCCACACGTAGAGTGGGGATACCAGAAGTCAAGCAAGAAAGGCAACATCCTCTGGAACAAAATCCAAGGATTAGGACTCTCGCTACTTAACGATCCTAGCACGGCGACCAGAACTGGCAACAGCGTTAGCCGAAACACCACCCCGGACCTCACGCTAGCCAGGAATGTGCAGAACCCCGCCTGGCGATACACAGGCACGGATCTAAGCAGCGACCACTACATCCTGGCCATTACCCTTCGCACCGAGATTCGGAAGAAGGGCTGGAAGGTAACGAAATTTACAAACTGGGAAAAATTTCGGAAAGAACGGGATCAAACGGCCCCGACTGAAATCGAAGACATCCAAGATTGGGTTAAATCAATATGTAAGGATGTAGAGTCGCACACAAGCGAAATAACAACAGACGCCGCACAACCTAACCTCGATTCAAGATTGGCACACATGTGGGAGGTAAAAAATAGTCTTATGAAGAGATGGAAAAGACAGCGACTCAACAAAAGGCAACGAAGTCGAATCGCCCAACTCGAAAGAGAAATTGAACAATATGCGATAGAACTTACCCGGCAACAATGGTATCAAACCTGTGACAGCCTGAACGGACATCTGGGTAGTAAGAGGGCGTGGCACCTGCTCCGCTACCTTCTCGACCCCACAGAGTCCAAGTCGGCTGCGCAAGGACAGCTCGATAAAATCATCCATCAACACCCCGGGGACGAACACCTCTTCTTGGACCTCTTCAGGGACAAATACCTAAATACCGCATACGACGGAGAAACGAGCCCACAGTAATCGGGGAAACCAAATCCGCAGCTGGACGAGCCGTTCAGTGATGCAGAAGTCTGGGCAGTGCTGGGCCAGCTTAGAACAACCTCAGCGGCAGGACCAGATCTGATTACGAATAAGGTCCTCCGTAACATGGACCTGAAATCTGTCACTGCAATCACAGATTACTTCAACGTATGCTGGGAGACAGGAATCATTCCCAGCAGCTGGAAACATGCCCGAGTGACATTTATTCCAAAACCCAACAAGAAACTCAACATGGACAACCTAAGACCCATTTGCCTCACATCCTGTCTCGGGAAACTCATGGAGCACGTGGTTCTGAACAGACTACGGGACTACACCGAAGACCACAACCTCATGCCACACTCCATGGTAGGCTTCAGAAGAGGACTCTCCACCCAAGACGTAATGCTCCAGCTATCACGTGACATACTCGACCCCTCCATTAAGAACACAAGAGCAATATTGAGCCTCGATCTCAAAAAGGCATTCGACAACGTGTCACACCATACCATTCTGAAACACCTAGCCGACCTCAACCCAGGCGAACGGGCGTACAATTATGTTAAAGCCTTCCTAGAAAATAGAACGGTGGCGATCACCGTTGGACCACTGAAATCCACCCCAATCAGGCTCGGAAACAGAGGGACACCACAAGGAGCAGTCTTGTCGCCCTTCCTCTTTAATCTGGCTTTAATCAAGCTTCCAGACAGGCTCAACGCAATTCAAAACATCCATCACACTTTGTACGCAGACGACATAACCATCTGGACGAACCGCGGCTCCGATGGACAAATTGAAGAAGCTCTCCAAGCAGCGGCTGAAACGGTTGAGTTGGAGGCAAGGAGAGCCGGCCTCGAGTGTTCCCAACCAAAATCAGAACTCCTAATCGTACGGCGGAGCAAGAAACCTGAAGACAGGATCCCCATCAACATTACGATCCAAGGCAAAAACATAATGAAGTGGAGAACATACGGGTCTTAGGACTCCACATCTCCAACGCCTCCCGCAACACTGTAGCACTGGGGCGACTCGAAAGCTCAGTACACCGGGTGGCGCGCATGATCAGGCGCATCGCCAACAAGAGACGAGGCATGAAGGAGCACGATACAACATTTTGGGCGAGTTGGTTACCTACATTCATCGTTGTGTCCCCTTCTTGTTCTGTGCCGTCTTTGCGCTGTAATAATGAATGAAGGAGCACGACCTATACAAACTCCTTCAAGCATTCGTCATCAGCAAAATTACATATGCCTTCCCATATCTCCATCTCAAGAAAGGAGAAGAACAAAAGATCGATACCCTAATACGGCATGCATACAAAACGGCGTTGGGCCTTCCTAAATTCACAGCCAACGAGAAACTCCTCGCCCTGGGAGGACACAATACCTTTTCTGAACTTAAGGAAGCCCACCTAACAACACAGACGGCTCGACTCTCCAGCACTGCAGCGGGCAGAATCATCCTGGACAGACTTGGCATCGAAGGGGAGCCTATGGCGGACCATCCAGGCCCCGTTCCTAGCCATATCCGAAAAAAGATAAAAATATTACCTCTACCCAAGAACATGAACCCGCAAACCCAACAGGGTCGGCGGGAAGCAAGAGCAAGAGCTCTGCATCGACGCTTGCAGAGTCTTCCAGACGTCATCTACGTCGATGCAGCCAACTATCAAGACAGCCCCCACAGATTCGCCATCTGTGGGGTATCTCATCCTCAGGACCCGGACCCGGCCACTCCACTCATGGCCGCTACAGTATTTACCAAGAACGCGGAAACCGCGGAAGAAGCTGCAATTGCAGCTGCTATCGCCTTTACGGACGCTACAACCATCGTTAGCGATTCCAAATATGCCATTGCGAACTTTGCCAAAGGCCGCATCTCACTCACGGCCAGAAATATCCTGGAAAATGTTAGACACATCCCCCCTCCGAGACATTGACCTGGTATGGGTCCCGGCGCACGCCGGAAACCCCGGAAACGAGGCCGCCAACGCACAAGCTCGAGTTAAAGCCGGCCGAGCAGTAGACGGTCCGAACCCGGAGGCAACCGGTGAAGCGCTAACCTCCTATCACGACCACACCACCCATTTTAGACTCGCACGTATAGGCAGTTCCCGCCGCCGCACCCCTCCCTGTCAAGGGAGCAGCAGGTGGCCTGGAGAAGACTACAAACCGACTCTTTCCCCAACCCAAATGTGTACTCACACATATTTATTACAACCTCCAGCCCTAACTGCCGCTTCTGCGGTGCAAAAGCTACTTTAGACCACATAATCTGGGACTGTAAAGCACATCCCCCACCCCCAGATCTCATGGCTGCTCCCTCACCTGACGCGTGGCTTTCAGTAAAGGTCAGCGACGACCGAGGCACTCAAGTCAAGGCTGTCGAATGGGCCTGTGCGGTACGAGACCTACATGGTCTGGACCTCACTTACTGACCACGACTCTACACTTTCAATAAAGTTTTTACTCACTCACTCACTGCCGCTCCGCGCGTCCATTTCACCGCAAGGCGTCGCGCCGAACGGGCAATGGCGTTCCGTGGACTCCCTGGCAGTACTGCAACACGCTATCGTGTTCACGGTTGCCATGTCCAAAAAATGAAAAGTCGCCACAGAAACAGGAATAGTATCCAGAAGGTAGCCAACCAGAGACAGAGCAATAAAAAGTAGCCAGGAAGGAGCCATGGGGCAGTTAAATAGTATTTGGTTAAATAGAGCGCTCACTCTAAAGAGACAACCAAAACCATTATTCGTTTAATGCTCGTTTTATTCCAACACACGTTTTTTTGGTTTTTTGGTTTTTTTGGTGGAATGGAAATGGCGCAGTATCTGTCTCATATATCGTTGGACACCTGAACCGCGCCGTAAGGGAAGGGATAAAGGAGAGAGTGAAAGAAGATAGGAACGAATAGGTCCGTAGTGGAGGGCTCCGGAATAATTTCGACCACCTGGGGATCTTTAACGTGCACTGAAAGAAACAAGCGCCAGGTGCGTCTTATAACAACTAAATCATGTAGAAAAGCTTTCTGGCAAGAAATGGCTATTTAGCACTGCGATATAAGACTATAGATAAATGCACGTTTTTATCAGAAACTTCTGTACGATGACTAGAAAAAGTATAAAATGCATTAAAAAATTTGTATGTAAAATGTAAGCATAAAATGTTAATGTAGTTGAACGTCTCAAATAATTACTACAAAAGGGAACACGACGAAACTGCGACCACTCGGGCAACTCACGTGCGATGTTCAGGCCTGCCATGAATAGTTGAGTTGACCTTCTCAATCATTTCTTGTGGAGCAGGGAACCCCGAACTTGTGACATTCCTCAACTGTAGGCCAAACTTTATCCTTAAAATGGATACAAGAAGGTCATCGGACAATCTGTTTCTCAGTTCGGTCTTGGTCAATGCGACTGTTGAGAATACTCGCTCCATGTCGCCGTTCGATATAGGCAAAACAAGCACCTTCATGGCTCCATTTGCAAGATGTCCCATGGGATTGGCGGCAGATGGATCTCTGTACTTGTAAACTTTGGTCCAGAAATCAAGGGTGGTTGCTTTGGAGCTAATGCCTTCAACTTGCTTCAAGTACCTCAATTCTCGTTCAAGCTGGCTTTGGGAACAACCAAACGTTTCAGGTGACAACCCTTTGAGCGCTTTCATGCCATACGGCCAAGAAAGTCAACGTTTTGTCCTTGAAAAAGTTTGTTTACTCGCCGAATGTAGGCTAGAATCGGATGCAGGAACACTAGGTACGCGCGGTTCTTTGCATCCAAGTACATCGCCTTCAGAAGCCGTACGTTGTAGGCTCTGTCCATCACAGTGGCGAAATGGTTCTTTAGTGTGTCGAACTGGAAAATTATACGCTCAATGCAGTCAGCGATGGCAAGCCAGCGTTTTCCTGACGGAGAAAGAATCTTCAAGGGCTCTTCATTGCCGGTCGCTGTAACTTCGCGGTAGAGATTTCTGTAGGCTGCCTGCCGCGTGCTACTATGTGCAAAATAATTGTGGGTCTCTTTGACCGCGACGATCACATTAGAAGTCATCGCTTCCACAGCTTTGGCGGCTACAAGGTCAAGGGAGTGACAAATGCACTTGGTAAGTGTTAGCGACGGGTTGTCGCTTTTCATTTTTTTCCACAGTGAATTGTGTCGACCACACATGGCACCCGCGCGATCGGTCGCCAACCCAACACAATCAATTATGTGCAAGGAATGGTCATCGAGAACGTTTTTTACTGTTTCGTAGAGTGACTCTGCCCTTCCATCTTCTGTTTCTTTCAGGTAGAGAAATGTAGTTGTCACTGCATTGGCTATTTCGCTGTAATAGCGAACCGGAATGCACACAAGCTTTTTTACTGACACATCAGTTGTCTCATCAACCAGTATTGAAAATGGCTTACTGGCAAGATCACGATTTAAGGTTTCTTCAAAATGCGGTCCGGTGACGTTGATAATCAGTGCTGTACACTTTGTCCTGTGCAGTTGAACATTGTGTCGCAGCTCGCCTTGTAGGATATCAGAGTTCATCGACGCAGTTTATAGGCATGTGACAAGCCGTGAACAGAGCTATCTTGAGCGTGCATCGCTTCTGCTCCTCATCAGCTATTACAGCAGTTCTGGAGGCTGTGCGCTAAAAAAGACGTTCACAGGAAAAAGGAGACAACAGGAAAAGTGCGCTTCTTTCCTGTTGTCTCTTTTTTCCTGTGAACGTCTTTTTTAGCGCACAGCCTCCAGAAATGAATATGTACCAACTAGCCCGTCAGAGAGTCTTACTATTACAGCAGGTGCCAGGACATCGCGTAGGCGCTGTTGGTTCGGCGGAGCAACGACTCTCATCCTTCTTTGTTTCGGCTTGCTTGACGAGGTTAGCATAACGCGCTCGCACTTCAGAGCAGCAGTATTAGCATCTGACCAAGCACTGATCGCGGTCAGCAGGAGCGATCCAGTCTGAAAAAACATTGAAAGCGTAAGCTTTGTTTTCATACAAATAAGTCACCTCGCTAAAATACATGTTCTCACTCGACCATAAACTGGACTAAAATTATATATACTGGCGCTGGTTAATTCATTTTTGGCTGATACTAAAGCAGTGTTTTTATGAGCGTTTCGCTGAAAAATTATGAAACGCAGTCGCAGATTTTATAACATCTAAAGTGCTTTGAAAATTTGCAGCATAAACAAAAATGCACTTCTTTTGTTGCAAAAGCCATTGCTTGCGGAATATCCGCTTTGAGTAAGCGTCCTTCCCCATTGTATCGCTGCTGCCTGTCAAGGCTGATTCACACGACGATTCGAAGAACAGACTCGCTTAATCTGTCCACGGAATCTGACCATGATAAACTGGCCGTATTACAGCTCCACAGTTGACAGGATATTTACCTTCTGTCTTTCTATAACAACGAGCACACCGAACAGCGTGCAAATGGGTTCGTTGGAATAGGCTAATGCGAAAGTAGCCAGAAAGTAGTCAACCTAAAATTTTCGTCGCCAGGAGGCTCAGAAAGTAGCCAAATCTGGTAACTCTGGGACTAGATTACGTAACTGTCAATTAGGAAAATTGTCAAAAACTTGTCACAAAGGTGTCAATAAGCCTCGCTCCTATTGGTCGGTCGTGGCCGGAAGCCATTTTGGTTTTCTGCGTCATGGGTGGCTGCATATGACGTCACGGATATGGCAGAAGTGATGACGTTGCACACCTAATTATGTAGCCGCTATTTGACAGTTTTTTGTCACTGTTTCGAGGCTGTCAATTTGACCGTTGAGTTTGTGACAGAAAATGGCGGCGGTGTACGCAGCGATACGACCGAGGCGGATGCGCTGGCGCGATCAACGGCGAAGGAGGGCGCACGAAGACGCGTTTGATTATGTTTGACTTGCCGAAGAGGCTGTTTCGACGCCTTTCTCAACTGGAGAAGCAGACTGTGGAGTGTTTGTGCGACGAAGTCGTCGATGAACTGGGTGGTTTGCGTGCGAGCGCGCTGTCGGTGCGGCGGCAGGTGCTGTGTGCACAGCGGTTCTTTGCCACGGGTGGCTTTCAGGCTGCCGTTGGTAGCGAGGCGCACGTCGGCATCGCACAACCGACGGTGAGCAAATGCGTGCGGTATGTATTGGAGGCAATTTGTAAAGTTAGTGCGCAGAAAGGGTGGGTGCCGTCGTCACCTCAGTGACACATAGCTACATACAAATAAGACACCCTTGAAGGTATTGGTGAGCGCTACCAAAATACGGAAAGGGACGAACACACAAGACAAGCGCTTTCTAACAACTGTTTATCATCTGAACGGGCATGCCTATATACACATATTAACGTCAAGTCATACACAGAAGAGGGAAGAGCACACGACGCTGACAAGAGCGATATGAAGGAAAAATATATAATAATAAAATATCAACACGTGCCTTTACAACAGCCGAAGATTGCTATTCCTGAGGTAGTTTAATTCGGTTCTCCCTAGCATCACCGAAGGGGAGCTGACGCATTGGTTATCTGGAGCAACATGCATAGCGAAAGCTTCGACAATTTCGCGTTCCCGTCTGTTTCTGGCCCGACCTATTACCTTGGTGTTGTTTAGCATCGGGGTGCATTTGCAGTGTGCGCAATGTGGTGCCAGGTTTCCTGATTTCGCTACTTGCTCGCATAATCTTTCGTGCTCTCTGATCCTCTTGTTCAGGCATCTACCTGTTTGCCCTACGTATGTTCGTTGACAGCTAAGTGGAATGCTGTAAATGACGTTTTCTTCACACTCTCGATAGGTGATGTCGTGTTTGACGATGCACCCAGGTTTCTTTTTGTGGTCTTCATTCTCGTTGACCTTTTTGCACATTCCAATGAGCTTATTGGGAGCTGAAAAAACCGCCTCAACTCCGTATTTTGGTAGCGCTCACCAATACCTTCAAGGATGCATTTCCAACTAGCCCCAGTTGTAGCTCTTTTGACTTAAATAAGACACACTTATGCTGGCAAAGCACTTTATTTTCACAGCAAATGGCGCTTCGCGGTCGTCTTCTGTTTCCCAAGGAGAAAGAAACAAACAACCACACATCACATACTGCAACACCTCACCTTTTGGCATTTTTGTCATCGATCGAAAGAGCCGCACAACCCAGACTCCAACAAGTTGTCTTCGTCGATTTCGTACCAAGCGCTTCTTGCAAGTTCGCTCGGTAGTCACGTAGCCTTCACTGCATTCGTTGAAATTTTTATGCGGACTTAGGTCAACCGCACAGTAGCTCGATTCCCGACGCGGCGCAAAATAACAATAACACAGCTTGAAACACTTTCGTTAGTGCAAAGCGCGGCCTTTTTACTGTCGTCAGCACACCCCCGCGGCACCGAAAGTTACCCACCAGTCAATATAATAGCACAACTTCGAACGCTTTTTTGTTTTGCTTAATATTTTCGAACTTTAAACACAATTTTATGACAAAATAAAATATTACTTTCATCGTTGCTTATTTCTTATTACAAAATATTAAGCAGATGGTCCCTCGAATGCTCTCGGGGCGCTGCTCTGCTGTAATTGGCTGATTCCTCGTTGCGTCACGTGGTTACGTCTTATCGTGTCGTCATTTTGACATCACTGTCAATAACTTGTGAGTGAGTGAATAAACTTTATTGCTCTAATAAAGGAGCCTTGCTGCTCGCCCGAAGATTGCCGATGTCTTCCAGGCTGAGCGTGGTTGGCGCCCCTAGTCAATAACTTGTGACAGAATTCGTCACAGTTGCGTAATCTAGCCCCTGGTCGCGTTGCACACTCAAAGGTGAAGCTTCAGCGTCCATTTTTTTTAATGCAGCTTGGATGGCGAGGGCGCCTCCTGTCAGAAGGAAACGTAAATGTAGAACGACTTGAACGCTCGGTCAAAAAGTGAATCGCATATAGAAGTCCATCCTTGCATTAAGTCTTTCAATTAAAAGCCACAAGGAATATCATCGGGACTTTGTTAATAAGCAAAGCATACTCGGAATATGCGTCAGTGGCGCGCAGTTTTCTGTGCCTCAAAGATGTCTTCACTGAGACAGTACGCAGGGCTGCTTTGAGTGGCTATGATGCACGCACCCGTAATTGAGTCCGAATGTCCGGACCCCGTAGAGTATTTGTTACGGGTCCAATTGAACTTATTTTTGGAAATGTGGCAGAGAGTTCGAAGGATGCTTCACTCCCGCCACCGGTTGGCCCGGTATTGCACTACCTCCGGGATCGGCCTTGTCTTTAGCGCGTCTTTACTATCCTGTCTATCTATCTTATCTTTCAACTCTCAGTAAGCAGGCCTGTGCACTTTCCTTTCTTCCTGGCAGCAGCAGCAGCAACAACAACGTAATTGAGTATCTGTTACGGGTCTAATCGGACTTATTTTTGGAAATGTGGCGGAGAGTTTGAAGGATGCTTCACTCCCGCCACCGGTTGGCCCGGTATTTTACTACCTCCGGGATCGGCCTTGCCTTTAGCGAGTCTTTACTACCCTGTCTTTTGGCGCGGTTCAGGTGTCCAACGATATAGGAGACAGATACTGCGCCATTTCCTTTCCACCAAAAACCAATCATTAATTATTATTACCCTGTCTTTCTATCCCATCTTTCAACTCTCCTTCTATCTGCACGTGGTAGCGATTGTGGCTCAGCTTGAGCCAGTGAGCAGGGCTGTGCACTTTCCTTTCTTCCTGGCAGCAACAACGTAATTGATTATATGTTACGGGTCCAATCGGACTTATTTTTGGAAATGTGGCGGAGAGTTTGGAGGTTGCTTCACTCCCGCCACCGGTTGGCCCGGTATTGCACTACCTCCGGGATCGGCCGTCTTTAGCGCGTCTTTACTATCCTGTCTTTCAACTCTCCTACTATCTGCACGTGGTAGCGATTGTGGCTCGGCTTGAGCATGCCAGTGCACTTTCCTTTTCTTTCTTCCTGGCAACAACAGACAGACAGACGTAATTTAGTGGCTTATATCTGTACTCAAATTTGTGGAGTGTCCGTGATCAACAAGGCGACACATCCATAAGCGGTCCTATGCCCACGCGGCTTCTGCGACTGGAGTAGTCTTCCAGGGAGGTGTAATCCACGAAAAAAAAAAGCGAAGTCAGAGCGTTTGCTTGGTTTCCATATCCAATGTAAAAGGCGGCACCTCCAGAGCGAGGCGTGGGGATTTGTACGATTTCCACGCTGACCTCTGCCATAGTTAATGGGCACGTAATTTTTGGTAGTGGGTGATGGTGTCATGCTATCCACCTAATTAACAAATCAAAAAATAGTCTAGATGTAAGTATTGCGTTACTTGGTTAAAGAAGCAAAGTTTTGGTGTTCGGGAACGGTGTAATAATATACCGGTGATGACAGTGCCTGCCCGCCGCTGTGGTGTGTACTGTACACATTATGTTCGCCTTCAAGTGCATACGGGGGCGCGGCGGACGCAGTTTGCGCGGCATTCGGTGTCGTTTAGGCTGTGCTTGTCGGTGTTTTTCGCTGCCACAGTGCGTCACAAGGTGTGGACGCGAGGTTCTCGGCTTCCACGTTGTGTTACGCAGCGTGCACGAACAAAGTTCGCAAGAACCAGCTTTGAACGCGACAGCGTTAAGGGTCCCGTGTCGCAGAAAAGCCGGTGTCGTCGGAGGCATTGGCAGTGAGCGAAAAATTCCAGGAGGATTAATAAATAAAACCGAGTACGAAATTGGTCGAGTTGGGGAATCGAACCAGGGCCTCCTGAGTGCGATGCGAGCACGCTATAACCACTCCGCCACGCCAGCTATTTTTTTTGTGTCTTTATTGCCTCTTTTGACAGTTTACAAACATATGTTCTGCGCTGCACTCTCTAGCATCAAGAGCGCACATGTGTTTCACTCACGTGACAAAATCAAAACTGTTTCAAGGAACACAACTCTCCCATCCGCTCAATAGCTTCATCTCCAAAGCATAGCTCCTTGCACACCACGCAGCTTAAATGTTTTCTCTGAAGTAATCTCGGACAGACCACGCATCTTCATCGCAGTGTCGCACAAACTCGATTGTTTGGAGTGAGCAATAGGTGTCTAGTGAATACGGCGTCTTAAAAGGGTGCTTTTCCTTCACTTACGGCTTCACTGGCGCGTTTCTTCCAGCCCCGCAGCGGTGGCTCAGCCTCAGTGACTAGGGCGCTCGGCTACTGATCCGGAGTTCCCGGGTTCGAACCCGACCGCGGCGGCTGCCTTTTTATGGAGGCAAGACGCTAAGGCGCCCGTGTGCTGTGCGATTTCAGTGCACGTTAAAGATACCCAGGTGGTCGAAATTATTCCGGAGCCCTCCACTACGGCATCCCTTTCTTCTTTCACTCCATCCTTTATCCCTTCCCTTACGGCGCGTTTCTGTGTCAGCCTATATATGAGGCAGATCCTACGCCATTTCCTTTCCCTCCCCCCCAAAAAATTTTAATAATAATTGGTTTTTGGTGGAAAGAGAATGGCGCAGTATCTGTCTCATATATCGTTGGACACCTGAACCGCGCCGTAAGGGAAGGGATAAAGGAGGGAGTGAAAGAAGAGAGGAACAAATAGGTCCGTAGTGGAGGGCTCAGGAATAATTTCGACCACCTGGGGATCTTTAACGTGCACTGACATCGCACAGCACACGGGCGCCTTAGCGTTTTTCCTCCATAAAAACGCAGCCGCCGCGGTCGGGTTCGAACCCGGGAACTCCGGATCAGTAGTCGAGCGCCCTAACCACTGAGCCACCGCGGCGGGGCGAACCCAAAAAATTTTTTCAATTTTCTCATTTCTGCCACAACGTTGTGAATGCCAACGTATACAGTGCACATCTGTCACTACCGCGACTTAGTTTAAATCGCTACTGGGGTGTCCACTTTCCCAAGGTGTCAGTAATGCGGCTTTCCTTTACTTTAGAAACTCCCGCTCTTCACCGCGGTTTCGGCGCAGGTTCACACGCCACGCACTGAAAATCAAATGTGCGCGTTCGGCGAGCCCCGCCGCGGTGGCTCAGTGGTTAGGGCGCTCGACTACTGATCCGGAGTTCCCGGGTTCGAACCCGACCGCGGCGGCTGCGTTTTTATGGAGGAAAAACGCTAAGGCGCCCGTGTGCTGTGCGATGTCAGTGCACGTTAAAGATCCCCAGGTGGTCGAAATTATGCCGGAGCCCTCCACTACGGCACCTATTCATCCTTTCTTCTACCACTCCCTCCTTTATCCCTTCCCTTACGGCGCGGTTCAGGTGTCCAAAGATATACGAGACAGATACTGCGCCATTTCCTTTCCCCCAAAACCTATTATTATTATTCGTTCGGCGAAACTCGCGGAACATGCCATAGTAAATCTTTCGCATTAAAATGATTTATTTCAGAGCGAAGCTGTATTGTATAGCTCTACCGTCCAAGGAAATTTTCGTGTCGTCGGCGTCGTCAGAAAAAAACACCAAGTTAAAAAAATTAATGTGGATTAGCGGATATACAAGGCGAAAGATGTCGGCGTTCACTGTGTTCATTGATGTTGGCGTTGACGATGGTTTAGACGGCGATGGCTTTGAGCAAAGGAAGGGCGCATAACTGGCTCCCTGGGTACGCGGACGCCTCATTAGTGCTTTGATACATGGGGCGGTGGTGAGAGATGTGGCCTGAATGCATTAGCGCTGACATGCGGCACTGCAGCAATAGGTAGGCCGCAGCGTTCATTTGGTGGTCAATCCCTCGCGATCAGCCATTAACTGCATGCCACCTCCACGGGTGGCAGGGAGGGCGCGCTGCCTATGCAGTGTGCGGAACGCAATTATAGCATGCTTTTACTCTGATACCCGATTTAATACTTGCTGCGGGTCCTTGGACACAAGATATTACTTATTTTTGGAATATGGCGGGGTGCTTGGCTTGAAGCCCTCTGGCACAGGTCGGCCCGGTATTGCACTGCCTCCGGGATTGGCCCGGCGCGTCTTTTCTTTCACTCTTTGCTCTCCTATCCTTTACCCCTCCTACTTTCAGCAAGCGGCAGCAAATGTGGTTCGGCTTGAGTCAGTAGGCAGGCCCGTGCACTTTCCTTTTCTTCTCAGCAACATCGGTAGTCAGTGTCAGGCTTTTGCAGTTGGACACCAAAGCCACGTACATGAAAGCGGGACTGACGTCTCCACTCACCCACGGAGCCGGTTGTGCGCCTTTCCTTTCGTGAAAATGAACGGCCTTTGCAAAGTTTTCAACGCCAAGGAACTCTATATGAACGCCGTCGGCTCGCTTGTTTATTGGATCACTTGTTTCGTTTAGTTTTTGAGGAAAGGAAATAGCACAGTAACCGTCTCACATATCTCGGTGGACACCCGAACAGCACCGTAAAGGAAGGGATAAATGAGGGAGGGAAAGAAGAGAAAACTGAAAGTTGGATTTTGAGGAAAGGCGCGGCAGCGGCGGAACACCTGACTAGGGAGCGAGAGAGACAAATATCCTCGGCGAGGCGCGCCTTACGACGTCATGTGCCTCTTCGGAGCACCGCCACGGCGAAATCGCAAGTTCGCGGCCAGTAAAGCTTTCACTGTAAAATTGAATGCTACTCCGAGTGGAAAAGTACCAAACAGCATAGAAATCGTATATCATACTGATCATAAAGCAGTTGTAACGTAAGAAAAATAGAAACGCACAATTTAAAAACAATAAAAACCAATTTTAGAAATAAAAAATATATAGACGGTAAAACTCCTTCGAAAACAGGCATACAGCTCAGTACTCGTTTTCATCAAGAAAAAGCACAAGCATCAAACTCACTTGATGGATGATGAGGCACGTGTGAACAATGGGAACACCGTTTCACCTATGCAACTCAATCAACCACCATTTATGGTCCATGCACTGATTTAACCTTAGCAAAGAATCTCTCTACAGTTAGAACTGAAAACCTCAGTGTATATCATACTGATCATAAAGCAGTGAAGTAATAAAGGGTAATATAAGTACACTTCACTTGTCTCTGCTTTCACTCTTTGTAGAGCCACGTGTGTGAATTTTTAAGTGACGTTGAAAAGGGTAATTGGGTGTCGTGTTACAGCTTCGCTGTCCAACCACCTTCACAGAGTGGATTGGAGCCACAATTTTTTTTACATTCCTCTATCCAAGGGCGTGTTATGAATGGGAACAAACAATACTAGTGCATTTTTCAGGCGCGAGCAGGCTGGCAGGCCGGTCAGCCCTGAAAAGCGCACCCCTACGTCATCATGATGTTGGCACTCTCGGCGCTCGCATTGGCTGCAGCTGCTCGCAGGTTGTATCTATCCCGGTTTGAAGCATCCTGCACTCGCCGGTTGGACGGAGCTGCGCCGCAGGAGTGGATTCGCAGCGCTCGCCGGACATCTGTCCGCGCCTTCAATGTCACTGCATCCAGTCAGGCAACGCTAGTCACGCCACTACTAAAGAATATGCGCTTTTATCGGTTGTGCTTGCCGGTGCCCCGAGTGCACTCGTGTCTTATGACAAAGACTGTACGCACGTGTAACATCGCACAGGCTTCCAGACCAGTCCCAAATATAGCACTCTTTTATTAAACATTACCGAACTTGCTCACACCACCTTAGATGTGCCAAGGAAGAAAGAAAAAATGAAAGCATCCACGTAAAGAGTGATCACAAGCACGTCTCACAGCGAGTGTGCCCCAAACATTCCGCAAGGCACACCAAGAATTAAAAATGGGCCACGTCTAGTCCACTTTGCGCCCTTTCTGTACACACAAATAACAAAGTGACGAGAAGGAAAGAAAATGTCCTCTAGAGAGCAGAGCGACACCCTCAACTTGGGACCACGTATCAGGGCGCTTCCTTGAGGCCCTTCCGTATCTTGAGAATTCAGTGCTAGCCGGAGCAAACATTGCTGGAAAGCACACTTTGATATGACCATTCCCACACATCTGGCCGCAACATACCACGATGCCTTCCTCCCTTGACTGGCTCTCACGCAGCCTCCTAAACAGCAATTCTTAACAAGCTATGCAAGCGAGCCCTTGTGAAGTGAATCATAATACCTGCTTAGTGAAACCATGTCACATTCCCATTACGTCGTCTAGCAATAGGGTAGCAGTGATGGCAAGGCCCATAAAATGAGACTTGGGTGCCATTTTCGATCAACCTGCTCAGGTTTAAGCAGCACACCTATAATCAGGATCTTAAACCCACTTGTAGTATCAAGAGACTGCAATCATCCAAAAACCATGGCATTTGAAAGTGTCAAAACTAGCGAATGTTCTGCCAACAAAACTATTTTGCTTCCTAAATTAAAGCCTAAAGCTGACTAAGAAGATACACCTTGTTAACATGGACAGAACATGTCAGTAGCATTTTGCTCTTTCTGCTCTTGCAAGTTACAGGAACTATTTTTCATGGAAAAAAACATCCGTGCATAACAATGCAGTACCAACTGCCAAAACTGGCTGCGTTGAGCTCTTCAGCCAACAACACTGCCCACAGATCTGAGATCGATTTGTCCACTAGAATTAATCACGAATGCACCACCTTTTGATGTATGGATGACGCCTTGGTCTAAGTAAGTTTTTCATCATCTCCAGTAGGAATAAACCGTACTGTGCCACAAGGTTGGGTGAACACCGTGCCGCAAAATTTCAAATTTGACGCACACACCTGAAATCCAATTTCCATTCTACTTTTGAGAGATTCGTCACTGCACTCTGCGCACGTTTCAAGAACAAGTGCCACACCTTCGGCACCTTGTAACACTTGTCACCACAAAAATGTGAGCATTCAAAGTACAATCCAAAAGAACTGCACATTTTGAGCACTGGAACTTGTCCACAAAACAAAAGCACAAAAAGCCCACACCACACAAAGAAAAAATCTTGACATAGCAAAAAAAAAAATTAATTTTGCAACACATTTCAGTGATGCAGAGAACACGAAAACGTTAAATGCGTAGGCTGTACCATGCCAGACATAGCAGCAAACAATAAATATTGAATACCCTGAAAAATAATGAATACTCCTCACGCAAATGAACTCCCCTGTCCAACATTTTTTTTTCTTACAATGGCCACATATTACCCATTTTCTGAGGCTTGCACTAATGCATCCTTTTGCTTTACTAAGAACACCACAAAATTCAAGCAGCCCAGATCAATCATAGTGAGCCAGATCCTGCTGCCACAAGATATCCAAGCTTGTTAGAAGAATGCAACACAATAAGAACATTGTGTTACAAATCGCTGTTCTAATTTTGTGTTTATTGCAATGGCAATAAGATTAACTTTGTTACAGAAAGCAAACAAGGAGTGGCAATATACGGGCCTCCTTAGAAACGAAAATTTTTATGAAAATGATGATTTATGAGTTAAGGGGTTTCATGACAGTCTTGGCAAACTGTATATGCATCAGCTCTAAAACAGCGATTATTAACTAAAGAAATCAAATCAGGAATCTAAAGAAAGGTAAGTTCAAAGTTCACAATGACCACACGTGCCCCCCAAAGTAGAGGACCCTTGCAAGGAACAAGGGTGTCCCATCACGACTAACAGCGGCAGCAGCCACCAAAAAATTCCAGAGTCAATTCTTTACACTAACTAGTCGTGGGCTACGCCCCAAACGAAGGCATACAAAGAACCTTACCATCAATGAGATGACAGTGAGGACAACATTTAAGCATTCTGCTGACATCACATAGAAATCTGAGACAGTGGCTGCAAACTATGCAGACTGAACACCCGACTGCTCGCCCTGGACACTATTGCATGCCACAGAACAAACCTGCCAAAGTTCAGGTTCAGGAATGGCTGCACTTGAAAAGAACTACCTACATCACACTTGAACCAGGCCTGATCAAAAAGTACATACCACAAAGTCCCCCTCACAGACAGATGCTTCCCAACGGCTTCTTTCAATTACAAGCTTGATGACGGCCACAGTTCATAACTGTCGTATTTAAGAGGCAAAGACAGAGCAAACTTGTGTCTTAAAGCTGCACGGTTCACATTTGTTGCACTTCAACTACATTGATTCGATTCAAATGCATTGATTTGATCAATTTAAGGCTGAAATATTGCGTACCGAGACATGTAGAGTGCACTATACGGAGCCGCATCTAACTTGCCAGTGCGAAAGCAGGGAACTTCAGGGTGCAAAGACGCTGAAACGCCCAGGGTTTAAAAGCACTGCCAGCTGTAAATTTCACCACCAATACAAACTGCACATTTAAAATTTAGAAAATCTGGCTCCGAGAACCGCTTTTCTGGTAGCCGTTTGTTGGTGTGGGAAGCGGTTATGGCGAATGCCTACAAGTGTTAAGAGGGTGCGAAGCTGGGCGAGCAGCCTAACATAGGCCCTGGGATATCTTTGGTCACCACAGACAGCAACTAACAGCCCTCCTCCTATAACTAGCTGCACAGTCATGCCAAAATTTACAGATCCTTACAAACAAAAGTACTATGTGTACATTTTTTTAAGCCACCTAAATGAACGCCTGTCCCTTCCAAGCAATAAACTACTAGTGCCCTACAGTTCAGGATTTCTCAATTCTTACGTCTTCAGCCTCGAGGAAACCTCAATAGCTTTAAACGGTGTCTTGGCTTCCATACCTTACCAATTGACATGCGTGCAAATAGGATCCTATACATGCACCTCCCCCCCAGAGAATGGGTGAAACAGACCCTTAAGAGCAGATTTTTACACTTAAAAGCATGGTCAGTTCCAAAACAAAGCCATTAAAAGGAAAGGTTACGGCTGAAGCATGCACAAATTTAGTCACTCCAGGGAACTCAAAAAGCATGCCAGAGATCTGCGCAACCCACCAGGAGACCCACACCTGTTCTCTAGAAATTACTACTAAGAGAAGTGAGCTGTCAACCAACATCAGGCACAGTTTCTTCAAGACCAGGAAGAGTCAGCTCTCATTCCCAAGACTCTTCACAAGCTCTAGAAAACTATCGTCTACTGCCCACATGCTGCGCACTCTGTACAGGAAGTCGTAAGCTGCACCTTTTGCTTCACCCCCACAGGGGCCCGTCCCTGCATGCTACGTATGAGCGAAGACTGCTGCCTCAATATCTTGTAGTGAGGTGACGCTTCCCAGCTCCAGATGGCAGCACACGCTTGTTTCACATGAGCAGAGCAATTCACACAGATGTCCTCAAAGCAACGACTTTTTCTTTTCACTTTTTTTTCTTTCACAGCACACAGCATCACTCCTAGAGCACTGGGAAAGGGTAAAAACAAAACTTTTTTACTTCAGTTTTTTTTCTTTAACACTGCAGTGATGTTGCCAACACCAGAGATGTCCAAACACCGGTCGGGCTGATACTCCTCCACCTTTCGCTGTACCGTACCCCATCCACGTAGAGAACGGAACCGTGACATCACTGTCCAGTCGCCATCCTTTGGCAGGGATTCCAACACTTCTTTTTTTCGTCCACAAAGAGAGGGACAGCAGAGTACTAAAATGAGACCCACACACTGCATGCTGTGGGTTCACATGAGGGCCCAGTTGGTTGAAGAGAGGCCCGTCGACTGCTCCAGGGCGTGCGCCACCTGTTCGGGGATGCCGTGCGAAAGCCACAGCTGCTGCAGCTGTTCGTAGCGGCGCGGACACAGGTGCAACGGGTTGCCGCGCATAAGGCCCGAATCGGTCTCGCCGTATTCGTCGACGTAGGGAGGTGGCAGGTAGCAGCCTGCACAAAAAGTGTCGCGCAGCATTCTTTTTGTTAGCTCTGTGGTCAAAAATAGCGTGTACACCCTGTGAGGGGTCTTTAAAGGGGCTGCGAAACACCGCTTGAACGGATGCCGGTTACGCTTCAGTTGGATTCTTTATGTCACACAGATGCCGACTCAAAAAGAATTGCAAGAATCGATGCATAGGAACGGGAGTTATTCAATGAAGAAATTTCAATATACAAGCAAACAAAATGTTTCCCTTAACTCGATTTTCGCGCAGCTTCCCATTCCCATTTCACTCTCCCAATGATGACACGCAGGGCGACCAATCAAAACAGCCCATCTTAGCACGTGGCGGAAGTTTGCGCTCCATGGTTGCCTGTTCTCTGTAACTCGTTCATGCCAAGGCTGGCAGCCCCATTTGCATGGTTACAACAACCACGTGGACGCTCAGCTGACCCAGCGATGCTTCACCGTCACGTCGACGGCGCAGAGAGGGACACTGATCAGTGACGTTCTCTTACTTATGGATCCGAACTCGAGCGCGAGATACTGCGAAGGTGTGACAGCCTGCACAAAATATCACACATTTAGCATAGTGCGTACCGCTACTGCTTATCGCCAACCATCGCTCGTCCCTCCTAGCGCGCTGGTTTGTCACGGCGAGCAAGGAACGCGCGCTGTTGACAGGAACGTGGCGCCACTTGGCGCCGCCGCCCGGTGATCCTCCACAAACTGACGATGCGCACTGCCTGCTAAATGTGAAACGAACACATCTTTCTTTGGGATCGAAACGAACGCTTATAGAGTGCAATGGCTCGATCGGATCGATTTTGCAAAGCCGCTCTCAGGTACACAGAGAGTAGCCTTAAGTGTTTAGTGCTAGGTCGTAGGATGTTTACAGAGAGGCGCAAAGCCCTTCGATGCAAAAAGTAGCCAGTGCCTCTAGTGGCGTGTTTTTGTTTTACTTGATTTACAGTGCTTTTATCTAGGACAAACAAGTTGGTTTTGTTAAAGTAATATAAAACACAAAAACTTGACAAAACGTACCTCTAGTTATTAACCCAATTTGCAGTATATTTACACTTTGTCCAATCATAAAGCTCGCCCTCCGTGATGTCATATCCGCTGCTAAAAACCACCACTGTACGGTGACACCGTCAGCGCCACGAATTCGTTTTTGCGAGATAATTAAAATATTAAAAAACGCAGTATACGCGGTACGACCGATGCTAATAGCATCACTATAACTCATTCTATGCAACCATTAGGTAAAACAATGCACTGAAAATGTGTTTTGGAGCCCCTTTAAGGATGTTCCTTCTTGCAGAAGGGATGCTTAAGAGAGGTTTTCCTCTAATCTTGTACGATAGAGAGTCTCCCTTACTGTGTGTCTTTTTCTGTTTATGCAATGTAAGGGAACA
The DNA here is from genome assembly GCF_052857255.1 of Amblyomma americanum. Lineage (NCBI taxonomy): Eukaryota > Metazoa > Arthropoda > Arachnida > Ixodida > Ixodidae > Amblyomma > Amblyomma americanum. Next base: position 108,578,048 of record NC_135505.1, on the reverse strand, counting down.
CGAATGTCAAATTTTCAATTGTAAAGTGGATACTAATAATATTAAGAGTTGGTTATGAATTAAATCACATTAAAATATGTGCACACCCTACAATATTTGGCCACAACTTCGGAAGAGCAGGAATCTTGTAATTTTTTAACGTTGAATACCTCAGATTGGTACAAATGCCGTGAAAATCAAATCGAATAGCAAATACTATTTGCAAACTATTTGAAATTTCAAAAGTTTGCACACTACATTGTAACAACTTATTGAATGAATTGAATAAACAAGCACCTTATGAGGAGTCAGTGATTGATTCATTAGAGTAATTAGCCTACCAATTGAGAAATATCTTTGCAAAACCTCAAGTCTTGCCAGTGTCAGCCAGTCTATACCACTGACATGAGACTGCTTGGCAACCAATGAAGCAAAGTGACACCAGGTTATGCAGGTCAGAAACCAACAAAAAGGATGTGTAATCATACGGTACAGTGGAACCCTGATTACCGTATAAACGCGTGTAAGGGCCGCAGCCGTGTGTGGGCCGCACCCTGTTTTCCCAAAGGAAATAATCCCTCGTTATAACAAAGTCAGCTTGACGGCGGAAAAAATTCGTTATAAGCGATAATTCGATATAAGCAACCACCCGAGAAAATCTAAAGCAGTCGATCTTTAATTGCGCCGCAATAGCGAGGAAATCAAAATACAATGTATTCAGTGAAGCAAAACTTCATTCAGGTGCAAAAAAGGCAGTGAGCTTTCGCTGTTTCAAGCTCAACTACTGGGCGCGTGCAACCCCTGCTCTAATCTGACCAAGCATTGCACGAGGCCACGGTCGCCACCCATGCATTCAACCTTCGGGGTATTTCGAATCACGAAGGCAGTGGCCGCTTTTATGGGGGTATTTCAGGGTATTTCGAAAACAGTGGCCACTTTCATGGGGGGGGGGTCATGGAAATGCCGTGGCTCGAATCTGAGGTCGTGTTTGTTAGCTCAAAAAATGATTAGCTGCTCATTGTAGGTACGCAGCGCGACCGTGAAAGCTGAACAGTTTTGCAGTAGTCGATTCGCATGATTACTGGGCACTTTTTTTTCCCCGAGGTGTGTAGCTGTGAAGTTTGCAATGAAGTGTTTGGGTGAGTTTTTCAGTGCACCGTTGTCGGCGACACTGTGCTAATTCTACGGTTCAAGTGTCGGTGTTCGCGCAGCGTCGCATCCGCGCCGTTGACAGATGTCTAGGAACAAAATTCAATGACCCTACCATGCATTTAGACCGTTTGTCTGGTCGGATGGCGTGAATCGAGCATGACCAGCTTGAGAAAACCACCAGAGAAACACTGTGGTTGCGCTGACCCGCCATAATGACAGCCTGACTCGTCGCTGGTGACGCTCTGATTTCTCGTGTTTTCGGCAAGTTATCGGTCGATTTGCATTGTGAAAAGTGCAACAAAGCTAGGGGCAGTCTTTTACTGTGATACAGGCAGACTATGACGAGCGGCAAGCAAATTTCTAGACCGGCTTCCCCAAAGTCGTCTTCCCGATTTGTTGACGTAGCTCTTCGCGTTGAACACGTTAATGAGCGTGCGACCAGCAGTCGCTTGCGACCAGGCAGCAGTTCAACAACACCGTTGTTGCAATATGCAAGTGCGACCTGCGGGTCGCCTTCTCGTTTGAAGCGAAAACTCTCGGGAATGACGTTGTTTGCGCACTTTCTGGAGTTTCGTCTGCTTTGGCCGATGTGAAACGGTTAGGCTTAGTGACGACTACGGCAGCCAGGGAGCAGCTCAGTTGGTTGCGGAAAGCTCACCTCGCTCGCGACTCGCAAGCGTGAATGGGCTCATCATAATCGGAGGGACACTTCTTTTGTGCTTTCTGGCACATTTCAGTGCCAGAAATGTTGTTAAGAGTGGTAAAATTTTGCTCATCGAGCGCACCCCATGGAATGCTATGGCGCAAGTCTGCCTGCGGTCTTTTGGCCACTTTTCGGCATCCAAGAGACCGCGGTTTTCTGGCATCGCAAAGCGTCACAAAAATTTTATTTTCGTTTGGATTCTATCACGGGGGACACCAGCGATGCGGTTGCAACTGATTCAGACGCACTTCCATTCGCATCCGCTTTAAACAGATAGGAGCACTTGGCACTTCTTTGGCACTCATTACTAGGCAGGTCATCGGCCGTAGGTTTGGCACTTTTGTGGCCTGTTGTGCGCTTGCATGAGACTAATTCATCGGCGGTATTAATTTGACACTGCATGCGCAAAAGGGTCGGCGCCGCGGCGGCGATGCCTCCACTCGCCACTTTGCTCTAAGCGGGTCAAGCACTTCGTGCGCTTCGAGTAATGCAGCTTAAAATGCATGCGTTTGGGTTGGGACCGGAAGAAACTTCGAAAAAAGCGATTTCATTATAACGAGGGATTACTGTATTTTTTAAAAAGAATATCCGTGTAAGGACCACACCCAAACTTTCCACAACCCACATGGGAATAGCCTTCAAAATGCACGTGCCTTGGCCACCGCGATCAGCTCTGGCTGCGAGCAACGGTGCACTTGATCGCAGAGTCGACGCATGCGCACAGCGGCTTCCAGGTGCCGCCCATGGATGGCGCCAGAGGCCACGGCTCATTATCATCATCATCGTAAACTTTCTCCTCCGCCAAGAGCTCCCGCTACCCATATCGCCATTAGTATCACCAGAGCACCAGCTGCAGCCTGTTAAAGGCACGGGAGTTATGGTAGCGTGTTCGTTCGCCATAGTTGTGGCTTTTGCATGCTGCTGCTGAGTGTTGCAGTGTTGCACCTTAATAGCTACATGGCTGGGATTTTGTTGTCAAACACAGCAAGCATGCGGCCGGCAGAAAATTTGATGTGGCTGGGAAGTGCGAATGACAACGGTGCAACCAAAAGGATGCACTGAGGAACACAAGCTGCAAGAAGTGCGCTTTCCGAGGCAAGCTGTGCAAGTTTCCCGAACTGGAAGGAGAGCTGCTCTGCTGAGTGATGGAAGCGCGGAACAGCGGCTAAGCGTTGACAGCGGACATGCTGCGCGACTTCTTGTGGGAGGAGCATGCACCAGTGCACAGCACCAGCTCGGAGCTGGAATTCTCCGCAAGTGGCGAATGGACGTAGAATAAATGCTGCTCATTCCCTGATTGATGTTTTTTGACTTTAACAAAATTTTTTTTCACACATCGCGTGTATGGGCCGCACCCCTAAAATAAGCCCTCAAATCAGGGAAAAAAAATTAAAAAAATGCGGCCTTACACGGGTTTATATGGTATATAACTTTGAGGGAACCTGTCATATAATCCAGGCGTCGTATAATCCAGGCAGTAGGAGTGAGCGAATCTTTATTCTCACCTTCAAAGGAATTAGTTACCTTTTTTCTGGACGCTTTCCCAGCCACGAGCTGCAACATCTGGCAGCAGATGGCCGACATCATCGCGTGCGCAAACAAACCGTCGAATGTTGTCAATGCCGTTCAACATGTCCGTGCAAGTCATAAAAACTAGAACACTTCGTTACTTCAAGGATTTTATAACAAAAAAGTTCGTTACATCTCAGTTAACTGTATCGTTATATCAAGTATCGCTATAAGTGGATTACACTGTCCGCCATAACTGTGCTTCATTTTCCACGGTTGGCAGCAAAGTTTCCACATGCCCCAGACACCACGAACAAACACGCGCCACGCGTTCATCGCCAACCAACACACACCTTTGGTTCGCCCCACCAGGAGCAACACCTTGCAGTCCCGCACCCGCAGGAACAGTCCCGTGCCGGCACCACACGTCGTCACGTGCAGGTTGCAGGCCCCTAGCCGGTCACCACCCACCTCCACCTGCACAACCACCACGAGAGTCCTCACTCTCTGGACACCCACTTCCCGGAAAGACAGTCGCACAAAGCCACAGAATGAGAACGATCCAGCACTGAGGCAGCTAAATTAGCCTTGGTGATACTGGCATGACCGTAGCCTCGACGCCAACTCAGCTCAACGAAGCACTTCAGACGAAAATACGCTGCAAATACAAGAGGTCCACATCCTCTCCCATATCAGGGAGTTGGAATTTTCAGACCCAAACACCAAGGACTATCAAAGAAGCGTGCCCAAGGTGGACGTGTCCAAATGGGAGTGGCTTACAGGGGTTCTGAAACGCCTTCCAAAAGAGCACATTAACTCACTTATTCACTGCACTGCGTTGCCATGAAAACCTGAGTCAAAAAATACCCTTCTACAGGCAGCAGACGACCCACAATCACACGTCAAAGTTGGCGAGCCCTTTCCCGGCAACTTTTTCATGCTCGCACCCTCCTCCGTCCCCCGCATCTGTGTAGACAAGGAGAGAGGTGGGCATTGGTTAGATTCTTTCAGACGTCAGGCAGCTACCGTGGCCGCGGCCAATAAGCCGGTTAGCTCCGGCGGGTCGGGAAGTTCTGCCCCCAGAGGGGGGTTGGCGAAGGAGCACCTACCTTCCAGCGTGCAAAAAGTGACGAGAGAAGAGGGAAAGGCGAGAAGACGCTGAAATTCAAATTTTAACTACAGATAACTCAGCTTCTACAAAGCGCATTAAAAAAATCCTTGCTGGACATTATTCGTGAAGCGGCGTGCTTCAATATCCCAGGTATGCCGCAACTTTATTACAGCCCCTTCAAAGCACCTTTAAGCTAGGCGCATTCTCGTGCACCGAACAGCAAAGGCCAGGGTTGCCACCTCGAAATCGCACTGTTTTCATAGAAGCACCCATTGCCTTTAAATATCCTGCTACCACTTAAGAAACTTTTTACCTTTTTCTCTGTAACCCAACAGCTCCAGAGAACTAGACGACGAAGGCCCAGAAAATGGATGCATATCAATGCATCTTGACAAGTTACTGCACCGAGACAGCACATTAATACAAAAAATTTTTCAAAGACTATGTGCAGTGAAATTATCAGCCTCCAAACTTTCCTCACAGGGAAGAGAAGTACTGCAAGATCGCAAGAAGTCAAACACGACAAAACTGGAAAACCAAGTCCCCAGGGCCAAGAAAATTAACAACACAACTCTCACACTTCCAGCTAACAGCCACTACAGTAGAATTCCATTTCACTCAAACTCACTTACTACAAACATCATTTATTCAAGCCAATTCTTCAGTCCCGTCAAAATGAAGTGCAAGTGAACGCTGGTCTTAAAAATATTTTCTTTCTTTTTATTTAAATCATAATGAAACCATATCACCTTGCCAAGTTTTTATGCTGATTTCAAATCTGAAATTGCTTTTTTCATATATTAGCTCCTAAGGTAATTCATTTTAATTAGGCACTGATCAGTACCTTGGTGCAAAGAAAAGTAAATAAAAAATAATTTTTAATGCATGACTGCATTCATTATGAGTAAAGAGTGAAATAACAAAAGCCGTTCTTGCATTTTACCGTTACTAGTAATTTTACCACACTTGGGATAGCAGTATTCAAGGTGTGAATATCATGCATCGATAAAGTTTGGAAAAACAAATTTTTGAAGTTTAACTGAACAAGTGTGCCTCGATTACTGCAAACACTGCGCCTCCTCATCAAACAAAATTACTATGTCTCTACCTGTCCAAGACGCCAAGATAGCGACACACTAAGACGGCCACGTATCTAAAATTTCTTACGCCATTAAATAGTGTTTTTCAGTGCAAATTGAGCCCACACAATGATCTAAATTTAATATTATGGTCAAAATGCTGACTTCCGGAAGTAAAAAATTGGTAGAGTTGGAGAGTAATAGTTGCAGATTCCAACAATGTCATTTTTAAAGAATAGATATTTTGGCAAATTTTTTTGGCCCCAAAGACCAGTGTATCCCGTTAAAAAGGTTCTCGTTAGTTAAATCTCACAGCAATTCAAACAAACTCACTTCGTTTGAGTTTGAACTATCAACAGCCGGCCGCACTGCTTATTCTTACCACCGAAAGAAATGAGCACCACATATCTTACATGTTCCACTTTCAGTTATCAGCTAACTATAGCCACTTCTTACATTTAAAGGCAGCCATAACGTTTTGGAGCTTTGCTTTGCCAAGGTAGCACAAGCGATTAAACGGCTACGTGCCAAAAACCAACAGGGCCAACTTTCAGCATTGTCGACATAGCACGAAGTAACAGTACCCAAGCAGTTCTGCCACCTATGCAACGCGCACAGCCACCCCACCACCTCTGACCTGGCAGCAGTAGCTCTGGGAGCACAGCAGTCGGCCGCACACCAGGCACAGCGTGGGTGAGCGCGAGTCGTCGCCATCCGAGTTGGGGCAACGGAAGAGAGACGCCTCGTTGATGAGCTCGCTGAAGTCACTCGGCAGCTCCACCAGCCGGTTGGGCTGCACGGGGTGCCGAACTAGCCGTGGTGAGCGCAGCTGTGCAGGCACCGTCGCGTGCGACGCCCACCTGGGAGGACAGTGGAAGGACCCTGAGAAATGACTGCAACCACAGCACTAGTACAGTGAAAGCTCGTTAATTTGCACCTCGATAATTCAAATTTTCCGATAATCCGAACTACACTACACTAGCCGATGGGTAATTCGGACTCCAATAATTCGGATTTGTAGGATATTTCAGACCTCGATGAGGCACCGTCAGTCACCCCATAGAAGCGCATACATATTCGTGACAATTGAAGTCCGAAAGTTCGATTTGTCGGACTAATTTCAGCCGCCTGCGGACCAAAACCGGCCATCTTACGGCTTTTTGCTGGTGCAAAAGGCGGCATCTTGAATTGTGGTGGATTTATGCCGCAGTTGGCTTGGCTTGACACACTTTTGGTACCTCATTGTTGCCAGTAGAGGTCCCTGCGATCTCTGACACTTCGAGGTGACAGCCGGATTGTCATCGCCGCCAACTTGCTTTTGTCGCCAACGTTGTCGCGGGCAGTCATCACTTGTCCCATACGTTGAAAATTGGTTGTTGGGGGAAGGAAATTGTGCAGGAGCTATCTCACATCTTGGTGGGAAGGGATAAAGGAGGGACTGGGAGAAGAAAGGAAGAAAGAGGTGCCGTAATGGAGGGCTCCGGAATAATTTCGACCACCTGGGGATCTTTAACCTGCACTGACAACCCACAGCACATGGGCGCCTTTGCATTTCGCCTCCATCGAAACGCGGCCACCGCGGTCGGGTTCCAACCCGGGTACTCCGGATCAGTAGCCGAGCACCCTAACCACTGAGCCACTGCGGCGGGTCTCATACGCTCGCCATTTGCCGTTTCGTCACTTGGGTTTCTCTGACGGCGTTGACAGAGTGGTGCTCAGTCTTCACGAAGTTACATCCGTTCGCTGTTTTGTGATTGCGTTCGGCAGTTCCGCCGCTTTGAAAGAAAAGTGCCTTATCTTTGCATGTGTTTAATGAGCGGTGTGGCGCACACTCGGACTGTGCACAACATGGCCCCGCCAGGTCCGTCAAAGAAGCATGGGAAGTATTCCAACTGAATTCAGTGACCTTGCTGTCTAGTGTGTACAGTGAAAGCACAACCTTGGCGCAAATCGTCGCCAGCAAAAGAAATTTTCCGCATCTATAAGTCGATTTCATTTCAATGAAGTGATTTTTTTGTACTTCACAGATTTTTCGGACTGTTCGATAATTCGGACCATTTTTCGGGTCCCTTCGAGTCCGAAAAATCGGTTGGCGACTGTACTTGGTCCGGCCAAGCTCCATAGAGATCTGTGTATAAAAAATCCCGTTACTTCGAAAGCGATTCGGTTCCGCTACCAATAATTTGAACTATGCGCCGCCGCGTCTGGACGGCATGGCACACAGCACGTGGCCAAAAACGAAAAAAACCACCTCTGCATAGTTAGAGGCTGCGCACGTCTTAAACGAGGACAGAAAATGGAACCAGATAAAATGGTGGAAGAGTGGGTAAAGCCTAAATGGAGCCATCACCGGCACGGCAGCCGGCGGCGCCAGAGGGTAGGGGTTGGCGGCCGCGGTGGCAGCTGCGTACCCTCATTTCCATGCAGCCTCCGAAACTCGCAACTAAATACTCATTAATTTTAGCCCTGTTAATTTGAAATACGGACAAGTACTGTCGGCATGGTCCCAGCCAACGCCCATGAAAAGCTATGACATCAGACGGGCGCTGCAAATTATGTGCGAAAAACTTTCTTTGCGAGTGTCTTCCATCCATCCACCCATCAGTCACCAACGGAAGCACGCGGTCAGCCGTGATCATGACGCCAGCTTTTAGCATCGCCAGGCTACAGTGGCCCAGTTGGCTCGGCAGTCAGCCGCTGGCCGGAAGCGGCCAACGTGGGCTTTCAGCGCGGGCAAATCAGGGCACGACAGCGTCTGACTTCCACCTACTTCTACAACATGGCTGTGCCTGCCGAAGCGGCCTCTCGCTTCACCACGAACTCGTCGTTGCCACTACACTGTGCCTCATGTTCACGGCAAACAAAAGTCGCACGAAGCTTTCGCTTTGTCTGAAGATGCCCGCAGCACAAAATTTTAGCGATGAAACGCGCTAGATTTGATGTTCAAAGCTGCTAGGCTTAGCCACTAAGCATCTGTTGACGTCAGGAAGTGCAGGAGGTTCAAACAGGCTAACTATTTTTGTTCAGAAAGGGGTCACAAAGAATAATTCGTCCTCTTTGTCGTCATTAAATAAATAATAGCTTAATTGTAAATGCACAGCTGTTCTTTTCAGCATTTTACTAAGCATATGGAATTGCACCATTTCTAAATCCTGGCGGCAGCAGTCTGGCGACAGCCACCCGCTTTCCACTGCTTGTGGTGCTGCATGGCAATGGTGGCGTCGCCGTTCCGCTGCGCCACTCAAAATACGCAGCACAAGTTCGCTCCAGGTGGGTTGCCCTTAAGGCGAACGTACTGAAAACGAGGCTTGCACAACCGGACAAGTGCTGGCACTCTGCCAGGTTCGCTTCTGCCCCTTGCTAGAGCTAATGTCAAAAGGTAAACACACTGTGATGTCGATAACTGCGCAGCATCTTGGCGCACTGCCAAGAAATGCATTGTGGACCACGACGGTGTGAAACGGAGGGAAGTGTTAACGATTGATGCTTTCTTTTTTTTCGAATTCTTAGGCAGAAATCGGGGGTGGGTGGATTCATTATGCGAGTGGGTTCGTTACACGAGTAAATGTGGTAAATATACCATAATGCAAATTGTTCTGGTCAGTTATTTCGAGGCCATTCGATAATTTGAGCATCGGATAATTCGAACTTTTACTGTACTCACATGCATCGCAGCCACACTTTAAATTGCAGGTACTCACATAATGAATGCAACCACTGCCTTTGGCTTGAAAATATAAATTTTTGCTCATTTTATGTTTCCCTGCAAAATCAACTCATTCTCAAGTTTTTGTAAACTTTGAGCATTCATTACTAGAGTCCCAAGGAACACTTTCGCCATGCAGCATGCCGGAACAGAGTCACAGTTGCTATGTAACTGCCGAGTTAGCACTGCATGGGTTCCTATGGACGTTAAAAAGGAAACAGCTCATGAAAACGGCGCAGTCTAGAAAATGCAGAATCTAGAAACGAAGCTGCGAAGTTCTACTGCATACACCATCAGCAATTGGCAGGCGATGAAACCAACATCCATAGTAGACTGCCACACTTATTCACCTCACGCCGACTCACCCTATGGCCAGTTGCCGCAGGACGGACGGTGCCAGCACATAGGAGAGGTCGGCTGGCACGGACAGGAACTCGCACAGGGCCTCCCAGGTGTCGCCACCGGCAACACACAGGGCGCTGGGCGGTGGCCGGCTGCCCAGGAAGTGTAGGAAGATGGCGCTGCACCGCAGGAAGGGGCGCATGCCTTCGTGCACGGCCTCCACAAAGTGGCTGCCCAGCTGCTGCAGGAAGACAATCAGGTGTAAGAGGACGAGACAACAACACACACAACAATCCACATACTGCGCTGAGGGGCATTCATGTGGTGTCACCGACCCTGCTTGAGTGCTTTTTTTGTTGCGCCGCAGTGGCTGGCATGGTTGGCACCAACCTCCAAAGAATCTGTCTGGCCATGCACACCCGATTCAAGGAGCTCGTCACTTTGATTCACTGCCTCATGATGGCTAGCGCTACAAACAAGTGCACAACAGTCAACATTTACAGAAACCACATGCTCAGTATTGCCACGTCCTATGCCTGAATCAGTGCCCAGCACTGAGGCCTCTTGTGCCCGCCCACAATGTTAGCATGACAAGATGACAGGTGCAGTTAAACAACAGGTGAATGCTGTCTATTGTGGTTCAAAGAGAGAGCATTAAAGCAATTAGAACAATATGTTGGCAGCAGGAACAACATTGAAAGGCAAGAAAAATTTCATTTTCAACAAAAAAAAAAAAAAGTAAGTTCTTTCAGCTCTGCAAACCGCTAAATGTGCATCCTCCACCAAAATTCTTTCAAAAATTTTTACCAGACCAGCCCATTTGATCTTGCCTGAAAACGGCCTCAAGTTACATTTCAGCTACACAAACTCTGCTGCAGCAGATGACTCCAAGTGAACTTCAAACCATGCGGGTTTCCTTAGCCCATGCTAAGATTTCAGGATGTGATCACTTATGCATTTTTCCTTGTCGGTATGGACCTGCTATGTCCAGGTATGAAACCTTGCAAACCTGCGGTCATGAGCAAAGCTAGAAGCCACTGTGTTACTGCGACAGGAAGAACAAACGAGAGAAGGGCATTATGCACAGCCCACCGCTGGCACAACGAACAAGAAGACACGCTTCCAAGTTTGCCACGCATCAAGGAAGGAACCATCGTCAGCGAAGACTCACACTCACCATCGACGGATTCCGCTGCAGGACTCCAGCCGCAGACAGCACTTCTCGGCAAAAGTCTAGTAGCCTCGAGTGCGACTCTGAATGCTTGGTCTGCTCCTCCTCACCAGGCAACAGGGAGTCTGTTTCCATCTTCTCCTCGTGTGGCTCCACAGTCAGGATCACCTGGGTGGGCCAGTGACCACAAAAAAAGTGACATGAGCTGTACATAACATTTCAACCATCAGCAACACTTCAGACAGCAGCTGCCGCTTACTTTACAACACCGAAATACGCAAATACCGAGCACAATGCCCCAATGACCACAAATACTAGACAGACAGACCTGTTCACGTGCATATTAGGCCAAAAAGCCATACTTTCGGCTGAAAAACAATTTCCACAGTATTGCTGGCATCCATTCCAGTCTCAAAAATCAAACTTTTGGACTCCACAGAGTCCAAAATATCGGCCTTGAATATGTACACTTCCTCTGAGGTGCGAGACAGTTCCTCAGCGAAGTCCGAATTACTGGAGTCCAAAAAAATCAACCAGCGACTGTAAACACCTTTTCCGCTTATGCCTCGGACCATGGCCGAGCCACAGCCACTGTGGCCACTGCACAGGGACCACCCACCTGCACCAGGTGAAGGGCAAGGACCAGCCGCAGAACATGTCCGTCCAGGGCACCCCCGAGTGGCAAGGGTGGAGTGCCGCCTCGGCCAGCAAACAGCGAGGGTGCCGATAGGCACAGCGCCACCAGCAACCCGAAGGCATCCACGTCCAGCACGGAGCCACCGGCTGCAGTCTTCAGGGTGACTGTCAGGGCCTGGGGCACACCGGGGCCGGACGGAGACATGGCGCCAGTGGCCAGGACATTGCGGGCCAGGTATGCCGCCGAGGAGGAGGCCTGGTCTTTAGATGGTTCCCCACCAGAGGGCGGTGCCACAGTCACAGTGGCAGCAGGTTGGGAGCCGACAGGGGGTGATGTTGGAGCAGAGCTACTGTCTGGAGGACTGCTTGCAGTCAGTCCAGGTGGACTGTAAGGGGAGGAGTGGAAGGGGGGGGGGGGGAGGGGTAGAGTTTAAGTAATTTTGGAATATTCTTACGGCCCTTCACCAACCTTTATGGTGCTTTCCTGGTGTTCATCCTCATCTACTGTTTCTGCAATGCTACTGCCAACCAAATATGCATCAACCAGCCCTCGCTGCTACCATACTGAGCCATGCACGTAAATACAGTGGAACCCCAGTTATACGTCGTCCCCCGGTTTTGCGACGACCCGGGTTTTACAACGGATTAACGCAGTCTCGGAGAAGTCCCCATAGAAGCAATGCATTAAAAACCCTGGTTATCCGACGCAATTTTACGCCGGACCCACGTTATACGATGACTCTCGCGAAGCGCGGTACGGAACGGCGGACGAAAGAAAGGAGCCGCGGATCTCTTTCGGCACGCCGTCTCTCCGCATGCTTGACCTCGCTCGACCGGTTTGCACCGGTGGGCATCGCTTTCTTTCCTGCCTCCTCTCATCGTTCATTTCTTTCTCCCCGACCAGCTGCCCTCCGCGACGCCCGCTGTGCTGAAATAGCGCGTTTTCTTCTCCACAATCACTTTCTCCCTTTCGCTCCCTCTCTTCTCTGCGGCGTCGCCTCTCGTCACGTTGGGGAAGCGTTTTTCTTTCCAGTTTCCCAGCAGCAGATCGCCGACAAGGTAGCGTGGATAGGCCCAGGTTCATTGCACGTGATCTTTGTCGTAATCCTAGCTACCAGCGTTCAGCAAGGGTTTGAGTTGTGTGGAGCAACGCGACGCACGATCTCCCGAAAGCGGACAGTTCTGTCGCTCGGTGATAAGCTCCATATTATCGAGGAGGCAGAAAAGTGGCATGGAGCCACGAAAGCCAGCATTGCCCGGGACCTTAAGATACCCGAATCTTCACTTAAGACGATCCTGGCAAACAAAGCGGTGATATTGCAAAATGCCAACAAGTTCGGGCTCAAGCAGAAAGCGGCAAAAGAAGGACAGCATGAGAAGCTAGAAAAAGTTCTCGTCAGGTGGCTGCATCAGGAACGGAGCTCTGCGATCAATGCGGACGGTGCCATTCTAAAAGAAAAGGCGGACCTTGTGGCATTGCGTCTGGGCATCGACGACTTTCAGGCATCGAACGGGTGGCTGGATCGCTTTAAAGAAACGAAACGGGATTCTGTACAGCCACTCCTGCGGACAAAGCACTTCCGTGAACGTTTTGACGGTGAGCAAGTGGATGGAGTCGCTGCCGGGGATGATTGCTGCATACAAGCCCTGCGACGTTTTCAACGCCGATGAGAGCTGTATTTTTTACCATATGCAGCCCGAGCAAACCCTTGCGTTTAAAGGTGACAGCTGGCATGGTGGCAAGCGCAGTAAAGAACGGGTGACAGCACTATTCTGTGCTGAACGAGGACAATTCCGAGAGGCTGCCTGTGCTCGTTGTCGGAAAATTTGCAAAGCCACGGTGCTTTAAGAACTTGAATACGCTGCCGTGCAGCTACAACTTTAACAAAAAAGGCGTGGATGACGGCTTCGCTCTTCAACCATTTTTTGCAGCATTTGGATTGCAAAATGGGTACCAAGGAAAGTAAAATATTGCTTTTCGGGGACAACGCACCGTGCCACCCACCCAATACGTCCAGTCCGAGGAACGTAAAGGTTGTTTTTTTCTGCCCAACTGCACAAGCCGGCTGCAGCCGCTGGATGCCGGCATCATTAAGTATGTGAAGCAAGGGCACGGAAGCGGTTAGTGCAGTGTCGGCTGGCGGCTATGGAGCGCAACGGGTCGGAAAGAAACATCACTGTGCTCGACGCCATGCATTTTATTGCCGGTTCGTGGAACGCAGTGTCGCAAAGCACAATCGCCAACTCGTTCAAGCACTGTGGCTTTAAGCGAGAGACTGCCTCCTCTGCTGGGAACGCAACGACCTCGATGCCGCTTGAGGCCGATGCAGGCTTCGCCGACAACGATTTCGAGGGTTTAAACCTCGCCACGACCTTCGCCGAGTACGTGGAGGCCGACGACAACGTTGCGATCTATGGCGAGGTGTCGCTGGATGATGCGATCGCGGATGTTTGGCTAGTGCCGACACCACTGCGACATCGGACGAGGACAATGACGACGCCACAGATGCCGTGCCTGTGCCTACCACGTTCGCCAAGGTGCTACGGCACATAGACGGCATCCGGAACTTCATCTGTTCACGCGACGCCGCAGAGGACCTCTTTTCGGACGTTGCCGAACTCGAGCGAAAGCTTTTGCAAGTTCACGGATTAAATAAGGTTCAAAAGAAACTGACCGACTTTTTTTAAACTTCGCGCCGGCTGGCGGGAATCGCGGCAGTGGGCAGTGGAGTGCCGGAAAACTCTGTTTGAATAAAGCATGATTGGCACCTGTACTGCAACATTAATTCTTATCGCATTTATTTTTTTGGTAATTTCGGTTTCCAAGCCTTGCAGAGTATGTTAGTAGTTTACATTGAAGTTTCTTGTAAATTCGTCGCGCGAAAAAGTAGTATTTTTATAGGCATAATTTATGTTTGGATTTTACGACGCCCGCATTTTACGCTTTTTCGTGGTCCTGAGAAAGTCGTATATGCGGGGTTCCACTGCACCACTGGGCAGAACTCTATGAGGTAACAACATTCTTTACTGAAAAAAATTAATCTTCTGAACTACATTATCATATTCCACTCCTAATTAACCTTATGTAATTAAATAAATTCTTATTGATGGAATGCCTTGCACAGGAATCTCATTCCACATGATAATGTTCTGCATAGTGCCAGCTGGCAGGACGCAAGCTCGCTCCCCTAATCGAGTGACTGGGTCCTTCAACCAGAAATTTTAGGGGGGGCTTTCACGAGCCGTAATGAAGCTGCTAAAGGATCCTGGTAAAGTAGCGGACCGATTTTTCCGACTCCTTTAAATACGGCTTTACTGGGGAACCATCACATGCTCGAAAAATTTAGGACTCCGTGGAGTCAAAGCATTTCATTTCTTGGAATAAAATAGACGCCAGCAAGATTCTGGAATGTAAAAGTTCAATTTTGAGACTTAACATAGAGGCAAGTCATCATCACTTCCACAACAGCCTACCCTTTTGTCGCCGTGGAAGCAGCCATCTTGGATTCAACAGATTCAGACGGATTGGCTTATATATGTAAGGGCTGTGCAATTTCTGTTCCTGACTGTTACCGCTAGTGTTTATGGTACATTCTTCGTTTCCATCTATGTGGGATACAAAGATGGCAACAACGAGACAGCTGCAGCATCCGCCGTGGCCCAGGGCTCGCTTTTTTTTTTTTCCACCAGTTCCCTTTATCAATCTTCACAACCATAATCACACACAAAAAGGGATGCTGTCGTCACCTCATGAGGACAGCGAGGGGTGTTGTACAATGTTAGCGCAGAATGAGTTAGTGGAATGGCTTGCAGCACAACCCGCAGCCATGTTGCACATATTCGTAATGGTAACGTGGGATGTAGTGCAGATGTGATGAAGGCATCACTATGGTTCAAATGCAAGTCAATTAATAGGACAATTATTAACGCCACTTTTCAAGTCCCATCAAGCTCGAAAAATTGGACGGCATTATACAAAGTCATATCATTCCCAAAGTGGGTGGCCAACCTAGGAAGGCATTCATCTGTATTCTTGGCGTCCACATTGCTAGCACCTGCATTGCCTGCACTCCCATTCCCCGCGCCTATATTGCAGGCACCCTGTTTCTGGCACCCATTCTCTGCCCCCACATTGCCAACACCCTCACTCTAGCACCAATGTTCCCAGCATATATATTGTTGGTGCCCGATTTGCTGGCGCTCCCATTCCCTGCATCTGCATTGCCGGCACTCCCGTGTTCCCTGCACCTGCATTGCAGGCACCCCATTCTGGCACCCACATCTACATTCACACTGACAGGACCAACCTCCCCGGCACCTGCATTGTCGCCCCCGCATTCCCAGCATTTGCTTTCAAGGCAACTCCCCTCCCCACATCAACATTCCTTGCACTCAGGAGAAATACTGTTGCTGAAACAATCATCGTTGCTTCAGCAAACACAGTTGCTGCAATGAGTCTTTCAACCTTTCCTTTCATATCTCTTTCAACTCTCCTCTCTCCGCAAGCTGAGGCGGTTGTGGCTCAACTGGAGCCAGTTGACAGCCTCGTGCACTTTCCTCTGCATTCCTTCCTTCAATCACAACAACACTCACGTGACAGGACCCACATTCCCAGCACCAACACTCCCACCACCTGCGTTGCCAGCACCCTCAATTCAGCACTCACAGCAGTGAGGTAACCATACCTGGAGACGGCAAACACTCTGCCCAGCAGGCGCAGGCAATGACTGGCCACAGCCATGGGAGGTGACACACGCAGAGAGGCGGCCGCGGTGCGCACCAGCGCCTCAAGGCAGTGCAACCGTCGTGCTGAGAGGTCACCAAGGAGGGGCTTGCCCCGCAGAAGCCACTCGGCACCGTGGATGGTGTAGGCACAAGACCACCACACCTGGGCGGGCACCCGGTCATCGTCCACGTTTGGGTGCGCATCCAAACCCACCTGAGACAAAAAAGGGGGAGGCACAGAGACAATAGGCGATAGAGGAAGGTAAGTACATGAGATCCCAGTTACGCGCACATTAAAAAAAAAAATACAGCGCAAAGAAAGGACCTCACGCGAAACAAGCTCATGCTCTTCTATCAACATGAATTCACGCCAACTCGTATAAACTGCAATCCTAATGCCAGATGGATGACATAGACTGGCCCTGCCAGGGATGACACCCATCTTATACCTCTGTCACACTAGCAAAATTAATGTTCTTCACATCGAATGACATTAGCACCAAATGTCACTAATCTGCTGCTACACGGAAACATTTACTGTTATTAGGTTCGAATGACATTCGCCATTAATGAGTTTGGGGAACTCATTTGCATTCGATTTCGAACTGAATGTCTGCTGTGGACACCAGATACAAAGCAGAAACAAGTGATGCGATAAATAGTGCACGCACTGCCAAAGTTAGAAATTGTATTTATTTAGTTCTGCTAAAAAAAATTGTTAACTCCGGTGTGAACCTGTTCACACTAAACGCTGTTGTGGATAGCTCTTACTCTCTCGGTCTCAGCAGCAGCCAACGACCGAGTGTGAAGCTGGGCCTTTCCCTCAACCGTCGATCATTTTGGGTTACGTGTTTTTTGCTGGCTGGCGTTACATGTTCGTTTAGCTCTGAAGTACTAAGATGTAACTGAGCATTTCACCTTTTGGAAGTCATTTCCGCACGGTGCTTTGTACTTGGCTTGGCTTTTTGATGGCTAAAGTGCTGCAGAATGGCCGGAAATACCATATTTACTCGAATCTAGGCCGACCGCGATTCTAAGCCGACTCTCTAAAGTGCGAAGCCAACAAAAATAATATATATTACCTCGAATGTAGGCCGAACAAAAAAAGCAAGGACAGCGTACACAAAATGCAAACAGCATTTATTGAATCTTAACGTGCAGTGCTCATTAAACGTCGTCGTCGCTGCTAGACTCGTCGTCGTGTTCCTTGTCACTGTCACCTTCAAACAGTGCACCATCTTCGGTACTGTCAAGCGCATTAGATATGCTGCACTTTTTAAAGGCGCGCACGATCAAAATACCTGGGATGTCGTCCCACGCTGCAGCTACCCAGTCTGCTAGCTGCGATAGCTATGCACGTTTGATTCGGCCCGTTGCCGTTAGCATGTTGTCTTCGTCAGTCAACCAGTTCGTATAATATTTCTGCAGACAATCCTTAAAAGGCTTGTTGATGCAGACATCAAGTGGCTGCAACTGGCCCGTTATGCCGCCCGGTATGACAGCGAGGTCCATGTTCACTTGGGCGAGCGCAGCCTTCATGCTGTCGGTCAAGTGCACACAGTAAGAGTCGACGACAAGGAGCGAGTTCTTTGTCAAAAAGGCTCCTGAACGCCATCGCCACACAATCTTAACCCACTCTTCCACCATCGCACCTGTCCTCCACCGTTCCCATTTGCCAGCGCAATGACATTTCTTGGGAAAGTTCCTCGAGCAGGCAGTGTCTTCCTTTTAAATATCATATAAGGAGGAAGTTTATGCCCATCAGCTGTGCAGCACAGCATCACAGTTGCATGCTGCTTCTCGTAGCCCGCAGAGCGCACCTTCACCTCCTTGGCACCCTTTTCATTCATGGTGTACGCCACTGGCATATCAAAATACACAGCCGTCAGGTCGGCGTTGCCGATTTGCCCAAAGTTGTAGCCTGCCGCTTCTCTCTCTTTGCAGCACATAGCGTTGAAAACCTATCAGCTTTTCTTCGAAATCGCTTGGCAGCTTCTGGGTGATTGAAGTGCGACGTCGGAGGCTGAAGCCGAAGCGCTTCATGAATTTCTGATGCCAGCCCCGACTGGCTTTGAAATCCTTTGCCGTTAGGCCTCGTTCCCTCGAAAGTTCCCTAGCTTTCGCTTGGAGCACTTCTGTTGTCACTGGAAGGGCAGCTGCTCTCTGTGTTCGAACAAAGTCGGCCAAAACTGTTTCCACTTCGTGGTGACGGCCTTTCTTTGGTCCACTAAAATGCCATCTTCGTTGCGGCGCACGCAAGAAGTTCCTGTCGTTGTCCCCTCCAACGACAGATGTTTTTCTCGCCGACGCCGAAGTCCCGCCCGGCTTAAGGTTCGACGATGCATCTGCGGCTAGCACAACTTTTCGCTTGAAAGCGGCACAGTAGTGGCATCTCCTGCTTGGTGCCATCGCGATAACACCATGCCGCATACCGATACGGCCGACAAGACACAGGTCAAAATGGCGACCTCACTTGTGTACGGTTGGCTACTGGCACGGCTAGTAGCAGCTCCGATACTGACTTTTCTAAATGGCGTTAGCTATGCACCACATTTAGCATTTGCAATGAAAACCTGGAGCGTCTTTTAAAATCCTCGAATCTAAGCCGACCCTAGAGTTTGGAATATGATTATTTGAAAAAAACTATCGGCCGAGATTCGAATAAATACGGTAATATTTTAAGCTTATAATATTGCACAGAAATGTTCTCACCTGCTTTTGAAACACTACACAATAATTTCAAACATCTTTTATGCGTGCTAACGTCCTTCATTGTATTTTTCTTTTTTCAGTATCGTCACTACTATCATTTTCGAATGGCATTTTTTACCGTGTAGCCCCGAAATAGACCGAATGACATTTGATGCATCAAATGACATTCGGTGCAACAAATTTGAATGATGTTAAATTTGCCAGTGTGACAGGGGTATTAGTTTGGATGAAACTTGCACCACTCATATTTTGGCATTCTGATTTCGATTATGTAATAAGATTTTTTTGTACAACAAATAGTTTTTAAAATTTTAGGCGATTTATGTTCTTTCTTTGGAGGTGCGCTAATTACTAAATACTCTAAGGCATGATGAAAGTGGGCCTGCCAGAATGATCTAGGAAGGTCGTAGAGTAGTACAACGAACCAAAAATAAATGTGCTAGATAAATTTGAATCCAAGTTACAGGACGTCAAACTTTTGTGCGCAAAAGCCCAAGTTGGCACCTAAGATAAATAAGTGGTTTTGTTAATGTTGCCTCGTCATAACAGTTCAAGTCTCAATGCCCTGTTCAAGAGTGTCCCTATGTAGTAAAAGAACAATGAAGACAACAGCACAAGCAGTTCAAGAGATATCACTCCTCCAAAATTTTTGTTTTGAGAAAACGAGAGAAAAAATGCTTCACAGCAAGTAAATTATGGAAGTGACTGACATGTCATTATGATCAGAAATGGTTGGAAAGTGAGTTAAAGCAGAAATTAATGTTTTACACCAATTTGAACCAAAGTTACACCGCAGGAAAACTTCTGAAAAAAAAAAAAAGAAAAGAAAGGCCATCTTGGTACCAAGACAACCTTTTCATTAATTTTTCCCATATGGTTATTACATTTACATACATATAGTTATTGCATATGGTTATTACATGATGTAGTAATGCGTTGCCATCATGGCTCACTGCTTTGCATCCACATCACCTATATTAGATCTTAGCATCCGGCCATAATATTCAGCCAGCTTTTCAACTAGCGCAGCTGTGAGTCGTTTCCTGCCACTCAGGCTTTGCTTGCATTCACCCTTGTGCTTCTGCAAGAGGTTGCACACTGCTGTGCCCACACGCTTCCACAGATGATTAGTGCAGTCTTCTTTGACTACCTCAACACAGCCATAGACTTTCGCATTTTGAATGGCGCTGAATGTGCGAATGGCCACATCGCATAACATGGTTGTGTTGCACAGGTTATGCTGCTGTAGCGACCTCTCAAATAAAACTTTGCCTGCCTCCGATCTCCATTTGGCCAGACTTGCAAGTAGTGTTTTTCCAGCACTGGTGGCGCGATAACCAAAGCTAGTAGCCATCAGTGCTCAGCTTGGAGCCAGTTTCGCAGCCCAGACACAAGTTACAGTACCGCATAGTCCAGCACGTACCCAGTGAATAATTCCACTACGGTACCGACGCCTATATGTGACGAATGCCTCGAGGGACCGAAATTCACCCCGTGCAGCAAAGCTCATTGTGGCCCTTTTCACTACTCAGTATGGAGTTAAAAGACCAATGCCCAAAGCATTTCACCCCTGGCGAGTCAAGCACCAGACCAGGGGAAAGCTCGTACCCACTGCATCACCAGTAGGTACCCGACAGCGCTGTGGATCAAACTCTCAACCACTGCAAAAACTCATGTTCCCAAAGGATTTATGATTGAGACTTCAAGATAAAAATTTTCTTTTAAGAACCCTTTCCCCTTTTAACCCTTGTTAACTCAAAGGCGCATATCTGAAAACATCGGTCAAGTTCAAACTTTTGTAGCACGCGGCATAAGCATTTAGTACCAGGCAGGGCATGCTAAATCTCACAATGTGCAATCCAGGCTTTCAGCACATTATCTCTGTGAAGGATCCCCAGGCTGCCGCTAATTCATCACAAAATGCGGGTCATTTCAAAAAATGGGGGATTAATGATCATATTTCCGCTATACTGCTCCTTGTAATCCACTTTCACAGAGCTCTCCAAACCCCGTAATTGGCGCTGAGAGGTTGTCTCACACATCTGTGGCCAAGAACCATGGCTGCAGATAAAAAGCAACAAACTTCCCAGCAGGCACATCCGGACCCACCATGTAGCAGGCCTGGCAGAAGAGCTTGAGCATTTCGGACAGGGTGCCAGGAAACTGCGTGCCATTACCGCCGGTGCCCTCGACCCCGTCCTTGGCACTGTCTCGGAGCGGTTCCTCGTAGCAGGCGTACAGGCGGGACAGATGCTCGGCCACATCGCGGGGAAGCGACTCCAGCACAGCTTTCAAGGGAGGAGGCACCAGCTGCGGGTGGAGCTTGTCTGCATGCAGGTTGAGACCGCGGAGGAGAAAAATAAAACGTCACATTTCTTCAGCAACAGCTTGGATACAAGCACGGCCTATTTTCATCCTACTTTTGATAGGCCAGCCATGGTAAAATGGGAATACCGTAAAAACCGGACTATAGGTCGGACCAGAATATAAGTCGACCCGACCCGCCAACTAACCAATTCTGAAAATGAAAAAAATCTTTTTCAATGAAAAAAGTACCGAAAGTCCCCCTTACCTTGAAACAAATGCGACTCGACAGGTTGCATAATGGTGACAGCATTTATTTTCATTTAAATGCTGCTCATATGTGCACCCGGCCAATTTTTTAATAGTATCGCGCGCTCATCGACCCGTGTGTATGTCAGCACCTTATCATCACGGCACGGAGCGGCTAAAACAAACGAGGTACGCGCATGTGTACACATGCGCGTACTCTCGCTTCTTTCACTGCTCCATGCCGTGATCTCTGCCGCTTTCACGCGGATGCATTCGGCAGTCACAGGCAGCGATCTTGCACGCAGCTCCCGGACAAACTCGAAAACCTTTCCTTCCAATTCTGGATACGCTGCAATCTGCCCACGGAATGATGTTTTCTTCTGTTTGCTGCAAGTTGTAATATGCAGCTTTTGCCTCCACCAGTACCAAATGCTCTTTTCAGATATACTCCAAATTTGCGCTGTGCCGCCAGGTTGCCGTGAGCTTCCACATACCCAGTCGCGTTTTTCTTGAAGGCGACGGTGAATTGGCGTCGGGTTCCACTCATTTTGAAACAAAATGTGAAAAAGCAGCCTTTAACCAAAATAGCTTTGCAACGACGGAAACGCAAAATGGAGGTACCACGCCACGCTGCTGCTGATGGCGATGGAAGCTGTTGACTTCAACTGCCCATTGTTGCAAGATTTCCGTAGTTTTTCTGCCAATGACTGGTATATAAGGCACCGGGTCTACATTTTGCCATGGTTTTTTGAAAAAAAAATTCGACATATCCTCCGGTTTTTACGGTAGGTTCCGCATCATCACCATCATCCTGACTACGTCAACTGCAGGGCAGAGGCCTCTCCTATGTCCCTCCAATTAGCTCTGTGCTGTGCCAGCTGTGGTCATCGTACCCCTGCAATCTTCTTAATTTCATCCGCCCACCTAACTTTCTGCCACCCCCGGCTACGCTTGCCTTCTCTTGGAATCCACTCCGTTACCCTTAAGGACCAGAGGTTATCTTACCTTTGCATTACATGCTCTGCCACGAGAATGCCACAAGTGAATGCCATGAGAGGCGAGGACAGAGTCCATTTCTCTGGGCAATGATGGGTGCGAAACCGAGGGAGGCAACTCACAGGAAAAGAAAACGCCTCCTCTTCCCCACCTCCTGCAGACACCACTGGCAGCATCATTTGAGCCATGGCAGACACTGCCATTATCACGTCATCAATGCAATTAATCGCAAACTCACACTTGCTATCTCATTTTTGTGCACTTCAATACAAACAAAGAGAGTGTCATTAACTGAAATGCCAACAATGAGAGGCACAGATTGCTAAGTCTGCGCAGGCCAATCCATTCTGATGAGCCCATCCGAACCCAAGATGGCGCCTACCTTTTGCAGCAGTGGAGTTGGCTGGTTGTGGTAGCAATGTTCGCTCATATAAAAACAGAGGTTCCAGACTAGGCAGCATCTTGCTGGCGACTAGTTTAGCCTAAAATTGCAAACTCCACAGAGTCTGAAATACTGGCCGCAAAATATGCAGATTCGTATGAGGTGTGTGACAGTTCCTCAATAAAGTCCGAAATATCATGCAAGTACAAATTATCAGGGTCTGAAAAATCAGTCGGCTACTGCACACTGCTGCCTGGTGAGACTCAGTGCTCTGACAACAGCCCCTGTAACAGTAGTGTACGACCCCTTCTGTGTAACAAGCAGGATGACGCAGTATGTACTCACCCTCCTGGTACGGCCCTTCTCGGCGCAGCAGGATAGCCTGCTCCAAGGCTTGGCGGGCACCCCACAGCCAAGCCTCAAAGCCTGGGTCTCGGCCCTCAGCCTGCACCTGTCACAGCGGATAACAGAAAAAAAAAAAAAAAGCTGTGCTTATTACTAAACACAGAGTTCTACGTACCAAACTCTTGAGAAAAAGAATGAAATCTGAAATTCACTGAGGCAGCGGTTTGGGCTAGTTGGTGTGGCATAGTTTACCAGCCACGATGCATAAGAAACAGGACATAAGTCAAGAGACACGGGCACATTTAACTGCTAAGAAATTTGAGCTGTATGTCTAGCCGATAGGCAACAGGCTTGTGTGAATAGTGGTTTTTTGTTTTGGCTGGAAGCAAACTTTTGGGTATTTCGAAGAAAATATTTGAATACCTTTAACACACAACGCAGTTACACAAAAAGAAAAAAGAACTGCACTGAAGTTTTCGGTGCACTCATTCCAGGTATGTCAATCTCTTGCAAACAATGCCCATCCAGAACTGACGAAGTTTACCTACACCACGGAGCAGGACTATATAGGAGGTGAAACTCCCGTCAGCGCGAGCGAGCGCAGGTGACCAGATAAAGTCACAATTGTATGTGTCGACGAGGTCGCATGCAGTGGCGGAGCATACAATTGATGCGCCACCACTGCATAATATGAGGGCATCCAGGTAGTACTTTGCCCGAGACGGTTTCTATTCCTACCATGGTTCATGATAGCTCCAGGTGATAAAACAAGGAACCAATTTCTATACAAATGAGTTCCACTAACGAAAATTCGAAATGCGCACCATTTACCCAGCTCGCTCGAGCAGGCGGTCACTATCCCAGACAAGTGGTCGGTATTGCCAAAGCAAATTTCCGGTTTGTCCGGAGCGTGCATCACACCGGGATTCGAAACTACCAGACTGCTGGCAATTTGGTTTGCCATTTAGTACTCATGCAGGATACCTGCCAGTGGAAGGCGTGGAAGCTGCGCCATAATATCATCTTTGATGGTCACTTGCCTCACACTGCCAGTCCTGACTGCGAGCTGAGCGGTTTGTTGCCTTTGAGCACACCATGTTGCCATACACAGGAAGCACATCAAACCGAAGCCACAAAAAGCAAGTGTTCCAGAAAGACCGTTCGCTTAAAACAAATACTTCCGCAATTACCGATCGAACTGGATATCAAATACGTCCCTATTCAGCCCAATATAAGAAATTTATAAAGTATCCACACAGGCCTACTCCCTGAACATTCTATTCCGTGTATACAAAAGCTTGCAAGAAAGCCAACTCTCAGCTCACAAGTGCTGCTTGCGGCCACGTACCGTATGAACGAACGCGTGTAAGGGCCGCACTTTTTTTTCCAGATTTGAGGGCCAATTTTCGCAGTGTGGCTCATACACGCGATTTGCGTAAAAAAAATTTTTTTTTAAGTAGAAACACACCAATCAGGAAATGAGCGGCATTTATTCTACGTTCAATCGCCACTACCGGTGTATTCCGACTCCGAGCTGGTGCTGTGCTCCGGTGCACGCTCATCCCACAAAAAGTCGCGCAGCACGTCCGCTGTCAACGCGTAGTCACAGTTCCACGCTTCCACCACTTAGCAGAGCAGCTTTCCTTCCAGTTCGGGAAACTTGCACGGCTTGCCTCGGAAAGCGCGCTTTTTGCAGCTTGTGTTCCTCAATACATCCTTTTGGTTGCACCATCGTCGGGCGCACTTCTCTGCCACGTCGAATTTCTTGCCCGTTGCGCACTTGCCATGTTCGAAAGCAAACTCCCAGCCGTGCAGCAATTAAGGTGCTTGCCCATCGTGCTAAAACTGCAACACTCGGCGGCAGCACGCGAAAGCCATATCTACGATGAACCACAACTCTCGTGCCTTTGAGAGCCAACAAAACGCTGGAGCTGGTGATACTGATGCCGATATGGATAGCGGGAGCTCGCGGCAGAGGAAAAAGTTGACTATGATGATCATGAGTCCCGGACTCTGGCGCCATCCATGGGCGGCACCTGGAAGCTCCTGTGCACATGCATTGCCTCCGCGATCAAGCGCGCAGTTGCTCGCAGTCGGAGCTAATCGCGGAGGCCACAGCGCGTGCATTTCGAAGGCTATTCCTGCATGGGCAGTGTGGAAAGTTTGGGTGCGGCCCTTACCCGGGTATTATTTTTTTGCTAATATTTCCTTCTGGAAAACAGGGTGCAGCCCATACACGGGCGCGGCCCTTACACACGTTTATACGGTACATTGAGAAAGGGATACCCACTATATACGCCCGGTGGTGATGGTTGTTTTGAGAGCAGCACTTTGTAAGTAACAGAAACCAGCCGTGTGTTATAGATGCACACACTACTCGCACTCCTTCAGCACCTGTCTAACATCAGCACTGTGTTCTCTCTACCGTCCTCATGTTTTCATCCCCAAATTTTATTGCACGCTTCCTGCCCCATCAACGACTCGGCCTTTCCCAGCCAACTCACCTGGGCAGCCCGTTCGAGGCACTCGGGGGCCACCAGAGCCGACACTGGGGGGAGCAGCGGCACCACTGCGTTGCTGAGGCACTCGCACAGCGGGCAAAGGAACTCTCGCTTCTCCACGTTGAAGCTAATGTGCCGCCCATACCTGCGTGGCCATGGGCAAAACAATTATGGCAGGCAGCACCTCTTGCTACACAAGCTGCATACAGCAGGATCTCGGTGATATGATACGAACCTCACGGGGTCGAGAAAAAATTCGTACCATACAAAATTTTATACCACCCAAACAAAAAAAAATTCATATGCAGAAGCATAAGGTCTCATCGATTTGGCTGCACTTCTTGCGCTAGTTCACAAAAGTGGCACGCCAGTGCAGCGCCAGATCTTACGGCGCGAGTGTAGCCTGACACTAGTGCTCGCTGTGCAGCGGCAAAATCGAGTGCAAAAGTGCAGAAATGTTCGTCTGCTGCGGCCGTGTGTTTGTGTTTGTCGCGTGTTTTGACATATGCGGGGAATTGTGCTAGCTGTATTGAACGCTGTGCATTTGCTCGAAGTGGCACATCTTGTAGAGCGGCTATGAAATTTCTGAATTATAAAAGTGGTGAAGAATTTTACACCGTGCTTTCCGTTGCGTTGAGCAAAGTGGCGCAGGCCGGTCGACCGTCACCGATTCAACGGGCACTTTGAAGAAGCAACAAACTTTGAATTAGAGAGGTTATTCAGACTTCCGCTTGATACGATATTTTACAGTCCATATACGTGATTCAAGCTGTTTCCGTTCTATCAAATGTGACTGCGGTTGTCCGCCAAGAGTTTGCCTGATAACGTGGTCTATATTTGAACTCGACTCGATCGCGTTCACTTTCAGCGAACAGTGACGACGAATATGACTATCAGAGACTAACTGGCAGGCGAAGGTGTGGGCTGACGGTGACCTCAGGCCAAGTCACTGCCGTAAGTGGAGGTACTGATATCGCAGTGAGTCGAGCGTTGCGGTCAACAACATCTAACCATCGTGCTGCGTGCAATAATCATATTTGCACACGAAAGGAAAATGGTGTAAAGCAACGTGCGAGGCTGGACAGACCGATGAAAACCCGTACGCAGTGCGCCATGCCAGCCAGTCGCTTACGCGCGTGCACAGACACGCATACACATGCACGCATACACACACGTACGCGCACTGTCATTTTAGCTGTTTGGTGAGGACATGGCGCAGATTCCGCGTCTCTCAAGGGTACACGGCTGTCTCAACCATGGTCTCAACGCCACTCACTAAAACAAGCATGGACGAGGAGCCGTCTGCTACGAAGCGCGCCAAGCACCTTGCACGAGAAGAGAACTCGCCCAGAGGCTAATGCAGCAGTGCAGAACTCATGCAGCACGAAGTCAAATCGAGTGCCAAAGTGCAGGTGGCGCTAGCTGCCCTGTCAAATCGAGTGCGAGAGTGCTGCACCTTTTGAACTGGTGCCAAAAGTGTAGCCAAATCGAGGAGACCTATAGAAAATGCATGCACGCAGATCTGTTTACAGTAGACGGGATTTCTTCACAGCCGTGCGGCTATGCTACTCACGGTGCGTACCACACGACTAGCAATTGCGATTTCGGTGATATGAGGGCCGCACACAACCATTCACTGCTCGCAGTGCATACCGCGCGATTAGTAATCTAGATTTCGGCGATGTGAAGGCCGCGCACCGTCGCTGCTCGCGGTGCATACCACACAATTAGCGATCGCGATTTCAGCGATGTGAGGGCCGCACTTAGTGCTTGAGGGTGCGATCGCGACCCACATGTTCATATCATTCGATGTGGCGCAGGAGGGTGTTCGGAACATCTGGAATTCCGTACGTTATGCACAATGTACTCTGACCGTGGAATTTTTCTAATTAGTATCATCGCGAAATTTGTATCAACCATGTTCGTATCACCGAGATTCTACTGTAGCAGTTTGGAATTGTCATATGTATTGCACAGGCGCTCATGGCTGCCTCTCTATACACAAGTTGCATGGCAGCATTGCATTGCCACAGGTGTCGCAGAGGTGTGCCACTCGGGCTGTATTACGGTACTGCTCTACAAATGAGATGGCTCTAAAAGACCTACTCCTACTGGTCGCTGGCTGGCAGCGACCAATAGGAGGGGGATGGCATCAGCCAATAGAAGCGGTGGAGCTTTTACGCTCCAGACATAAATACGCCTGTATCGGAGTAAAAAAAGAGTGATCTATCCTCTAGCGCAATCCCTTTTAGGGATAGGGTATGCAGCTCCAGTTCTGGAGTAGACTTCAATCACTAAATATATCCAATGCTTACCCTTGACAACAGACGTACTGTCAGGCATATGGAGTTAGCAATGGGAGAAGGCTTTCAAATGCGGCACTGGAGGTCCCGAGGTCAGCAAACAGAGGAGATTGAGACATCGGTTAAGATCTTCTCAACTGCTAGAACTTCACATGTGTTGAAAAGGGAATCTGTGTCAGTTGCCAACCGTAAGTATTCCACATTTTTAGTGATGGAAATCTACTCCAGGGCTTGGGCAGAGTACCATGCCCCTAAACAACAGGAGTGTGTTAGAGGACAGCTTATTCCTGTTTTATTCCTTTCGCGTTTAGCTGTGTAGAGTGATCTCAATTGTAGAACAGTACCATTATACAGCCCCTGTTGCTTCTGTACACAAGCTGTTAGGCATCGTTACAAGTGAGAAGAGAGCACCAGACACCCACCTTGCCGGCCGCCGCCGCTCCTTGGTGACGACCGACTCAAAGAACTTCTGCCAGCAGCGGGCATGCATGACATGGCCACAGGTACTGGCATGGGGACCGTAACGCAGGTCCGCAAAGGCACATGTAGGGTCTTCCTCCTCGACGGAGGATGCCGCCGCCGCCTCCTTCTTGGAGGGCCCCGGGCCCGAGGCCGAGTCGTCCTCGTCCTCCCCACCCGACGACGGCGGTGGTGGCGGTAGCTGCAGGCGGTCCTACACACAGGAGAGACACACAGGAGAGCATTTTCTAAAGACTTTCCAACAACATGACCGCTGCTTGAAGAACAAACATTATGCAAAACACAAACGCAGTCATCGACCAAAAATTCGGACCCCTCTTTTTTCGGATATGCTTGATTATTCGGACTTTTTCGCGGCACTATGACTTAGCCCATAGAGCCAATATATAAGAGCGCCTGAAATTTCAGACTCATCACACCTGACCACTTGATTTTCCGGACGTCGTTCGCACTCGCCGCCAATGCTCAAGCCACCATATAATGTGCGGAGGAACCTTATTACAGCAGAATCTCAGTGATAAGAATCTCGCGGGGTTGCACAAAAAAATTCGCATCATCAGAAATTTTGTATCACCCAAACGAATAAAACTACTATGCAGAAGCATGAAAAATGCATTCACGCAGATCCGTTTACGGCTGACAGGATTTATTCACTGCTGTGCAGCCACAGCTTGCTAGTCGTGCGTACCGCACGATTAGCGATCGCGACGTCGGCGATGTGCAGGCCACAGACCACCACGCGATTAGTGATTGCGACTTCAGCGATGTACTGGCAGCGCTTAGTGCTCGAGCGTGCGGTCACGGCTCGTATCATCCGTAGAGGCGAGGGAGAGAGTTTGGAACATCCGAAATTCTGCACATTCTACACAATGCAGTCTGGCAGGGGAATTTAATTCGTATTGCCACAGTACCAATCAATCCAGTGGCACCATACCGCGGCCGAAATGTTTTAGATGGGACTTGCCATGCCTTGCGCACTCGAGGGGCTAGGGGATTGTCATCTTCTTCGCTCGAGCTCCCTGCTCTCTTGCACGCCCAGCACGTCTCATTAAACCTGGCCTGTGTGCTTCGACCGTTTATCGGTGACAGTATCATCGAGAAATTCATATCAACCGTGTTCGTATCACTGATTCTACTGTAATTCAAACTGCAAGGGAGATCAAAAATTTCAGTCCAAAAATCAAACAAAACGAAAGTCGAGCTAAAAGGAAGCTTCTTAAATGACGAGGCTGATAATCTCTGCGAGTCGGCACATCGCGCCCACGTGGTTTCGGATTCGCTCTGTCCTTGAACGTCGTCCATCACACAAACTTGAACAGTAGTCACAGTTCATGGGACTCATCCATGCACAGTTTATCCTGAATGCGGAAAGAGGCAGCAGCGAAGCGTGTGGGAGGCATATGGCTTCACAGAGACAGAAGGCGCGGAAGAAAATGGTAGCGCATTTCAAATTGAGGTGAGCATACCAGCAGCAAAACACACTGCAACCCTGAGTTTTATAATGTAAAACCATCAACAACTGTGTTTTTACTACGGGCAAGACACCTTTCATTATGTGCAAGACACCACAGAATGCATATCGCCGGTTACAATGTCGCTTTTGGCTCTAGTCACAAGGCCTAATTACGAAAGCCAACAGCGACAAAGCGCTTGCTTTGGCCATTTGTCAGTTCTTATTGTTTTGCCATCTTCACCTTCTCGTTCTGGGCCCTTTGTACTGCGGAGGCAGCGCAATTCCCGCAGAAGTGGGTTCGCCTCTGCCGCTAGACTTTGTCCCAACACGTGTGTTCATCGGCGGCATGTCGAACTCATGAAAACGGTCGCTGCCCATCACCTGTGTACATGACGCGGGGCGAGATTTAGTCACAAGGAGATTTAGAATATGTACTGAACTGCTTGGCCCTTCCTTTGGCTTACAGTCGAGCCCGCTTATAATGAACATTAGCGTCATGCGGTGTCCCTTCGTCATATCCCGAAGTTCGTAGTAAGTGGACCACAGCTTTAAAGACTGTTGCTTATCAAAAAACAAAATGTTTTCTTTGCGAAAAAGTCCATGATGGACCTCTGTTTTTGCAGCGCAGATCCGATGAGGGAGGTTTCCAGTTTATTTAAACCAGAAGCGTGCCCTTCGCCGAGGCCCTTGGCATAGACAAGTTGTCTGAGGCTCTCTATGTAGCCCATTGCTATGGACCTCCTTCACCCCGCGACGTCACGAAGATGCGGTGGCGCTGATGTTAGCAGCGACTTTCGCATGGTAGGCAAAACAGGTTCCGCTTGCCCGTGCCTACTGCAGCTGCCGCAGTTACCGGCGGCTGCTTCAAGCCTGTGCACTGCAGAAGCAGCATATATTGACCAGCTGCGTCACTGCTGGATCTGCGTAGTAGCATAAAAAATATTAAATTAGCCTCGATAGGTTTCTCGCGCATAAATGCCGCATTCGGAAACTGGCTAACAGGCATTGGGCCACGGTAGTAAAGCGCGAAGTCTGGGAGTCGATAGGCACTGCCACTCAATGCACTTAATGCATGCAAGTTACTGCGTTCATTCACCTGAACTTCAGGATAGTAGGCTGATAATTGCTCAAGGAAAAAAAAGACATATGTAGCTGCACACGTACTTATCACCTTGAGCCGGAGTGCACGACAGGTTCACTCGCCCCCAAGGAATGCGTTTTTTTGTTAATAGCACACCATGTTTAAATGGCGCGTTTTATGACATTTAATATTTACTTGAAACTGTTTCTTGATATGACGACGTAATTATTTCATTCGAGTAGAAAGAAGTCTGGTATGTTGTGTCAATCTTGCACGGTCGTGTTGGTGTGCTTACAATAGCGTACCTTAAGTGTGCTAAACGCCATATGCCTTTTCATTGCATCATGCATGTGTCATGTTTCATGAGGTAATACATGATCGCGAATCTTGTTTCGAAAGAAGCAGCCGCAGGCGTGCTACTAACAGACACGGGGCGAGATTGAGAGGGGACGCGGCATGAAAAGTGTTTTCGTTATTCATGCATGCGATATGTAACTAAACTTGGTGCAAATATGAAATTCCTACGCTAGTTTCAGTCATTCCTTTTATTTATAGCTATACCTGGCGCAGTTCTGGGTAATTATAATTAACACCGTCGTCAAGTCCCCCCAAGCTAGGTCTCAAATAATTGAGTAGATAGTGCGCAGTTTTTTTCATGCCAGCATGTGCATAAAGCCCTGTTCTGTATGATGACGCGATTAGTTGTTTTTCTACATGATCAGTACTTATGCATGCATAGTTACATGAAAACGTTTCTTACAAAAAATAACTAACACAATGCTGCACGTGTAGGGAAAAAAATCGAGAGATTTATTACGTTCAACGTCTCAGGAATAGTTTGCGACAAATGGAATCATTTGATTTTCATGCGAATTACGAAGGTGAGTGATCCAGTCGCAGAAAATGTGAGAGGTCAGAAAACGAACCTTAAAGTTTATTCCCTCGTTTATGGCATCTCCGCTTTCGCTTTGGTCAAAGAAATGCGGCACTGAAATCAAAGAAATTACCTCACAATTTTTGACGACCACACTTCTAAAAAGCGTAATTTATAAATTTGTACTCAATATTTTGCTATAATTTTTCGTCACGAAACTAGACTTCAGGGCTAGGAAAGGAAATAATTCTAGAAATCAAAAATTTTCACCAAATCGACCAGCTTAACAAGAGGACAAGTCGGCCTGGCTGGTGCGTGGTCATGCGGCTAAAAACAGCGCTAAGCGAGACAGGAGATCGGGAACACGACTCTGTCCCCACTTTTCGCGCAGCGCGACACGTACGTATGTCAGCAGACGATGAGCGCATGTCTGCTCCGGCGAAACAACGCCAGCACTTCCCCTCACTACTGTCCCGAAGTAAAATCATTCCGGCTAGTGCAGAGTGTCAAAACTTGTTTTATTCAATGCCTAGCGCATAAATAAACGGCAGGAACGCTTTCTACATGTTTACTACTAACCATATATACAATACACAGTGGCAAACTATTTCTCTTTATAGGCCGCACGTGGACAACGCGAGCTCGTGTACTTCGACAAATTACTAAGTTGGAAGCATCGACCATTGCTGTGATCCGCAGAAACTGCAAACGCGCCTACAAGCCTTGAAAACCCGCGCACACCTATCCGCGACGCCACTCCCCGACCTTTTGCCTACCACGAGCTCGCTAGCGACTGCAGCGCCACCTCGTTTGTTTACAAACATGCAGGAGGTCTATAGGCGCGCTTATGGGTGCTGCCTGCGAAGTTCCATCCTCATCCAATTCCTCCGCATCACTATCGTCCCGCACTTCAGAAACGACACCCTCGTCTGTGCACGGTTCCGCGGTGTCGGCGTCGTCATCTACAGAAATAAAATGATTCCAACCAATGTCATGACCCCCCATGTCGGAGTCGACGACGCACTTCCACAAATCGCTGCCGGGCTGGTCATATTCCGAAGCATCAGGCTCGGCATCAGACACTGTGTCAACGAAGCCGGCCTTGAGGAAGCACTTCTGGTCGCCAGTGGCCGTCACCTCCGCCCTGACCGCTTTCATCATCTCTACCGCTGAATACAATGGAAATGGGCACGGTGTTCCCGTCCGCCATCCCGAATTGCAACCAGGGCCCGAGATTTGAACGAAGCCAACGAAACGTC
This sequence comes from Amblyomma americanum, assembly GCF_052857255.1. NCBI lineage: Eukaryota > Metazoa > Arthropoda > Arachnida > Ixodida > Ixodidae > Amblyomma > Amblyomma americanum. The sequence goes on along the minus strand of NC_135505.1, from coordinate 108,544,996 downwards.
CGCACCGCAACAAGAGTGACAAAAGCGCACGGCAGGGCAGACTTGCAACGTGAAAAAGCGGCAATCAAGCTATACAGACGCACAGAGCCAGCGGAGAGACCAATGAGGGGCGTCTGTGAGCGTCAGTGCAGCCACCTCTTGGCTCCCACGAAAGGCTTACTTCACGGAGCATGGCCTCCGAGATTGGCACCGGCAGCGGTGCGGTTGATTGCGGAGGCCACGCACGGATTTGCAAGAGAGAGAGGAGTGGGGAGCGGAGTTGCAAGGAGGGGGGCGGGAGGGCGATCTTGGAAGGCGCATCGGCGGGGAAAGGGCAGCTCGCTCGAGAGAAGCAGGAAACGGGGCGGGCAGTTCGCCCGTAATGAGGCTAAGGGAAATGTACCACGCGCCGGGCGCACAAAGGGGTCGAAGGCAGGTTATCTTGCATCGCGGCACCACGTTTACGCCGTCCGTTCGCTGTAACCGATCAGCAGGGCTTAATGACGTTCATTATACGTGATTTTGTGCCATTGAAACAATGTATATTTTGACAGGCGCGCAGGTCTCGTTCGTTATAAGCGAAAGTTTGTCTTAAGTGGGGCCGTTATATGTGGGCTCGACTGTATTAGCAACAAGCTGAACTGATTTTTTAGGTTAAATTGATTTTTCGAAGGACGTTTTCACAGCCCCTAGAGAGTCCGCGAAATCTGTCGCCGCCTGTACAAAGGTCTAAAAAAAAATTTGCAACAGCGACAACTTACATTCTTAAGCAGGATATGAACAGAACGGCCCCTCCTAATTGCCAAGCTGGATTTGTCGCCCTGCCTCTTGCAGAAAGTGGAGCCCTTCATAGTTCATGACTCGAACCGAGCCAAAATGTGCCATAGGCTTGTAAGCTTGATAGCGCCGAGTGAACTCATCCCAGAAACCCCACAAGCATTGATATACACACAGATGCGTTGCAGGAAAATGTTGTGCCCAGTTCAACTCTTAAAGGGACACTGAGGAGAAACTGAAGTTGGCTTGTATCGTTAGAATACCAGATCCTGATCACAAAAACGCTGCTCTTACTAAAAAAAAGCTCTTGTAAGGTAGAAAATGGCAAGAACCAAAAACAGGTATCTCCGCCACAGGCCAATCTCTTAAGTACAAGCGTGATGGCGTCATAGGACAAGAGACGCCACCTTGGAGGAATTTTCCATCCTACTTGGTTTTGCGAATCTCTGAGGCTGAAAAAGGTAGGTTGCGCAGATCATATTGAAGTAAGTTTTGTTTTAAAACCAATAGTGCACTTTTATCACACAAGGAAGGCAGACAAAAGACAACCTGAATGTTGGAAGCAAAGAAAACGGATGCTTGGCGGCGCCACAGGCGGCCAGGAGAGTTTCGATTTGTTATGGCGCTTCGAGTCTATGAGCTTTGCGTCGTGCCCCGTGGTTTTGTTTTTGACGCACTTCGATTCACAAGCGCCGAACAGCAGAGGAACTCCAAGTGCCGCTTCAAGTGCTAGTTAACCTTTGAAGGAGCCTGTTAAGGCTTGTCAGATGATCGCCACGGTCGATGAAAAGCTATGATGACACGATGGTTGGTGATCATACAAGGCAGCCCTTGTGTATTCGCATGCTCGCCCGGCGAAACATTCCCGGCTGTGCCAGTCAACTTCAAACTACTTAACGAAAATCATTTATTAGGGACGGGAGACAAGGCAGCTAAGAACAATTGCTGATGGCCTAGCTCTGTTAGGCCAGGATATACGTAGCGAAAGCGCGGAGATTTCTGCATCGAATGAGTGCATTCACTAGATGCGCCTTTATTGATGGTTATACCATGAGCCGTCGTGGTGCAGTGGTAGAGTCTCCGCCTCAAACGCCAAAAGCCCTGGTTCGATTCAGAGCCTCAGCACAGGGTTTTTGTTGTTTTTTTATTCAGTGAGTGGGCAGGGGGTTTCAGTGGTTCCCATAGTTGCTGCTACCAAATATGTTGGTTAGCGGTTAAGTGCAGGCTCTGTTAAGGCACGTTTATGCTCTGGCGCAGCGCGCACGTGCTGCACGGCGACATCGCGTCGGCCAAAGCGAGACCCTCTATACTCCAACTGCGCTTGACCGCCGAAGCGTTCGGTGGCTTCGGCGCGCTCTGACCGCACTGGCGGAGACTTGGAGCATGTCTCTATTTCGCGCCGAGTGCGCCAGCCGCCGCCGGCCCTGCCAGACTGATTCGGCTCCGCGGCGAGGTGCGCGTTGTGACGTAATTCAGTAGCTTCGGCAGTTGGGCGGAGCTGTTCTTTTCGAGCTGTCAGCTAATTTAATCCATTCACAGTACACATCTGAAGGTACATGCAAGTGGGCGAGAGAGCCCGATCCAGTGGACCCATTGGATCTAGCGAAAGCCGTTGAAGCATCGTGCGTCGGCTTTAGTTTCAAGCCGCCAACTTTAAACGCAACCACCCTTGAGCACCCATCCACTTTTTGTGGCAAAAAAATAAATAAATAACTTGGCCCTTGCAACCGTGGGAGACCTTGACGCCGCCTGCTGCACCGTGCAACCGCACCGTTCAAGGAATCACAGTCCGTTGGCCCCCAAAGCCCCAGCCAGCCTCCGATGGGCCCCTCGCGGCTCCCCGCACTGAGGTTATGATATTTAGTTTGCAACGGCTGCTCACAGCGGAAGGGGGAAAACAACCCGCCGGCGCCTAACCTAACCGTGCTCCCCCAAAAGCATCGCACGCTCTGTGGGGCTGAGGTCGCTGAAATGCAGGTCGGAGTTTTTGCGAGAACTACGTCGTCGGGTTCGGGAACGGAATCCATCGTAACGCTGGCAAGACACCGGTGCAAACGTGCACGAAGCGACAATAGTGACCCCCGATAAATGCCTTCAACGTGCGGCGGCGGTAGCCTTCATTTTGGCAGCTGCTAGACCGCACCGCTAGCCACCAGAAATCAGGAGTCTGCGTTTACGTCACGTTTCACATCACTCCGTCCTATGACGTCATAAGAGTTCTTCGTGATGTCATAAGAGTTCTCGAGTTTGAATCGGAGCAGCGGGAAAAAATTTCTTAACTTCGAATCCAAATTTCTTTGAAATAAATGCATCTTTCACTCCCGGACAAGCGGCAACAAACCCATGAAATGCCGAACTATCAGATTTTGCTAACAAAACAAATTTGATAGAGTTCTCCTCAGTGTCCCTTTAAAGGCCCTTCTGTAGAGGTGCGTGAATTATGAAATTTTCTGATGCAACTAGGATACAAACATCGAGAAGAGATTCCTTCAAATATCGAATCGAGTATCTGTTTACATAAAAAAAATTCCCTGAAAAAATATAGGCAAATACCCCTTACGCTATTCAATATAGCTCATGAAGTTTGCAACTAAAACTGAACAAAGCTAGACTGACTCAACACTACAAAAAAATGTTCACTGCTTGATTAGACAGCATAACAAAACGCAAAGTGTAATGTGGTCATTAGGCTGGTGCGAAATTCAATAATTTTGACCATTCGGTCGAATAGTAAAGTATTCGATATTGGATTCAATCCGAATGATTGGTATTCAAAACCTCGAAGTATTCATACGGAGCGAATAATGTGTCTGGTATGCTTGATTCGTGTAGTTTCGGTTCAGTGTGCCTCCTCCAGAATGGCACCAAGGTGTTCATGCAGCCAAGGCCCTGACTCCATGAATGCTTCCTAGGTGTACGCACTACGTGCTTGCACATACGCTGGAGCCTGTCTGTGCAAGCGTAAGGCAGCACACACAAGCAGGAGCAAGCGCGGAGCCCAGATCTGCACCTGCCAGGTATCGGCACCTGCGCTGCACGTGTTGCACACGTGCCGTAACCAGCACAGTGGTGTGCATCCATCAGAGGCAGCACAGCTGCCCCAGCTGCTCTTCTCCGCAATTCATTAACCGATTGCAACAGCACAAGCATGAGAGCAAGCTAGCACAAGGCACGTGAAAATGGCCGCCCCTATCCGACGCCTGACACGAGATGGCGCTGAATCGCAATTAAAACAAGCAGACAGGCTTCAGACTACTGTCCTTGTGATCACACTATTACGCATTTATCGCTTGAAGCTGCATGCGCGTTGCAATGCAATTGTGCAGGAAACTACAAAATGTGAAGCGGCGGGACGAAGCAAGGAGGAAAGGGGAGTACGTGTCAACTAATGTTCGGAGTGAACTTTTCTTCTTTTTTTTTCGCCCGGCAGGGGTACCAGTTGAGAGTTCAATTTTGATGCGGCCATAGTTTGTAATCACAAAGCTCGTCTAATAAAGGTAGCACAATCCCATAACAAAATTTCCTGCCTGGGTCCCACATTTTCGCTGCATTCGATCCATTAGAAAATATGAAAGAGGTATAAGCCGGGCTAGACGGTACATTCTTTGCACAAAAACAACACAGCAGACGGGACCAAGAAAAGAAGACACAAACAGTGCCCGTGTTTGTGTCTTCTTTTTAAAGCGAAAGCTTTACTACTCCAGCCAGCGAGCCATTTCGGCTTGTCGCGCACTTCAGCCGTATGCACGTGGCCTGACCTTGAGCTGCCGTTGCCTAGCAACACTGCACTCGCGCTCCAACAGATGGCGCTGCTGTCGCCACTCGCTCCACCAGATGTGCTCCGCTGGGGTAGAGGGAGAGGAGGTGTCGCCTCGCGGTGGGTGCATGTGTGTGTGTATGTACGCGCGCGCGCGCGCGCGCGCGCGCGCGCGCGTGTGTGTGTGTGTGTGTGTGTGTGTGTGTGTGTGTGTGTGTGTGTGTGTGTGTGTGTGTGTGTGTGTGTGTGTGTGTGTGTGTGTGTGTGTGTGTGTGTGTGTGTGTGTGTGTGTGTGTGTGTGTGTGTGTGTGTGTATTCTCAAATCTTTGCAAAAGGCAAGTGACTTCATGACTGCATCAAATCACTTCATGATGCAGTGTGAGTTGATGCAGTCATGAGGTCAGTTATTTTTGCCTGACGTTTGCTCATGAGCGTCGGCGTAATGAGGCTTTCGTAGGTGGCTACCAATGCTTGTTCATGTTCTTGTGCACCGGCATAACTCCGCAAAATGTCAATGGAATTGAGCACTTCTGTTGCTGTAGGCGTCTGCGTTGCCTCCTCGGTGTTGTCACCGTCCTCTACAACGGTTTTTTCTTGAACGCTTTCAATTATTGCGGTGTCGTCCAATTCTTCTGTTGTGACAGCATATTCATCACTGGTGATGAAGTCTGTAAGGCTTACATCCTCGGGAACGCCGCCTTCCTCGCTCAGCTGCTGCAACGCATCAGCGAAATCTGACTGTGCAGGCGCCTCTCCTGCACTCGCTTCATCGTTGTCTGCCGCATCCAATGAGTCGCACACAGCTTTATGACAGCCTTTCTAAAGCAGTTTACAAGAGTTTCCTTGCTCGTAGACCGCCAGGATGCAGATAGCATTTCTATGCCCATAAACACGTCAATCTTGGTGTCGCGTTTAGGGCGCATGTTGAGCAAAATTCTCTCGATCATGCGCTTCTTGTAAGCACACTTTACGCTGTTTATTACACCTTGATCCAATTGCTGGATTAGGGATGTGCAACTTGCGGGAAGAAATTCCCGCTCGACGTTTGACAGCTCCACGTCAACGCGGTGCGCTGAACAGCTGTCCAGGAGAAGGCAGATTTTTCTCTTCTGCTGCTCCATTTCCTCATCCAGCTCTTTAAGCCAGTCCTTTGCATTACTGACGTACTTGACGGGCATCGACCTTCCTATGAAACAACATGGTCTTCCACTAACTCCGATGACCAGCAGCTTGCGTTTATCCGTTCCATGCATGTTCGCACATAGCAACACAGTTACGACGTTGCTTGCTCTGCTTGCCGCCATGGCAACATTCATTTTTCAGAGCCAGGGTCCTCTTCGGCAAAAGGCGATAGAATAATGCCGTTTCATCAGCGTTATAAATGTCCGTGATGTCATAGCGGGCGAGAATGCCTGGAACACGGTCACGAAGCCAAGCAGCTCCAATGGCATTTGCCTCCGCACTTTCACCGCTGATTACTTTGCCAACGATATTGTGGCGCTCTTTAAAACGTTGTAGCCACCCGCTGCTAGCCTTAAATTCGTCACACCCAAGCACACTTGCAAAGTCTAGGGCTTTTTGTTGACGTATGGCGCCACTCAGAGGCACGTTCTTTGCGCGCATTTCCATGAACCACGTTAATGTGGCTTTCTCCACGTCGCCGTACATAGCCGCTTTCAGCCTGTTCCTTGTCCCACTCAGGCCGCTGTCGCTGACAGCGCGCAATATGTTGTCCATCGCCTTTAAAATGGTCGAAAGGGTACTCAGCATTATATCGTACCTGTCCGCCACTTTCTTCTTCTTCTCGCCAGCGGCTACTTCTTTGATCATTTTCGCTTTAAGATCAAGAGAAAGCACTTTTCTCTTCCGGGGCGCACCACTCATTGTTGCAAAAAAGAGCACCACGATCAGAGAAAGAAATGACTTCTTGTGGCAGCGTGCCTTCCTGTGCCAATGAATGAGAGACACTCTAGGCTTGGATTGGACTGGATTGGATTGACAACGTTGCTCTAGACGTCGAAACGTCAGAGAGGGCACTCACTATTTACACGTCTGTGCGCCTGGGGCGCCGCAGTGGGGTAACATTTTCATCTAGAAACATGTTTCTTACAAAATAAAATTTCAATATACTTCATAAAGTGGTGGAGTTTTTCCAAAATAGTTTTTCTGTGCTCCCAAAAACTTCGTTGCATCGAAACTGCAGCGCGAAACCACTTCGTTAAATCGAGGAAAAACACATGCATTTCAATGGAAGCAAAAAACTGAAAAAAAAAAGTTTGTTCAATCGCGAACTCCGTTCTATCGAGGTTCACCTGTATATATATATATAAATATGTATACAGTCGAGTCCACTTATAAGAATGTCCAAGTGCCATAAAAATTCCATTGTTATAACCGATAAACGGGTTGCATGAAAAAAAAGCATAACAACTGCAAAGAGGGGTCACGGACGGCAAGTGACATGCGAGCTCCGCCGAGGCATCGTTTTGGTGGCACCAAAAGGGGCATTATAAAAAATACGAGAAGGTTGCTGCAGCTGCCTCTCAGCTAGAGAAATCAATTAGTGCCCGAAAAAAAAAAACAAAGAAAACATTAAAACTTGAAAGCATTTAAATAGGGCAAAATAGCTTGCACTTCTCACTTCTTTGCTGAAACAAACCCGTAATCGGCGAGTTTCGACTGCTTCGCGGCAATCTTGCTGACATTGCTCTTGTGGGCACCCAAATGTTGGACATGTCCGAGTGAGTTTTTTTGAAAAAATGAAATCCCGCAGGGACTCGATCATTCTTGAGGCCTCCTGATGAGAGACAACTAGTACATCTTCGTCATCGCTGCTGTCATCGTCTTCCGCACCGGTGACTGCTGCAACGATCGCCTCATCAGTCAATTCTTCGTTTGTGGTGACTGCATCGTCGGCGTGCAAGAATTCTTCAAGCCCTTCCGCGTCGCCGTCATCACCGCGCACCATAGACGAAAGTTCTGTAACCACTCCATCAGCAGGAGCTTCGCGACACTCCGCGTCACTGATACCCCGGCGAAGCCCACTTTTCAGAAGCAATTCATGACGGTGGAGGTGCTGACTTCTGCCCATGCCCCAAAAATGAATTGAATAGCCATCAGGAGCGAAATCTTAAAGTCTGGAGCGGGTCGGCATTCACGCACAGCAAAGGCCAGGTTAAGAGCAAGCCTGCTCAACACACGCCGGCGATACAATGCCTTGAAGCACGCAATCACGCCTGCGTCCATGGGCTGCAAGCCTGCAGTCGTGTTCCGCGGCAGGAAGAAAATTTTCACATGCGTCAGCTTCTGGGCAGTCTGGTGTGCAGTACAGTTATCAAGGACCAACGCCACCTTCCTGCCTTCATGCTGCATCCGCTGATCGAACTCGCACAGCCACTCGTGGAGAAGTTCACGCGTCATCCACGCTTTCTTATTATGATGGTAACGAACTGGAATCCTCGCAGCCCCACGGAAACAGCGGGGATTCCTAGATTTTCCAATTATGAAGGCGGGGCACATGTCGCTGCCGTCCATATTCACACAGAGGAAAACGGTCGCTCGCAATTTGCTCTGCTTGCAGCCCTTACAGGGATGGCCTTTGAGTGCATGCGTCTTCAACGGAAGCATTAGGAAGAATAGCCCGGTCTCGTCACCATTGTACAAGTCCCGGTCTGCATATGCTTCGCGGATGTACAGCAGTGTCTCTTCCAACCACTTCCGTCTAGCGTTGACATCGAGCGACCCTGCCTCGCCCATGACTGCCTTGTAGACGATTCCGTGCCTCTCCTTGAAGTGCTGAATCCAGCCACCACCAGGCTGGAAATCGGTGTTTTGAAAGAGATACGCAAAGTGCTTCGCCTTCTCCGCTAAAATCGGGTCACTAATTGGCAAGTTCATAGCACGTGCGCTAAGGAACCACTAATACAGTGCCTCCTCCCCGTCTTTGTAGGCACCATGCCGAATCCTCTTCCGGCCGTCCTCCATAGCATGGCCAGCACTAGCATGGCATTCGTTTTCAATCATCTTGAGCGCGTTGCGGATAATGGTTGAAACCGTCGGCTGTGACAGGCCGTACTTGCGTATTAAGTTGCACATTTTTTCACCACCTCAGTGCTCCCTCAAAATGTTCAGCTTCGTTTCCAAAGATATTGCCGCTCGCTTTCTCTTCTGCGGCAGTTGATCCGGTACAGCCACGCTGGCCGCTCTTCCTGAAGGAGAATCGTCCATTGTTGAACTCTGGGGATGAATCCGATGGGCTTGCAGAACCAGCAGGACCGAGGTCGGTGATGGCAGATGATAAAAACCACGCTGGCAACGCACGTGCTTTGACGTTGTACGCTGCCCTCGGAACATAGCAGCTCGTGAAGCAGGAGCCAAAGATAGTGGGAAAGATGGGGCAGCCCACGCTGAAATTCCGTGACGCGTTTTCAATGCGCGGCGCACCCTCAGAATGGACTGCTCCCCGCGCGTATACAAAAGCAAAAAAAAGGAAGCACCTCCCTACCCTCTCCACCCTTGCCCAGAGGAAAGTGCCCGTCTTTTCTCCTCCTCCGAGTCATGCAAGCTTCTCCAGCTCACCCCATGCGCCTCGCCTCGTATGCGTCGTCACGTGATCTTTTCGCAGCCGCTGTGGCCGCTGTGGCCGCTGTGGCCGCTGTGCGGGTGGCTCCGCATACGCGCGCGTTTTTTGCACCGTAAGCGTAGTTTGGCTGGCGTGGTAGCTGCGTTTGCGAGTCTTTTTTCTTTGAGGGTTGGCTCCAAATGACTACATTTAATTGTTATAACCAACAATCTAGTATGATAGCATTGTTATAAGCAGTTTATTTTACCATAGAACACATAGCAAAGGTGACGGTGGTGCCGCGGCTGTCCATTGCTATATCTGATATATTGTTAAAAGTGGTATTGTTATAAGTGGGCTTGATTGTATATATATATGCGCTTCGCCTCAGTGTATTGTAGTTTTTATGGAGAGCGCGAAAGAGATGCAAAATCAACAGAACGAAGCGAGGAAGAGACAACACACTCAAGAGACGCCAGAAGAGCACGCCGCACGACTCGAGAAGCGTCGTAACGAAGATGCGGCTAAAAGAAGTTGTGCCACGTCCCGGAGTGACTCTTCAACTGCGCAAGAGACCGGTTTGAGTTCTCGAGAGCGTCGGAATGAGACGCTGTGTAGGCGACGTGCCGAGGAAACGAAGCTTTCGCAATTCAACTAGGTTTAACCAGAGCCAAACCACAGCCAATTTTTTTTTCTCCCGTCTGCTGCGCCGTTTTTAGAAAATATGGCTAATTCTAATAGTTTTTGCGGTCCCAATGACTTCGAATCAACGAGGTTTTACTGTGTGCGTGTGTTCATTATACAAGTAAATGCGGTAACGTGATGATGCACGACTGCCTGAATGTGTCGTGTACCCCGAGCATTCCACTTTACCTGCTCATATTCCAACATATGTGCAAAGCAAAGCCGCCAAGAGCCATAAGAGAAGTGACAGCTTCAAAGGAAACTGCCTCAAAACTGTTTCAACACAGTACAATGCAACATTGCAGGCCAGCGCAACACAGCCCTTCCTTTCCGCACTCACCTTGGACAGCACAGTGGACCGCTGCACCAGCACCGAGAGCACAAGCGTGCGGCCGCTCAGCGACAGCTCCTCATCCTCTCGGCACAGGATACATGTGTGCCGCACCGCCTCAGGCGCTGCGGCCGAAGCCACCTCCGCCTCCGTCGCCTCCTTAAAGAGGTCCGAGTACTCGCGGATGAAATTCTTCTGCATAGCTGACATCTGGGCCATGATGCGGGCCCGCCTGGCCGCGGCCGCTGCTGCGTTGCGACCGCCGCCTCCCTCAGACTTGCCGCCGCTGCTGCCGGGGGTGTCTTCGACCTCCATCGGAGTGGACGACGTGTCTGAGGGGCCGTCACGGACTCTGCGGAAGTGCCGGAGCGTGTGCTCCAGCAGGGGCTTCTGGCTGGGTGCACGGGGTGAAGCCACACACCTAACAGTCAGGAGAGAAGAAAAGAAGAAAACTGTAGATCCCTTGCTGAAAAACAAAGAAAACCACTAAACAAATCAGAGAAGTCAAAGAACTTTCATAAGAGGCATGAAAGCGTGATCACAGTAACTGGAGAACACGATGGAGTGCAAACAGAAACAAAGACCCGACAGGAACCGATCAGCACACCAGTATTCAAAGTGATGCTAGGACTTAAGCAATAATTCTGCATCTAAAACAAGGTGTTTCTGTTGTGCTGAAAAATAGACAGACGTACCAAGCGACAGCATTTGAAAAATCCTTTTCAGACGCAAGTGTGCTCAACTGTCAAGCATCACCTCACAGCAACGCCCATGCTACGGGATAAAATGAGTAGGGCCTGAATGGACAATTCAGATCGAAACTGCAATTCTTCAGTATATAAACAAGGCTACGAGGTGCCTACTGAAGAACCATCAGAACTGCTGGACTGAGCACTACCACTGGCACTTATGAAACTTGCAAACAAGATGACAGCATACAAGGCAGCTGATGTGGCGAGGGATACGTAAGAACACAAGCATTCAAGGTGGTTTGCAAATTTGGAATGCAGAGGCTGCAACTAACTCAGAAGTGATCACAAGCTTCAGCCACGATCAGCAAAAGGTGCACCAAACGCAAGCTTATAACCCAAAGCTGGGATGAAAGGAAACTTTACACTAAACACTAGCACACAGTCACAATGCAAGAACAACAGACAATCCCACTAAGTGTGCTGCGGGACGTGGAGGCAACTGCGTCTTGGTAAACAGTTTCTTGAGAGTTGGTACATTCTGAAATGCCATTGAGATGTAGTGCATGAACTCCTCCTTGCAACATTAAGCACAAATGGCTCTAAACTGCCAAAGCGCTACGCCACTCTTTCCCTATGCCCTAATCTTACAGTGACTGCTGTAATACTGGTCACACAGACGTGACGCAATACGACCTGACAAAATGCACGGGGATAGCCTCACTTTTCCAGTGCAGCGGCAAGTCCCGCCTGGGAGGCCCTGGTGGTGAAGGCGAAGAACGAATCCGCCATGGGCACCCCCTTGTCACGCAACCTCTGCTCCTCGTGCAGGGCAATGCCAATGAGGTGCAGCGCCTTCTCCAGCTGAGTCTCCGAGAAGGCAGATGTGCTGGGGCTCGTCGAGCGCTCCAGCACCAGGTTCAGCACCTGCACATCACCAGCCGAACCTTCATCACCATCAGCCTGAGTACACCCACTGCAGGGTAAAGGCCTCTCCTGTGTCTCTCCAATTAACCCTGGCCTTTACCAGCTGCGCCCACCCTATGCCAGCTGAACTTTACTCTAGTGTGAAAAAAAGTTGAATTTCCAGTAATCCTTACTATACCACTTACGGTAACCTAGTGTCATCACTTCACATGGCTATGTCCTAACCAGAGTTTCCCCTAATAGCACCTCGGCTCCTCTAGCATCCACTTTATGTCACACTAGAAGCAAGTAGAATGAAGCACCCCCAATGAGAAGTGAAGTTAACTATGAGTGGCAATCTTTACCTACACTTCTTCTAAATTTTTGAGAAGACATGAAATGTCCATCTGAGAGATGCAGCTAGCGTGGCCAATGTCTTGACTGCTGAACCAATAAGTGCCCCCATACTTCCGCGCATAAAAAAGGAATAAAGAAAGAGAGGGGTTTCGAAAGTGGCACAATGAGAGAGCTCTGGCCCCTCACCCGGAGCATGACGTCACACTGCAGCAGGTTGACGACCATGGAGAAGGGGCGGGCAAACTCGGGAGGCACGGGGGGTGGGCAGCAGGGCTCGAGACCCGCCTGCTTGCGCCTCCGCAACTGGGCCTCCTCCGCTTTGGACTGCTCCTCGCGCGTGTAGTGGTAGAAGAACGGGTTGAACTCATTGTAGAACTCGGGCCGCAGCTCATACCGGCTGCAGTGGGAGAGAAGGAAAGCACAGAGAAGGAAGAGGGAGAAAGGAAATGGTTTTGATGGCAACACAGAGTTCAGCACTAAGAAGCCGGGATAGCTGTAGCGCGGTTCATCAGAGCTTCCTGGCATGCCCACAGAAGTGAGCACTAGGCTAAGTCAGCCGCTTCACTCCCCCTGCTCAACAAAGCAATGAAATCTTAACACAAAAATGATGCAACACACAATGAAAGCCACATCATTTGACAGTCATACATGTTGCAAGACATTTCCTCACCCTCCAAACGAGCCCAGTAATTTGGCTTGCTGCAAGGAAATCATACACTCTTCATATTATGGTGTCTGTACTTTCCAACACGGCTGCAGCAAACAAAGAGCCAAGGACAGCAATTAAAACAGTATGCAGGCAAAATGGTTCGAACACCCCCTTTGTAATTTGGAAGCCTTGTTTACAGTCAACACTAGGACGCGAGGAGCAGGATGCCCAGCCGTACCAAAGTTTTTAAACCCCCCGATTATTAGATTTTTCACCAACTACCATATAAACGCGTGTAAGGGCCACACCCGTGTAAGGACCGCACCCAAGCTTTCCACGACCCAGGCTGGAATAGCCTTCGAAATGCGCACACCGTAGCCTCCACGATCGGCTCCTGCTGCAACCAACGGTGTGCTTGGTCGCGGGGGTGGCACATGTGCACAGGAGCTTCCAGGTGCATTTCACGGACGGCGCCCAAGGCAGCGGTTCATCATCATCATCGCCAAAATTTTCCTCCGCCTCGAGCTCTCGCTATCAATATCGGCATCAGTATCACCAGCTCCAGCCTTTTATGATGCTTTTATGGCTGTCAAAGGCACGGAAGTTGTGGTAGCGTGTTAGTTCATCGTAGTTGTGGCTTTCGTGTGCTGCCACCGAGCGTTTCAGTTTTAGCACGACAGGCAAGCACCTTAATAGCTACACGGCAAGCGTGCGGCGAGCAGGAATTTTGAAGTGGCCAAAAAGTGCGTCCAACGATGGTGCAACCAAAAGGGTGCATTGAGGAACACAAGCTGCAAAAAGCGTGCTTTCCGAGGCAAGCCAAGCAAGTTTCCCGAACTGGAAGAAGAGCTGCTCTGCTAAGTGATGGAAGCGCAAAACAATGGCTACGAGTTGGCAGCGGACATGCTGCGCGACTTCTTGTGGGATGAGTGTGCATCAGAGCACAGCACCAGCTCGGAGTAGGAATACACGAGTGACGATTGAACGTAGAATAAATGCCGCTCATTCCCCGATTGCTGTGTTCTTACTTAAAAAAAAAAATTTGCACATCGCGTGTATGGGTCCCAGCTCGAAAATTGGCCCTCAAATCTGGAAAAAAAAAAGTGTGGCCCTTACACGCGTTTATACAGTAGTTTAATCAAATTTCCTAACAGCTCTATGCCAAAGCAGTGAAGCTCAATATGGTAGCGTTACAGAGCAGGTCACGTAATCCAATGCATGCAATTCCGCTGTGTACACTGTTATTCTGTGAAGAGCAGACTTTCACATTATGAGAAATATAAAGTGTATTCATTCTACTTACGCAAATATAATGCAAGTTGTGGTCCTGAAAATGAAAGTCAAGATCACCCAATGCATACTCAATAACCTAAACATCTTTTGCAAAAGCAACCTTTGCGTTACTCGTGGTTGTGGCACATTTGGATGGATGCAGTACTTGCAAAGTGACGCTGAACCAGCACCAACCTGGTGGAGGCACCGGAGGCGTCAGTGGCCGAGGCCCGCTGGTCCCGGCGGAAGTGTGCCACCCGCTGTAGCACCTGCTCCACCTGGGCCTCGCGGGCGGGCGAACCCCCCCGAGGCAACAGCTTCACCAGCTGGCTGTGGGGCAGGGGCTCCACGCACAGCAGCTGCACCACCTCCCGCTGGAGCCGCTCCGCCTCGGTCACCGCCCCGACGCCGGGAAGGCTGCGCTCACTCACCAGCGTCAGCACCAGTCCTGCAGAGGTGGCATCCAAGTGTTCATCAGTGCCAGAATAAACAGTGTGGCAATTTTCAAGGCCAAAATCCCCTCAACTCAGGCAAGCTCTTAACCACATTAACTGCAGATAGGATGAAGGAACATTTGCCAAAGGTTTCTTTATTTTTATTTGTGTGATGCTGAGCGCAGCCCATCTGTTCCATGGCCAGTGTTCGCTGCCACACAATGGTACTGCTTGCATGTGAAAGAAAATGTGCAATTCTGGCCCAAGGATTTTTAAGTTTTTACTGTGTCAGCAGTATACTCCTCTCCCCCGAAAAATCCACACGTGTGTATGTGTGCACGTGTGTGTGGGCATAGCCTCGTCTGCACTGGTCCACATGCCGCCAGCAGACACTTCGGCGTCAACGAGTTTTGCGTCCGGTATTGGAGACGGCAGCACGACGAACTCAAGACGACTGGTAAGACACGCCGGGCCTTCCGTGGACCGAAGACTGGGAAATTTCATGCCGTCGAATCTTCTTTACTGGAATATATCAAGGCTCGATGAGCGGATGGGTGTGCTGTGTCGATTGATTTGATACGGAACCAGGCACTCGTAATCCCAAGAAAGGAGGGCCTCCCGGTTCAAGACTTCTGCGCTAGTAACGGGTGGGCCACACGATTTTTGCGGTGCAATGGCCTCTCGCTCAGGAGGTGAACGACGCTTTGCCACCGACTGCCCGCAGCCTACGAAAAAAATATCATGGACTCCCATCGATTCGTCACCAGGATCCGGCATGAGAAAAACTTCTTGCTCTCCCAGATGAGGAACGCGGACCAAACTCCGCTGAATTTCGACATGCCCAGCAGCAGGACAGTAGAACAGACAGGCGCTCGGACTGTGCACGTCAGGACTACAGGTACCGAAAAACAGAGGTACACGGTCAGGCTAAGCGTGACGGCGGACGGGCGGAAGCTCTCATTGTATGTCATTTTCAAGTGGAAGACCCTCCAGAAAGGAAAGCTCCCCCCTGCTGTACACGTGCACGTCCAAGAAAAGGAGTGGGTGGCTGCGGACCTTATGATAGACTGGATTAAGACTGTGTGGGGGGCGGTAACCGGGAGTGCTTCCTTTTCCGTCGCTCCTCGTGGCTGACAGCTTTCGGGGCCATCTTCAAGAATCGGTTCGGGCGAAGTGGAGGGAACTGCACAAGGACCTGGCTGTTATACTCAGCGGCCTCACATCAATGCTACAGCCTCTGGACGTATCTTTGAACAAGCCATTTAAAGATAACGTCCGGAGCCTGTATGCAGAATGGATGGCCGAGGGCCAACATGCTCTGATGCCAGGCGGCAAGATCAGAAGACCATCTGTGGAGCTGCTGTGCAGCTGGGTATCGGAGGCATGGAGAATGATTGATGCAGACATGCTGGTCAGAAGCTTAAAAAAAAAAACGGGAATTTCGAATGCCCTGGATGCGACTGAGGACCATCTGGTATGGGACGACGACAAGCATCGGAAGCTGAAGAAACAGATGCCGCAGCAACCACAGATTCCAGTGTCAACACGGACTCTGGTCACGACTCTGATCAAGAGTAGAATTGCCTGAGGACGTTATACGATGCAACGCGAGTAGTGACGGAGAGGTTGCATGCGGAAAAAAAAATTGCTTTAGCAGCTTGAGCTTATGTTGACCCTGTACTTCCATAACGAAGGTAAGTTCCGATTGAAAGTAATGTTTTCGTTATATTTACAATAGCGGACCTGACAATTCCGATCTCACACCCATTCAACTTTGCATTTAACACTCCGAAACATTTGCTTGAAAATTTTCCCCACATAATTATCGCACCCCCAAACTTCGTGTTGATTTTAAGGGGAAAAAAAGTGCAAGGATTACGCGAGTACAGACGCCGACCGATTTTTCGGACTCGAAGGGACCCGAAAAATGGTCCGAATAATCAAACAGTCCAAAAAATCCGTGAAGTACAAAAAATCACTTTATTGAGATGAAATCGGCTTAAAAATGTCAGCGATTTTACCTTGCGGAAAATTTCTCTTGCTGGCGACGATTTGCGTTAAGGTTGTGCTTTCACTGTACACGCTAGACAGCAAGGTCACCGCATTTAGTTGTAATACTTCCCACGCTTCTTTGACTGACCCGGCAGGACCATGTTGTCCCCAACCCGAGTGTGCACCAAACCGCTCGTTAAACACATGCAAAGATAAGGCACTTTTCTTTCAAAGCGGCGGAACCGCCGGACGCAATCACAAAACGGCGAACAGATGTAACTTCGTGAAGACTGAGCGCCACTCGGTCAACGCGGTCAGAGAACCCCAAGTGACGAAACGGCGAATGGCGAACGTATGAGACCCGCCGCGGTGGCTCAGTGGTTAGAGCGTTCGGCTACTGATCCGGAGTACCCGGGTAGGAACCCGACCACGGTGGCCGCGTTTCGATGGAGGCGAAACGCAAAGGCGCCCATGTGCTGTGCGATGTCAGTGCACGTTAAAGATCCCCAGGTGATCGAAATTATTCCGGAGCCCTCGATTTCGGCACCTTTTTCTTCTTTTCTTCTCTCAGTCCCTCCTTTATCCCTTCCCGCTGAGATGTGAGATAGCTCCAGCACAATTTCCTTCCCCCAACAACCAATTTTCAACGTATGGGACAAGCGATAACTGCCCGCGACAACGTCGGCAACAAAAGCAAGTTGGCGGCGATGACTATCCGGCTGCCACCTCGAAGTGTCAGAGATTGCAGGGACCTCTACTGGCAACAATGAGGTGCCGAATGTGTGTCAAGCCAAGCCAACTGCAGCGTAAATATACCTCAATCCAAGGTGGTGCCTTTTGCGCCGGCGAAAAAGCCGATAAGATGGCCAATTTTGGCCCGCAGGCGACTGAAATTAGTCCAAAAAATCGAACTTTCGGACTTTTGAAGTCCGAAATATCCGTCGCGAAAATGTATGCACTTCTATGGGGCGACTGATGGTGCCTCATCGAGGTCCGAAATATCCTACAAGTCCAAATTATTGGAGTCCGAATTACCCGTCGGCTAGTGTAAATACGGTAGTAAAATGCATCTCCCACACACGAACCTCCACAGATTTGTCTCATAACATCATATGAACTCCTGTGCTTTTTTTCCTTCTCTTCTTCTTTTCATGAATGCGCCCCCCTTCCTGTGTGTGTGTACAGTACAGGAGTAGGCACTTCCTCAAACCGTAGAAAAGATTACACCACAGTTAACAGTGATACTACCGTAAAAACCAGGAATATAGGTCGAACTGTTTTTCAAAAAACCATGGTGAAAAGTCGACCCCCGTCTTATATACCGGTCACTGGCGGAAAAAATACGGAAGGCTTGCAACAATGGGTGGCTGAACGCAACAGCCTCCATCACCATCGCCATCAGCAGCAGTGCCGCCATTTTGTGTTTCAGTAGATGCAAAGCGGAAGCTAACGGCAATTTACCGTCGCCTTCAAGAAAAACACGATTGAGTACGAGGAAGCTCACGGGAACCTGGCGGCACAGCGCGAATTTGGAGTATCCGAAAAGAGCATTCAGTACTGGCGGAGGCAGAAGCTGCGTATTACAACTTGCAGCAACCAGAAGAAAACATCATTTCGTGGGCAGACCGTAGTGTATCGAGAATAGGAAGGAAACGTTGCGCTGCAAGCAAGATCGCTGCCTGTGACTGCCGAATGCATCCGCGTGAAAGCGGCAGAGATCGCGCGTGCCTCTAGACTCACGAGGGCGCAATTCAAAGGCTCGCCATCCTGGTTGCGGCGATTCATGAAGAGGAGGGCTTTGCTCTACGGCGCCGTACTTGCCTGTGCCAGAAACAAACACGCGGGCCAATTGGTGCGCGATATTGTTGAAAAATTTGCCGGGTGTACATACAAGCAGCATTTAAATGAAATTAAATACTGTCACCATTGTGCAACCTCTCGAGTCGCATTTGTTTCAAAGTAAGGATGTCTTTCGGTACTTTTCCCATTGAAAAAGATCTTTTTCATTTTTAGAATTGGTTAGTTAGGGGGTCGACCTATATTCTGGTCCGACCTATAGTCCGGTTTTTACGGTACTTGGAAATAAAGGACAAAAAACTGCTGCACTGAGACCAGTATTCCTTATATGAATCGCCCCGTGTGCTTGGAAAATAACAAAAAGCACCACCCATGACATACAATACAGCACCGAACATGCCTTGGCAAATGAAAAAGCAAGCATGCCCACCAAGGAACTCCTCAGCAATGGTGACAGTGAGCTGAGCATTGGCCTCGTCCTGCGTGCTGTCGTAGGTGTTGGATGCCCAGCCCAGCAGGCCATACTTGTTGAGCACATGGATGAGGAACTCGTTGCTCTCCAACAGCGCCGCGGCAGCCTGCATAAGACATCCACTGAGAGTCCACCAGACCTGCTCGCTCTGGGCCAAACTCTTTCTTGATGTCTGGAGCCCCCAATTAGTTGAGCTGTAAAGCAGAGATGACTGGCGCTGCATGGCCTGTTACGCTCCAGCACTTGTCAAGTGGGCAGTAGTTACCAATGCACGCACTGAAGCTCCCTGGTTCAGGTATCTCTCCCTTGTCCCATGTTTATAAGCCCATCTATTGAAGTCGACTCTAGATAATTAAAACCTGAACACATGACGCTGACATGGCCACAGCATTGATTGAAATAAAACTAGTAAGGTCAAATTAACAAGTCTACTTCACTGCTATTGCAGCTGTGCCATTAAGTGACATGAGCTGCTTGCTCTACACTTCAAATGCACTCAAAATGGCTATCAGTGTGCTTTTCAGTCGTGAAAGTCTGATCCACTCAGTCTACCCGTACAAACATTACAAGACCTGGCAGCTGCTCTGAGCATGTCGTCCAACATCCGTCTCTTCCATTAGCACATCCAAATGGTCGAGAATGTTTTGAGGCCACTCAGTTTGAAACCATCAGCAGCCAACCCCCTAACAGTGTCGGCTTAAAATAACGGAAATTGGGAGAGCAGCTTGCCTGCAGAAGGGTGATGTCCCGATCGTAAGTCTCATTGCGAAGACGCACGTTGTGGTAGAAGTAGATCTGGTTGAGCAGGGAGTACCCATTGCGGCGCCACATGCCAGCCCGGAACTGCGCCACCATCACCTGTGGAAGCACCAGAAAAGGAGCAGCCAGGGT
Organism: Amblyomma americanum; assembly: GCF_052857255.1. NCBI lineage: Eukaryota > Metazoa > Arthropoda > Arachnida > Ixodida > Ixodidae > Amblyomma > Amblyomma americanum. Next base: position 108,525,448 of record NC_135505.1, on the reverse strand, counting down.
GACAATGTCACATGCAGGAAACCACATGAAAACCAAGTACAAAGGCTACATTTGGAAGCTACGTACAGGAGCCATGTATGGACGGTGTAAATGGAAACTGTTGTAGACACACACCTTCCATCACACTAGTGAAGCCACCAAGTGGCCAGAGCGTCTCAGTTTGCCCCAGGCAAGCCTAATCGAGGCTTGGGGTTCTGTCCAACCCCACTTCAGCAGCTGACACTAGCTGACATGGTACGGCAGAATTTCAATGAAATGATCTCTCATGGTCGTGAAAAGTATGTACATATCGTCAAAAAAATTAACAAAATCTGTATGCTGAAACAAGAGAAATGCATTTGCACAGATATTTACAGATGACGGGATTTATTTACAGCTGCACGCCACTGTTCAGCAAACGAGTAGCTTACAGCACAACTGCAAATTGCAGTGCTGCTGATGCAAGGGCAGCACATATTCTGCACATTGTACATAATGCACTTTGGCCAGAGGATTTTACGAATTTTTATCATACTGAAGTTCGTATCCGTCGTGATTGTATCATCGAGAATCTGTTGTAATATTTCGCACACCTATGGGTCTCGAGTACCTCCTTCTGGGAGAGAATCTTAAAATGACAACGACACTGCTTACCCCTGAACAACTATTGCTGTAAAAACCATGGCAGCATTAACACTGGTCCATGACTGCTTTTCACCGTTAACTGGCCTCTCCCTGCCATCGCAAGGAGTCACTCTCACCTGTGTCCTTAGAGGCAGCTCCATGAGCTGCTCGGGTGTGGGCTTCCCCCGGAACTGGAACTCGTGCGAGTCATAGCCAAGGCCGAAGCGATCCAGACAAAGGAGGAGGCCCGCAACGAAGCGCGACAGCGGAAGGTGGATGGAGACGGGGCTCTGCGAGACGTCGTAGTCAACGCACGAGGCCGAGTGGTCGGCCAGCTCTCTGCCGATGGCCGTCATGCGCCCCTGGGCCCCCTCGAGGGCACGGAGGGCCTTGCGCAGGGCCTTGATGGCCACTTCGCGGTCCCGCGAGCACCACTCTAGGGCCAAGGCCACCACGGGTGCCAGCTTCAGCTGAATGTTGATGCCCGTCTCCCACTCGGCCTCAAATTCTACATGCTGGCCCACCTGGGAATAACCGCAGAGGACAGGTACGTCACTGTCAACCAGCACCTCAACAAATGCCAGCCAAGTTGCCGTAATCACTTTGTTCAAAAATTGTCACGTGGAAGCGCCTTAAATCACCACTTCCAGCCACTGCTTCAAATGGTGAATGCGGCATAAAAAGCAGAACCAAAGAGTGCTGAAGCTTTGTCCCAATTTTTGCACTGCATTCACCAAGACGTACCAACAAGCCCAATTTGCCACCTTAGTCCACTTCCCGAGTTTAGTTTCAGCCCTAAGCAATTACGTTCCTTGCGGCAACAGCCTGATTTTCAAAGCATTTGTCAGGAACACTGATGTATACAGCTTACGACAATGTGCAAGAGATGCTGGCATGCTCTTGCATGTCTGTGTAATCATTGTGTTCCTGAGCAAAAAAATGTTCAAGTCTACTATCAAACAAAATTGACCTCTCCTTGCCAAATCTTGCACATATCCCAAAAGAATGCGGTCCATTTAAGGCGTAACTTGGGCAAGCAAAGCACCTTACACTGCTAAGCCAGGATTGAAACCATTCAGAGATTGGCGATTGCATTTAGGGTAACTCAGGGAAACTATAGGGGTTATTTGATGTTCACAAATTTCACTGAAACCTTTACTCCAGGTTGTAATCAGTCTCTTTTTCTTTTATACCAAATTTCAAAGGTGTGTAGTGTCTTGCTTCAGTGGAAATGAGTTATAGTTTACCCATTTTGACCACAATGGGGTGATATCTATGGGTAACCTTGGGCTTGTGACACCACAAACAACTTTGCTCCAGTCTTGCTGAGAGAGTGTGGAGTTTTTCAGTCATTTCAAACAATGCATGAATAGAGTTGTCTCTTACAGCCACTATTTTAGCTCTCCAATGCCTGCAGGAGAGTTTTGCCAATACCATTTCTGACGCGATTTGTTGGCTATCCGCCTTTGACGTGGCGCCTAGTTTCAGTTTTTTGCAGTTATAGAAATGTTTCAGTTGCAACCAAGAGAAGGAAGTTCAAGAAATGTGATGTGATCAGAAGCTCTCAAAGTCCAAGAAACACACAGGGCAGTTACCATTGTGTAACACGAGATTCAGCGACAGTTGTTTGCACTGGTGAACAAAATACTGGTTATACATTTATCTTTTTCTCTGGTAAAGTGCGTGCAGCATCACCGCTGTGCATTCAGTCTGGTGCACTGCCATGGCACACTGTAGTAACATTATGCGTGACATCACTGCATGCTAACCAATCAGTAAGACATGGTGCATCTGCTTCGCACTTATTCCCACACCCCCTTGGTCACCCTGAGCTCGTTATTTTTTGTCCCCTTTGCTGCTCGCACTCTTTTGTGCTACGCCAAGGTCGCTCAGAAACCGAAGGTGCCCTTAACAGCTGTCGCTATAAAATCCCCCGTGCAGTTGGCCTGCTGGGGTACCTGTCGGACAACAGAGTCCATGCCCTGCATCCAGGTAAGCAGGGTGAGTAAGGAGGTGATGCCATAGAGGAAGCCCTTGCGTAGCCGCTCGGTCCACACGTCAGGGGGCACCGACAAGAGGTAACGCAGGTCGTACAGCACAAACTGTGCCCGCCGGAAAGCCACGTTGGCATGGTTGCGCTCGAACGCCAGCCGTCCCTCCGCATTACGGTGTTTTTCACACTCTGACAGGAATGTCCTGCAAGCATAGACAGAAGGTGCAAATGTGGCCATTAGGGTTAGACTGCAATACTGCTACCACCCTCAGGGACACAGCGCCATTCAGTTGAGGTCCAGCCATGGCCTCACTGGGACCCGTTCCTCCCAACTTATAGAAGAGTAAACAAATAGGAGACAACACTAGGGCACGTCAACTCCTGTTTCTTCTCCATGTTGCATGTCTATTTCATACCTTCAGAGTGGCGAATGGAAACAGTTAGAGGGTCTCCACCATGCACTAGACGCAGTTTTATTTTTATAATGCCAGTCCAACAACATGCCCTCGCACTTCAGCAGCAACACAACAAACAACTTCAATACCCGTGACTCCGATGCTAGCAATCTTGTCCACCCTTTTGACCCATCTGTCCTTTCCAACGCCGTCACGCACACAGCACCCTCCAGTGACGCTGCCTGCAACTGCGCCTGTTGGAGCAGACGAATTCACCACCATATTCTCCTAACAATGCATTGTATAGAATTGTATTACGAAATGTTAGTAGCGAATCATATGCTTTCGTTTTACGAGTTGTCACTGCCCACTTCTGTATGTTACTGTTCCGCCATACCCCACCAGCTTCTGGCCGTAAGTGGTTATGCCCAGCCTTTGTCAAAAGTAAAGAGCCCAAGGTGCCTCCAACCCATGTAGTGAGGCTCTTGTAGCATCTGCGGAAGCCCCGACTTTCAGGGCAGCAAGACAAGAGTTCCTCTTACGTCCAAGACATTTAGAATGCGGACGACGCAAAACAAGCAATGCTGCAAGTGCAAGAAGGAAATCTACACTTTTAACAAAGCCTATACATTGCTTTAGGACACGGTTAACCGGAGGGATATGGGAGAGGCCTTTGTTCCGCACCGCATGTAGTTAGGCTGTTGATGGTGATGATGATGACACACTGCATGCTCAACTGTGTTTTTACTTCTATTCCATCTTTCTTATGATATTCACAGCTGCCGACCAAAAATCAGACCCCCATTTTTCGGACATGCTTGATTAATCCGATTTTACTGCAGCATTGCGATGTGCCCTATAGAGATAAAGTATAAAAGCGACTGGAATTTTGGATGCATCGCAACCGATTACAGTAGAATCTCAGTGATACGAACCTGGTTGATACAAATTTCGCGACGATACAAATTCATGAAATTCCCCAGCCAGAGTGCATTGTGTACGATGTGCAGAATTTCGGATGTTCTGAACTCTCTCCCTTGCCTCTACGGGTGATACGAACGCGCGAGCTGCAACCGCACCCTCGAGCGCTAGGTGCTGCCTGCACATCGTCGACGTCACGATCGCTAATTGCGCAGTACGCACCACATGCAGTGAGCGGCGGTGCGCGGACCACACACATCGCCAAAGTCGCGATCGCTAACCGTGCGCATTGAGTGTCACTGCATGGCCCGCACACATCCATAGTCAAAGTCACGTTTGCGAATCACAGGGTACGCACCACGCGTACTGAGTGTCAGTGCACGGCCCACACACATCGCCAAAGTCGCGATCGCTAATCACACAGTATGCACCGCACGCACTAAGTGTCAGAGCACGGCCCGCACACATCGCCAAAGTCGCGATCGCTAATCGCACGGTATACACCGCGCGCACTTAGTGGCGGTGCGCGGCCCGCGCATCGCCAATGTCGCGATCGCTAATCACGCAGTGCGCATCGTGAGTAGCGAGCTGTGGCCGCACAGCAGTGAATAAAGCCGCCAGCCGTAGAGATTTGTGAGAATGCATTTTTCATACTTCTGCATACGAATTTTGTTCATTTGAATGATACAAAATTTCGGATGATACGAATTTTTTCGCGACTCCGTGCGATTCCTATCACAGAGATTCTACCGTACTCGGTATTTCGGACTTCATTCGCACTGGCCCTGGCACTGCCATAAACCACCAAATAATGTATAGAGTGGAGAATCAATAATTCAGACCTCAAGGGGAATCGAAAACTTGATTGAATAAAACGAAATTCAAGCTAGAAGGGAGCCTCTACAACGGCGGGGCGTTGACAGCAGTTGCGCGCTCAGTGCGAGGCTGCCAGGTTGCATTAGTATGTGGTTAGAATGCCTTTGCACACAAAGTAGTCCTTTTTTTTCAACCCGGCTTGGTAATGAACTAGGCGTGTCTTCGCAACCGGTGTTTCCATGTTGGCTACAGTCAAGGCGAGCACCTTGTTATGGGACACTTCGCATGTTCACGAGGCCCATTAGTCGAGCCAACATATAACAGCCCCACTTAAGACAAACTATCGCTTATAACGAACGAGACCTGCGCGACCGTCAAAATAAACATTATTTCAATGGCACAAAATCACATGTATAACGAACGTCATTAAGCCCTGCTGATCGGTTACAGCAAACAGACGGCGTAAACCCGGCGCCATGATGCGAGATAACCTACCTCCGGCCCCTTTGTGCACCCGGCGCACGGTGGGTTTTCCCGAGCCTCATCACAGGCGAACTGCCCACCCCGTTTCTTGTCGCTCTCAAGCGAGCTACCCTTTCCCCACCAACGCGCCTTCCAAGATTGCCCTCCCGCCCCTCCTCGCAACTCCGCTCCCCACTCCTCTCTCTCTCTCTCGCAAATCCGTGCGTGGCCTCCGCAATCAACCGCGCCGCCACCGATGCTGATCTCGAAGGCCACGCTCCGTGAAGTAAGCCTTCCGTGGGAGCCAAGAGGTGGCTGCACTGACGCTCACGGACGCCCCTCATTGGTCTCTCCGCTGGCGCTGCACGTCTGTATAGCTAGATTGTTGCTTGTGCACGTTACAAGTCTACCCTGCCGCGCACTTTTGTCACTCTTGTTGCGATGCGGACGTTTTGTTGGCTTCGTTCAAATCTCGGGCCCTGGTTGCAATTCGGGATGGAGGACGGGAACACCGTGCCCATTTCCATTGTATTCAGAGGTAGAGATGATGAAAGTGGCCTGGGCGGAGGTGGCAGCCACTTGCGTGCGGAACTGCTTCCGCAAGGCCGGCTTCGTCGACAGTGTCTGATGCCCAGCCTGGTGCTTCGGAAGATGACCAGCCTGGCAGCGATCTGTGGCAGCGCGTCGTCGACTCCGACATGGGGGGTCATGACATTGGTTGGAATGATTTTATTTTTGTCAATGACGACGCCGACCCTGCGGAACCGTGCCCAGACGAGGGCATCATTTCTGAACTGAGGGACGAGAGTGACGCGGAGGAATCGGATAAGGATGAAACTTCGAAGCCAGCACCCATAAGCGCGCCTGTAGCAATGGGCTACATAGAAAGCCTCAGACAACTTGTCTATGCCAAGGGCCTCGGCGAAGGGCACGCTTCTGCTTTAAATAAACTGGAAACCTCCCTCATTGGATCTGCACTGCAAAAACAGACGTCCATCACAAACTTTTTCACAAAGAAAAAATTTTGTGTTTTGACAAGCAACTCTTGAGGTGTGGTACACTTACTACGAACTTCGGGATATAACGAACAGACGCCGCGTGACACTCATGTTCGTTATAACCGGGCTCGACTGTATTACCTATGACTGTGGTAGGCTAGGTAGGCAATATTGATACAGTTGAATCCCGGCACAACGAATGCTGCTTCAACGAAATTTTTGCCACAACAAAGTATTTTTCATTCCCCGCGAAATCCCCATAGGAGTTATCAAAATTCCGACACTGATAGAGAGACTAAAGTCGATCTTTTCATGGCTTTAGAAATGATGGCTGCGGCATGGAGAGCAACACGGTGCAGCATGAACCGCAACTGCTTCAAGCACTCCGGGTTTGTCGACAGCAAGGCGACCAGCACGACTGCAGCCGCGGAAAGTGTACCATCGTCATTGACTCCGGGGATTGACGTTACTTGGAAATAGCTCCAGGAAGCTGGAAACGTTTCTGCTGACATAGCGCAGGACGATTTCCTCAACGCTGATGCGGACGTGATTGTCCACGAGGAACGAAGCGATGAAGACATCATCAAAAGTGTTCGTGAGTCGGAAGAGCCGTCCGATCATGAAAGACGACTCCGCTCAAGATTTACCTGCCCCGGCAGCCTCATCGCAGGTACTGTATGCCTTCGATGTTATTAGAAAATTCCTTGGCACACACGATGACGACGTTGCGATGTCACTGTTAACAGAGTGTGAGAGTCACGTGACGCCGCTGCTGGCAGTGAAACACAAGCAGTCTAAGCTCACAGATTTCTGGCAGTAAAACTATGTTTTGCTGGAGTTATTGCCTTGCATTCTTGGTTACTTTCTCGACAGCGAAATTTCGCGACAACGAAATTTCTCGCGCGTCCCGTCGATTTCGTTGTAGCGGGATTCAACTGTAATAGGTTTAGCACTTTCATACAGTAAATACAATACCTACGACCATACAGCATATGTGGCTAGGCAAGCACAGCAATGGTAGCAACAGCAAAGCGTAGCAGTATTGGCTGGCTGTACGGCTGCACTAAAGCTTTCGAATTTCAATGCACAAGAAATACCAAGCCGCCATTCTGCGACGCCGATGATAATAGATAATTGCTGGCGTAGTTTTATTTACGTACTTAATTTTCCGCACAAGCCATTTTTAGACGATCTTTTTCAGACAAAAAGTGCGCGCTAGAATCGGGTAACCACGGTAAATGTTTTGCCGTGCCACCAAACACAGGGCATGCAAGTCCTGTGAATGAATAAAAACGCAACTTTATGGACAATGCACAGGACAATGCACAGGACAATGCACAGAGTGATCAGAGTAAGAGGAAGGAAGAGGGAGAGCTGGGGTACCTCAGCAGGACAGCGACGGCGTTCTCCTCGGCAACCAGCAGCTGTGCCAGAGTCGGCACGGTGAAGATCTGCACTGACAGGGACGTGATGGAAACTGGGTGCTCGTGGTCGTCAGCCACAAACTCCTTGAGCAGGTCGGGGTAGTCACGGGTGAAAGCACGCGCAAAGTCCCGCTTGCAGCGGGCGTCCATGAGCATGCCCCCAATGAGGATCTGGTGCCACTGGGCGCGGGCCGTCTTCCAGAGCTGTGCATCCGACCGCATGATGCAGCGGACCAATGCAAAGCCTTCCTCGGGCGTTGGCGCCATCATCACATCGCTCAGGATCAGCCGGAATGCTGTGCATGTACACGCATCATCATCATGATCACAATTGGCCACAATCAACCGAAACATTGCAGATGTGCACACATCACCACCACCATCACCCACGATGAACCGAAATGCTGAGTGTACATGAACAATCATCATCGCATCATCATCACCTAAGATAACTAAAATGCTGCATGTGTGCACACATCATAATCACCCTTACAACTGCCATGAAATAAGATCAACAGAATGTCGTGTTCGCACATACCATCCGCATCAGGCGAATCTCAATCAGCTACCCTTCTTTAGCATCAGCTGCAGCCATTGTAACCCAACAAGGTTCCTTTCCTGCTGCCATCAACAGAATTCAGATCCTTTGGTTACCAATCCATCACTCTGTCACCTGCACATATTTAATGCCCTGCTCAGCCCCATTTCCTTACTGCAACTTCAACATGGGTAACTAGAGGGCAACAGCAGAGCTGCTTTGGTGGAGACAGGGTGCTTTTTCACTCTTGCATATGGAAAACAGCACGAGCACATGGGGCAAATGGAGAATCTTATCCATGGCGGACAGCTGATGAGTTGGCATGACTCGGTAATGAAAAGCACGCACAGTCAGCAGCATGCAAAGAAAGACGATAGAACTGCCTGGCAACGCAAATGCCACCTCATATCACCTTTGATACTGTGCCCGCTGCCTCAAGCTGTCAGTTAAGCGAAATCTTTATGTGACTAATGCATTGTACAGATTAGGTAACAAATTAGTGAAATAAAAGCTGCTGCGGAAAAATAGTGGTTACAGATACACAGCACATAGTTAAGGTTAATTTTCATTAATAAAAAAAAAATAATACACACCAACAAAGAAAATATTCTCAAATAACAAGGAACAGAATGCAAATTTCCTCCCTATGGTAACACCAGTCTTGTCAGCTTCTGATTACTGTGATTATACTTGACAATCCATTTCCAGTCCTAAAACATGAGCCACGTGAAATGCACTCTTACACAAAGTGACAGCAGAACTGCCACCTCCGACCAAGGCGTGTATATATAAACAGTCCAGGGGCAAGGAAAACTTTTTAATATAAACCTGGAAACACAGCGAGCCCATCCATCTACATAGACTGCTGGTTAATGAACAATCCGCTCAATGAATTCATTCAAGCTAAACAACAGTGGGCAGTGTAGTCCACAGAAAACTTTCCTTTGCAATGCCCACCCCACACGCCCAGCAGACAGGAAAAGAAACCTGGCCAATGCACCCGGCCATCGTCGCCACTGACCTTGGCACTGCGAAAGAAAGCCCTGGAGCCAGTTGAGCAGGCGCATCGCGAACGTCTGGTGTGCCACCACCGACGAGTGCATCACGAGCACCCGCAGGGGCCGGCTGCCGTGCCGGGAGGTGATGCGCTCAATGTGCTGCTTCACCTGCACACAGGTACATGTAATGTGTGCGTCATCACCCTTGAGAAACTACAAGATTGGCATTTCAAAATTCTAAACCCCATCTTGTCGCATGTCTATCATCCACACCATTAAAGATGGCTGGCTGCAGCAATGATGACATGACTCAGTGCTAATGACAAAACAATGCACAACATGGAACTGGCTGAAATGAAATCTTCATGAAACCCCAGCCCTGACATCAAGGAGCAGAGAACAACGTTCTCTTCGTTCTTGTTGGTCCAGCATCATTTGGTCAGTTGGCTTTTTTTTTCGTCATGTCTTTTTGTTGTTTCATATTTCATTCATTTTGTATTTGCTGTGTCATGCCTTGTTGTATTGCTTTTTTTTTTCTTCCTCTTTTTTTCTGGCCTATTCTTCTGTTATGTATCCTCATCCCCCCTGCAATAATGCCTTCGGGCGCTGCAGGTATTTCCAATAAATAAATAAATAAATAAATAAATAAACGTTACCTTTCTGCCCATTTTGACCAACTGAATGCAGCACTGACATTCAAAGTTTACTTCAAATTTACACGAGGACACAGAAGCGTACCACAGAACTGTCATCCATGAAATGGCACTTTAAAACCACACACCCACAGCTGCCAAAGGACAGGGTTTTAATTGGAGAGACATCGGAGAGACCTTTGCCCTGCAGTGGGCGTAGTCAGGCTGAGGATGATGAACCTGCAGCCTCATACTAAGCTAAACTCAAGAGATGCAGTCACACGCCCTCTCAGATACCGTTACTGGAAAGATGCGCTGAACTCAACACTGTCCGTGGGCACCGATGCTTTAAAGTCGATATAATTATTAGACAGCCTGGCGAGTGCCGAAGAGACTCTCAGTATTCCGGAATTTCCTACCCCTCACCAAGGACTGCATTCAACTCACAGCCAAATCTTAAAGACTCATGTCCCACGTGAAAATGATGCCAAGCTTGCTGCGCGCGCCTCCATAGAAAAAAAAAGCACGGTCGGCCGCCCAATCACCAAAGTGCCCCCTGCCCACCTGTCTCTTCTGCAGTTTCTGCCCACAACCATCCCAGCTACAATCACACTAGGCTGCCTCGCTGCCAATGATGCAACCCTTCAAGCCAAGTCTTTTCTGAGCTACTATTAGGCCTCGTGCGCCAAAGTGGCAGGCTGACACATTCTACCATACCCAGCCCCGCCGCGGTGGCTCAGTGGTTAGGGCGCTCGACTACTGATCCGGAGTTCCCGGGTTCGAACCCGACCGCGGTGGCTGCGTTTTTATGGAGGAAAAACGCTAAGGCGCCCGTGTGCTGTGCGATGTCAGTGCACGTTAAAGATCCCCAGGTGGTCGAAATTATGCCGGAGCCCTCCACTACGGACCTATTTGTTCCTCTCTTCTTTCACTCCCTCCTTTATCCCTTCCCTTATGGCGCAGTTCAGGTGTCCAACGATATATGAGACAGATACTGCGCCATTTCCTTTCCACCAAAAACCAATTATTATTATTATCTACCATACCCACTAGCAAACAATATCAGCCTGAAGGTTGTACTAGACTCTCAAAGATACAATCATGGCTGACAGGAATTCCAGTATAATACAAATTGCATGGCTGCAGTGCAATGTGACAAAGGTACAGAATTTCAAGTGTTCCAAGCATTCCCGCACCACTATGCAGAATGAGAATGCAGGATCTGAGGCCACACCTCCAAGCACTAAGTGACGCCTGCACACCACCACCAACGCTGCAATTGCTGATTGAGCAGTACTGCACTACAAGCACTCGGTGGTGGCATGCAGCTGTAAATGAATCCTGTCGGCTGCAAGCACACCTCTGCAAAAGCATTTCTCTTGCTTCAGCATTAGAATTTTGGTTCTTTTGCTGTTCCCAGCCTGGTTGCAAAGAATTTCCTCCCGTGCTCTTTCAAGATGTCCGTGCCTAACAGCAGGTGTGCTAAGCTGTGACAAATGCTTCTACCTTGCACCAACACTGCGAGCACAAAAAGACTGGGTCAGCAAGGGAGTGGAGAACCTGAAGGCAGTCACTGAAGGTGGAGCTGCGGACCAGGCTGCGGCCTTCCCGGTCCACCGTGGTGGCATAGTCAATCGCCTCCCGGTGCGAGCATTCGATGGCCCTGTTCAGCGTCTGGATCACCTGCATCCACCAACACCACCATACACCACGCCAGATCAGACTTGTGCAGCCCCCATGACACAAAGGGTCCAGCATACGCAAGGTAAGAAGAATTGAAAAATTGTGTGTTCTCATGTGTATGCCTAGGCTGTGGCTGTGAAGCATGCGATTAGCAAAGGGCACTCAATTAATGTCGGCTGCCTAGGGTTCTTTAATGTGCCCAGAAATCACTGCGGCTGGGTGTTTTGCATATCTTTTCCATGAAATATGACTAGCGTTGCCCAGATCGGAACCCACAATCTAGTGCTCAGAAGTGGAATGCGGTGCATAAGCCTACAAGTGCCAGTAGCTTTTATGAAAGGGTCTGGGGCCTGGGGCTGTTCGTTCAGAAATCTGTGTGGGTGACTCTTCCTCCCCACTTGAAACCCAGTGCTGGGATGGAGAAAGGGCTAAGGGTTATTTTACTCCCTTCAGGGTGTGTCTGTTCCCCAAATTTTGTCAACAGAGAAGTCCAGGAGCTGGTTAGCTTTCCTAACAAGTGCAGCCAACTTTGTCGTTACTCTTTTGGTACTGTTAACGAGACGAGGTACCAAGGCTTTGTGTGTTGAGGCCATGTAGCCTTGCAATGCCCCCCGTTCCAAAATGAACATTCCAAAACGAAAATGTATTAGTCACTGGACTACTCGTCTACACATGCGCCATCGTTCTCCCCAGCGCTGCCGTCCTGATCGCTGCTGCGGTCCCAAAGCACGTCGTTCTAACGTCGTCATCCAGCGAAATCCGCACTTCACAAACAGCCACGTCACGACATCGCGTGGAACAGCTGAAAATTTTCCTCGCTGCAGCTGCCCCACCTGTATCGCCCGTTGCAAATGTCGAACTTGCGGCCCGGCGCATGGCTGTTCGTTTCTTCGGCATAAAAAATGGCAGCCATCTTAAATGTAGCCGTGAACGAGCGCCGGTCGCTTACCGGACCCGGAGCACAAATGACGGCTGACGAAGCACTACATTAAATACTTGTGGAACGTGGCCGGCAGTAGTCAAATGTGTCAGAGTTAAAGAGAAACTACTCGTGAATGGCATCGGCTCTTCCGTCAACTACCGACACTCCCCGGCACCGCTGATGTTCCGAGTGGAGGTGCTGCCTCGATTGGAACAGCGGCCCTTCCATCAACTATCAACGCTGCCTTGAGCGCCGAGCGTGCATTTGAAAGTAAAAAGAAAACTTGCTTGAGCTTCATGTAGAACGCGACTGCGTTATCGGGCTGCCGCCACTTATCAGCAACCACAGTCAGCAGCCAGTGTGGGGTGCCAGTTTGCTGCTTATCGAGAGCCGCCATGGGGAGGGGATGCCAGTTCTCCGCGTTGACATAGCTGCTGCTCAAGGCCAGCACAAAGAGCGATGCGACGGAGCCGCGCAACAAAAATGCAACCACACTGTAGCATGCCCGATATCTAGTTTGTCTCGCCTTTACTTATAGTGCGATGTTTTCAAGTCGATTGTAAGTCGACCCCCCACTTCGGATTTTAAAGTTTTAAAAACAGCTAGACTTACAATTGTGTAATGACTCGGGACAAACCAGCCGATAAAAGTAGAAAGCAAAGTGCGCACAATGTTTGGGTTCTAACAAGCAAGCATTGCAAGGCTACATGGCCTCAACACACAAAGCCTTGGTACCTGGTCTCGTTAACAGTACCAAAAGAGTAAGGACAAAGTTGGCTGCACTTGTTAGGAAAGCTAACCAGCTCCTGGACTTCTCTGTTGACAAAATTTGGGGAACAGACACACCCTGAAGGGAGTAAAATAACCTTTAACCGTTTCTCCATCTCAGCACTGGGTTTCAAGTGGGGAGGAAGAGTCACCCACACAGATTTCTGAACGAACAGCCCCAGGCCCCAGTGACTCCTATGCAAGGAAAATGTCCGCAGCTCAAAGTGAAAGCCACGCAGCAAGCAGAATAGGGATAGCTCTTCTTTTTTTCATTCAACCTAGCAGGGAAGTCAGCATCTACAGCAAAGAACTGCCAAAAGCAGGGGCCCATAGGGTCACACGCACCTGCTCGTAGGTGTGCGTCTCGTCGTTGAACAGCATGGTGACGTAGGTGTCTGGGGTGCCCGGAGGGGCCAGGGCCAGGTCGGGGGGCAGCTCGGTGGACTTGGCCCAGGTGAGCATCTGGTGGCAGTAGAGCAGCACTGCCCGCAGCACCAGCTCCACACGGCTCACCAGGTCGGGGGGCAGGCGGTCCAGCGGGTTGGGCTCCTCTTCGTCTTCATCCTTGCCCTCCTGCATTAAGGGCCTTGAAGGTTCAGACCTCCGCTAGGTTGATATCCTTTGCTAGGTTGACGGCCTTTGCTGGTTTGAAGGCCCTCGTCAAATGTTGAAGTTCAGCTTAGTCAGCAAATTGCAGCAATGCTTCCTTCTTATGCTGCAAGGCCCACCCTCCCTATTCTCAAAGTGTTTGGCACAACAGCAGCTCAACCTCGGGGTCACTGCCACAGGCCTGGCCAACAACCCCCAGCCACGACTGAAAGCAGCTGAAGTTTGCTTCATGTCAGTAGAATACTGAGGCAACAGGAGTATACACACACTACAAGCAGTGGTTGCCAACTGGGCCTTTCAAACGAGTTTGGATTCATGGAAGCTCTCTGCAATACAGTCAGCAGTTGGAAACATCCAGTGCCCCGTGACAGCCTAACACACACCATTACACAAAGGCTAATAATTTGCAAAGCAGCAAACATGCATCGCAAGTCAGCACTCATTCCTACTTGAACTGAACTTTGTCACACCTAGCTCGGAATCGATTTCAGCTTGGTTAACTGTACAACCAGATTTCTCTTCCGTACACCCTTCCCACCATCAGCGTTACTGCTATTCGTGAGGCATGCTAAAACTTTCATTCAATCTGGCCACACTTTGCACGGAGCAAGGCTGCTGTGTGAATGCTAATACTAGACACATCCTGGTTTTGTTTGCGCTTGCCCGCATCAGAAGCCACCTGAAAGCCAACCACTGCCGGTCTCACCTGTTTGCTGGAGCGCCCATGTGTCTCACAGAACGGCGATGACCGCCAGGCCTCGAGGTCACCGCAGTCACAATAGCCGCCCCCACAGCTCATGCTCATCTTGTACTTGTGGTTTTTGTGCTCACTGCAGTACAAATAATCAGGAACAAGAAAAAAAATCAGACAAACAAACATTTAGCGAAACAATATAGAAAGTTGGGCAAGTTGGTACAAGTTCATGATGAAAAATAGTGCGAAGGGAAAACATTTTGCTTTCAGAACATACACAATTTTGAAAGAGGTCGGTGCCCATGCCACTGAACATGACTTCTGCAGGAATTCAAACATACTGACACAGCCAAACTCGAGCCAGCCCTCTGTTTGCAAAAATGTCATCTCGAACAAGTGGGTTAGTTATGCAGCCAACAAAATGAGATTAAATTGAGTCAAAACTGCAACTTCATACATCCCCTTCATAACAGTGATAAGCGGCCTGTCTGTTAGGCACCCCTGGAAGCATAAAATAAGTGTGAAGGGCACCATCTTGACAGTAAACCACAGGGTGACATGACAATGCAATCCAATTCAAGCTTGCATGGTTCAAAACATTTTGTACACACAATTACATCTTCAACGAAGGAGTATGCGACACAACATGAAATCAACAGCTTGGAATTACTAACACATTTATGCACTCAACTAGCTACGATAAATAATAGTAACGTCTTTTCTTAAGAGGATAAGAGATGAAGCCAGGACCCTCAAGGGTATTATTTAGGAGCCAGTGGACAGGTACCGTAGTGTTGAACAGAAACTGAAACTCGCTAAATAAAAAAAAAGTTTTCAAAATAAAGCCCATAAATTTGACAGGCAAACAGTAACTAGGTGGCAACAGCAGCATTTTTCTCCACAAGCAACAGGCCCAGCACCTGCTCTTGAAGCAGTCGACACAGAGGACGCAGGTGGGGTCAAGACCACAATCCCGGCACGAGTACGTGGGTTCGCCCGACTTGAACACCCGGCCGCATAGCGTCGGAGGAGACTCCATCCGTCGAAGCTCCTCAAAGTAGCCTCGCGGATCCGACGTCCCACAGACAAACCTGCGTTGACCATGTAAAGACAAGTAAGTCCACCACAGTTCACGCTGGACATAAAAAACACACAAACTTTTCTATGGCAAAGCTAGAATCCACGCAATCTGTTCTGGTATCCTCCCACACTTCGGTCATTCACTGTAACCAAAAACATTGTTTTGACGAAAGGAAAAGGCTGGAAACTGTGCTAAAATGAAATTTTTTCTTATCTGTGTTTACCATGCTAGCACTTACGCCGCATTAGCTATTTCCAATGCTTGCCTCGGAGGCCTCACTTCAGTGTCACATTGTGGGACTGCATCATCATTTTTTTTTATAGTGCTAGCTGTTATAGAAAGGTTTCCAGGCCAAGCGTATTCCTTGTCACCATAAAGCACCCATGCAGACAAATAGGACCGGGAAGAGGAACCTGATAAGCACCCTGTACGGGCACCTCGTACAATGGCGCGATTACCTGGACCTCCCCGTACACATAGCCTGTGCCTTGAACCCCGCAGTAACTCCCCCGAAGGAAACAGAGCGTTTCCCAAGAAAGGCACGTTTGTGTTTGTAGTCATTTCACATTCAAGTAGCCAGGCCTGACTGGAAGGGTGGAAACAGGGCCCAGGGACCTCGTACAAGCATCTCACACGAGCCACATCTTTCTATGTTAAATTATTATTGCCTGCCAGCAAGTGCTGATTTTCCGCACTACCAGTCGTCTAATCACTTTTCAGTTCTTATCCCTGTTTGTAATCGCTTGATCACAGTGAACAGCTGATCATACCACCAAGGGTATGCATCCAGCTTAGGGTCAAACAGACACAGGGCGCCTATATCAAGAGAGTGTTTAGCGCCACTAACAGTCCAAGCCGTACATCCATCACTGTGCGTGTGTTCAAACGAAATCTACCCCATGACTCCCTGGTCAACACCACTGCCACTCAAACGTGTTGAACCCATGGAGGAACATGTGCCACTCTCGCAGCCACCATCTTTCAGAACGAGCCATCCTAGAATGCACTTTGGCGCTGCTGCAACCCATTTCATGCATGCAACTCTTCTCGACCAGAGGATACACTACAATTTTTCTGAATACAAAAGGACAAGAGCCTCCTCTTAAGCAAACTGTGTGGCTGAGGCTAGTGTTGTGAGACTAATGTAGACAAAATCATTGGTTGTCTCTGCTACTACTACAATTGAACCTCGTTATAACGAAGTTGAAGGGGCCCAGCTATTACTTCATTATAGTAGTAACTTTGTTATAGCCCACGTTAATTGAGCTTCCAAAAGAATCATCATTCCTTCGCTATATCCATTATTTCATTATAAACTGTTTCTTTATAACGAGGTTCGACTAAAACAGATATTTTCATTCTATGCAAATGAACAAGTGTCGATCATATACTTCAGATGCTTTATCAATGAAAGTTTACATCAGCGGGTACTTTTAAGAGTTGCATCACAAATCACAAGTACCTCCGTCAAAAAGGATGCCTCTGTGTACCAGACAAGAAGGAACACATTTAATTAGACAAACATGAAAGTCCCGACTATGTCTCTAATCTACAAAAGACAAGACACTTGGATAGTTCAGTTTCCATTCCGTTCATCCCCTCACCTCTCAAGCGAGTCGAGCAGCGTCCGCTTGAGTGCCGCCTCATCATAGGCCAAAGCCAGGGGCCTGCAGTTGGGGGGCGGGCTCAGCAGGGGCGGCACGTGCGTTGCCCAGAACGACCTCAGAACTTCCGGGGTCAGGGCACCACACTCGTGTGCCTTCAGCCAACCAGCCACAGCAGCATCCACCTCCGACCCATACGGGCTGCGCACATCTGCCTCTTCGCCAGGTCGGGCCTGGGCCAGGCCGCCTTCGTCGTCACCCTCCATGCTCAGAAATGAGGACGAACCGCTGGGTACGGTCACGCACTAAGCCTGATCCGCATGCATGGTGTTGTCAGAGTCAGTGGGAGGAAGGCATGTTCAAACTTCTCCTCCTCCGCCTCCTCCTCCCACGTGGCAGAGCACACTGTTTCAACTGGCCTGCAGCATCTCCACACTTGCATCCAGTCTTGTGCAGCGCATCCACCTCTCTCCCTGTGCAGCCCTGGACAGCAAACAGAAAGTGGAAGAACAAAAAAACAGGGTCTGACCAGTGCTAGTCATTTGGTTTGGCAAATAGAAAATTGCCATGCTTAAGAATTCTCTTCCCAGCAGCAAAACATTCCTTTTGTTCCCCTGTATAACTCCATCCCTTCTTCCCGGAATGTCAGCTTTTCTTTTTTTCGGTTCCAAGGTTTGCCTTCGCACCCTTTACCTCTATTACATCCTCACCCCATCTGCTTTGTTCTAGCCTGTCATTCATTTGACTCTGTTAATAAAAGTTCGTTATATTCAGTTTTACGTTGCAAAAGCAACTAAGGCTATGATGCGCCAAACACAGGGTTAGAATCTCTTATATTAAAGTCAATATCTATAGTTTGTTTGAAATACTGGCTTCCTTAAGAAACCTTAATATAAGTGAAAAATCAACAAGCGCTTGATGTAAAATATTTTTTTCTCAGTCCTTCAAGCATTGTACATGAGATTAAAATGAGGTTTACAATGAGTTCACCACCACAAATTTTGCGTAGAGGTTTGTTTGTTTTGTCAGTAAGAAGCTGTGCATGAGGTGTGTGTGTCCAATGTGTAGACGACATAAAACAACTTCTGTTAGCATTCTTGATGTCTACATGATGTCCACTCTCCTAAAATGGGCTTTACACTATGTAATTTGTTGGTTACTTGCTTCTCCTATGTAGCCTGCCACTTATTTCTCAATTTACTGTAAATTAATTTTCAATAACCTCTGTGCAGTATGCTCACTTGCTTTATTTGGCCAAACTGTGCCTGTAAAGTGCATGCATCTGCTTTATTCTTCTCATTACCCACAATTCCAACATGGCTCTCTATTAATAACAGTAATAATAACAACAATCTCTAGCACATTGCTGCTGTTCAGTGGTTGGTTTTACAATAAGCATCACTTGAAAGTTGGCTCCCATCCCATGCACCTCGGTGTCCTTATCTGTCTTTTCAAGTTGTTTGATCCTGTGCTATCTCACCAGCTTGCCTAATGCTGAGAGTTTATAATTGCTGACATAAAATATTTTTGATGATTTTAAACACACATCACCGCTGCTTCCCTCATCATCTGCATAGCATGCTACTTTTAGCTTGAAACGGCATTTCTGGTGTTGCATACTATTCAGTACTTTGTTTCATATTGTGCATTATTTATTTATGAATTCATCAATTTATTAAACACACTCTCACTCTTGTCAGCCCCACAAGAAAGAAGAAAAAACCCAGATGCAACAAAATTCAAACATGGTGTGCACTCAATCAAGGACAAACAATCTACAGGATGCTGGATTAAGACATTTTAAAACCTTTCATAGACACACACACAAATATCTGCAGCCCACATTCTCGCAAGCACCCACCCCCCAGGCAACCTGCGTAACATTCTTTTTCACCAGGAGGTGAAAGTAGGTGTTTCTGCTTCCAACCCAACACTATGTCAGCACCATATAGCCCCAAAAAGCCTCCCCATGAATTTATAAATGAAGAATACTCTGCCACACTCTCTCCACTTTCTAACCTCGCCAGGAAGCAGAACAACTGGACGTTACTCCGCTTCCTCGCAAACAATTCCCAAGGCTCACGTCACAGTGCATTTCCAATTCACATAACAAATACTTCCCTCCCTCTCCCTCATGTACGGTGTGAGACCGGAACTAAAACAAAAAAAAAGAGCTGTGCCCGAGCCAACGGCAGAGATGGATGAGCTGGCACAGAGAACAGAGAGAGCTTGAACAAGTACACAAAGGAAAAAACCAAGTTGATATAAAACCACAGAATTTAGATAAAGCGAGTATAGAGGCTAACGATGTGTAATCAAAATATAGCTGACAAATGCAATGACACTGATACAATTATTCTGCTAAAAATATATATACTGGCTGCCTCCATGCTTTCAAAATATTAAGCAGGAAACCAAAAAAGAGTGAGGCCCGTATTGGCTCGAAAATAACGTTTTTCAAAACCAAAGCCTCCTCGCAGCTGCATCCACTCGAGCATAAAGCAGCGAGGGAGCTGGACAACTGCTATGTGACTAACCCCGGGAACCAAGCCAGCAGCTGCACTGGACCAGAGGCTACAGGAGAAGGAATTATTTGCACAGGCCTCGAAGGCACAGCTGGCCACTGCAGCACGTGCAGCAGCAATGGTGAAAAACAAGGACAAGTAGCAAAATGCTCCATCATAACTGATCAAGCTTCACTGTCAACATGCACCCAACTCCCTTAATACTGCAAAAATGTAAACTGTGTGGTCTAACACCCCCAAAGCAACACCCCTGCATTTCCTCAACTTGCACTGATATCACATAGCACATGGGTGTTCTTAAATTTCACCTTCATTAGTTATGAACAGGATCGAACCCACAACCTTGATATCAGCAGCAAAACTCCGAAGCCACTGACGAACGATTGGTTTGGTTTATGGAGGTTTAACGTCCAAAAGTGACTCGGGCTATGAGGGACGTCGTAGTGAAGGGCTCCGGAAATTTAGGCCATCTGGGGTTCTTTAACGTGCACTGACATCGCACAAAACACGGGGCTCTAGAATTTCACCTCTATCGAAATTCGACCGCCCCGGCCGGGATCGAACCCGCGTCTTTCAGGCCAGCAGCAGAACGCCGTAACCACTTAGCCACCACGGCGGCTCGCACTGAAAAACAAATACAGCGCACACAAATACACACATGAAAGAAGAACAGACACCACTGTTCCTTTTCTACGTCTATGTTTGTTAGCACCGTATTCTTTCATCATGAAAGCCGAACAAGCCTATGAAATCATTCTGACGAAAGAGCCACTGAGAAACCGCAGCGGGCGCCACCTCAATACCGAAGCTGTATTGAGCCAATGCTTGGAGGACTTGCTTTGCTTTCATTAGCTATGCTGTGGCCCTTACTAAGCTTATGTAACTGTGAATGAAGTGCTTCTGAGCAGCGATGCTGCTAGTTTCAGGCGAAGATACCACAAAGGAAGGAATATGCACGGAGCCAGCAAGTCATAAAGACAGCCAGCGGATTTTCAAGCAACCCAGTGGAATCTGGTAGGATCAAAAAGCAAGCAAAGGCAATCATCCAGACTTCAAATCAGCCATTCAAAATACAGCTATGTTAGAGAGAGGCAATCTGTTTTTATGCAAACTCCTCCTCCTGAACCAAGAGAGGACGCAAGAGCGGTTTTTGCCAGCCCCTGGGTAGTGACTGCAGCAGGAGAAGGTTCGTCTGGGGAGAAGGGAAAAAATTCAGGACATTTTTGTTTCCTGTGCCGCTGACAAAGCTTTGAGTTGCGTGATGACTGCAGCCTAGCACATACTCTGATGCGAGAATGTGCTGAATGATTTTAACACCATGCTTCCATGCACAGAACTAAACTAGCGCCAGATTGACCAGGAGAGAAGGGTGAATGTTAGCATAGAACCCCAACACCACACAGAAAACTGGTAGGATGTCTAAATGCCCGCCTAAGAGAATATGAGTGCTCCCTGAAACCATCTCCCAGAAGCACGACGGTCATACGAGGGCTGTCGTGCATTAACTACACACCTGCTTACAGCCGGACGAACATAGTGTACAAACATAAGGATGAGCGTACGCAGGAAATCGCTGAAGAATTTCTGGTTTATCATAAGGCAGACACGTGCATCAGCAAACCTTCCGTTCGTTGACACAGAAAGAAATACACAGTTATGCCAGCTAAGATGGTTGAGTGGAAGGATTTTTTTTATTTTTCTTCTACAAGTTGATTTAATCCACACTGTTTTATCCTACGTTGTCAGCCTTTGATGCAGTGTCTGCCACGTGCTGGTTGTGCTTGTTTTCGCCTATTTACTGCGTGACAAGAATAAAGATACTCAATTGTGAGTCACTGCTGTGTCCGTCTACTCCCTTCGTTCTCAGTTGCTGTGTGCATTTACCTGTTCCACATGAACAAACCAGCTCAACAAAGTACCCTTTTGTTTTTTTGCGATATACGTCCCCAAGTCCCGATTCCCTCCAGCAACCCGAAGGAGCCACTTCTGACGACCACAACGCCGCGCACACGCTACACACAGTTGCTTCTTCTCGTTAGCATAGCTCCACTTCCCGACACCACACTGCCGCGCGCTCCGGCTGGGGGAGATAAGATTGAAAAACACGACAGCACTGCGACCGCATGTCGGTGCACGCGGCCCGCCCCCGATCGCCAACAGTAAACAAAGCGTGACAACCTAGCCGCGACTCACGGCGGCGACAGGCCAAGGACGGGGAAACGCTCCCCAGGCCAGTCCGGAGAGAGCGAAAGAGAGCGAGCTCGGTTCACGATCACGACAGTGTTAAAATCATCTCACGAAACCCTACCGCCCGCCGCTCCGCGCATCTCCGCGAAACCGCCGTTACCGTATTTATAGTACGCACCCTGGGCGCTGATTGCGCAAACGCAGCGTGATTCGGCGCTCTGCGTGACGAAGTGATTCTGCGAACGTCGTCCAGACGCGCTATTGTTCGGACCCGTGGGAAAAGAAGAAAGTATTCAACAATACTGGCATCCCTCTCGAGGCCGCGCGTCCTGATGACTCCGTCTCCTAAAGAAGGCAGCAACCAGACGTTCCGAAATCTGAGAGAGCTTCGCAGCGCTCTACGTGACGCCAGCCGCTAGCTTCCCGACCAACCAACCAACCCGAATGCTGCAGAAACAGCTGATGCCCCGACTACGTGCCCGTCGTATTTCACGGGCCGTCGAACAACCGCCAGCCCACTGACAGGCTTGACCACGTATGCGGGTCGTTATCCGGACACTGGATGCGTCTCTTCCACCCAGAAAAAAGAAATGCGTCAAAACGATGCGACGCAGTCGGTTAGTTGGCAGCGGGTACCGTAGCAATAGGCAAAGTGGCATCCCTCCGATCGTCGAAAAAGAAAAAAAAAAAACAATGGTGGGAGCTCCCCCCAGAAATAGCTGAGAACTAGGCCTAACGGCTGGGAACACGGAGGCGACATCGGATTTCTCATTCAATCGTGAGACACCAAATGTTAGGCAAAAACGACAAGCGAGGCGTCGGTCGAGATGACACGAGCGTGCAGCTCAGCTACGAACAGCGACTCACCCTTGGTCAAGCTCGACAAGGCGCAAATATCTGACGGTTTCGAGTTGAGCTCGCGAAACAGACGAAAACGAGCCACTGGAAACTGTCTCCAGATGGCAGTAAACAAAAACTGATATCGAAGTCAATGCGTCGCGGTCAATCCTTCGAGTGCACTAGATTGCTTTCATCATCGCTTACAGTCAGTTTTATGACGCAATAATCTTTCTTAAAACAACTGATAAGTTATTGTGATGTTAATTTTTTAGATATCTTGCTGTCTTATGATTTGGAACACGTTGGTTGATGCACCCTTCCAGATGCTGAGATATCCGCAGTGTGCGGGACATCACCATTACATGGCGGCCTCCACATTTTTGAATGTGCTGCTTGCTCGTGATTACTCGTGTGGCTTTTCGCTCGCTTTCAGATATGAAGATCACAGCTGAGCCCGTAGAGAACATCGTGAATTTGGACTCGTACAGGATCTTGTCAGTACACGGAGGCGTCAGAGCCGTCGCTTTCTGCCCATGCAAGTGGAACTCGTCTCTGCTGGCAGTCGGCACATCATTCGTGACAGTCTTCAACGTCAAGCTGCCGGTGGGTTCGCTTGTTGTCACGCCCTCATCTCGACGGTCTCCTTCGTACCATTGGCGGTGGAAAAATCGTCGATGAACAGAAATTATGCCAAATGACGCAGCGTCTCCTGCTGGCAGCCTGGAGAATTTTCATTTTTGCGCGCAACAGGTGGTGCGTTTAGTAGGCGTCAAGTTGCTGTTTGACTCCGTATATGCTACTGGATCATTAGTTGAGTCGGAAACAACATAAAAAGGGGCAGGGGGCATAGCAATAACTGAATGAATGAATGAACTGCTTTTAAAGAAGTGGACGGATCGTGTTCTGCACAGCGATGTTCCATGAAGTGATCAAAATTCTCTCAATTACACGCAGAATTCTGTATTTCAGGCAATTTTTGCCGGCAGGAGCTTGAAAATTCCGTAAACTCGATAAACTGATACGGTTTATGTTCTTAAAATTCCCTGACACTCCGCAACAATTCTCTTTTTGCCCAATTTTACTCTTCAAATTTCCAGAAAAATAAAAAATAAAATTGCCCTAATAGAACGTCACTGGTGCTGCGCCGCTCGCGCTTGGCGCGGTACGAATGTCCTGGTAATACATGCCCATGATTTTCGCAACGAGGCAAAAACTAAAGTACTGGCTGTTTCGTGCGCATAGGTAACCACATGTACTTACTCCAGCTCTTGAGACGGCCAGATTTTAAAGCAGTTTCGCCGTTTGTGTGAAAGAACAATTATGACCCTTCATTCCTCCAGCAGTATTTTCACTCCTGTGGCAGCCAAGTATTTTTAACTGGGCAGAGACCACGAGAGTGTTAAGTTCAGTTAATGCTTTATAACTGGGTCAGAAATTGTAATCCTTAGCTGAGAGGTGCTTTTTTCCTACCAACATAGTGGTCGGTAAAGAACTATGTCTTACTCGATGCATTCATTTACCTTGCAGGATGAAGATCCTTTAGCTGAAGACTATCGAGGCAAGCATCATACGCTGATTTAAACACGATGCCCCCATCCAGGGCATCGCTTGAAGTCCCAACATGTCTCTCGTTCTGCAGCCTGTCTGGATGAGGTAAGGGTTGGGTTCTGTATTACTGCCTCAGTTGTGATAATTGCGGCACAGAGGGTGTGTCTAGTACATTTTTTGGGTGTAAACATCTTTGGCGATCGTGTATGTAAACACTGAAAGAGTAAGAGGATTTTTTATTTTTGCGGTCCTGCACCTTATTTCCTTTCAGCACTCTTCAAAGCTCATCGTTCGTTCTGCAACTCCACAGTAAGGAGACTGCCCAACTTGTCATTGTGGGCATAGCCCTGCAATGCTAGGAATTAAGGTTGCATGACAGGGCACAGCAGGAGACCTGATTGTGATGTTATAGCACAGAAATAAGGCTACGCATGAGGCAGTGAATAGCTCTTATGTCATCAAAAAAAGCAGACTGATGTCTGATGTCTTTTCCTTTTGCTTCATCAGAAACACTACTGATGAAGCAGAAGGCAGTAATTCTTTTTTTCTCTTGGTTCGCTAAGTTTGACCACTGCTCTTTTTGCAATGTGTGTCTTCAGTTGATGGGACAGCCTTTAGGCTGCATCTATGTGTTCGCTGTTGTAAATGGCTTTTGTTCTGAGACTTCTATATTTTGTGTCCTTTTAGATCTGTCTATCCTATTTGGTAGCTCTCTAACTTTTTAGTGCTGGACTTTGTTGCATATTCCTGTTTTAATCTCTTCACATTAGTGGAGTGTCTCTCTGCATATCATAGGGCCCATTTGCAAGTGTATTTGCACCTATTGTGTCTCACAATAAATTAATGGTTTTCTCATTAGCAACTGCTACACTTTATTTGGCCCGGCAAGGTCAAATTTGTAAAATCACAGGTCTCTGGTGGAACGACAAATTTATTGCCAACATTTGGTTTTGGATTTTTGGGGTTTGACATCCCAAAGTGACTGAGGCTACGAGGGACGCTGTAGTGGAAGGCTCCGGAATAATTTCGACCTCCTGGGCTTCTTTAACATGCACTGACATCGCACGAGCCTCTAGGATTTTGCCTCCGTCGAAATGTAACCGCCGTGGCCGGGATTGAAGCTACGTCTTTCGAGTCAGCAGCCATGCACAGCCAACCACTGAGCCACCATGTCAGCTAATAAAAGTGTAGGCAGCCAAACAAGCATCTTATTCACAAGGCGTTACTGTGGGATGCCAAGTGTCAAGGCAGACAGGGTGCAAGTTTGTATATATGGAACCAGGGGGGCATTTTTTGTTATTATTATTTTCATCGCTAGCATCTTTGTCGTTTCAGGTTCGCAACAGCAAGCATGGACAATGAGGTGCGGCTGTTCTATGCAAACCTGAATAAGAGGACGAGATGAAGGTGGCTTGCGCAGTTGAGCTCAGGTTTAGTTTCAAACTAACAAAATCATGCTGCAGACTGAAGTCATGGAAGACAGCATGTTTATTTACCTGTGCAGCATGCATACTGCCTGAACAACGAAAAGAACCTTTTATGAGAGCCTTACATTTCTCAGGCATCACACAGAGCATGGTTGCCTGTGGAGCCATACATGTGTGAATTTTGAAATGAGGTACGTTCCTCCTGACACGTTTTATGCAGTTGCCCCAACTGCTAAAATTAGAATGACCGTCTCTCTTCCTTTGCCTTTGTACCTTCTGTGGCTGGCTGTGACAACCTTAGCAGACCACCTAATGTTGGTTAAGCACACAAAATAAGCACTTCAACTGTGCAAAGACCTTAACAATGGTACAAAGACCCTGCAGTCAGGGTCTCTCATTCTGCTTAGTAAAATTAGGGGTTTTTTTTTTTTCTCCTAGAGCAACTGTGCATTCTGGGTGTACCAGGTTGTTACTTGAGTTTGCAGTGGCTCATTGATGCAGTTTGACATGACTGCTTACATACATGATTAAGGAAAATTCTCATTGTATCACATGGTTTGTTGGCACTGGGCACTAGTGATAGTTGGTTGTGTTTGTAGAAATATTTAACATTGAATTTTCACATGCCAAAGCCAAGCCACGAAACATGATGTAGTGGGTGGCTCCAGGTTAAAGGATCACTGAGGACAAACATAATTCTCTGGTTTATAGGCAGACTACTTCATTTCAAAAAAAGACTACTCTAATTAGAAATAAAGATTTTGTAGCTAGAAAAGAGAAAAAATTGTTAGGGTGCTAACTTGGTTAAACCTATTATAATGTAAAAGCATTCCCAAATCGGCGAGGTCAAGTTTTGGCAATGGCTTAGGCCAAATTTGGAAGTCGCCATCGTATCGGACACAATCAATTATGGTTGGAGGTAACTGTGTGTTGTGCTTTTTCTTTAACTTTTAAATTTAAATTTCAACTTTAAACGATCCATGTGACAAGATTCTTGGTCGGTGTCGGTGAGTGCATGAGTGCTTTCACGCTTAAAAATTTAATGCAGGTGTCACCACCCTCGGCCATTTTCTCAGGGAAATTTCAGTGATTTATGAATTTTTTCGCAGATCTCTGAGGCTAGCCTGCACTGTCATTCACTTCCGGGCAGCAATTACAATCTTTTTAATTATTGATGCCACGAGTTTGAACTGAGCAGTGAGCTAAAAATATTATATTCTGAAATATAATTTTCATAGCAATAAATTCATCTTTTGCTGCTGGGCAACCATCACCATAGGCAGAAAATAACATAGAAAGTATTTAATGGAGAGAATTATTGGATGAGGTTGTCCTCAGTGCCTCTAATTCTGGCCATTTGAAGTTCTTTAATGTTCGTTGAAATCCCGGTGCACAGGCACTATTGCACTTCACTTCAATTGAAATGCAGACATATGAAGAGAGAGCTCATGCCTTCGAAGTGAAGGCATAGCTTCCGTCTGAATTCATGCCTTTTGGGAATTCCCAGGGGCTCTTTTCTACCTTGTTAGTTGGATTGGACTTCAAGGTACACATACTCCTCTGTGCCTTTTTTAAATGTGTCATGCAGTGTCCACCACGCCACTTACATTGTGAGCCACTCTAGTCTCTGATGGGACAACATATTTCTGCTCATTCGTTCGATACATTTCAGCAATGGAAAGATAAAAAAATGGTTTTATGTTCTCATTATTCTGCGTGCGAATGAAAGGCGACATAAATCAGTGCAGTGAGTGCATGACATGGTTGCTTTATTGTCACTGTGGCATCTTGCTGCAATGTAAACCCAGTGTTTTGAGCATCTGCCTCAAATCTGGAAGAGGTGGGGTTAAATTGCAAGTGCCGCCTGGTACCCACCAGTTTTCCAGTGTATGTAGGGGTCTCCCTTGCCTGGTGCTCAGCTTTTCTGCATGAAGTACCTCAGACCTTGTGTTTTTGACCCCATCTCATGCAGACCAAAAACACAGTAGCCATGGCACTGTGGCCAAGCTGCCTTTGGAGCATTAAAAGACAATGATCATCTTTTTTTTTCTATGTGTTAGCATTACTAGTGACGTCTTCTCAAGGTCTGTCCGTCGTGTGTTGCGTGATGCCACTGAGTGGAATGCGGAGAAGAGGCGGCGCGGCGGCCAATCGTGGAAGTGGAGAGGGGGAAAGTACAGTGGGGAGAGGTGGGTGGATAGGGTGGCAAGTGGGAGGCAGGACAGTGACCCCCCTACCACCTAGTAGTATATGGGCTCTGGCAAAGATGCACGACACATTGAGAACACATGTACACAACGTGCCACATGCTAACGCATACCCTGCCACACGAGTTGCAGATAGTCAGTGAATTTTTTCGTTCTTCTGTTGTAAATAAAACAAGTCTTGCTGCATTTTCTTTTCTTGGTCACAGTCGCTGCTGGGCCACAAGGGTCCTGTGAATGCAGCGGCCTTTGAGCCCCAGTCGGGCGAGATTGTGGCCAGCGTTTGCAACAACAGCTGCCGCATCTGGCATCTGAACGGACAGCAGCAGGCATGCATCGCCCTCCGCTCGCCTGGCACCGCCGCCCTCTGGCACCCCGACGACCATGGAAAGGTCAGGGTTAAAAATTCCGTGCAAGAAATTGAGGCCATTAGCTTGATAGATAGTGGGTACATTCTATTGGCATCCCGTTTGAATCGGGGCAGTGGCAAGTGCCATATAGCCTGGTAAATTGAAGTGGCTGTTTTATTTATTTCATGGTAAAATGCGATTTTGTTTGGTTTTTGTGTTTTTTTAGTACTGTAAGTGGGATAACTTCTGTTTGCACGCTCCAATTTCAGCAATTTCACCTGCGCTGATATCTGTACAGCATGAGAAATCCTTTGAACAGGACGCTGCGTTTTTCTCTTAACTTCTGAATAGGGCTTTCTCCCAGTAACATATACCGTTTTTGAAGGGAATGCACTGAAAAATGGCTCACAAGTTAACTGCAAACACGTTGTTCTATGAACAGCGTCTCATCGACCAACTATGCGGCGGGCTACACAAGAATAATTAGGCGCGCTGTTGGCACCCCCTATGCTCACGCAGTTGTGCACGTGGTCTCTGCACGCACCAGCCTCAATTGAGACCACACTGGTTTCTAGACCTTATTTCGGACAGGGATTATGTGCAGTGCGGACAAAGTACTGCTCAGTAGGCATGTTTATGGATCGGTCACGCATATTTGTTCTGGCTAGAACAAGCCAGTCCTGCTCTTAACTATGCCCCAAAGCACCCTATAATCTCATGCAAGGGCCACACCCCTGTATGGACCTCATCCCCTGGTTTGCACTACATAAGAAAAAATATATATAGATATATGGTCTTACCTTTTTTTAAATTCCTGCATGGGCCGAACCTTCAAAATTCACACCCAAACTTTAAAAAAAAATGTGGCCCTAACTTGAGTTTTTACAGTAAGCCCAAAAGGTTGTAAAGGAATTAATAATGGCCGCTCCCCTCTGGATTATTTTTCCCCAGGGCAAATCTGTACTTGGTGCCCATTCCAGCCAACTCCCTTTTCTTGAGGAGCTCTCTCCATCTCTCCAAAAATGGTTACCATTTCCCAAGCACTTAAAAGTATTTATAGTCACCACTTGCCTCCAATGTGTTCATGCAGACTCCTAGACATGTCATTGTCAAGGCAGACTAATTATTGTTACTTAGACACTGTCATAGGCGTGTACGTGGGGGGGGGGGGGGGGGGGGGGCGTCTGCCCATACCTTTACTCTGTCAGACCTGTTCTATCATTGTTTAAAGTGCAGTGCGAAGTGGCCGCGAGGACCCAAGATGGTGTCATGAAATTAAAAGTACTGCTCAATAATATTTTGTGAATTTTGCAATTCCATCATTCCTCATCTTTACACTCTGTTTTGACCCTAGGAGCCTAGGTGAGAGGACTCATCGCACTCTTCAAATGTTCCTACACATGCTTTAATATTTTGATTCCATGACTCACAACCAGAAAATTAACTCCGTAAGATATGCGACGAGCAGGCTGGAAAAGTTGTCTTTGGGACCACCAGGTGTCGTCAACATGCAAAGGGCTCCAAGTCATCTGTGGTGCTGATGTGTCAGGATAGCGCACCAAGCCTGCACTTTAGTGCATTATGATACATCGTTCTGGCGCACGAAAAACACGGACGAAGGAAGAACAGACACACAATCGCCGTGACACACAATCGCCTTCGTCCGTGTTTTTCGTGCGCCAGAACGATGTATCATAATGCGACTGTGAACCAACTAGCCCAGCTGTCTACGCTTAACTTTAGTGCATTCTCGCTCTTCTGTTAGTCCCAACGTATCTCTGCCACTAATATTGTGAACGCTAAACTAAAAGAGGATCAGAGCGCCTGACAGATGGCGCCACCTGTGCAGCTCCTGGTGGCGGAGAAGTGGGGCACACTGCGGCTCTACAATGCCATGACGAAGCCGGCACTCTCAATCATGTCCCTGGAGACTGGTCAGGCGGGTCTGCTGCTCTCGGCCGACTGGTCTCTAAGCAACAGCCTGCTGCTGGGAGCAGTGGCCGGTCCCCACTGCTTCCTGTGGGAGACTGGACGCTCCAGGTGCAAAAGGAGGGGGAGCCCGGGAGTTTCTGCACCTTTATCTGTGCAATTCTTATTAGTGTTTTCATTGCAGTCATACATACACAGTATGAGAAAAAAAGGCACAAAACTGGTGATGCATACAAGGGTGGTTCAAAAAGCAAGGCAACAAGAACGCTCATGGGAAAACTTTAGTTTACAGGCATATGTTCTGATTTGAAGCTGCCGCAGTGGCTCAGTGGTTGTGCTGCTCGGCCACTGACCTGCAAGACGCAAGTTCGATCCCAGCCGCAGCAGTCTCATTTCGATGGAGGCAAAATACTGGAGGCCCTTCTACTGTGTGATGTCAGGGCACGTTAAAGAACCCCAGGTAGTCGAAATTATCCAGAGCCCTCCTCTGCGGTCTCCCTCATAACCTGATTCGCTTTGTGACGTTAAAGGGGCCCCAAAACACATTTTCAGTGCATTGTTTTGTCTGTTGATTCCATAGAACGGTTATAGTGATGCTATTAGCAAAGGTCGTACCGTGCATACTTCGGTTTTTAATATTTTAATTAGCTCGCAAAAGCAAATTCGTGGCGCTGACGGTGTCACCATACAGTGGCGGTTTTAAGCAGCGCATATGACATCACTTAGTGGGAGCTTGATGATTGGACAAAGAGTAAATATACTGCAAATTGTAATAATAACTAGAGATACGTTTTGTCAAGTTTTTGTGTTTTATATTACTTTAACAAAACCAACTTGTTTGCCTTAGATAAAAGCGCTGTAAAACAAGTAAAACAAAAATACACCACCAGAGGCTCTGGCTACTTTTTGCATCGAAGGACTTTGCGCCTCTCTGTAAACATCCTACGACCTAGCACTCAACACCTATGGCTACTAAGAGCGGCTTTGCGGAATCAATCCGATCGAGCCATTACACTGTATAAACGTTCATTTCGGTCACAAGGAAGGATGCGTTCGTTTCACATTTAGCAGAGAGTGTGCATCGTCAGCTTGCGGAGGATCACCAGGCGGTGGCGCCAGATGGCGCCACGCTCCCGTCAACAGCGCGCACTCCTTGCTCACCGAAACCAACCAGCGCGCTAAGAGCGACGGGCGATGGTAGGCAGTAAGCAGTAGCTGTACGCACTATGCTAAATGTGTCTGATATCTTGCGCAGGCCGTCACACCTTCGCATTATCTCACGCTCGAGTTCAGATCCTTAAGTAAGGAGTAAGTGAACGTCGCTGATCAGTGTTCCCTTCTGCGCCGTCGACGTGACGATGAAGCATCGCTGGGTCAGCTGGACGTTCACATGGTTGTAACCATGCAAATGGCGCTGCCAGCTTTGGCATGAACCAGTTACAGAGAACAGGCAACCATGGAGTGCGAACTTCCCCCGTGCTCAGATAGGCTGTTTTGATTGGTCGCATTAAGTGTCGTCATGTGGAGAGTGAAATGGGAAGCTGCGCGAAAATCGAGTTGAGGGCAGCATTTTGTTTGCTTGTATTTTGAAATTTCTTCGTTAAATAACTTCCGTTCCTATGCATCGATTCTCGTAATTCTTTTTGAGTCAGCATCTGTATGACATAAACAATCCATTTGAAGTGCAACCGGCATCCGTTCAAGCAGTGTTTCGCAGCCCCTTTAAACCCCATAAACCAATGATGGGCAGTATATAGTAGTACATAGTACTTTTCAGTACAGTCACCATGCTTGTCCAGCCAAGTGTTCTAGGAGTACTCCCAGACATTCTTGACAGTATAGAAGAAATATACTGTCATGTCCCTGAGGCCACGTCATGATGGCTTGCTAAACTTCTGCATTGCTTGTGAGCCACCTGCCTGCTACCCTAGGTGTTTCTTCAATGGTCCAAAGATGGAAATCACTAGGTGCCAAGTCAGGGCTATAAGGAAAATGGTCCAGTACCTGCCACCTGAAATGGTGCGCAATGCATGCTGTTGCATGGCTGAATGTGGTCAGAAGTTGTCTTGCAGAAGCAAATCGCCTGTTAAGGGAGGTCAAGGTCTTTCCGCTAGTGGCCTGCAACTGTGTGACTAACTCGTTCACTGCTGCTCCCCTCGTGAGGAAGTCAAGCAGAAGCACAGTATTGTGGTCCCAATCGAATGCTGCCATAACTTTTTCTTCTGAATATCTTGATGGTGAAAAAAAATTTCTCCGCCAAAACTGGCTCAGGGTTCGACTTCAGAGTGTTATCTACGGGAGCTTCAAGTGTTTACATCGGTATACTCAGCAATCCAAACATCCGCAGATGTTTCCTTTCCAGAAACATCCGTTGATGATCTAAGACACAAGCAGCACCATCTACCTCATGGAGTTTGCACTACCGTATTTTGATTTACAGCCACCTTCGCTCTATCCAGTATATTGCCTCGTTATGTCAGTTAATAAATTTTATAAACGTGTGCATCATAACATGACAAATCATTTGACACCATCAGGAACCGGGCTGTAATGGCCGTCTAAAGTTAGAATGCATGGTTTTGGGCATGGAAAGGTTATTGCGAATCCCACACATATTTTGGGCTTCATCTCAATTAGTAATTTTATCCTCAGGAACATGCCAAGTCATTTGACACCACTTCGAACATTGTGTCAAACGGGTGGCTCTCAAATTATATGCAAACGGTGGTCCTGGGGGGTCCCACTTCGATGGCCACTATACTGCTGTATATACAAGGGATCGAAAGTTTACGTAATAATTCGAGTTGCTATGCACCCACTGTTGATGTGTGATACAGTGTAGTGATGTGGTGACCATTTTGGTCAATTTGACCTTCATTGTAGACAGATGCATCCTTGACAAATCTAGTAGTAAGAGCTAACGCCCTTAAAAGGTGAAAACTAGATGGGACACGAGAGAAGGAAGATGTCACGTGTGCTGGCTTGCAGCTGAAGGTTTAATGAAAAGGCGAAGGAATATATACAGAGAACAGCCAAAAACTGCACACATCACAACTGCATGGAGACAAGGTGAAATGCAGGATGCGTACAGAAAGTTACTTCTCAGCAGCAGAGGATAGCGTTATCTGTGTAGAGGCATTTTTATCTCAAAGGGCCACTGAAGGCTGACAACGCACCAGTTTAGCCTTTTTTTTCATAATAAAGAAACTGACCATGGTTTAACTGTTACACCGAGCGGTCGAGCGATGCACTCTCGCTTCTACTATGATTTTGCTGTTTTGGGAGTGGGCCGGGTCAAATATTGGGCACATTCAAATTAGCCCGGATATCAATTTTGGTCCAAGTCTGATGTCAAATTTCAGATGGGGTGGGCCAAATTGGCCCGGGTCAAAATTGGAGGCCACCATCATATAAACACATTCAAATTACCCTGGATATCGATTTGGTCTAAATCTGACATTGTCAAATTCAGTGTGGGGTGAGCCAAATTTTTGAGTAGTCCGGTTCACATTTAGAGGTTACAATCATATTGGCCATAGTCAAATCAGCCTGGATATAATTTTGGTCCAAATACCAGGTCAAATTTCAGGAGGCGGGGCCAAATTTCAAGGTTGGGTGAACCAATATTGGTAATAACCAGGGCCAAATATGGGGACTCTGTCATATGAGCCATAGTCAAAGTATGCTTCGGTCTGATTTGGCTATGGCCAATACGATGGTGACCTCCAAATTTGGCCCACCCCTTCCTCGAAATTTGGCTTTTTCGGATTTAGCCCAAAATTGATATCTAGGCTGATTTGGCATCTGACTTAAGGCAGTTACTATGAATTGCTAAGTCCAAGGCATTTGAAGGTCACATGAACACAACTGAAACTGAAGTTTCTTCATTGAATAGAGCTATCACTCTTGAAGGCTTCCATCACCTCATGTGCCACTTAGTCCTGATGATGGAACAGGATAGTGGTGCTCGGAAAGTGTGGCATCTTCCTTCTGTTGTGTCCTGCCTAGTTTGCGCTGTTTGTCACCATGAATCCTCGCCAACCAGCCCGGACTTCTACTTTGCTACTGAATATCTTGGAAAGGAAAGGTGGCAAGGAGTGTTTCCTTCCCAACCACCCTACAGTCCTGATGACTTGGCACCCATTGGTTAGATGCAACTGAATGGTAGGCAGTTAACAAGCAATCCAGATTCAGCGATACAACTTCTGTCATGCTGCAAACATTTCATTAGTGGGTGGCTTGTATTGTAATAGCCTCTATCGCAGCCTTCTTTGACTGTAGCGATACTGTCTGCGTGACTTGTGCAAGATGCATTTGGAAACTAACTGAATCACTGTGGTATCTTCTGGGTCATATTTGTGGAATTAGAGGGCTCTTTGGCAGTATATCATTGTATCCCACGAATTTCTTTGCTGAATGTCTGAATCATTGCTGTTAGTTTCTGCTAGAACCACACCTCTGTAGCCATACAGGATGCCTAATTCTCCCACAGCCTCATGTTATGTATTAAAGTTTGGTGAGTGTTCAAAGGCCTGCAGGTTGTCACTTTTTGGTCAAATCAACACGTGTTAGGCAATGCTCAATCAGCCACAAGTCAAAGTGCATCATGTCTCAAGCCCTTACTGTGCGGTCATTTACGTGCTGCTGGTTTCAAAAATAAAAGTTGCTGACAGATATTGCAGACGCTGAAATTTCGGGCACGAATTTTTACTCTAGGCTTGCTCAGCGCTGAGCCATGCATCCCACAGAGTTTAGTGTATAAACCATGGATGAAATTTCGGAAGCATCGCATCTGACGCTGCAATTTCTCTGACGTTACTCACGCGGCATGTGGTCATGTGACCGCACTGCACGTGCATGACCCGTGTGTTCATACCACTGCCAGAGGCTATGGCCCGAGTCATCCGTTATGCAAAAATCGAACGATGCCACTGTGTCGACACCATACACGTGCCGTAAGCGGCACGCGGCACACCGCCGTATACCAAGTGGAGAATGCGACATCCACTACTTTTGTGACGGGTCCTTGCATCAATATCAGAGCATACATAAGACCATTAATTACTGCATCCAGCAACTAATTTTCATGAATTCTCGGACTTCGAAATACTTTGAATATATACGAGTTTTTTTAATATTGCCTTTTGCTTTTAAGCCCGAATTGAATACCATATTATTAGCTTCTATGTTCAAGACACTCAAATATTTGTACAAGCCTAAAAAATGCCCATGAGCTATGCGATGTCAATGCACGTTAAGGAACCCCATATAGTCTAAATTATTTCTGAACTCTCCACTCAAAACCCCTCACAGCAAACGTGATACTTTGGTTGTTAAACCCCACAGCTTAAAATTTAGTTTTGGTTTGTTGGTCATAGTGGGTATGTATACGTCTGTCAGGCCCTTAAAACGAGTCTCGACAGATTACTGGATATTAACATGTTCACTGCATCGTGGGTCACCTCTGTGTGACATCACATATTGATGCTGTGCAACAATGAATACTCAGCCATTTATTGGCAGTTCCAAGAAGTTGGCTTTGCGGTGGCTCCCTATGCATTGCAGCTGTGCATCGTCACGAAATCAAGAAAAATTAAAGGTGGCCCACCAGTCGGTCCCGTCGCACAGGGATTAGAGCCCCAAAACTCGCTGCCACCATGAGTGTATTAAGATCCAAATATTACAACTTGTAGGATTAAGAAGCGCTGGTTAAGTTTTTGTCCGATAACATAACAGCAGGTGTAAGCGTATGGTATAATATAACGTGGTTTGGTGACGAAGCCACACATGGACATCGTGGTGGAGGATTGCAGACTAATTTCAACCACCTGATGTTCTTTTATTGCGCACTGGCATCGCACAGCACACAAGTGTCCTTTCCTTCTTGCCCGTAATCAAAATGCAGCCAGGATTTGACCCCATAACCTTGGTCTCAACAGCCAAGTGCCAAAGCCACTTGCGTGCCAATGTATAATTTCTGTTTCGACACTCATGCAGCATCTAATTTGTTGCGATTTTAACTTACATTGTATTTGACCATTTGGATTGCAGCTGGCCCCTAGACCAGAAGCCGGTGCACCACGATGGCACCACTAACTGCGCTTTTTCACACATCCAGGAGGAAATGTGCGCCACCCACGGTCATCCCGGCAATGTTGTGAATGTGCACAACCTCAGAACGGCTCAGGTGGCCATTGAAGCGTTGTTACAGTCATTCATGTTTACTAACCACCACCACACCAACTGTTATTGCTTTGTGTTGCCAGGGGCTTTTATGCATTGTGGTACCTGTTTTGAGACAGCATTTTTTAATCCGAAAGCATATCTTGGCTCATGAGTGGCGTCACCAGAGGCTGTGGACTGAAGTTGTGGACAGAGCATGTCCGCACAGACTCACTAAAAATAATGAAGCCTAAAGAATGCACAGATGTCTCAGAAATGTATCTTCGAAATACGTACTAAGGCATACATGAGTAATTATGAGCATCTAAATTGCAGATGTTTGTCTCCGGTAAATTTCCTCTGTGCTTGGAATGCTCTTGTAGTGCCATCACACGGCACCCACTGAAACCCCCCCTCGCAAAGTACACTGCTGGTCCAGCAGCTGGCGCGCACGTAGGCGCATAGGCAAGATGCCGAACGTGCATGAGGAAGGACACACGCAGTACAATAAATGCTTCCGCATTACTATACCTAAGCAGACTTAAGTGCACCCCCGTGATCTTTTTCCTTCATGTTCATTATCTTTTATCTACTTTTATTTTTTTCATGAATTTGCCTTTATGACGAGTTTTTGTACCCTATAATGCCCATGCGCCCACTAAATTCCGCAGTGCACCTTCATGTCAGAGCCACATGTTTACTTCTGACACCAATTGTGCCTCGTGTTGTTGAGAGCAGTGCCACCGCATGCAGGTACTGGTGAGCAAGGTGGTTGAGGTCGGCTGTGGCACCACAAGCATCCTGCACTGGCCTATGGCGGCAACGGCTGTGTCCACCTCATCAAAGTGACCTTCTTGCTGAGCTCACTTTGCCAAAGACTTCGTCTCTTGTGTATATATCATTCTTGTTTTTAATTAAAGGCTAGTGTCAACAATGCTTCCGTGCCTGCCTTTTTCTGCAGTCTTGCATTTTAATTGGCACTTTCTTAAATACTAGCATCCTCTTAGGTCTGCTGCAGTTACATTGTACCAGTTTGTCTCTTTAGTGTAGTGACGACCGCTGTTCGGTAGGGAAACGCGATGTTTCTCAAGGATTCTGCAGCCCTCTGGTATGGACACAAAGCTGGTAAATTTCCTCCAGATAAAAGATTTGTGCACCTGGTAGCTAGCTATATTGGCCAATCTTAAGGCCCAGGCAGCCAGAAATGCAGCCTTTCAGAGTAATATTGTAGTGCCACAAAACAGCCGGTGAAACAAAATGTAGTAGTAGTCGCCCTAAACGACAAAGCTGAATATTAAGGTTCCTTTTGAAGGGAAGGTTCAGAGCCTGTAATTCGAAAAGCCAAGGTCTGGACGTGCACACCTTATATCCAATGAAAAGATATGTTTTTTGTCGATTCCACTATAACTGATGTAATCAATTTAAAATGTGCTGCCTGTCCGCCTACTGTCATGAAGCGCGCTGGCAGCGGATAGCATCGAGCGGAAATTGGCTGTGTAACATCAGCGCCAGGGTCCTCCGCTAGCAGTGCTCGCTTCGTCTCCCGTTGAATCCAAAATAAAGAACTGTGTACTGTTATAGAGACACCCATACAAGAAGCATATTGGATTTAAGTGTTCTCTGCAAAAGTTATACAGTCCTCTGAAATTGCATCACTATCACCGATGAGGCTACTCAACCATCGCTTCATGTGCCTAGCACAATTCACAGGTTTTTGCAATAGTCGAAGTCAAGAGGAAGAAATGGGCTTGGGCAGGGCATGTTATGTGCATGCATTATTTGGCACCGTAAAAGAAATAATCTTTCTAATGCACTAGAAGCAGCACAAAACCACGACGCCAGGTTCATCTTTGCTTATTCTTAGCATGAAAGTGTCACCGAACTAAAATGCAATGGTCATCTCAAAAATTTAACTGGCGCCACATCGAAAGACTATTTCTATGTCACAAATTCTATTATGATGTAAAGCAGGAGTCTGTTATGATCCCTGCCTACTGCACCTCCAACAAAGAAAAGACCACCTATCCTCCACCTGCGTACAGATCTGTCTCCATTTCTTGCACGCACTGCAAAAGACTGATGACTTGCCCAGCCATGTCTTGCTCCATACTGACCCCATCACTATTCAAATCATCAACTCAAGCAATATTATGCTTTGTAACGTTACCATTCCCTCATGTAATACCTTTTGCAGGGCCTTTGAGGTAGTAAGAAGTAAAAAGAATATACTAAGGTAGAATGAAAGTCATGGTCACACCAAAAACAATTCATATATATATATATATATATACGTAAGGGTTAAAGTGCTGAGGTAAAATTCACCGAAAGGCAAGTTGTCTTAAACAGAGAGTGCAAGGGTTAGAGCTTTAATGCGGGACTTAGGTCATATGCATAATTACTTGAGCATCACAAAGGAATAGAAGTCGAAATAATTTGCTTATTATTACTTCAGGTTGAAAACTCTTGACATCTGTTATCAAATTTAATCAGTCAAGCAAGAAAACTAAAGCATATATTGAATGCCATTAAAGGTGAAGCATGGATGGAATATACTTCAACTCCCAACAGCTGCTGGAACCAATAGCTGTTGGAACTAGCAGCTGCTGGAACCTACGCTAACATAACAGTCACCTTGCAGGACAACACTGTTATTGCCTATATCACGAGAGCACACATACAGCTGCAAACCCCACTCCGCAAGCAGCGACAATAGCAACAACCACTTGTGCTTACACTGCATGTCCTCCATTGAGGATGTACTAGCAGTGTCAGTGAGAAACGGTTAATGTGGACAGTTTTCTCATCACATATTGGTGCTCTTTATGCATTTTATAGTGGGCACAATCAAAAGGATTTAGCTTAAAACTTCTTTTAGCTAATAATCCAAACAATAAAAAAGTTCTTCAAATTGAACAGCAAGAAGTTATCAGCTGGGACCAGCAAATCCCAGTTCAACTTAAACCAGCAAGCTCTATATACAGTTGGAACCAGGACGTTTCTGCAGGAACCAGTTTGTCCTGTTGAAAGGTTCTTGCTGGGAGCATTTGGAGGAGTTGGAAACAAGCAAGCTCTGTTGTTGGGACCATCTGAAACCAGCTAATACCAGCAAAAACCATCAGATTTCCAGTTGAAGATTTTCACCTGTGGGGGAGGGGGCTTGCACCCAAGGGTACAACTTCTTTTACTCCACAATGAATGTGCCGAAATTCGCAACGAAGCTTATGTCCGAAGGACCTTGTTGCACGACCGCAATTTTATTTCCAATATGCAAGTTTACGAGCATAGCAGGCTCACTCTGTTTTCAGGAAAGACTTGGAGCGACAGCGTGGGTGTTGTGCAAGGGCACAAAAAATGTCATTTTCTAACAGTTTGTCACAATAAACAAAACTTGCTAATATAATTAATGAAGGTTAGTTACCAGCACCTTTCATGGGGTATTCAGCTAGAACCTTGTGAGCAAGTATACAAATTGGTAGTAAGCAAAACATATATACCAGGGGAATTGCAGACTACAGCTATTTATTATGAATAGCCTCCTTGTGGTGTTTCAAAGCTTGGCTCCGAGTGAATGCCTTTTGGCACAAGTCACATTGGAAAGGCTTTTCGCCCTTATGGGATCTCTCATGCCTCACAAGGGCTGAATGCATTCCAAAAGCCATGGGGCACAGCTGGCACTGGAACGGCTTTTCACCAGTGTGGGTACGGATGTGTAGCACCAGGTTCTGCTTCAGTGCAAAGGTTCTACCACAATGGTCACAACGGTAAGGACGTTCACCAGTGTGAGTCCGCTGGTGTCTCACCATGTTTTCCCGGCTTGTAAAGCTGCTACCACAGTGGCCACAATGGTAAGGACGCTCGCCCGTGTGAGTGCGCTGGTGTGCCACCAGATGGGGCTTTTGTAAAAAGCTGATTCCACAGTCATTACATTGGTATGGGCGGTCGCCAGTATGGACTCGGAGATGCACCACTAGATTGCATCTTCTTTTGAATCTCTTGCTGCAGTCGGTGCATTTGTGCAGCTTCTTTCCTGTGGGTTTACCCCGGTGGTTACCGTCGCCGGAAGAAGTAGACTCCATGGAACGGCTCACAGGGTGCTTTTCACTGGTTGAATCTTGCACGGGAGGTGTGCCATGGGCGCTCTGTGTGACGACTGAGCCTGTGTTGTACAGGCAGAGTACATTAAATAAAATGAAAGAACCAACAATCCACAGTTCACTTGGGGTTAGGAAAAAAGTTGAATGCGGAGGGCACTCTCATCAAAAGCTGTGGATGTTTACGAAAAGTTTTATTCAACAAATCGGCTCTAAGGAGAGTTCAGGCCTGAAACAAGACGTCTCTACACTCAGTTCTGCATGCAGGCAAAAAACATTTAGGCTGCCAGAAATTTTATCACTACCAAAAAACAGGGCAGTCTTTGAATTCATCCAAAGTTGGTGCATTTGATCTTTGCACTTACATTACTGGCATTAAGAAAGACACTGTTCGAACTCCACCCAAGTGGGCTTAATAAATAAACAAGTGGCAGTCAGCTATACTTAGCCCAATGCACAATGCATTTTTTTGTTTTATTAGCTCCTCAGACAGTATCTAAGGAGGCCAAGGCTAAAGTCTAAAAGCCTGGCAAGGCCTTGGTCCCTTGTACAATTTTTTGCATCAATAAACAGAACTCACAGCGGTGACAGTTTGGTGAGTAGTACACATATCACAGAAGGCAACTTTCCAGAATATCAAAGGCACATATAACCGTCATTCACCACAGTTCGGTCAAGTGAAGCTTCTATATCCTTCAATCTATTCACTCAAAGACATTCTTCAGGGAAGCATATATGAAGAAAAAGTGCAGATTCTAACCTGGCGAGTTCTCTCCAGAGGGTACACCATGCTTGTGGTCCCTGGAGCTCGTACCTGCATGTGAAAACCAGATTATATCCACTGAGACAAAAGATTACATGTGGAACAGCTCATGTGGTGGTATGTGCATTGCACTGTGAATATGAAATACAATCTCGTAGAACAGCCTTTCAAGGTTGTGTAAATTCAGTAGCGAGAGCCTGAAGAGTTTCAAAAGTAAACATTCTTGACTTAACTATGCATGCAGATTATTACTGTTCTTAAGCTCACAAAAAACTGACAATTGCCTACAAATTAGAGACCTATCGCAACTGAGTCAACAGCCATTACATTAACAAATGAATTTGCGTGTTTTCTGGCTTCATGCAAAGGACAGTCTCTAGACAGGCTTAAGAACTAATGAGTGTCAGTTATGTTTTATGACACAAAACATTGATAGAGCCATGATTTAATTATTAAACCATTTAAATCCATTGACCTGTGCAAAAAGAAAAAACTTGCACAGTATGGCTGCCCATAAAAACGTCCAGGTTACAGCTGCCCATCAATGCTGCCAACATGCCCAACACAATTTTCTGCCTCCATCTTCTCCAAGAGTGCAATTAATCAAGTCAGCAGAACCAAATCTAAACTGCACACTACTGTTTCTTGAGTGCAGTTAGAGCATTCCATATTAACGCGTTTAATGCCTGCACCTCCAATTTTGGGACAAGGAAAAAATGAAGAAACAGTTGTGACCCCATTTCACAATGCATTTCTAAATGCTGATCAGTTCATCAATGCGCAGTTCTGAAAAAGGTTTAAGGTCAGCAGCTTTTCTAACACCATGGATGGCAAAAAAGAAGCCCATCTCTGGAAACACTGAGGAGGTGAGGTCATCGTAACAGCGAGAGTGAGCCGAGGCTGACAATGGTGAATTTTCACGGCACAAGGGCAGCACTGGTCAAATAGCAGCATGGCATCAGGCACTTTTGTCTAAACAAGGTGGGGTCAAACACCCATTTCCAAGCATTGCACCCATCAGAAGCCAGGGACAAAGCTTGCGTATTGTAGCACTGGTGGGTATCCAGTGGCACTGGGAATCCAACACCGCACATCCTACGTGTAAGGTGCATACTCCAATGGTTAGACCAATGCTGTAGAGGCAGTGAACACGGCGACAGGTTGTGAATAATAGTGCGACTTGTCATCAGCTGCTGCATTATTCTGAGCATAATCGCAGCACTACACAGCTTTTACAGAAATTTTGTGATTCATGAAGGCTTGACTCATATAGTGCCCTAGTCGGGCAACTAAAAAAAAGAACACTGCGGTCAACAAGTCTGGTAAAAAAGGGTGCTGCCTTGACAAAACAGATGCGCATAACAAACAGTATTACAAGAAAACTAAAAAAACTTTGCAACAGAAGACCCCATACAGCTAACTTTTACCTGCTCTTAAAAAGTCTTAAAATGGAATGGAAGCTGTCATAATGTAGGCTAAATGAACACAGCAAGAAACACTTTTGAAATAGTAAGTAATGCATGCACATCACAAAATGAGCTCATTCACTTGAGACCAATCACAAGGAATCATATTGGACTCTTCAGCAAAGCAAAAAAAATGCCCATAAGTAGTGAACAGCTGCATATACAATAACATGTAGAATAAACCACACGATACTGATAGCACAGGTTTTGCACAGCTATAGTCTTCACAATGCCCCAACCAGAAGACAAAGCAATAGTGTGAAAAAGTGGAGTCAAGGCCATACAGCAAAAGAATCAAGATAAAGATTGAGGTGTGGAACACAGATGCACGAAAAGGCTAATTATTCCAATGCATGCTATTTTCACCTTTAACATTTCAGCTTTGGAAAGCAAGAAAACCATAGTGTCAATGAAAAAATCAATGTGCATGATTAACATAACTATCACATAGCATCAATGAAAAAATCAATGAGCATGATTAACATAACTATCACATCAATGTGCATGATTAACATAACTATCACACTGTCCAGCATAATCGCATTTTGTGCTCCTTCATATGATGTCACATTGTTTTTCACAATGACCATCACCTCCGTTCCCGAGACCTTGCTTCGATCTCTGTATTACAGGATGGGGTTCTGATTCCCCTTACTTTGCACCAAAAGTAAAGGTGTCATTTTCTGCAATTTGCATTTTTAATTGAGCATTATGTTTTCAAACCACTGATCTTCCTTTATCAAAGCGGAGCTCGAGATGCTTATTTTGTTCAATTCTCCAAGTCAAAGTTACTTTGCAAACAGACATGCAACCTCTTAGTGACTCCGGCACAGACTTCCTTCCAAAAGTATATATTTCCTGAATGTAATAACTGCCCTAAAACATACACCAGTTTGACCCAGTTCTCTGGAATGCCACACAGCCATTAAACCTCCTTGCCTTTCCACCCGTTTTCCATGGAGTGCCTGGCTTGTCTAAGAAAGTTGGAAGACCAGCTGGTGCTTGTTTGTCAGGTATCACTCCCGTCCTGGTGCTTGATTCTGAGTGACCAAATATACTGATTCTAGTACTAGTACTGCTAAGTGCACACCACAAGAGTACACAGGTCGTAGGTTGCATTTTATTGCTGTACGTGGTCAAGTGTCCTGTATGTGCCACGACTGAAATTGAAATCTCATTTTGAGCCTCATTTAAACTGCTCAACCAGTGTATGCCAATGTTTTCTACTGCAAGACTCTTGAGCTCAAAAAATAAAGGAACCTGGTGCCCCCTCAGCATCAGTAACACCTGAAGAGGCCACAATGCAGCAATCCATTATTCCCGTTATACCTTTCTTCCCTCTCCTGTTTCAAGGCAGTCATCATTTCTATGGAAAAAATTATACTGCGTACAAAACGACTCCACTAAACAAAATTTTTCTTTTGAGGGCGAGCCCATATTCCTTGTCTAGATCCCTGTAATTAAAACAATTACATCAAAACCATTTTCATCCCACTTTGTACATAAGCACAATGCACTGAGACCACTGCACATGCAATTTCTCAGGTTATGAACATCAAGCAATGGTGTCAAGGAAGGATTTCAGGCATGGCTTTTTCCTCTGGAATGTTGTACAGCTTGGCTTATAAATGATGGCCTGCAAAATAATGGAGAGCAAAGGAGTGTCACTTTAAAATGAACAGAAATGACACAAGCAGCAGCACTTGTGTGCTTTTTGTAAACGGCAATGTACAGAGCAGTAGCAAGCATTCCAAAAAAGGACATCTGACAACAGATTGTGTCGTTTTCTTCCTTTCCTAGGCACAAAATGTAAAAAGATATGGTCAGAAACAAAGTGCAAC
Organism: Amblyomma americanum; assembly: GCF_052857255.1. NCBI lineage: Eukaryota > Metazoa > Arthropoda > Arachnida > Ixodida > Ixodidae > Amblyomma > Amblyomma americanum. Next base: position 108,480,974 of record NC_135505.1, on the reverse strand, counting down.
TGGCATTGTGTATTAGAGTATGAACAAATATTTGAAACTGTTGTTTCCTACCAGCTAAGACGCAATGTCAATAGTGTTATACCTAACACAGCTGGTCTGGTTAGTTCTGTAGGCAAAGGCAGATGGATTTCTGTGAACCTAACTTTGCACATGCATATATGATGGTATGGTTCTGAACAAGTTCTCACGAATAGATCGCTTTCGAAGGTTTTTCCTCAGGCCGGATTTACACTTTGTCCTCATAATACTGGTCCTCATTGCTGCAAATTCAAAGAGATTGTAGTAGCCAAAGCAGAACTCTCTAAAGCCACAAGTGAATTGTTCATATGCTTTGTGAATACAGCACATAAACTGGAGTAGGCACTCGTGTGTTTGAAAGTTATCTGGTTGTGTTTATGGCTTAATGCAAGTAAAAAGCCAGATACTGCTACTGGGGATGTGGAATTACATGTTTCCAATAGTAAGACACCGGTGAAGTAAGGGTTGGAAGAATTTTGAAAGGTTAATGCTTGGCAGCTTGTAGTACCAAGACTCGATTTGTCTGCGATATCAATCAGAGCAAGACAGAATAAGTATGCAAAAACTCAAATGCTAATAGTGGAGGTGCCTACAGGCTCTATATATGCAATAGTCACAGATTGGTGCAAGTGCTGAGAATTGGACTTGTTGGTTACTGATTATATTCAAAACAGAGCAAGGACGGGGCATAGCGAGGAGACACGAGTGCCGAGTAGCAACTGGTTTTATTTCAAGAAGCTCAGCAACACACGTTATATAGGTTTGGCAAGCTAAGAACAAAAAATAATTCAAAAAATTGCATCATGAATGAGGAAACGGCCCGTGCCCAGTTCTGCTACTGACAAGATCCCAAAAGGGAAGACACAAAGAGCTACAAAACATGTGTAAACAAGAAACAAAATAAATCATGGCAAGTGTATAAGACAGCTAAAATCTAACAACAATGCATGCATCAGAAGCATGATGATGATATCAGAGGGAGCCACAAAACGAGCAAAACAAGTGTAAACAAGTAACGATACATTTATGACACTGTACAAGGCAGCTAAAATTTAGCGGCAGGGCATGCGTCATAAATCTGATGATCTAGAAATGCGATTTCCTTGGGAAACAGAGCGACAGATGGTCGGCTAATAAACGATGTTCTTCCTTCTTAATCATGAACGCTTCCCATACATACGCCAAACCTACATATGTTCCTCAGCTTTCTCAAATAAAACTAGTTAACAGTCAATGCTCACGGTGCCTCCTTACTGTGTCCCATCTTTGGGATGCTTCAAATACGATAGACTGACATCCCAGAGTTGATTGCAATGGCAGATTGCCCAACTTCAACAGCCACAGGTAACAGCAGTTATTTGCGGAGGTGTGTATAGAAGAGAGAAATGCACTGGGTACCAGGCAGGAATTGTTCTGCTACTGCAGCCGAGGTACATTTTATGATAGTATGAAAAGGGCACAGATGACAGGGCTGATTTGCTTGCTTGAAAGTTTGTTTTAGTGCCTGTACCAAGTTCCAAGAGTGGACCCAGAATGGTATTGCATATACTTCAGTAGGCATTTCCTGCCTGTCATACTAACAATGCACCTGGTTGTATCGAACACCACAGCAAACTCACTCCTTCATTGGATGTGGGATTAGGATTCCAAAAAATGCACACAAAAAATAATAAGCAAGTGCAATGTCTGTTTCCAGCACCCAAGATCGCCAAGCCATAATTCACCTAGGACACACAACTGATTAAGTACTTAGGGGAATGTGAGAACAATTTGCTTGTCTCAGCCCTACAATTCTGCAACCCCTGTATATTGCAGGACTAGCAGATGACCTTGGCAGCAAAAAAACTGCCAATCCATACAGCTCAACACAGGCAAAAGCGAAAGCAATCAACACGACAGAAATGCCACAAAACGCCGTAAACCTAAGCTCCAAAATGGCCTGTACCTCATATATAAATGCTGCCAAGTCAAGACCCACTGTATTCGTCAAAGATTGCCCAGAAGGATTCTGATGTGCGTAACTTGGCACATAGTTATCAGAAATTGAGAGCAACAGATACGCAATTTGAAAAAATATGAGCCATACGATATCATCTGGATAGTTTGCCAGCAGTTGTCCATAGAAGTTGTTCCTCCAGCATTCAGCCCTCCACCTGCGAATACACTGCACAAGGGAAAGCCTCTATTACACAAAAGGAGAGTTCAATACAGTAACCACTTGTACATGGGGAAAGTGTGAAAGGCAATCCACATTTACTGGATGTCCCAGTAGCCGCAGCCGGTGAGCCGGTGGAGCAGGGCTGTCGACGTTGCTGGCTAGGCCGGTTGCCGGAAGCATTCTGTGTAGCACGAGCGAGAGCTTCTTCTTCATCAGCGCCACTACAGATGCTCCCCACCTAACGCGGCGCGCGATAAGAGAAAGAATAAAAACGGTATCTACAAGTTTCATGTCAGGGGAAGTCGGGTCAGAAGTCGGGAAGGCTGTTGGGCAGAAGAAACGACCTCGGGCGGTCGAGCCTGGCTGCTTCAGAGGGCGAGGGGAGCCAAAAAATGATGATGACGGGAGCAACCGGCGGGAAAAGTCATTGAGGAATGGGAAGCGAGCTAGGCGTACTGCAGTTGTAACGTGAACTGGTGGGGCCAGCAGTGGGGTTGAAGCTGGCCAGGAAATGCCAGTGGCGAGAACGTACCCACACCATTATTTACGGGCCATATGCACTGTGCCCTGGAACGTAGGAACGGGCGACGGGGAAGGTGAAACAGCTCCGGCAGAGAATGCGGCCAGGGGTGGTCGGTGAAGTGGCGCCGCAGCTTCTAAGTTGGGAACAGGAGCGCAGAGAGTCAGCAGGAGCTCCAAGCCGAAATATGCCGTCAGGCCCTTATTGAAGTCAGCGTACATGTCTGGGCCAGGAGGCGGCAACCGCAGCTTTGTCAGAAGACTGGGTGGGAGTTCGCAGCTAGCGTGCTGATTGCGCAGCTGCCTGGCTGGACACATGGTGCACATGAAAGTGCAAGTCCAGCAGCGCCAGCCACAAAACTGGGCTCTTGGCATAAAACACGGGCAGCCGAGGAAGGAAAGAGCGCTGGTACGGCTGAAGAAGCTCACCAGATGTGATGATAGGCGTGAACATGGTGGCAAGAAGAGGCCGCCTAAAACCGGGTGTGAACAGCGGGCGAGCAGCAGCAAGGCCAAGTGAAGGGACAGGACGGCCAGGAGCGCAGAGCCAGTGGGGGCGGTGTTGCATGCGTCGAAGCTATCATCCGGCATTGCCAGATGTGGTGCGCGATTAACATTTATTGAATGACCCGGTAGCCGCCGCCGGTGAGCTGGCGGAGCGGGCTGTCGATGTTCCTACCCAGGCCGGCTACCGAAAGTGTTCTGTGTTGCACAAGCGAGAGCTTCTTCTTCATCAGCACCGCTGGCGATGCCTGCTCCACTACAGAGAGAATATTTAGTGCGATCGAGAATTATGGCCCTTTAATGCCTCAGAAGCAGCCATTAAAATACATTAATACATTTTATCTTGCCAAGAAACCATGGCATGAGAAACAACACCCATACATCAAAGACTGATAGTGTAATGCATCTAGGCAACGCTGATGCAATTTTAAATGCAGACTCCTGGCTAAGGTAAAACACAGATCCACTGCATCAAGCAAGTGCCAAGAGCCAGCAGAGTGCACCCTAAAATGCAGATCACACATGTTGCGGCAGCTGCCCATTTTTTTAGCACACACGGCATTATGCATCTCAAAAAAAAGCTAACCTTGTGGATGTGATCTCAGAAATAAATCTAAAGTGACAGTTGATAATATGCAGTCCGAGGTGCAAGGAAGTTCTGACGTCAAAAACTTAACTAGAGAGTGCATTCTCAGCATTGTGGGCACTCAGGCCGCTCTGTGCTCTTGAGTTTACTTCTCTGCAATGTCGTTCTCCCTAGTTACCTTAATTGACAAGGGAGGGCACCTTCTTTGAAGCGACCCTAGCGCCGACAGACAGAGCGACTGTTACGGGCATTGGGGACACTGCGCTCTTTTTGCCTCAACGACTCGTCTCAAGCAGACATGGCATGCCAGAACAGCTCTAAACAATGGTAGAGCAGAAGTCCACCCTAATCAGTCCTGAAGCGTTGATAAGACATAACCAAGTCATCAGCAGAACAGCTCCCCATGGATACTGCATTAGGTGTGACCCGTACAAGCTTAAGAGTTGTCTAGAGCCACAAGTGATTGTATCATAAAGCAAGCAGATTTATGAAAACCTCGGAGAAACCATTAGGAAGCTAGATCTTCAAGAGATCTTGATCTTAAAGCCTACAAGACTACCTCACTTGATATTGCTCAGAGTTTGTATTACCATGACCTGCAATCAGTATATCATTTGTGACATATACAAGCTTTTTAATTTTGGCATAAAGGCAGACAGCACTAATGTGTGTTAAACTTAAAAATGTGGCTTATGCAAGTTGAAACCTCTAATTAAAACATCAGGGTACAAACCTAATCCAAAGAGCATCAGAGTAGCAATACGCATTCTTGACCATTAAGTTAGATGTTTACAGTCACAGATATTTATGCGTTTCTGAAAAGAGATATTACGAACCTCGGAAGAGATGAGAAGCTGTAAAATAAAATTTGAACATTGCTACATTATCCCTGGCGACTTACCAGAAATATTAAATACTATCCCACAGCCTTACTTATCATGACTGATCAGAAGGTGGTAATGCTTCCTGGCCACATACGCAGCTGTAGGGACATCAGGGGATGATGGGGCACCCCCAACATTACAGTTGTTTACCACGTCACTGCCGGAATGGCACCCTACCTTGCGACCCTGTGCTCCCTCACAAAAAAATTTTGACTTCCGAAGACATATAACTGTATCGATATTTGGCGGATTATGATGCGTCATCCGGCCGCACTGGCCAGATCCATGGGGTATAACAAGAAGTGCACTGCAATACAGGTGGTTCTTCCCACGCCAATCACAGCGTCAGCGTCATGCAGCTCGAAGCATGGTGTCACAAAATGGGATACCAACGAAAACATCAAATGCAAGAGATACATAAACCTTATAGAAGAGTGGATATTGAAGCACAGTTGGCTGGTGCCACTTATTTCAGCAAACTTTATGCCAATCATGGGTTTAATCAGATGCTATTAGGCGAACAAGCGTCCAAATTATGCACCTTCAGTACACTGTACAGGCTTTGGCTTATGTCCCGCATCAGAAATATTTCAAAGGGAAATCAGTCAAGCACTAGATAGCCTGCCTGGCGTGAGAGTATATAAAGATGACGTATTGACCTGGCACGCAAAGGCCAAATAAGACAGTAATTTGAGGGCAGTGCTTAAGGCAATTCATGAAAATCGTTTCACCCCAAGCAAACAGATGTGCATCTTTGGTGCTCAAGAAGACAAATTCCTTGCAGATGCAACCACAAGGGTAGGAATTAAGACAGATGAAAATTTCATTCAGTGTGTTGTTAACTTCCTACTCCCGTCACGAAATTAAGACGTGCAAAAGCTCTTGGGAGCAATGAGTTGCTTCAGGAAGTACATTCACTGTCGGTAGGAAAAGAAAAAAGCTCTGGAGGGTTTAATCCGACAGAACCTTGCTCTTTGACTCAAACAACATGGCCATGCAACATCAAAAAAAGTTTGTGAAACCGAGACTCCTATACTCCATTTCACTCATAGGAGGCAGTGCTGCCAAAGCTAGTGCGCCTGTTCACGCAGGCTAAGTCCGCGCCCAAAAAGTTGTTTGCCATACAACCAAACTGAGCATAAGCATATCTTGTTGTGACAAACCTTAAGTGCCGTGGCTGGCACCTACTGGAATTTGTGTTACCTCTCGCCACAATATTCGCCCTGTGACTCATCCAGCAAAACCTGCCTGCGGCAATGATAAGAGGCTTTCAGGGCGAATCGCTCCAACTCAATATGCGCCCGAAAAGTAGTTCACTCAGTGAAAATAGCCAGAAGACCTGAACACTGAGCTCCTCTAAGTTTTGACTATGATTTTCAATCGTAATACTTCGTTCTATACCACTCTTAGTTTTCATCCAAATACTCATAAAAGTTTTGAGAAGAATAAATTATATGTGACGGAGTATGGTTTGACGAACACACTAATTCCGCAGGCTCCGCAGCGTTGCCTGTTATGTATGAAACGGAGTATAAGTGCATGAAAAAAATGTGGAGAAAAGATTCAAGGCGTAAATACAGAGCTGGTACGAACGAAATCCAGAAGGAAGCGCTATATAATAAGTCAAGAGTCATTACCCATGTACCTGAGACTAGATCAGGTTGCCTTAGAACCAGGCAATACATTGAAGCAAGTACAAACAGGGAGACAATTGTGCATCAGACAGGAGCAGTGCAGAAAACATTAAAGCCACTCAAACAGATACCTTAGAGAACATAGCTTTCCAGTATCCTTGGGATTCACAGACAGTGGAAGCAAAATTAACAGGTGATGTGAAAGCAGGATGAAGAAATTCCACAAAACGTCAGAGAAATCGAGAAAGAACACAGCTCAGAACATGAAAAATGGCCATGAATACAAAAAAAAAACAGCAGGATTCAGTCTGAAAAAAGGAAGGGGCAGTACAAAACAGTTCACCACTTTAACTTGCTAGGCTTGGTGGCACTCGCCACCGGCCTGATATAAAGAGGATACCAATAGTTATCTATCTAGGGGAGATTCTTGGTGTGTGGTACAAACACACATCCCTCAATACATTGTTTTACTGGATAGGAGCATCAAGCTATGCGTCGGCATAACTGGCTGCAGTTCCTCTGGAATGGTCGTCCCCTGGCTACTGGTACTCCTCCAATGCATGCAAAACGAGAACGCAATAAAAAAAAAGAAATGTTCAAAATGGGTAGTCACGAATTTTAAAGAAGACCATTTAGTCCAATCGAAGAGTAGCATGCATTTTTCATTCCTGTATAGCGCCTATTGAGACGCGGAAAAAGGATTGTATACCTGTATTATTCTAGTTCACTGTACCTGTATGTAATGCGAGCATGAATAAGGAGACGAATTCCGTACACAAAAACAAAAGCCTGGTGACATGCCGTAACTATAAACTGTTTGTACCAGTTGTCGGCGTAAACTGCAGGTACAGCCATCGGGATATGGTTCACCAGCTTCCAAAAGTCACCGTAACGCACCATGAATGGTTATCACACATACCGCCAGAGAATTAATAAAGCATTACCCTTTTCACGGCAAAACTATAGATTGAAAAAGGCGTAATTGTTGCATTTCCTTTGCGATTACGGACGCAGAAGAACACAGACATACCAGAAATGTGAACGGCGCGATCACCACCAACGTGCTGTCTTCGCTAAACCCTGCTACAAGAGAAATAAGGCGTGCAAAGCTCACTGGCGACCGAGTCAGTGAGATGGTCAAGGCTGAAGACACGCAACTAATGAACTTACATAAATTAACGCCAATATACAGCTCTTCAGCGTATTGCGCCTATTTGCCCACCGATGCAAGTGTTAAATAGCAGGTTTAAAGGAATAACTCCGGCAGGCTTCAACGAAGCAAATTTGTCTGCTATTGTGGTTATACACTTCTGCGGCTTTCATGTTACTGGTAAAGGCGTTAACAAGCCTGAATCTTTCGAGACTGTGCGGCGACATTTGTGCAAGCGCACACAAAGACGGACCCAAAGACGCACGCCGCAAAAGTTAAGTTGCAAAAGTTCACCGGGTCGAACGCATTTCCCCTTGGTCTGTAGGCTCAAAGATTTCCTTCTGCAAAGCTTCTTTTTCTCACAGACTGAGAAGACACACAACCGAACATGTAAACAACAGATTGAGGACTGGCAGTCTGGCACAGCGGGCACCGCGCAAAGTTTGTGCCATCGTTGATGCCGCCCGCGATGCAGCTTGCGCTATCATACGTCTTCCCACTGAACTCCACTTATGCCGCATCGGGCGCCCGAAAGTGAAGCCACCGGAAGTTGGGCAGCTTGTCCCAGAAGTCAACCTTTGGCAGTGCGTAAAATTGACCTCAGCACGGTTTTTCAGTTTCAGTTCTCGTTTTCCACTTAGCATTTTGTCTTTTCGACATTCTCGTCTTTTTTTCATGACAATGCCCACCTGTTGCGCCGCCAACTGCATGAGGAGAGTAGCCAAGTTCTCGGGAAAGACTTTCAAAAATGAGGGTCCATTGCATCGCTATGCGACGACACTAGCAGACGACAGAACGTCGCTACACACAGTACGTACGGAGCCTGGTCTGCTCAGCTCTGTCAGTGCTGTGGCATGTTGCAAGTTGCGCGTCCGCGCCATAAGTGTCGCCACGGTCGGAACGATTGCAGCGATCCTGGTATCTGGCAGCAAACGCGGCTGGAGTCAATGACACAACGCGTCTGCGCCGCCAGTGCCGCCGCGGGCAACGCTGCAGCGCAGTGGCAGCAGACGACAGCGACCGGCGCAAGCATAGCGAGCAAAGTTTTGAGCAATTTATGTTTTTACCGCCAACTCCCAGGCACCGCCACCGTCGCATTTCAAAATCGTCCCCATTGGCTCTACGGGAATGTCACACCCTTGGCTCTGTGTCGTCCCGTTGAGCTATCGTCGCTAACTCTGCTCTTTGTTGTGATGTATGTTGTCGCGCTCTAAGCCAAAGTTATGCAATCAATGAGGGATAAAGTTAAGAATGAATAGGTGGAAACCTTCATTATCACATCACATCACATCACTTTATTTTCCTTAAAGACCCCTTCCGGGGTGTTACATAAGGGGTGGGGTTTACAAGATGCAGGCGATCACAGAAGTCGAAAACGTGGATGGACAGGTTATGGCAGCGACATGGTGGGGAAGGCCGTTCCAGTCAGTTGCTGTTCGTGAAAAAAATGAGTTCATTAAGGTAGTAGAACGGGCTCGTGGACGCAAAACTTGCGATGGGATCTGCGTGGTGGGTGTGCGCAGATGTATGGTTCTTGTCTTAGGGGCGAAAAAAAAAAAAACTTGTGATACAAAACAAGACTGGCAATGCGACGGCGAGCAGAAAGATCACACAAACCTGATTGTAATTTTAGAGATGATATGCTAACGTCGTATGAGTATGAAGAGTGAATAAATCTGGTAGCTCGGTTTTGTACAGCTTCGATGGCATTTGTTAAATATGCTTGATGAGGGTTCCAGATGGGCGATGCGTATTCCAGTTCTGATAAGTGAGATGTATGCTTGTAGTCTGACGTGTTGAGGGGCTTCCCTCAGGTGACGTTTTAAGAAACCTAATGTTTTATTAGCTGATATCAGATTAGTTACGTGCAGTCGCCAAGATAAATCATCAGAAATGGTGATACCGAAGTATTTGTAAGACTGGACGAGGTCAACGGGGCAGTTAGAAACGGAATATTCAAAAACAAAAGGGTTGCGACGGCGGTGAAAAGACCTGTACTTACATTTGTTAGGGTTGAGTGTCATCATCCACTGCGAACACCAGTTTAGTACGAGGTTTAGGTTTGCTTGAAGGGATTCTTGGTCAGAAGGGTTAGTTACCGAACGATAAATAACGCAATCGTCAGCGAACAAGCGGATATGGCAAGATACGCGCTGGGGTAAGTCGTTAATGTAAATGAGGAATAACAAGGGACCAAGGACGGAACCCTGCGGGACGCCAGAGGTGACTGGGAGCGGGTTGGAGGATTGGTTATTATTCTAAATGGCATATCCGGTTTGTGCGTTTTTGCCGAGAAGAAAACATCCAGGGAATTCTTTGAGCTGGCATTGATGGCAGTTGCCAAGGACGACAAATGTAGGCTGCTGCAAAAGGCAATGAATTTTGTTTTCACCCTGGCTTGACTTCGTTTAACGCGCACAAAATTTTTGTGAACCGCTTGGAGAGCTTTTTCATTAGAGGCCATTAGGCATGACAACAAACATGCCTTCTTTATCAGACTGAAGTAAGCTAAGATCATTGTCCTTAAAATATTTTACAACGGAGAAGACATCAATGGAACCAGTCTTACAGGACATGGGATACTTAGCACACCTTTTTAAGCAGTCCACTCCGTCCAGTAGGCAACGTTCCTGGTCTTCGCTTTTTGCCTTTGAGGCAATAGTCCTGTTGATGGCGAGGAGTTCATGGGCGGGTACCTTAGGTTGAATGCCGAATTTGGGGCCTTTTTCCAGGACGCGTGAAATCCTTTCAGGAACGCATGCCCCGCCGGTGAAGACCACACGTTCCTTCTGGTGTTCCGGCTTATTCTTGCAATACGTGGTCAGAAGATGGCCTAGGACAGCTCTCCATTGCTGGTCTATAAGGTGCGACGCTAGAAGCTTCGAGTCCATTAGCTTATTATTAGCGACCCCCACAGGGAACATGCTTTGGCACAATACCCTCAGCCAGTCTTGGTAAAGCCGGATCTGTCGCCACAGCTCTGAGCGCATAATCTTGGTAAGACGCTTCACATGTCCCCACGAAGGCTTAACGGGACCAAAAAGGGCACTCACACAGTCTGGCGTGACCCCTTTCCGGAGGCAAAAGGCTAACAGACGTGCTTGGCATGTTGTGCTGACGATGTGCCGAACTAGAAGATCGATGAGTGAAGGAGAAGCAGGAGACACACAAAAAGATGGGCCCGCTGTACTAGAAATGCAGTTCAGGAGAGCAAGCTGCCGGGCTAGTTAGTGATGCATGTTGTAAACTTGGAAGCGCAAAACACCGGACGACGGACAGAGTAAGGGAATCACAATGATCGCAGTGGTAAGGACGCTCACCAGTATGAGTGCGCTGGTGTGCCACCAGGTGACTCTGCTGTGCAAAGCTGCTACCACAGTGGCCACAATGGTATGAACGCTCACCAGTGTGATTGCGTAGGTGGTGTACCAGGTTGCATTTTTGAGTTTTTTCCACAGTGCTCACGATAAGGACACTCGCCCGTGCCAGGGTGCAGCTTTGTAAAGCTACTTCCGCAGATGTTACATTGTGATGGGTGGTTGCCGGAATGGGCTCGGAGATGCGTCACTAGTTGGGATCTGCTTCTGAATCCCCTGCTGCAGGAGGTGCATCTGTGCAGCCCTTTTCCTGTGGGTTTACTGCCCTTGTTAGCCATGCCAGAAGGAGTAGATTCCATCCACCTCTGACTGGTCGAATCTTGTGTAGGAGGCGTGATATGGAAGCCATGTGTGATGACTGAACCTGCATTGTACAAGCAGTGTACTTTAAAAAAATGCAAGAACCAACAGTCCACAGTTCAGTTGTAGCTAGGGATGAAAGATGAATGTGGAGGGTCCACTCATCAACAGCTGTCGATGTTTACAAAAAAGTTTTATTCAGTAGATTGGCCTTAAAGAGAATTCAGGCACGAAGGAAGATGTACACTGAATTCTGCATGCAGTTGATCAGAACATTTAGGCTGCAAGAAATGCACACATTAGGGCAGCCTTTGCCATCTATCCAAAGCCGCTGCCTTTGACCTCAGCAGTTACTTTACTGGCATCATGATACACACTGTCCCAAATCCATACAGGTGGTCTTAATAACTACACAAGTAGCAGTCAGCAGTGTTAAGCACACAGCACAATCACATTTTTCTTTGCTTTGTTTGCTCCTCAGACATTGCCTAATAAGAGTAAAAGGCTAAAAGCCAGACAAAGCCTTGGCCCCTGTACAAGTTTTTGCATCACTGAAATGAACTGACAAGGGTGGCAGTTCAGTCAGTAGTTCACATATCACAGAAAGCAACAACTTTAAAGATTATGAAAGGCAAATATTGTCATTTACCATGGTAAAGTGAGTGAAGCTTCTGTATCCTTCAAACTGCTCTTTGAAAGACAATCTTCAGGAAAGCACATATGCAGAAAAAATGTAGATTCTAACCTGGTGACTGAGTTCTGTACAGAAGGTTTGCCATGCTTTGAGCCCCTAGTGCCCAACCCTGCACGTGAAAGTAACATGACATCCAATAAGACGCAAGACTACACATTCCACAGTTCACTTCATGTTAAGAGCACGAGACAGTGGTATAGAATAAAATTATGTACAAAACTGTGCCAGATTGTGTAAACTGTGCATGCCAGGCTTAAAAAAAGCGAGTTCCAAACCAAAATGTTCCCGACATTTAATTCAGCATGCAAGGGAGAACTATACCTATTTTCATGAAAGGTTTATGACTGCGGAGAAATCTAGAGATCTATTGGAATTGAGTGAACATCCATTGCAGTGACCAGTGAATTAGCACAATTACTGGCTCTATGGGAAGGACTGTACAAGTCTGTCCACAGGGCTTAAAAGCTAGAGGCTCAGTTATGCATAACGATGCAAGAGATTGGCACAGCACTAATTTTTTGTTATTAAAATTTTTCTGCCCTTTTGCTCCATGCACGAGAAAAAACTATCAGATCATGGCTACAGAAAAAAAATTGTCAGGAGGCTAACTTACATCAAAGGTTACAGCTGCCTGTGAATGTGGCCAATATGCCCAACATGGTGTTTCACCTGCAGCATCTTCAAGAGCGCAATTAACCAAGTCAGTAGAAAAACTCCTGAAACTGCACACTACTGTGTCCTGACTGCAGTCAGAGAACACCGTATTTGTCCGTGTATGAGTGGCGCCTCCAATTTACGGTGGAAAATCGAGAAAAAAATAAGAAGAAACTGTCATCACTGAGCTTGTAAATGCATTACTAGATGCTACTCAGTCCATCAATGTGCTGCACTGAAAGAGGTTTAAGTTGATCGGCTAATCTAACACCTTGGATGGCACAGAAGAAGCTGATCTCTGAGAACATATTGATAAGGTGAGGCGACCAGAACAATGAGTGAGTCGATGATGACAATGGTGAATTTTCATGGCACAAGGGCAGCTTTGGAAAAACAGCAGCATGGCATCAGGAACTTTTGTCTAAACAAGGTGGGGTCAAACACCCATTTCCAAACATTCCACCCAGCAGAAGCCAGGGACAAAGCTTGCGTATTGTAGCACTGGTGGGTATCCAGTTGCACTGGGAATCCAACACTGCTCATTCTACATGCGAGGCACATGATCCAATTCATAGGTCACTGCAGTTTAGGGAATGAACTCGACGAGAAGTTCAGAATAAAAGTGCAACTTCTCATCTTTTCATCAGATGCTGGATAATTCTGAGCATAACCAGAGCATTACACTGCTTTTACATAAATTTTGTGATGCATCAGAGCCAGACACCTGTAAGGGTCCATGTTGAGACACTAAAAAAAAGAACATTGCAGGCCAGTAAATCTGGTAATACTGGCACTGCTTTGACCGACAGATGCGCAGAGCAATGGGTATTATCAGAAAACTAAAATACTGTTACATTATCCTTTATAGAGCTAAATGTGACCTGTTCTTAAAGAAGCCTAAAAATGGAATGGAAGATGTCAGAATGCAGGCTAAATGCATATAGCAACAAATACTGTTTTGAAATAGTAAGTAATCTGGTGAAATGAGGTCATTCACTGGAGACCAACCACAAGGAATTGTATTGCACTCTCCAGCAAAGCCAGAAAAACACCCATAAAGCAGCAAACAGCTGCACAAACGATAACATGAAGAATGCACCACACAATACTGACAGTGCAGGTTTCGCACAGAAATAGTCTTCACAACGTCCCGCTTTTGCTATAGTCACATCAGACGTGCATGAACTACAATGCACCATGCAATAGGTGGGATTTTTTTTACACTATCGCTCACACTGCCAGTTACACCTCAACTCAACACTCCCTTTCCGTCAGAAACGGCATGCAAAAGTCGACAAGTGGGCTTTCCCGCATACCTTAGTTTACCAAGAGATAGCGGAGCTCATGCTAGAAGAACTGTGAAGCCAATGTGACGAGTGCTCTGGGTGTGAGCATTAAGCACGTATCACATTATGGATAAAACAAGAACTGCGGGCTTTCGCACTGCAATTTTTCCAGAGGTGATCGGCCACCTTATTCTAATTGCAGGACATACGTGGGAACGTACACCAAAAAATTGTGCAGGAGATGCAAGCCTCGCAGCGTCCAAATGTGACTGGCCTATTTGATAAATGACGTGAAGGCAATGCCTTTGTACTGTGTTCCTAATGTTTGCTGCTTGACTGATTTTTATTGATTGTACAGAGGGCAAAACACTTGTCTAGAATGACTGAACTGTGTGTTTCACATCTCCCAAAGGCACTGCGATGAGGAAGGCAAAAAATGACAGTGAAATCCTACAACTTTAACTGCACACTCTGATGTTCACACCTTTTTTAAACAAATGTTATCAGTAGATAATCGCATGCTCAGCCCGAAACATGCTTAGAACGTATTCTAGGGACGTGTTTTGCCCTCTCACCTGTTCAGGTATTGTGCCAACTATCTTTTCAGTGCCTGTCAGCATTGCAATGATCCACCAGCTGAAAGCCTTCCAGACCATGTCAGCAGTTTCATGATTCAGTGCAACAATAAAGCTCTCAACTGCACAGAAGTGCACTTCACAGAGCAATGCCAGCCTCTGCACATGCAGCTGACCAACAGTGATGCATGAGTGCACCTCATCATACTGCTGTCACTTTAATACACAACAAAGCACATCCACTCCAAAACTGTGCTGCATTCATGTGTCATCTGCTTGTTGACTTTGCACCAATGGTCAAACCTGTCCCAAAACATTGGTGTCACAGACATGTTGACAAAACTGGGGTGCCAGCATTGTGCACTATTCCACCGCAGTATATTTCACATGCAGACATATGGCAATTCAATGCTAACAGCAAGATCCCTCTCTTGTAGTTTTGCTCTGTAAGGGATGTGGTCGTATGCGTGTGAGTACTCACTTAACATTACCCACGGTGGTGAAGCATTTCAAAATTGAGAGGTGTTTGCTGAAAAAACACTCGTGCATTGTGTAGAATCAGAAACGATTCCTGTTGTGTCCATGAAATTTTAAAACGACAAACGGGATCCCTGTAAGAGCCTTGATCATAATGACGCTGCATACCAGCTTTCTCTTAATATGAAATCTTGAGCCAGCAGAACTCAAAAGCACCTGATTTGCTTTTTATGCACTCAAAGAGAGGGCATGGTGTGCACAGAGTTGGTGCTGTAACTAGTTTACTTTATTTAATGGGGGTTTAACATCCCGAAACAACTCAGGCTGTGTGGGACACCGTAGTAAAGGGCTCCAAAATTTTGCCACCTTGGGTTCTAAAAAGTGCACTGACATCAACAAGTACACAGCCCTCTAGAATTTCAGCCCCATTGAAATTAGACTGCTGCAGTGGGGATTAAGCCCGCATCTGTCATGTCAGCAGCCAAGTGCTATAACCACTAAGCGACCGCTAAGCCACCACGGCGGCGGCTTAGTAATTGCGACGTGCTTTGTAATCATTCTTTTGAGTACGCAAGGTACACATTCTTTGAGTACACAGCTTAACTCATATATAACGAAAATTCAGTAATCAGAAAGTATTCAAATGTTTGTCAATATAACCGTTTATTTCACTCTCAAATCAGAATCATTCTTTCATTCACAGAAATATTTTTATCAACACCAACTTTCTAGCTGTCCTACATTGTAGGATATTAGGCAGATTCACAACCTGTCAAGCATTTGACATACTATACAATCGCATTTCTCATCACACGTGGCGTTTTCCTTATGACAATAAACAGAAATGGTTTGTTTATATTGCAGAATTACAATGTATTTGATGGACTCAAATTTCAAAACTGGCATCCAGAGAAGACTGATCGCTCTGAACTTCAAAACCATAAAAATAAAAACTCAACACAACCCATGCGCAGGAGAAAGTTACACCCTCTTGAACCTACGCTAGCTGGCACAATTAGTTTTTGCTAAATAAGCTTTCTGAGTTACTGCACACGGTGGCCTGCATGTAGGACGTGAGGCATATATTGGTTAACTGTGCTTGAGCTTCAAATAATGCGAGTGCAAAGCACGGGGAAGACTGCACAATGTGCAAAAGAGAAGAGGAGTTATTCATTTGAAAATGACCTAAAAGGTTGCTCATTGATCTTTATTAGAACAAATGCATGCAACGGCAGGTAAATACACAGTGGTTGGGAAAATAAGAAGTTTGAACTTTTATCCAAAGCCACCAACAAAACCACAAGTTCTTGTGCTATTGGTAATGCAATGCTATCAGACAAAAAGGTGTGCTGTAGGGAACAGCACCGAGTGCTGAAGAGAGTCATGATAGCAATTCTTTGCTGGATGCTAGGCACAATGTCTATGGATGCTCAAAGTAGAATAGGAAAAAAGAGAGAAACAGCTTTTTTTGAAGCAGTCTAGCCAAAGAACTGCACTACTTTTGAATTTTAATGAAAACTATGTCAGTTAAGCAAATTTTACAAATAGCCAGAATGCATTCAACATGTTTGCAATAGAAACTGGAATAAAATACTAATCTGGACTAAGCAGTTTCACACAATTGACTTAAATTATGAACTTCATGTTACACTAAATGATTACAATGTTTTTCAAAGGCACTAATCAAGGTAATTTTTGTTTCAGCAGCCATGACCCTTGTGGCTTGTCATGAGCACCTTATATAAACAAAGAAAGTTTTTTCAAGTAACACCAACATAACAAAGCTAGCACAGTGTGAAATGGTCACAAACAGCTGGTATTCAGACAGACCAAATAGACTAGACGGTGAGTAAACAATGTTCCGCAAATATTGTGCCATTTATATAAGACAGAGACAGTGCTCTCAGAAATGGTGATGCAGATGTTAGTAAATTGTTTTGTCCGCTCTCGTTCCAAAAAACACAGAACTCCTCAAGACAGCAAACTACTGCAAGACACATCGTTTTGAGGTGGGACACCTAATTGTCCTCTCATTCCTGCTACTAACACTGCTTTAAAAACAAAGATTTTCACAGCAGCAGCCAAATATTTCACAGCAGCTTTTCGTGTGTTGTCATAAAAACACTAATTTGTTATAGGTATTAACGAGCGACCATTGCTATTCTTTGTGCATCCTCTCCTTGTGGTGTTTCAAAGCTTGCCTCGAAGTGAATGACTTTTGGCACAAGTCACAATGGAAGGGCTTTTCGCCCTTATGGGATCTCTCATGCCTATAGAGGTGTGAACTAGCTATAAAGGCCATGGGGCACAGCTGGCACTGAAATGGCTTTTCACCTGTGTGGGTACGGATGTGGTGCACCAGGTTCTGCTTCAGTGCAAAGGTGCTACCACAATGGTCACAACGGTAAGGACGCTCGCCTGTGTGTGTGCGCTGGTGCGTCACCAAATGGCTGTGCTTTGCAAAGCTGCTACCACAGTGGCCACAAAGGTAAGGACGCTCGCCTGTGTGTGTGCGCTGGTGTGTCACCAAATTGCTGCGCTGTGCAAAGCTGCTACCACAGTGGTCACAACGGTAAGGACGCTCGCCTGTGTGAGTGCGCTGGTGTGCCTTCAGATTGGCACTTTGTGTAAAGCTGCTTCGACAGTCGTTACATTGGTATGGGCGGTCGCCGGTATGGACTCGGAGATGCACCACTAAGTCCGACCTTGTTTTGAACCTCTTACTGCAGTCGGTGCATTCATGCAGCTTATTTCCTGTGGGCTGACCCCTGTGGTTTCCCATGCTGGAAGAAGTAGACTCCATGCAGTGGCTCACCAGGTCCCTTTCACTGGTTGAATCATGCACGGGAGGCGTGCCATGGGCGCTCTGTGTGACGACTGAACCTGTGTTGTACAGGCAGAGTACAATAAATAAAATGTCAGAACCAACAATCCACAGTTCACTTGGAGTTAGGAAAAAACTTGAATGTGGAGAGCAGACTCATAAAAGCTGCGAATGTTTATCAGAAATTTTATTCCACAGATCAGACCTAAGGAGGACTCAGGCCTGAAACAAGGTGTCTCTACGCTCAAATCTGCACGCAGGCAGAAAAAAAAAAACATTTAGGCTGCAAGAAATTTTATCACTGCCAAAAAATAAGGCAGCCTTTAAACTCATCCAATTTGGCGCATTTGATCTTTGCATTTACATTACTGGCATTAAGAAAGACACTGTCTGAACTCCACCCAAGTGGGCTTAATATATAAACAAGTGGCAGTCAGCTATGCTTAGCCCAGTGCACAATGTCATTTTTTTGTTCCTCAGGCAGTATCTAAGGAGGCCAAGGCTAAAGCCTAAAAGCCTGGCAAGGCCTTGGTCCCTTGCACAATTTCTTGCATCAATAAAAAGAACTCACAGTGGTGACAGTTTGGTGAGTAGTACACATATCACAGAAAGCAACTTTCCAGAATATCAAAGGCACATATAACCGTCATTCAGCACAGTTCAGTAAAGTGAAGCTTCTGTATCCTTCAATCTATTCACTCAAAGACACTCTTCAGGAAAGCATATATGGAAAAAAATTGCCATTCTAACTTGGCGAGTTCTGTCCAGAGGGTACACCATGTTTCTGGTCTCTGAAGCTAAGACCTGCATGTGAAAACCAGATTATATCCACTGAGACAAAAGATTACACGTGCAACAGCTGATGTGGTGGTATGTGCATGAGACTGAATATGGATTACAATCCTGTGAAACAGCTTTTCAAGGTTGTGTAAATTCAGTAGCGAGAGCCTGAAGAGTTCCAAAGCAAACATTCTTGACTTTTAACTCTCGATGCAGATGATTACTGTTCTTAAGCTCACGAAAAACCGACAATTGCCTACAAATTAGAGATCTATCGGAACCGAATAAACAGCCATTACATTGACAAATGAAGTTGTGCATTTTCTAGCTTCATGGGAAGGACAGTCTCTAGACAGGCTTAGGACCTAATGAGTGTCAGTTATGTTTAATGACACAAAACATTGATAGAGCCATCATTTCATTATTAAACCATTTAAAGCCACTGAACTGTGCAAAAGAAAAAACTGTTTAGAGCATGGCTACCGGTAAAAACGTCCAGGTTACAGCTGCCCATTAATGTTGCCAATATGCCCAACACGATGTTCTGCCTCCATTGTCTCCAAGGGTGTAATTAATCAAGTCGGTAGAACCACATCTAAAGTGCACACTACTGCTTCCTGAGTGCAGTTAGAGCATTCCATATTAACTCGTTTATTGTCTGCACCTCCAATTTTGGGACAAGAAAAAAAATCAATAAACAGTTAGGAATGAGTTTCACAATGCACTTCTAAATGCTGATCAGTTCATCAATGCACTTCTCTGAAAAAGGGTATAAGGTTACCAGCTATTCTAACACCACGGATGGCACAAAAGAAGCCCATCTCTGGGAACACACTGATGAGGTGAGGTCATCGTAACAGCGAGAGTGAAAGCTGAGGCTGAGACTGGTCAATTTTCATGGCGCAAGGGCTGCTCCGGCCAAATACCAGCATGGCATCACGCACTTTCGTCTAAACAAGGTGGGGTGAAACACCCATTTCCAAGCATTGCACCCATCAGAAGCCAGGGACAAAGCTTGCGTATTGTAGCACTGGTGTTTATCCAGTGGCACTGGGAATCCAACACCGCACATCCTATGTGTGAAGGGCATGCTCCAATGGTTAGACCACCACTGTAGAGGCAGTGAACATGGCGACAGGTTGTGAATAATAGTGCGGCTTGTCAGCTTCTCATCAACTGCTGAATTATTCTGAGCATAATTGCAGCAGTACACTGGTTTTATAGAAATTTTGTGATTCATGAAGGTTTGACTCATATAGGGCCCTAGTCGGGCAACTTAAAGAAAGAACACCGCGGGTCAACAAGTCTGGTAAAAAAGGGTGCTGCCTTGACAAAACAGATGTGCATAACAAACAGTACAAGAAAACTAAAAAAACTTTGCAGCAGAAGACCCCATACAGCTAAATTTTACCTGCTCTTAAAAAGTCTTAAAGTAGAAAGGAAGATGTCATTATGCAGGCTAAATGAACAAAGCAAGAAACAATTTTGAAATAGTAAGCAATGCTATGCACATCACAGAATGAGGTCATTCACTTGGGACCAAGCACAAGGAATCGTATTGCATTCTTCTGCAAAGCCAAAAAAAAGCCCATAAAGCAGTGAACAGCTGCACATACAGTAACACGCAGAATAAACCACACGATACCGATAGCACGTTTTACATAGCTACAGTCTTCATAAAGCCCCAACCAGATGACAAAGCAACAGTGTGAAGCAGTGCAGTCAATCAAGGCCATACAGCAAAAGAATCAAGATACTGATTGAAGTGTCAAACACAAATGCTACAAAAGGCTAGCTATTCCAACGCATGCAAATTTCACCTTTGAAAAACAAGAAAAACAGCGTCAATGAAAAAATCAATGTATATGATTAACATAGCTTACCACATAGCATCAATGAAAAAATCAATGTGCATGATTAAAACAACTATCACACAATGTCCACCATAATTGCATTTTGTTCTTCATATGATGGCAAATTAATTATTTCACAATGACTCACCTCCGTTCCGGAGAACTTTTGATCTCTGCGTAACAAGATGGGTTGTGATTCACCATATTTTGCACCAAAAATAATGGCATCATTTTCTGGATTTTGCATTTTTAATTGAGCATAATGTTTTTCAACCAGTAATCTTCATTTATCAAAGCTGAGCATGAGATGCTTATTTTGTTTAATTCTCCAAGTCACAAAGTCACTTTACAAACAGACATGCAACATCTCAGTGACACTGGTACAGACTTTCTTCCAAAAGTATGCAACATTTCCCGAACGTAATAACAGCCCTAAAACATGCCCCACAGCCATTAAACCTCCCTGCTTCTCCACCCCTTTTTCATGGAGTGCCTGGCTTGTCTTAAAAAGCTGGAAGATCAGCTGGCACTTGTTCGTCAGGTCCCACATCGTTCCTGGTGCTTGATTTTGAGTGATGAAATATTGATTCCAATTATAATACTGCTAAGTGCTCACCGCAAGATTACACAGATCAGAGGTTGCATTTGATTGCTGTACGTAGTCACATGTCCTGTATGTGCCACGACTGAAATAGGAATCTCATTCAGAGCTTAACTTAAACTGTTCCACCAATGTACGCCAATGTTTTCTGCTGCACAACTCGAGCTCAAAAAAAAGAAACCTGGTGCCCCTCAGCATCAGTAACACCTGTAGAGGCCAGAATGTAGCAATCCACAATTCCCGTTATTGCCTACATCCCTCTCCTTTTTCAAGGCACTCATCATTTCTGTGAACAAAATTATACTGTTTACAAAACGAGTCCACTAAACAAAATTTTTCTTGTGAGCGCGAGCCCATATTCTTCGTCTAGATCCCTGTAACTAAAACAATTACATCAAAACCATTTTCATCCCACTTTGTACATAAACACATTGCATTGAGATCACTATACATGCAATTTTTCAGGTTATGAGCATCAAGCAATGGAGTCAAGGATTTCAGGCATGGCTTTCTCCTCTGGAATGTTGTACAGCTTGGCTTATAAATGATGGCCTGCAAAATAACGGAGAGCAAAGGAGTGTCACAGAAATGACACAAGCAGCAGCACTTGTGTGCTTTTTTGTAAATGGCAATGTACAGAGCAGTAGCGAGCATTCCAAAAAAACATGACAACAAATTTTGTCGTTTTTTCTTCCCTAGGCACAAAATGTGAAAGGATATGGTCAGAAAAAAGAAGTGCAACTGGTATTGTGTATTAGAGTATGAACAATTATTTGAAACTAATGTTTTCTACCAGCTAAGACACAATGTAAATAGTGTTATATCTAACACAGCTGGTCTGGATAGTTCTGTAGGCAAAGGCAGATGGATTTCTGTGAACCTAACTCTGCACGTGCATATATGATGGTATGGTTCTGAACAAGTTCTCACGGATAGATTGCTTTCGAAGGTTCTTCCTCAGGCAGGATGTATACTTTGTCCTGGTAATACTAGTCCTCATAACTGCAAATTCAAAGCGAGTGTAGTAGCCAAAGCAGAAGTCTAAAGCCACAAGTGAATTGTTCATATGCTTTGTGAATACAGCACATAAACTGCAGTAGGCACTCGTGTGTTTGAAAGTTATCTGGTTGTGTTTATGGCTTAATGCAAGTACAAAGCCAGATAGTGCTACTGGGGATGTGAAATTAGATGCTTTCAATAGTAAGACACCTGTGAAGTATGGGTTGGAAGCATTTTGAAAGGTTAATGCTTGGCAGCTTGTAGTACCGGGACTCCATTTGTCTGTGATATCAAGCAGAGCAAGACAGAATAAGTATGCAAAAACCCAAATGCTAATAGTGGAGGTGCCTATGGCATCTATATATCCAATAATCAGATTGGCTCAAGTGCTAAGAATTGGACTTGTTGGTTACGGGCTATATTCAAAACAGAGCAAGGACGGGGTGCAGCGAGGAGCCACGAGTGCCGAGTATCAACTAGTTTTCTTCCTAGAAGCTCAGACCACACGTTATATAGGTTTGGCAAGCTAAGAACAACAAAAAAATAATTCCAAAAACTGCATCATGAATGAGGAAATGGCACGTGCCAAGTTCTGCTACTGACAAGATCCCAAAGGGGAAGACACAAAGAGCTAGAAAACGAGTGTAAACAAGAATGAACAAAAATTCATGACCAGTGTATAAGACAGCTAAAATCTAATGACAATGCAGGCATCACAAACATGATGACGATATCAGAGGGAGCCACAAAACTAGCAAAACAAGTGTAAACAAGTAACAAAACATAACAGTGTAAAAGGCAGCTAAAATTTAGCGGCACGGCGTGCGTCGTAAATCCGATGTTCTAGTAATGCAATTTCCTGGGGAAACAGGGCAACAGACAGTCGGCTAATAAATGTTCTTCCTTCTTAATCATGAATGCTTCCCATATACATGCCAAACCTAAGTATGTTTCTGAGCTTTCTGGAAAAAAACTAGTTAACAGTCAGCGCTCACGGTGCCTCCTTACTGTGTCCTGTCCTTGCGCTGTTTCAAATATGATAGACTGACATCCCAGAGTTGATTGCAATGGCAGATTGCCCAACTTCAACAGCCACAGGTAACAGCAGTTATTTGCGGAGGTGTGTATAGAAGAGAGAAATGCACTGGGTACCAGGCAGGAATTGTTCTGCTACTGCAGCCGAGGTACATTTTATGATAGTATGAAAAGGGCACAGATGACAGGGCTGATTTGCATGCTTGAAAGTTTGTTTTAGTGCCTGTACCAAGTTCCAAGAGCAGACCCAGAATGGTATTGCATATACTTCAGTAGGCTTTTCCTGCCTGTCATATTAACAATGCACCTGGTTGTATTGAACACCACAGAAAACTCACTCCTTCACTGGATGTGGGATTAGGATTCCAAAATAATGCACACACTCAAGAATAAAGCAAGCACAATGTCTTTTGCCAGCACCCAAGATCACCAGGCCAAAATTCACCCCAGACACGCAACTGATTCAGTACTTAGGAGAATGGGCGAACAATTTTGTTGTCTCAGCCCTACAGTTTCGCAACCCCTGTTTATTGCGGGAGATTCAGGTGATCTTGGCTGCAAAAAAACTGTCAATCCGTAAAGCTCAACAAAGCCAGAAGCGAAAGCGATGAACAGAACAGAAATGCCACAAACGGTCGTAAACCTATGCTCCAAAATGGCCTGCACCCCGTATATAAATGCTGCCAAGTCAAGACCCATTGTATTCGTCACAAATTATCCGGAAGGATTCTGATGTACCTAACATGGCACATAGTCATCAGAAATTCAGAGCAACAGATACAGTTTGAAAAAATATGAACCAGAGGATATCATCTGCACAGTTTGCCTGCAGTTATATATAGAGGTTGTTCCTCCAGCAACCAGCACTCCACCTGCGAATACATTTGATTTGCCTGCTAAATGACACACAAAAAAGCATAACATGAACAATGGAAAGCCTCAATTACACAAAAACAGTTAAATACTGTAGCCACTTATACATGAAAGTGTGGAAGGCAATCCACATTTACTGGATGTCCCGGTAGCTGCGACCGGTAAGCCGGCGGAGCGGGCTGTCCACACTGCAGGCTAGGCCAGTTCCCGAAAGCGTTCTGTGTTGCACGAACGAGAGCCTCTTCTTCATCAGCGCCGCTACAGATGCTTCCCCCTTAGTGCGATGTGTGAGAAAATAAAAAATAAAAACGCTATGTACAAGTTTCATGTCAGGGGAGGTCGTGTCAGAAGTCAGGAAGGCTGTCGGGTGGAAGAAACGACCTCGAGGAGACAAAAAGTGATGATAACGGGAGGAACAGGTGGGAAAGGTCATAAAGGAATGGGAAGCGAGCTAGGCGTGCTGCAGTCGTAACGTGAACTGGTGAGGATGGCACAGGGGTTAGACCTAGCAAGGAAACGCCAGTGCGAGAATGTACCCGCACCATTATTTACAGGCGATATGTGGTGTGTGTTGGCCTAGTGGGTGCAGGCGAACGTATGGCATGCGGAAACTGCCGCCATAGGAGGGGATGCCTCAACCGCTGGTGACGGTGAAGCGACAGCGCATGGCACTGGGCTGGAGATCTGCTGCGTGGGACTCGGGCTGCCATGCAGGGAAGTGGTCGATAAGGAGCAGCGGCTTTATGCAAAATTGAGCTCACTATGGCATTGGGACGGGTGACTGGGGGCACAAGAAGAAATTCCAGGGTGTAGCTGTCGAAATGGGAAGGATAGGGTCGGGCTGTCTTGTCTGTTGCGGAGGCACAGGGACTAGTGAATGCACCAGGTGGGCAGGGATACGTGGCAGGCGTGTCGGGTGGCGCGTTAGGCATATGACAAGGCCCTGGGGTGGCATGCATGCGTGCCTCGCGGCAGGAATGACAGTTGTGCTCACTGTGGTTGGGCTTGAGGTAGCAGGCTAACTTGGGACCAGAAGCAAGTCCGGGCCCGATTCAAGAGAGGGTGCTGCCGGTGATGGCTTATGGGCAGGCGCCCCAACTGGGAAGCAGGGCTGGGTACAAGGTGCTGGGTAGGAAGTAGGGGCCATTGCAGCAAACTTGGGAGAGACCTGGGTGTAGTACAAGGCACAGGGCACTTGCAAACCGCAGGTGGAGGTACATACGATGGCGGCGATAGTGGAGAGACCGGTGTGTCGAGGGCCGCCGTCGTAGGAACGGGCGACGGGGAAGGCGAAACAGCTCGGGTAGGGAATGCAGCCAAGGGTGGTTGGTCGAGTGGCGCCGCAGCTTCTGAGTTGGGAACAGGAGCGCAGAGAGCAGGCAGGAGCTCCAAGCCAAAATATGCCATCAGGCCCTTCTTGAAGTCAGCGCACATGTCTAGGCCAGGAGGCGGCAACCGCAGCTTTGCCAGGAGACCGGGTGGCATGCTGATAGTGCAGCTGGCTGGCTGGACACATGGTGGACATCAAAGTGCAAGTCCAGCAGCGACAGCCACAAAACAAGGTCCTTGGCATAAAACGCAGGCAGGCCAGGCAGCCGAGGAATGCAGGAGCGCTGATACGGCTGAAAGAGCTCACCGGATCTGATGGTAGGCACGAACTTGGTGGCGAGAAGCTGCCGAAAACCGGGAGTGAAGAGCGGGCGAGCAGCGGCAAAGCCAAGTGGAGGGACAGGACGGGCAGGAGTGCAGAGCCAGTGGCGGTGGCATTGCATGCGTCAAAGCTGTCATCCGGCGTCACGAGATGTGGAATGTGATCCACATTTATTGGGTGACCCGGTAGCTGCGGCCGATGAGCTGGCGGAGCGTGCTGAACGTTCCTGGCCAGGCCGGTTGCCGGAAAGCATTCTGTGTTGCACAAGCGAGAGCTTCTTCATCAGCGCCACTGGCAATGCCTGCGCTGCTGCAAAGAGAATATTTAGTTTGATCGAGGGGCATCATGGCCCCTTAATGCCTCAGAAGCAGCTATTAAAATGCAGAAATACTTTTCATCTTGGCAAAAAACTATGGCATGAGAGACAACACCCATACATAAGAGACTGCTGGTGTGATGCACCTAGGCAATGCTGATGCAACTTTAGATGCAGACTCCTGGCTAAGGTAAAAAACAAATCCACTGCATCAAGCAAGTGCCAAGGGCCAGCAGAGTGCACCCTAAAATGCAGATCACACATATTGTGGCAGCTGCCCATCTTATCAGCACGCACAGCATTATACATCTCAAAGCAAAGCTAA
Source organism: Amblyomma americanum (assembly GCF_052857255.1). Classification (NCBI taxonomy): domain Eukaryota; kingdom Metazoa; phylum Arthropoda; class Arachnida; order Ixodida; family Ixodidae; genus Amblyomma; species Amblyomma americanum. The sequence goes on along the minus strand of NC_135505.1, from coordinate 108,454,901 downwards.
CCTTGTGGATGTGATCTCAGAGATAAATCCAAAGTTACAGTTGATAATATAGTCAGGGGTGCAAGGAAGTTCTGACGTCAAAAACTAAACTAGAGAGTGCATTCTCTACATTGTGGGTACACAGGCCACTCAATGCTCTTGGGTTTACTTCCCTGCAATGTCGTCCTCCCTAGTTACCTTAATTGACAAGGGAGGACACCTTCATTGCAGTGACCCTAGCGCCGACAGACGGAGAGGCTGTTATGTGCACTGGGGACACAGTGCTCTCTTTTTTCCTCAACGACTCGTCTCATGCAGACATGGCATGCCAGAACAGCTCTAAACAATGGTAGAGCAGAAGTCCGCCCTAATTAGCCCTGCAGCATTGATAAGACTGATAATCAAGTTGGCAGCTGAGCAGCTCCCCATGGATACTGCATTAGGTATGACATGTACAAGCATAACAGTTGTCTAGAGCCACAAGTTATTGTACCATAAAAGCAAGCAGATTTTATGCATAAATGCAGATTTATGAAAGCCTCGGAGAAACCATTAGGAAGCTAAATCTTCAAGAGATCTTGATCTTAAAGCTTACAAGACTACCTAACTTGATATTGCTGAGTTTGTATTACCACGATGAACTGCACTCTGTATATCATTTGTGACACATAAAAGCTGTTTAATTTTGGCATAAAGAAATATTAGATGTTATTAGCTGTGTGTTAAACTCACAAATAAGGCCTATGCAAGTTGAAATCTATATTAAAACATCAGGGTACAAATCTAATGCAAAGAGCATCAGAGTAGCAATTAGCATTCATGACCATTAATTTGGATCTTTGCTGTCACAGATATTTGTGTTTCTGAAAACTATGATGATATTGCCAACCATAGAGGATATGGGAAGCTGTGAAACAAAATTTGAACATTGCTACATTATCGCTGATGACTTACCAGAAATATTAAATACTATCCCACAGCCTTACTTATCATGACTCATCAGACGGTGGTAATGCTTCCTGGCCACATACGTAGCTATCGGGGATGAAGGGGCACCCCCAACACTACAGTTGTTTGCCACACCGCTGCCAGAAAGGCAGCCTACTTTGCGACACTGCGTGCTCACAAAAAATTTTGACTTCCAAAAACATATCACTGTATCAATATGTGGCAGATTACGCTGTGTCATCCGGCCGCACTAGCCAGATCCATGGGGTATAACATGAAGCGAACTGCAATACAGGTGCTTCTTCCCGTGCCAATAACAGCGTAACTCGAAGCATGGTGTCACAAAATGGGATACCAACGAAAACATCTAGTACAAGAGATACATGTCTTACAGAACAGTGGATATTGAAGCACAGTTGGCTGGTGCCACTTATTTTAGCAAACTTGACACCAATCATGGGTTTTATCAGGTGCTACTAGACGAACAACTGTCTAAAATCTGCACCTTCAGTAAACTGTACAGGCTTTGGCTTAAGTCTTGCATCAGAAATATTTAAAACGGAAATCAGTTAAGCACTAGATAGCCTGCCTGGCAGGAGAGTATATAAAGACGACGTATTGACCTGGTACGCAACAAAGGCCAAGTATGACGGTAATTTGAGGGCAGTGCTTAAGGCGAATCATGAAGCTGGTTTCACCCTGAAAAAACAGAAGTGCATCTTTGGTGTTCAAGAAGACAAATTTCTAGGAGATGCAACCACAAGGAAAGGAACTAAGACGTATGAAAATCTCAGTGTGTTTTTTATGTTCCACCCACATCACCCAAGTATGACGTGCAAAGGTTGGGAGCAATGAGTTTCTTCAGGAAGTACATTCCTTGCCTGCAGGAAAAGACGAAAGCTCTGGAGGATTTAACCCGACAGAACTTCGCTCTTAGAGGCGAACAACATGGCCGTGGAGGATAAAAAAAAGTTTGTGAAACCGAGACTCCTATACTCCGTTTCATTCAAAGCCGGCAATGCTGCAAAAGCTAGTCCGCCTATTCACGCAGGCTAATTTCGCGCCCAAAAAGTTGTTTGACATACAGCCAAAGTGAAGACAAGCAAATCTCATTGGGACAAACCTTAAGTGCCGTGGCTGGCACCTCCTGGAATTTGTGTTACCTCTTGCCACAATTTCGCCCTGCGACTCATCCAGCAAAAACTGCATGAGACAATATGATAAGAGGCTTTCAGGGCGAATCGCTCCAACTCATTATGTGCCCGAAAAGTAGTTCCCTCGGTGAAAATAATAGCCAGAAGTCCTGAACACTCCAAGTTTTGACCATGATTTTCAATGCTAGCACTTCGTTATATACCACTCTTAGTTCTCATTTTCGAAGTTTCGAGAAGAATAAATGATATGTGGCGGAGTATGGTTTGACGAACACACTAATTCCGCAGGCTCCGCAGCGTTGCCTGTTATGTATGAAACGGAGCAAAAAATGCATGAAAAAAAATGTGAACAAAAGATTCAAGGCGTGAATACAGACCTGGTAAGAATGAAATCCGAAAGGAAGCACTATATAGAAATTCAAGGGTCAGTACCCATGTACATGAGGCTAGATCAGGTTGCATTAGAACCAGGCAATACATTGAAGCAAGTACAAACAGGGAGACAATTGTGCATCCAACAGGAGCAGTGCAGAAAACATTGAACATGTTCTGGTAGACTTTAAAGCCAAACAGATACCTTAGAGAACACAGCCTTCCAGTATCCTTGGAATTCACAGACAGTGGAAGCAAAATTAACAGGTGATGTGAAAGCAGGATGGAGAAATTCCACAAAACGTCACAGAAATTGAGAAAGAACACAGCTTAGAACATGAAAAAAAGCCATGAATAACAAAAAAAAGCAGCAGGATTCAGTCTGAAAAAAGGAAGGGGCAGTACAAAACAAAAGAATTCACCACTTTAACTTGCTAGGCATGGTGGCACTCGCCACCGGTGTGATATAAAGAGGATGCAATAGTTATCTATCTAGGGGAGATTCTTGGTGTGTGGTACAAACACACATCCCTCAATACACTGTTTTACTGGATAGGAGCATCAAGCTATGCGTCTGCATAACTGGCTGCAGTTCCTCTGGAATGGTCGTCCCCTGGCTACTGGTATTCCTTCAATGCCTGAAAAACGAAGAACGCAAAAAACAGCATTTTTCAATACAGTAAGTAGTCACGAATTTTAAAGTAAACCATTTAGCCCAATCTAAGAGTAGCATGCACTTTTTATTCCTGTATAGTGGCTATTGAGATGCGGAAAAAAGATTGTACCTGTATTACATATTCTAGTTCATTGTACCTACATGTCCTGCAAGCATGAATGAGACGACTTCCTATATAAAAAAAAGTCTGGTGACATGCCGTAACTAGAAGCTGTATGTACTAGTTTTCGCCGCAAACAGGTACCGCCATCGGGATATGGTTCACCACCTTCCACAAGTCACGATAACCCACCACGAACAAGGTTATCCCACATACCGTCAAAGAATTCATAAAGCAGTACCCCTTTCACGGCAAAACTATAGATTGCGAAAGGACTAAGTGTTGCATTTGCTTTGCGATTACGGACACAGCAGAACGCAGGCATACCAGAATTGTGAACAGCGCGATCTCTACCAACGTGCTGTCTTTGCTATAGCGTGCTACAAGAGAAATAAGGCGTGGAAAGCTCACTAAAGACCGAGTCAGTGAGATGGTCAAGGCTGAAGACACACACCTAATGATTTTACATATATTAACACCAATTACAACTCTTCAGCCTATTGCATCCACTTGGCTACTGATGCAAGTGTTAAAAGTAGCAGATTTAAAGGAATAACTCCGGCAGGCTTCAACGAAGCAACTTTGTCTGCTTTTGTGGTTATACGCTTCTGCTGCATTCATGTTACTGGTAAACACATTAACAAGCCCGAATATTTCAAGAATGTGTGGCGACATTTGTGCAGGCACATACAAAAACGGATCGCGTCTCCACTAGCACACAATGCAAGTGACGTTCACCGGGTCGAACACATTTCCCCTTGGTCTGTAGTCTTATAGATTTTCTTCTGCAAAGCTTCTTTTTCTCAAAGACTGACAAGACACAAAAACCGAACATGTAAACAACAGATTGAGGAACTGGCACAGCTGGCACCGCGAAAAATTTATGCGATCGTTGGTGCCGCCCTCAATGCAGCTTGCGCTATCATACGTCTCCCTGCATGGTTGGCGTGGGCACGTGTAAACGCAAACAAACATTATCAAGACCCTGTAGACAACCATAAATAAGTATTAATGAGGCAGAAAAGCATGATCTGTGCACAAGGTGTAGTTGACTGCAAACCTTCCAGCGCGATCGAAAGGAAAACCGAATTTCGAAACCTGTTGGTTTCGATATCGCACCCGATAGAGCGCTGCAATGATGGATTTTATATCCAAATTTTGAATTGGGCTTAACTTGCACGTGCGATGGTTTATTCATCGCCACTGCAGACTGACTGCAAGAATAGAAACCGTATCTGGAGACACTACTCCACTGTGTTCAAACTTGTTGAGTAGTACGTATAGTACTAGTAGTAGTGTTTTAATAAAGTAATAATAAAAAAGAAGGATAAGATTTTTGCTAGCCCCAGCATCTGCCACCGGTACAAAAGCACCTCCGCTGGGGCAAAGAAAATAAAGGATAGCAGGTTGAACAGAGACTGCCTGCTATCGTTTATTTCCGCTGCCTTGTCGAGGCTAATTTTTATTTGCTGTAAGTGCAGTACTATAGAATGCGTCCAGCGTGGTGCCAAAACATGCAGCGCATGTCACGCATATCCTGAACTCTTTGCATGGTGAGGGCCTTCATTACAAGGAGCTGTCATCACGCAAAGAGTTTGTCTGGACTTGTTTTCGGAAACCGCAATTAAGTACGCAGCTATATGCAAAGATCATTATTTGGAGGTACGTGTTAACATTCTACTTCTGCAGCTGTAATGCATTTCGGCGCATTTGTTGTGGAGTTAAGGAGGTCTTACCCTAGGGTGCGAGCAATTCCTCTGTACCTTTTCCCGCAACATACAGCAACTTCCGTATTTATCTGCCGGATTAAAAAAAAAAATCTGGGTGCGTGTTATTGTCAAGAAGAGGACTTTCCAAGCCCTATTCATACATGTTGCTTTAGTATCCTCAAGTTATATTGCATTAACTGGGTTCACGATCGAGAAGCATATAAACTTCATTACCAGCTGAATTATTTGCCTTGTCAGTTATGAATTCCTAGTTACGTTCACAAATATTAACTAAACATGGACTCAGAAACGTCGCGAGAAGTTTGTACCCATTAATGGTGCTATATGGATGCCCGTAAACATTATTTTGATGGCATTCTGAAACCTTACGATGGCGTACCTTAGACAATGTTGCAGTATAACGTCATGATTTGTTGCTAACGTCACATGGAAGTTTACAGCAGTAATTGAGGCAACAATTCCATGGTATTTGGGGAGCTATATATATGAGACAGTTACTGCCCAATTTCCATTCCTCAAAACCCAATTTTCAAAAACCGATTTTCATTTCGCTGCCTAGGGTACGTACGTACGACCTCCTTTGCCCCATAACGAAGCGTACGTCGATCCAAAGGATCTCGTTGCATAACATACGTACGTCACCTCGCGTTTTGGGAAAACAAGTGCGGATAGGAGCCGTATTTTAAAACTCTACGCATGTAACAAAGTCCCTGACCTCCCCGGCTCATGCAAAGAGTTCAAGATACACGTGACATGCGTTGCAAGTGGTGGCACCGAGCTGGACGCATTCTAATACTGTGCATTAAGCAATAAAGAAATAGGCCAGAATGAGTCGTTGGAGTGTAGTTTGAAAGTGTGGAGAGCTACTTCCGACTATGGTTTCTATTCGCGCAGTATGCAGTGGCGACGAGTGAAAGATCGCACGTACAAGTTAAAAATATTACCAAATTCCGATATTAAATTCATGAATTGCGCTTCATCGAGGTGCGTCTCGCATGCGAAGCGAGCGGACGCGTTTTTAGCTCTTCTTTGGACGCTAGGCCTAAGACTTTACGGCGCTGCGGGGCCTCCCAATGGAGGCCACAGGCACCGAGAACGAGCGACAGCCTGCGTTCGGCGGTGACAATGAGCAACGCAGGGCAGGCCACTCACGCTCACGGTTACGAGCGACATCTAGGGCAAGATCGTACAGAACCGCGCGGAGGATGCAGGCCGAGATCGCTGATCTGCGGGACACGGTCAGCTGCCTGACGGCAGCGCTCATCACCACCTCGGCGAACCTCGAGTCCGTCATCAGGGCCTTGGACGTATCGCCGACGGACCCACGCGTTCTAGCTCTCAGGGACGCCAAGGCGCTTGCTGGCCAGACAAAGGACACCATGGCGGCTCCCTCTCCGCCATTGCCACCTCTCGGCCACCCCTGCACCTCCCGCCGCCAAGCCTACTCCTGGCAAACCGGCTGTGATGACCGCTCACCCTGATGCTGCTGATGCAGGCTCACCACAGACACCTGCAGCCGAGGGGAACACGTCTTTTCCGATGGACGAGTCGTCTGTTCTCCGGAAACAGCGCCGCTCAACGGGGTCCAAGGAGACCAGCGGGGACATCGCGGTGGCCAAGCGGGAAGCACGAGGTCCCCCTCTCTTCCTCTGCGTCTTCAAAAGCGTTCGCGCATCCCGCGGTAGTTCAGGATGGTAAACAATGAGAATTTTCAACAATGAACTCAATTGCGAGGCAGGCATGTACATTATTATCGAGGGCCCATGTTCGCAGATCGCGCTCGAGAGACGATGTTGAGGTGCCCGCAGGAAACACGTTTGATGCATTTGCTTCCTGATCGCTGCAAACAAGAAATGATACACTCTCCGCTTCAGATGTGTTGAGCTCAGCTCCACTCACGTCTGAAGAGTCACAACGGTTGCTGACTGCGCGCTCGTGAAAGTCGCTGCCAGTAGAGAATTGGTCAGCTGAAGATGCTGAATTCTTTTGCAGAAAACACCCAACACTTGAAACTCCAAGAAATCCGTAAGGTGACACGGACGTGTTCTCAGGTTCTGTAAATACTGCTGTTGCAATGTCGTTAGCTGACCCACTATTATTAGTGCCCTCATCCCGGTCGCTCGCGTCGACAAGTCTTCCAGCTCTTTCTGGATGGCATTGGCTATTCTCCGTCGCCTTTGCCGCTTGCTGACCTCGGTGAGTGAGTACTTCACCCTCTTCATGTTACTCTTGAAGAGTATGCTCCACCATAACGCGTCAGTATAGAAAAATGAGTGCACGCTACCTCGCGCCACCAAAACAAAGAAAGCCGCCACTGGTGCAGCACAAGTGAAGAAATGTCCGCATAAGGCACTCACCGTCACAGTCACTTGCCGGCACAGTTCCATTATGGACAAGCATTCGGGAAGAATACTTGGCTATTCGCTAACGAAGGATTCAGCTTTCAGTGGTGCTAAACCGTGCGTTGTTACTGGTCGTCGCTTTTATTATCCATTGATCTCCATTGAGGATGCCGCTGGCGATTAGGCTGACTACCTTACTGACGTACGCCAATACTGCCACGCATTAACTGATTTTCTATGTAAACTTATTAGAAAGTATATCTTATACAGAAACATGGCACTATTAAATCTAGGTGCTCAGTACTGCTTCAAAGCGAAAAACTTTATTCTTTATAAAATTAAATTTTAAACAGGTTTTGTTTTCTCATGACCTCACAAAATTGAACTTGGACACATTTCACAGTGGTTAGGGCGCTCGACTACTGATTCGGAGTTCCCGGGTTCGAACCCGACCGCGGCGGCTGCGTTTTTATGGAGGAAAAACGCTAAGGCGCTCGTGTGCTGTGCGATGTCAGTGCACGTTAAAGATCCCCAGGTGGTCGAAATTATTCCGGAGCCCTCCACTACGGCACCTATTCTTCCTTTCTTTCACTCCCTCCTTTATCCCTTCCCTTACGGCGCGGTTCAGGTGTCCATAGATATATGAGACAGATACTGCGCCATTTCCTTTCCCCCAAAACTAATTATTATTATTATTAATTTCACAGGCCCGGACGGGTCTACCAAATGAATCACCCTTCTCAGTGTGGTTGCCGCAAGCTAGTTCAAGGCTATTTGGTCACGCTGTTAAAAACGATTAAAAACAAGTAAGGTACTTAACAATCAAACTGAGTAAAGAGGGTGAAAGATACGCGAAGTGACAATGCAGATGACCCAACAGACAACAACAGTATAAAAGAACTATGAAAACGCGATAAAATCATGATGTTGAAAGCACAAATTCTAAGCTCGCAAAACGTGCCAACGTAATCTTAGCCTGCCAGTCTGCCCTGGAAAAATCATCAGGCTCAACGTTTCCGCGCAGCTGGTTATACGCTCCACCTCATCACTGCAGCGTGTGAAAGCCCATTACAGAAGTTATAAAGGACGTAAAAAGAAAAACGAAAAGAACAAGAAAAAGCTGCTGCAGGTAATGCCTTACATAGAGCGCGTATCCCACAACATCAACAAAAAAGTGGTGAACCGATATGGTTTCAGGGTGTTTTTTTCGGCACCGATTAAGCTGAGCAGCGTCTGCCCTTTGATGTCGACAGAAAAGAAAACCAGGCCATAATGCTATACCAGACACGAAAAGAAGTTCACAAAGTGCGGTTGAGGCCTTGTCTACAAAATTCCCCTCACATGCGGTAGAGTTTACATTGGGCAGACTGGTAGGTGTCTTAATGAACGGGCACGTGAACACAACTTGGCAGTGAAGAACAATATGGGAGATCATCTGGCACATCATTGTAAGAACTGTAAAAGGAAGGGTAAGGACAAGAAAAAAATGTTTTGCATTCGTTTTGTGCAACACTACCTTTTTGTTTAAATCAAGAGATAAGACGGAAAAGGAGATGGTCGAAGCCAATACGTCGTAAAAAATGGTGAAAAATGTGTCAGCCCTCCATTTCGCTTTCACTGAGTGAAATCACGTTTTTACAAGTCCGCCTATTATTGTATCACTTCTGTCCTAATTTTGTTCGTAAGATGTACTTCAAGGCTGGAAATGTAGATATATCTGGTTTTATGCACACCTTTACATTTGTTCTTTGTTGCTTTCATGTCAATGTTGTTTTTCCATACCTCATTCCACTCTATTACTGGTTTTAATTTTCACCTTTATACTCTTGTTCTTTGTTGTTTCCATGCTCTCATGCTGGTTTTTCCATATGTCACACCATGATTTCATCGCGTTTTTAGTTTTTTTAGTACTCTTATTGTTGTCTGTTGGGTCACCTGCATTGTCATTTCGCATATTTTTCACCCTTTTTACTCAGGTTGATTGTTAGGTTCCTTACTTGTTTTTAATCGTTTTCTCGACATGGAGTGTCTGGGGACATGCTGACTGAATGCTCTGTGGTTTGTCGGCCCTTCTGCAACATAAAATCTGATCAATGTGATCTGGATTTTAAACGGGTCTTGTGTGAATGAGCGATGGTTATGCGCCTAGGTTCATCCCTTATATAGTGTTTGCTTTTCGGTCTCGTATAAAGAGTTGTAAATCTGCGCCTGTATGGCAGTTTTTGTTCCTGTTCTTCTGATGTCTCACTCGCGCAGTACTAACCTTTTTCTGAGATTAAGAAGTTTATGGGGATACAGTAGATGCAGCTAGCGAAGGATAGGGTTAATTGGAGAGACATAGAAGAAACCTTTGCCCTGCAGTGACGATGATGATGGCCTCTGGTTGAATGGGAGGGCGTAGTCAGGCTGATGATGATTATCTGACCTGTGGTATCTATTTTCTCACTTCCCTAAAAGGAGGAATGTGCTATGAAGTCTCCAACTACCAGATTAGGCTCCGGAAATTGCTCTACAAGTAGGACGTTCTTCAGGACTAGTTGGTTCATAGCTCAAGAAATGTTAAAACTGCGCAAAAGACAAAGACATAAGCAACGAAGAACACATAAAACACCACGGGCATAGACTGCCAACTGTTAATTCATGAAAATGCGTTGCAGTCCACATCAAGCGAAAACCCAAGCATGTGACCGCCTCGTCACTCGCACATGTTCAGATGAAACAGAGGTCAGACCACAGCTGAAGAACCGTGTACTACTGCTGGATACTAAAGACCAATATAAAAAAATAGAAACTTGAGCCCAAGGCACACTGCGCGTGCATAAAAAAGAACAAAAGGGCAACAATAAGTGAGCACGACAAAGATGGAAAGAAAGCAAATGTCATTCAACAATTAACCTGTGTAAGGGCAAAAAGTGAGGGAATAAAAACATGGAGGCAAAAAACAGGAACAGACAACCAGATTAAAAGCCTAAAATCAACAGTCAGCCACAGTAAAGGTGAAAATGACGAAGTTAAAAACGTGAATTGCAAAAATGGAAAAACTGGCATGAAAAAAGGCAGAATGGGCGCGAGTGTATACACAAAAAACCATGGTAAAAAACGTTTAAACAGCCGATGACTCGTGTGCAGTTTCATCCCTGGAAGAATGAACAGTTCGAAAAAACACAAGATTTTCCAAAAAGTTCTGATGAAAAGCAATTTCCTCTGGGAACAGCGAAACAGAGGGGGTACCTACACTCATGTTACTGGATTTTCTTATGTGGAACACGTCCACGACTTCCATTTCTGTCTGGTCTTTTGACAAGGGCAAAAGTGAGGGCAAGAAAATGATTCCCTGCAAGCCGCTGTTTGAAAACACAACCTTTCTGTTCAGATCGAGGGACCAGAGAGAAAGGGAAGTCGTGGAAGCGTTGCACATAGGAAAATCTAGTAACATGTGTGTCAGTATACCCCCTCTGTTTCGCTGTTACCAGAGCAAATTGCTTTTCTTGGGGGCTTTTCGTAAAATCTTGTCTTTCTTCGTAATGTGTTCATCTTCCAGGGATAAAACTGTTCACGAGTCATTGGGTGTTTGAACATATTTTTACATTGGATTTTGTTCCCACAATCGCGCCCATTCTGCCTTTTTCATGCCAGTTTTTCCATTTTTGCAATTCACGTTTTTAACGTCGGCATTTTCGCATTTACTCTGGTTGTCTGTTGCTTTATTTTTTGCCTTCATGTTTTTATTCTCACTTTTCGCCTTTACACCGGTTAACTGACATTTGCCTTCTTTCCATCTTTGTCATGCTCACTTATTGTTTCCCTTTTTTGTTCATTTTTAAACAATCACAGTGTGCCATTAGGTCTAGTTTTTATTTTTTTATATTGGTCTTTAGTATCCAGCAGTATTGCGCGGTTATGCAGCTGTGCTCTCACCTCTATATCACCTAAACATGTGCGAGTGACAAGGCAGTCACATGCTTGGGTTTTCGGTTGATGTTGACTGCATTGCATTTTCATGAATAAACAGTTGGCAGTCTATGCCCGCGGTGTTTTGTGTGTTCCTCGTTGCTTAAGTCCTTGTATTTTGCGCAGTTTTAACATTTATTGCGCTCTACATGGTTTTGTAATTCCCTGTGAGATACTTTCAGGTCTGGCTCGAAGTATATGGAGCACACTGTTATGGTTTTATATCTAAGCAGCGTGGCTGCTACAGCCCAAAATCTAGTTTTTGTACTTCACGAGCTGCAGCTCCACTTTGTGCTAAAATAGCAACTTCGCTTGAAAGCCTGCTTTCGATCGCGGTGGAAAACCTTGTATTTCTTTAGCACATTTGTGCGGTGGGGACCTGGGTTCGTTTCTTGTGTGCAAACGGCGACAGGAGAAAGTGAAGCAGATTTCTTGTTTTTTGTTGCTTAACTTACCTAAAAGTACGTGTTTGTTGGCCCTGTGACTTGGAGCCTCCCATTTTTGGCCAATCCGACAATCCGACGTGGATGGTACAAAGCTGCTTTGAGACGTGTCCATCACCACTTCAGAGGTGCTAGAAAACCGTGCTGAAGGCACACAGACATTTGAGTGCAACCTCTACCTTTGGGAAGTGGCCTTGAGGCCCGCTGTCCCGGATGTCTGCACAGCCTGCTTTGGGGTTGGCGGTGTAGTGTTAGCTGCTCCACCTGGGGGTGCGGATGGCTCTGCCATACGCTCGCTGCATGCGGTCTGGCCAGATGCTGAAGCCTTGTGTGGTGTGCCGCGCCCACGCACCACATCGGCGAAGTTTGCTTTTGCAGTGAAGGAGAATGTGTTTGTGGTTAGAGCAAACCGCCTTCTTGCTTCCTTGAATGAAATGCATTTAGTAGTTTTCAGTGTCATTATTTTTCTTTCTTCTATGATGCCCTGGACTATGCAGCATGGTCTCTGCCACAGTTCGTGCAGCGCGTGGCGGTGTCACATTCATCAGATGGATAATCTTTTGAAGTGCATTTTGTGCAGGTTTCGTGGCCGTGACAATTCCTAGCCATGGCCAAACCTCTGGAAATTGAAACATCTGCACAGGTTGGGTACATATATAGTCCTGTATTTATTTTCATGTAGCCCACTTCAGTGTTTTCAGGCAATCTGGTATTAAATGTCAGGATCAGGTGTTTGTTGTCAATTTCCTTGTTATCCTTCCGGATCGTGATCCAGTAAATATCTATTGAATCTTGGTCATTAAGTCCTTCAGGCATCTCTTAGAGAGATGGACAAAATCGATTTCGAGATTACATCTCGGAGAGTTTAGATATCGGTGGGGAGTCACGGAGACAGGGATGTCCCCTATGGACACAATGTTTGAGAATTTTGAGTACTGCACAGTGTCTCGCAGTTCAAGCAGTAAGTCACTGCTGGCCATTTTTGATATCTTGTCGCCAAGGCTCAAAGCATCTGTCAAGCACTTTGTGACTAGGAATGGGGATATGGTTCTTGGTTCTTTTTCTTCTGCTTCGCTATAAATGAAATGAAATTTGGGGAATGTTACCTTTCTTTTCTGAAAAATGTCACCTGCTTCGTTCCACCTTCTTTTCAGAGAGCGATAGTTTTTTTGCAAAGTTGGAGACATACGTTGTTGTTAGTGGCTATTTATTAATAAATTAACAATGGAAGAAAAAGATGTTGCTATCCGCGGCATCTGCCATCGGAACCTGAAGCACCTGAGTTGCGACTAGTGATAATAGAAGGACAGGGAGGGGAAGGAAGGGGGAGTGATAGTAAGAAATAATAGAGTTTGGGGGTAATATACACTATGTACAAATAAATAATATGTAAATAAATGCGAGATGCTGTGCTGCGCATGATAGGAGTACTCAGTGCAGGGTGTGCAAATGCTTGGGGGGGGGGGGAGGGGAACGGCCGGTCGCGGCCCACGCGATGTCTTCCACGCCGGAACAGATGGGTTGCCCTGCGCCAGGCCGAACGTCGCGCGCGACCATTGTCTGCGTGTGGGGAAATCGACTCTCGCACACTCTCTCCCATGGCCGTCGCGCGCCGACCGCTCAGAGTAAATATGTATATGCCGCGTTCTTGCTGAGTCCTACCACTAAAGAGAAAAAAAGAAAGGTATGGCAGAAACACACGCTTTCGGCTCACTCTACAAAAAAAAAAAAACTGGAGCGGGGGTGCCCAGCTGTGAAGCATCCAAAGGTAGCACACGTGGAGCGTTCTGTCACTGCGGGTAGTTACCTGGCGCGGAACAGATGGGACGTCAAGCCCGTCTGTTCGAAGTATACACAGAGGCTCACCAGAGTTCACTCACGTGTGCGCGCACTGCCCTGCGGCCACAGGAGTGCCGATACACTGTCCGGGATAGGGAGCCATACAAACATTAAGTTTCTCGGTCGTGCTGCCAGCCCCCCACCATGGAGCCCAAATAGGGGACGGGACAGGAATTTGTAAACAAGTCCTGCCCATGCCAGGTGTACACCGCGGCTATAACCAAATATGTTGAAACTCAGGGTACTTGGCTGTGCAGGTTAACCGTCGCCGCCAGGAAAAAAGAAAAAACCAAGTGAGTAGGAGACAGGAGCGTTGTGAGAATGGGATAGGAGAGTGAAAGATGGAGGGGAGGGCAGGAAAAGGTGGCTACCGATTTCCTCCGGCCGACTCAGGCCGGAGGTGAAGCTGGAGCCAAAGTGGTGCATTGCCATCGCCAAGGGGCCTTAAAGGTCGAAACGCCCGGCATCAGCTCAACCACCAAGATCCCCTTTTCCTTGGACACAACGCTGCCACGCATGTCTAAACATGGGTGCTCGGGTGCATGGTGGCGCACTGCTCCCCATCATACCCCTGCTGGGGTGTGTCTGCAGATGCTTCTGCAGGGGGAAAGGATGAAGACAGCGGATGAGCGTGAGGATCTGCTGCATTTGGGAAAGAGCAGGTTGTCGAGGGTGGATGTAGTTAAACGTAGTTTTCTGTAACCTTGGAGAAGACGAAGCTAGTGGTATAAAGAAAGAAAGGAAGTAAAAGAAGATGTTTTCAGATGTTTAGGGGAATCCCCCCAAGGTTTGAATGAAAACATCTTAGACGGAAGTCCGTCTGGTTGGGTTCTTGAGATAGTCGAGAAAACTGACGCCAACCAATTATTTTAACTTAACCCAACGTTTCGGGACCTCCTCGGTCCCTCCTTTGGGGGTGACTAAATTGTGCCAGCAGCAGCGGGTTGCTGCCTTCACTCTCCATTTGCTAGCACGTGGCACAGTCGACTAACGTATGCAAAGAGGAGCATTCCTGGAGTCCTATTCATTGCCTCCCTTGTGAGCCGGATGTGCCATGACTCCACATGTCACCTCTTAAACAGGTTTGGCTCCACAGCCAAGACGCTCACCTCCTCGAAGGCTATCCAGTGGTCGGCGCGCTCGCAGTGTTCGGCGAGGAGGTTTGATTCTGAATTCATTAGGCGGATGCCATTTTTTTGTTGCCTTATTCTTTGGTGGAAAACCTAATAATAATAATAAAGGTTCGTACGGCTCGAATTAGACACGACAGGAGAACAGAAACAAACACGACAACACAGGCGCAGACTTCCAACTGTTTATTTGCGACTGAAAGGCAAACGCTATATAAGGGATGAGCCTTATCACATAACCATCATTGTCATTCACACATGTCCTGAGTAAAATCTAGACCACATTGATCAAATTGTTATGTTGCAGCAGGGCCAATAAACGACACAAAGTACTCTGTCAACATGCCCGCAGACACTCGATGTCAAGAAAATGAAAAAGGTAAGGAACCTGACAATAAACTTGAGTAAAAAGGGTGAAAAATATGCGAAATGAGAATGCAGGTGATCCAACAGACAACAAAAGTAAAAACTATGAAAACGAGACAAAATCATGGTGTGACATATAGAAAAATCGGCATGAGAGCATGAAAACAACAAAGAACACGTGTAAAGTTGAATAAAAGCAGGTAAAGGAGTGGAATGAGGTGTGGAAAAACAAGCATGACATGGCCGGCGACAAAGAACAAGTGTAAAGGTGAGCATAAAGTCTGAAAAACTACATTTTTGGCTTTAATGTACATACATCCAGGAACAAAATTAGGGAAAATGAAACAATTTTATATGTGGCCTTCTAAAAACGTGATTTCACTCACTGAAAGTAGAATAGGCAGAGTGCTGACACATTTTGCCCCATTTTTTATGATGTGATAGGCTTCAACCACCTCCCTTTCCGTCTTATCTCTCGAGTTAAACAAAAAGTTGGTGTTGTGCAAAACTGAATTGCAAAGTACTTTATCCTTGCCTTTGCCCTTTCCTTTACAGTTCTTATAATGATGTGCCAGATGACTTCAACAATTTGATAAATGTGGTCTAGATTTTACTCAGGACATTTGTGAATGACAATGATGGTTATGTGGTAAGGCTCATCCCTTATATAGAGTTTGCCTTTAGGTTTCGAATAAACAGTTGGAAGTCTGCGCCTGTGTTGTCGTGTTTGTTCCTGTTCTCCTGTCGTGTCCAATTCGCGCAGAACTAATCCTTCTTTATGCAGTGAACCAACTAGCCCGCAAAAACGTTCTACTTCGTTCTACTAATAATAATAAGGGCATTGGCATCCACCTAAGCGCAGCCATACGGCTACAACGGAAAGCTAGCTGTATACAACTTTCTCAGAAACGTCGTAGTTAAAGAAAGGGTCTTCCCGGTCCGGGGTTCGAACCCGGGACTACTACTTCACAGGAGCAGTCGTTCTACCAACTAAGCTAAGTGGGACGGCAAGCTTATGGTATGCCAAGAGCGAATTGATCAGTAACTCGGAAGTGGGAACAGTGAACGTCAAATATTTAGGGGAATCCCCTAAGGTGGAGTAGATTTGTAATAAGGAAGTAATTACTCATTGACTGTAGAGCTTTCCTTTGTAGCCGTATGGCTGTGCTCGGGTGGATGCCAATGAGTAATTAATTACACCCTTATTACAAATCTACTCCACCTTGGGGGATTCTCCTAGACATTTAACCATCACTGTTCCCACTTCTAGTTATTGATCAATTCGCTCTCGCCCTACCATAAGTTTGCCGTCCCGGTTAGCTCAGTTGGCAGAGCGACTGCTCCGGTGAAGAGGTGCTCCCGGGTTCGAACCCCGGACCAGGACGAATTTTTCTCTAAATACAAACTTTCTGAGAAAGCTGTATAAATCTCCTTTGTAGCCGTATGACTGCGCTTGGGTGGATGCCAATGAGTAATAACTCTCTTATTATAAAAGAAGATGTGTTCTAATGTCTCTGCTGGTTGGGCTGGTTGCACAGCCCCGGCCGAACATTCATTCAGCGGTGTAGGTGCTGCCAAACAACCAATGCAGAGGCGGAGAAAGAAGCGAGCGGAGGTGTCCTTTCACGCCACGTTCTGTAATGAGGTGGGAAAAAGAAAAGGCTATGCGGGGATCAGGATGGGAGAGGGAGAGATGTTTGCAGATGAATCGACGAGTGTCGTCAAGGAAGGATGCAGAGAGACCAGGCGGCTGTGCATCCGTTGCCTCGTGCAAGGAGCTGTTAGAGCGCACGGGTTGCTTGGCGGAATTCAGCAGTAGATGAAGAGGGGGTAGTCTCACATTTTAGTTTGGAGTCTACGAGTAGGCCTTGGTACTGGACTTTACTATGCCAGGGAATGGAGGCGCTGTGAAGATGGAGGTTGGGAAAGTCGTTTTGAGCAGCATGACAAGGGTGGACAATGATGGCCTCGGATTCGGCTGTAGACTGAGATACCGAGAGAGTCAAAGTCTTGAGAGACAGCAGTATGGATTAGAGTACAATATTAAGCTAATGGTAAACTGCAAATTAGAAAAAAATTGAGAAAAAATGTGGATTAGGGTGGGGCATATAATCCAAAGAATAGAGAACTGTTAGTCCGTTCAGCTAACATAATAGATTTCAAGTTAATTAAACTAGCGAGGGACACCCGAAACTCATATGCAGATGTTAGCAAATGAGCTGGGATTGTTGGCTGTGGCTGGTGCATGGTGCAAGGATAATTGCAAATCACTGGGAGAGCCCTTTGTTCTTCACAGTACCTAATGCAGGCAATCATGATGAAATCTAGAAGAGTGCGGTGAGGGGCTAGCTGTACGACATTATGGGAACAATGAAAAACTGCACAAAGAGGACGGGAAAAAGAAGTCGCTGGTGTCATGTGGTTCTCTCTTGTCCTGTCTTTTTTGCGCAGTTATTCAGTGTAATCATGATGAACCGAAAACTCGGTTTCGAAAGTATTTCAACTGCACTGCCCACTGCAGTGCAGTTGAAATATACTGAGTGGAAGCCTTTTTGCCCACTTGAATCCATGCCAGGGTTTCATTGTGGACAGAGTGAAAAGACACAGATGGAAGGAACACCGGACTAGCAGTCCTTCACGCCCCTATCGCCGAGCTCGACAGGGTCCGACTTCGCCCCTACCCTGATGGTCGCCGTTCAGTTTGACAGAAAATCTTTTATGCAGCCGAATGTCTTTCGGCCACACCTAGTCTTGTTCAGACTCTGCAACACTCGCGTGCGACATGTCAAACGCTCCCTTCAGGTCGAAGGCGAGTATCCCGCGCGGCGCGTGCCTCGTTGCCGGCTTGACGACCAGTTCTTGGAGTTGGATCATCACGTCTTGGGCGCTGAGATGTTGCCTGAAGCCGTACATCATCCCCGGCATCTGATCCGTTTCTTCGAGTTGCTTCTGCAGCCGGCGAAGGACCATGCGCTCCATCACTTTCCCCACGCAGGACGTGAAGATGGACCGCATGTTGTCTATCGCGAGGGCTTTGCCGGGCTTTGGAATAAAGCGGACCTCGGCGTCCTTTCATTCCTTCGGCAACCACATTCTTGAGGTTGACGAAGCTTCAGGGCGATGCTGGCAGGTGTGTGCCTTACACAGTTTTATCTCGTCCCCATTTTATGTTGTATCGACGCCCGAAGGAAAAGGGCGCAAAAATAAGAGAAGACACCGGGCAGGGAGCCCAACCTCCAGTAACGGCGTACAAAACCAGAGAGCATTTATTTTAGGTAAGCGGCTTATATACCCTCCGCCAGGGGAGCACACAATGCTGTTTGCACAGAATGAGTTTAACAGGTTGCCAACACGCAACACGGAAAAAGCTACACCTGAGAACACCACAACGAGGGCTCGAACTTCACGCCAGAACTAATGAAGAAGGTTAGCCGCTTTTTGTCAGTAAGGCAGTTACTAACAATGCCATACCATCCTACGTGTAATAGGCTTGTAGAACGGTTCAACGGCACTCTCAAAAGTATGATCAATAAAATGTTCCAGGAGTGACCTACCGACTGGGATAGGTATCTCCCAGCTGTTTCGTATGCTTACCGCGAAGTACCGCAAATGAATCTTGGTTTCTCGCCTTTCGAGATGTTATATGGGAGAATCGTTAGAAGTCGATACTCAAGGAGCTGTGGGCTAACAAAGGGATTGCACCAGATCTCAAGACACGTATGTTCTTGAGTTGCGGAACAGGTTGAAAGAGACATGCAGGCTTGCAGGGGAGAATTGTTAGAAGTCGAGTTGCAATACTCAAGGAGCTGTGGGCTAATAAAGAGATTGCTCCAGATCTCAAGACACGTACGTTCTTGAGTAGCGGGACAGGTTGAAAGAGACATGCAGGCTTGCACATCAAGGCCTGGAAAGGGCGCGAATGCTATAAGAGATATTATGAGAAGAAAGCCATTCACAGAAATCTGAATTCGGGCTATAGAGTTCTTGCCCTGCTACCCATAGATCATAATAAGTTACTGATGCAATGGAAGGGCCCGTACCGACGTGTGACGCGGAACGAAAAGGGCGTGGATTATGAGTCTGCATGGATTATGAGTTATTGATAGATGACACTAAGAAGGTTTTCAATGTAAATATGGTGAAGAAATACGAAAAAGGGGGTTCCCTATGACAGTACGCCCCCAAGGTAGCATGCTCGGTAGTGGCAGAGGAGACAGGTGATGTTGCCGAGCTGCACACGTGCAGTGGGAGAAAAGTGTATAGGTTGGGATGAGACACTTATGAAGCCCAATCTGAATGAAGACAGCGGTCTCAGCTCTACTCCAAATCAAGGGGTAGGAGTTTTCAGATGTGCCAAGCAAAACCGAGGTCACATGCTGGAAATTAGGCCTCCCTACAGAAAGAGCAAACTAAACGGCTCTAGTTATCTCTGGAATGTATCTTTTTGGTGTTGTTGATTTGTAGTTGTTGTCGTGCTAGGTATCTCTGGGATGCATCTTGTTGCTGTTGTTGTTACGTGCTTACACAAGGGAGTGTGTTGTGGACATCAACATGTTTATTAAGAACTCTGCATGGACAACGGCAGTGGTGTGTTAATGTTAAACGAGAGCAATTTGGTGTACTGCTTTAGCGATGTGCTTTTGATGTACGTGTGTTGTACATCTGCAGTGTGTTGTGTGCTGGGTCCAGAATTGCCACAGAATTAAGATGGTTGGCTGGAAGGCTTGAAGATGAGGATGACGTGAGCAGTTCTTCACGGAAAAACTCTTGAGAGGGGGCCCTACTTATCTTTGTCACAGATCTCCAAGGAGGACACTCGGACCAAAAGAATGGACTAGACGACAAGTGTACCCACAGACACACATTTAATACACCCTACGTGACACAAACGCTAGCGCCGCCGCGGTGGCTGAGTGGTTATGGCGCTCGGCTGCTGGCCCGAAAGACGCGGGTTCGATCTCGGCCGTGGCAGTCGAATTTCAATGGAGGCGAAATTCTAGAGACCCGTGTACTGTGCGATGTCAGTGCACGTTAAAGAACCCCAGGTGGTCGAAATTCCCGGAGCCCTTAACTACGGTGTCTCTCAAAGCCTGAGTCGCTGTGGGATGTTAAACCCCCATAAACCAAACCAACCAAACAAACGCTAGCACACAAAACTAACGAAACTAACACAAAACACAGACTATATATACACACGACCCGGGAACACTCCTACCAGTGTCTACTACTAGTGTTCTACTGTTAGCGGTTGGCGTTCGTGCTCACGGTTGGTTCGGTGCGGATGCGATGTTACATGGGTCCAGTAGCCAGCGTCGAGATGGCGTTCGACGTGCAGAGGCTGGCGTCGCTGGCTGCGTCGTACAAGCTCCTGGTCCAAACGCCCATGGAGGTGATGCCGCTGTTGTTGGCGTTGGGGGCACCACGCGGTTGGGTGGCAACAGCACAGGAGACACTTCTGGCCGTAGCAGGTGGTAGCGTCCTTCGTTGACTCCCCGGAACGGGCTCAGGAACGGCAGGAAGTCCACGGTGCAAAGCCGTAGAACGCGAGCTCACCAGAGCAGTAGCCGGAGTCACTCTCTTCCATCCGAAGTGTCCCTGACCCGCCGGAGCCTCTGCTTCTCTGTTCCCCCCCCCCACTCTGTGCCTCACTTTCCCTCGCCCTTTTATACCCTTTGCATTAGTCCACGTAATCGTTGTCGCCGTCTTCTCCTTCTCTTCTCCACCAATCATCTCTTCCCTCCTCACTGAATACTTCTTCATCTACTTTAGTCTTCGGTTAATCCGCGTCATCCTTATCGCCATCCTCTTCGTCTTCTTCAAGCCTCTTTCTTTCATACTTTTATTTCAGACTCCCCATTATATGTGACACGGACGGTGAGCAAACTGCTCACTGTAGCAAGAGGCAGGTAAATTAATGATTGGTCGCTCGGGAAGTGCAACCTAGGCCACACAAAGCCTGCCGCTGGGAGCACCAACCATCGCAGGGCAGTGGCGCATTTCTTAGCCGCTGCACCACTAAGTCAGGAGAGAAGTGAGGTTTATCGTTCATGTGGGTCAAACGTCCCAAAGTGACTCGGGCTATGAGGGGCGTTATAGTGAAGGGCTTCAGAAATTCCGACTACCTGGGGTCCTTTAACATGAACTGACATCACACAGTGCATGGGCCTCGAGCATTTCATCTCCATCGAAATGAGACTGCTGCAGCCAGGATTGAACTCGCTCCTTTAAAGTCGGCAACCGAGCGCCACAACCATTGAGCAACCACGGTGGCCTCAGAGGGGTATGAGGACTTGAATGTAAAGTAGACAATGACTTTCTGTATATATGGGAAATTGGGAATTAACCTAATATGCCCTATCACGCCACACCCTTATGGCAGAGATTAAGTGTGCCCTCCCATTTTTTTTCAAATGTGTGTTTCTTGCAATTTCTTAGCCTCTCACAAGCTTAAACGGCTATGCAAGTCTTAACCAACAAAGGGTGCAGAGTTGGCAGGTTGTACTGGAAGTTCCATTGGGAACAAGTTGGGTTAGGTCACTTTAGCAACCCTTAACTAGGCATTGCTCAAGTTTCCACCACTTTGAGGTGATAGTGAAAGCTGCCCCCAGGTTCCAAGTGCACAATTACCAAATTTGAAATTTGAGTAAATGCAGCTGATAAAGTTTGCAATTAGCACTAATTAGGAGTGAGCTCCAAGTACACCCAATTGAGAGCAGCTCTAATCAGGCCACTTTCAAATCGATCCAATAGGAGCTTTTAACTCTTTGATGTACAGCATTAGAGTTTGCAAGAAATGTTGGAACAGAAACTGTTTCCAGATATACCGAAGAAATGATGAAATAGGCCTCTGTCATCCACTGGACTCCACTTGGTAGATGGTGATAGCATTTCAAGATCGACATTTCAAGTATGCATTGCAAGTGATTGGTTTTATTTAATGTATTGCCATTTTAATTTCTATTTGGAGCATTTATTAGTTTCAAAACTCACAGTGAAGAATTTGCCATTTAAAAAGTGGTATTTTTTTCTGTTAGTGCATAGTTACATAAACTGTAATGCTTTATGCACTTAAATACCATTACACAAATAACAAAAAGCTGTCCTCTGTACATCTCCTTAAAGCATTGTGGATGTGGACACGACTTCCACCTTTGACTTCCAGGCTATTACCGTTCTCACCCTCCCTGTCAAGTTTGTGGCACCATCCATAAACCTGCCATCTCCCACTATCTAAATCTGCTGACCTATTTAACACTCGTTCGTCTCAAACTGGAATAAGCATGCGCGGTTTGGGACCTTCACCACTCAAATCTTTCTCTCACCATTGAATCTGTTCAAAATCGTGTGGCAAGATTCATCACGCAAATTATTCTTTTTTTTATTCAAGCATCACCAAACTGAAATCAGAACCTAATCTTCAATCCCTTGTTTCACGCTGTGAAATTGCCAGACTTTCTCACGAATTTTATCACTCGCCACAAGGAAGTTCAGTTATCAGTCCAGCTGACCACATTTCTGACTGCATTAATCATGACAAAGCTCTTTACCCACCATCCCCACATACTACTGTGCATATTGTTTCTTTCCCCAGACACCCAAGAGCGGAATTGCCTTCCTGCTGATTGGTTTACCACACTAATAAAATCGAATTCAATGTGTACACTGAAAAAAAATCAACGTGCTGTAATAGCCCACCCCTCATGCATACCCCAAGAGAGGCATTTGAGGTATCAATAAATAAACAAATATCTAAATAAATACTCTTCCAGCTACAGCGAAATGTGTTTGTAAACAATAAGCAAAAATGGGCATCGCGGCGTTTTTGGGTGGGACGAGTGAAACGATTTTATTTTTGCAGCTTGCTATCTTTTCAAATGGTCACGAATGATGCAATTTACCGTTCAGAATGTGTCAATAGGTTAATGTAGAAATGGCACACCAATTTACACCAAACTTCATTGTCACAGACGAAGAAAAATACTTCAGTGGATGTTCAAAGTGACGCGACCGCAAACGTGGACAACGCGCCCTAATGCAAAAAGTATCAGTCGCGTTTTCTGCCCACCATGCAGATTTTCTTTCAAGTGGGGAGGCTAGTGCGGTATGAAATGTGTTTACTGCTTGCAGGTGTTGAGAGCATTGTACAACAAGCATAAAGATAGTCGATGGAGATGCATCTCCAAAGAAGTGCAGCTGACCAAGCAATGAAGACTGCAGATGGTCGCAAAGAACCGCCACTATACTGGACAGATAAACACAGGGCGCTATGAGAAGTGCTTAAAGCCACGGAGAGTCTTGGAGGGTCTTAGGCCCCCTATCAACATTGAAAAGAACGTCCATGCTAGAATGTAGACTGCATAAACCCGCAGCAAGAAACCATTTTTTATGTTTATTTTCGGTGGGGGACTGAACATTTCGTCACTATCATTTTCAAAATCATTGGCCCCAACTTCTGAACACGTTAACTGCACACCGGCACAGACATATAGGCTCCACATATTAAAGCTGAGTTCAGTACTGGAAATGTCGAATTTTCTTCTGCCCATTGTCACAGAACAACTGTTTTTACCTGTTTCACAGGTTATGAACTAAAGAATAGTTCTCTGAAGCGTATATTCTCAGAGCTAAACATTTTATTCATGTCAAATGATCAGTTAGAAAAGGCAAGCAAATACTGCAGCGTTTTCAGTCATGTAGCAGCTATGAGGCGCTATGCGAATAAAATATGCTCAGATCAGAATATTTTTGCATAATTTTTTTGTGCATAACTGCTGTTTTTGTAGTGATCGTGATTTATGCACATAAAAAAGATTGGTATTTTCAGGAGATTTAATTGGTACCTGAAGGAGAGATTGTACTGCAAGTCAGCATTCAGAATCATCATCATCGGGAGCAGAAGCCTGACTAAGCCCACTGCAGGCAAAAGGTTTTTCCAATGTCTCTTCAATTAACCCTGCCTTTTGCCAGCCGCAAACTTCTTAATCTCATCCAACCACATCAGCTTTTGCTGCATCCTGCTATGCTTGCCTTCTCTTGGAATCCATTCCGTTACCCTTACGGAGCAGCGGTTGTCTTGCCTTCGCACTACATGCCCTGTCCAAGCCCATTTCTTCCTTTTGATTTCGTCGAGGACGTCATTAACACATGTTTGTTCCCTCAGCCATTCTGCCTGCTTCCGGTCTGTTAACGTTACACCTATAATTTTTCTTGCCATGATTCGCTGCGTTTTTCGCAATTTAAGTTGAACCCTTTTCGTTAGCCTTCACGTTTCTGCCCCATAGGTGATTGTCGGCAAGGTCCACGGATTCAGGGATAATGTTAAATTATAAGCCAGTTTTATGTCGATTTTCTTGTTTTCTGCTATGTAGAGCTCTGGCATGCGCTGTTAGTAAGCAATGACTGCACTGAGAAATATAGGTTTATCGCTTGATCGTGTGACAGATGTGCATGAGCGATGGTTGTGCCTACAAAGTGTGTCCCTCTGAAGCTAAAAGAATCAGTTGGTAGTCAGCACCGGTCTTGTAAGTAATTTCTCATCCTCCACGCCATCTTTGCACCATTTCTAATAGGTCAAGGATGAACCAGTTTTTTTATTGTAACGAATTCGCTGCATGACGTATTGAAAGAAGCACCCATAGATGGCGCCAGCTACACCAGGAGCGAATACTGAAAGCACAACAC
This sequence comes from Amblyomma americanum, assembly GCF_052857255.1. Taxonomy (NCBI): domain Eukaryota; kingdom Metazoa; phylum Arthropoda; class Arachnida; order Ixodida; family Ixodidae; genus Amblyomma; species Amblyomma americanum. Next base: position 108,430,190 of record NC_135505.1, on the reverse strand, counting down.
GTCACGCAGCCATGCGCACCTCTATGGGCGGCCGAACTGTTTGATATAAGCACATTGTCACGGACATTTCACTCCGGTATCCTTCTTTTGCTAAGTACTTGATTACCAGTAATCGATTACACAAGAACAGTTCCTGAGTTACCCGAAACATTACCGCTTGAAAAATTTATTCAGTTGATTACAAAACTACACAAAAATGTAATTAATTACAAGTAATAAATTACAAACAACTTTGGCCAACTGCACAGCACGTGGGAGTTTTTCAGTTTCACTTCCACACAAATTAGCCACTGCAGCAGAGATCAATCCCACAACTTTGGCATCAGCAGCTGAGTGCCAAAGCCACTGTGCCATTGCTCAGGGCTGATTGAAACGCCCAGCTCAGATTGCAGTGCAGAAGAAAGCTGGGGAAGGCTTCAATCTGTACAATACACAATGAATGTATTGGTGCTTTTCATATCTTGGAGCTCCATTTATGCTGATATTTTTCTCACATTTTATGACTTAGAAATTACCAAAATGGTTTGTTCTGAAAAATATGCATAATATCGAACCAGGTGTCTCAGCTAGGCCCACCGGCAATTTTAAAAGACAGGCACTATCACATAAGATACCTTTTGTGGCATAGTAATGCCAGTGTTGGCAGAGATCAGAAAACAGGCTAATGAATTCAACTTGTAAGCTGGTTACTTAATTTCTGATAGATAACTTTACAGCTAGCAATGTTAGGCACATGGTTGTAAATAAAATTTAGTAGTTGGCTGTTTGAAACAAAAATTTGTAGTTGGCTGTTAGTAATAGCCATGCATTTAGAGAGAAGCACTCTTGCGAAATGCCAGGGGGCCCATGCACTGAGCAACGTCAGTGTAGGTTTTGAACCCCCAGTGGTCACAATTATCTGGAGCCCTCCACTGCAGCGTCACTGATATCCTGAGCAGCTTTGGGATGTTACACACAATAAACCATACGAGTTAGCAGAATATTAGAAGCAATTGCTTTTGGCAGTGTGGTGCAAATATTCTGGCCATTTATTTATGTATTTATTTTATGACCACAAAAACCCAGGAAAAGGAATTACATTAGGAGTGGTTTGTACAAAAATTAAACTAAAACAAAAAAGACCATATTCTGCACAATGCCAACATCAAGATAATAAATACAAATTGTACATGGGCGAGCAACTCGCAAGATCAAAATGCAAATCATTCAAATGCTGCCATGGCTAAAAAAACTTAACAAAAAGATAAAGGTGCAGATAAGAACTGAATAACAAATTAGCAAACAATAAAACTCCATAGTAAAACACATAACAATAGATGAAGGTTAGAGCAGAAATATACCTGGAAGCTTAGGTAAGTCAGAAGATTTCAGTGTATCTTTGAACTTAACCAAATCTACTGCTTTATTTTATTTTTATTAGTTCACTAAAATAAATAAATAAAAATATTCTATGACTACAGCAGGATTGGGAAGGCCGTTCCAATCTTTTGCTGACCACATGAAGGACGACTGCATAAATGTTTGTTTTTGAGCACCTATTGACTGTCTTTGTGAAATCTAAGGTTTGACGAAATCTCGTCTGGTCGGGTGAATACATTGGCGAAAATAATGAAGCGCCGACCAAAAGGTGTTGTCAAGATGGAAGGACGTTTCGACTTCCACACGGAAGTCTTGTTCACTGATGGAAAAATTTCGCACACAAAGCTTAAGTACGTTGTGCTAATCGTCGCAGGCATCTAGCGTACGAGGGCGGTAGATTGCCGATGTTACGGTTGAGCATCTGATCTGTTGTCTGGATAAACAAAGACTCCAGATATTGGCGTGACATCGTTTTTCTCACGGCCGATAATTGCCGCTTCTTCCCAAGCGATATCATGCTTCGTGTTTTCAACGTGTTCAGCCAGTGCGTTGGAACAAGCCTTCTTTTTCTTGACATCATTCTTGTGCTCATTCAGCCGTCTTTCAAAGTTTCCGCTTTCACCTATGTAGGAGTGATCGCAGTCTGAGCAGGGGATTTTATAAATTACTCCGGGAAACTTTTCCTTTTTCAGCTTGTCCTTTACGGACACCAACTCGTGACGAAGCTTGCACGCAGGCACGTGAGCTATATGCACATCGTAGGTGCGAAAAACGCGGGCCAATGACTCGCTCACGCCTGGCACATAGGGTATTGCAGCTCGGGCACGGCAAGGTAGGCGAACGGGCTGAGCTGGTCTCGTTGTCTGCTGTATTACAGCGTTCAGGAAGTGCTGTGGGTAGCCACAATTGTTGAGCTCGCGAGTGAAAACTGCGAGTGTTTGCAATGGTGCTGAATAGTAAGTGAATAGTGAACGAGTGAATAGTAAAATTGATTAAACACGGCTAAAGTGGCCAATTACCCTTAATAAGGGTAAGCTGGATCGGTTTAGTTCGGTTAAGGCAGATTCACACAACGGTCCGTTCGCCCGTGGCCCACGCATCACGTGTTCATGCGCCACTGAAAACTGGCCTGCAACCTGAAAGCATCAAGCGGATATGGAGCAAAAGAGCAGACGACGCGGTGGGTGTACCCCTGTTGCCAGATTATTTTAAAGTGTTTGGCAAAGCTGGTCAAACTGGTTTTTCCTCCCGACCCATGACTGTGGTTGAATGATGCAAGTGCGGCCCTTTGTCCAATTCCTCAATGGCCTGGGTGGTGTTGCTAGCCCAGTCGATAGCTTTGTCATGGTAGCGAACGCAGTGCAGCTTGTCAAAACAGTGCGCCAGCTCAATGTCACTCAGCAAAATGCAGCAGCCGAAATACTGGCAGGAGCAGTGGTTGCCAGAGCTAGCACGCATGTCTGCAGCCCGTCGCTAATTCCCATGAGGGGAGAGGAACTTGAACTTCCTTGGTTGTCCAGTCCGCGGGCCGACAGCACGCCTCTCAATTTGGTGACGCACGAACACGTGATGCGTGTACCGCTGGCGAACGGTCCGTCGTGTGAACCAGTCTTTACACCAGTGTAGGATGAACAACTGGAACAGACAAATCTAGTGGCACAATTTTGGATGGTTTCAATGCTCTCATAAAGGTACTATTGATTTGGGTTTGTGGCTGCATATTCTAATTTAGAGTGTATTAATGTGGTGTAGGATTTCATTCACTAAGCGTTGAAGAAAGCCCAGGACTGGCTTGATGCTGAAGCGTGGTTAATGTGTGTTGGCTACGTAATATCGTTAGAAAGGCGTAATGCAAGATTCTTGTACGTTTCAGTAGCTTGCAAATGTGAGCCATAGAGAAAGTGCCTATGTGTGATTCAAATGTATCAACTTAGACTTAGTGAGGTTTAAGGACCATTTTTTAGACCAATTTCCTGCTGCTAGTAAGTCGCATTATATGCTAAGACTGTCTTCATGATAACTTATTTAGGCATAAACCATGCAGTCTGCAAACAGGCAAATATTATTATTTACGCACCGAGCGAGATAGTTAATGAAGATAAGAAACAAGAGGGGAAATCAGTAGACATCAATACACTGGCAGAACAAAGCAACAAGGCACTGCGGGCTCAGCAGCTATACTAGAAAACGATCGCTAATCTTCTTAGTAAAACTGATTTACAACTACACACCTGTGTGATAAAGGCGAATGGTGTCAAACTGTGCGGCATGGCTGTACAGGTGTTGAGCCCACATGGTGGTGCCCGATGAGCGTGGTCTTTTGTACACAGCGGCAATGCTGACGTCGTTGACCATGGCGCTTGCTTGTTGCTAGTGAATGAGGCAACAGTGATGCTGTATCTGTTGGCTCTCCCAGAAGACAACGGGCATACGCCCAGCTCAAACTAGATAATGTGACCACCGCAGGCAATCCCGGCCATTATGGTGACTGCTCTACCAAATTGTAGTACAACGGTAGCAACGATGACCTGTGCAACAAAGGCGAATGGTGTCAGACTGCGCGGCATGGCTGTAAAGCTGTCGAGCCCACAGGGCGATGCCTGATCATCGCCGGGCACTACGCGGTGCATCGTTAAAAAATTGCACAGCCATGGACTACACACAGATATACAAAAGCAGTAGTGTGAGAACAGTACTTTTTCAAAACTGAATCGAATGCTGTGTCTGTGTTCTTTCTTTCTTTCTGTGGTCCTGTGTTCTCATGCTGTTTCTTTCCAGCATCATGAACCAACTAGCCCAACAATCGTCTCTTTTGCAACAAATATTAAAACTGCAAACTTTTGCAAACAATCACACAAGAATAATAGAGTGAAACAGTGATAAGCTAGCGCTAGCGTTACAGCATGAAACCATACCTAATGCAAGTAATAGCTACAGTGCCAAAAGCCAACATCAGTCTCCACTAGGGGGTATGCAACACGTAATATTAACTGAATGACAATGGTGCTTTACTTCTGGAATTACTGTACATTTTGGCACTGGTGACGACACTTAATAAACTAGTACCTCAGCATGAGAAAGGCGGGAGCTATGTACGAGACACAGCCTCTGGAACCAGAGTTTCAAAACTAGGTTTGCTAACCTGCCTACACCTTGCCGTATCACCCAATGCTAAAGGAAGTGAATGAGCATTATGAATACTGCCACAGAACTGGACCCCATCTAGGTTCTGAAATGCCAACCTGCACAGAGCATTTGCAGCAGCATGCTATGTGGTGTTGGGAGTGCACCCTTTTTTGAAAGTTGTTGAAGGAGCCTTGTTCATAATAATTATAAGAAACATATGCACAATTTTTAGAACATATTCGATTCACTGCAAAATATTATAAGCATTTGCACCACTCCTGTCTAGAAGCTGATATAACTATTACCTTCAGCCAGCTTCAGATTTCCAATTCCAACCATGTATCTAAGGTTTAACAGTCGAAAATGAAACTATCAGGAAAACATGTTTTTCTGATGCCCGATACCAGTGGTGTTAATATAACAAAAATGATGTCCTTTAACTTAGAAAAGCCTGTACTTGAAAATTACTGCCAGCCTTTAGACTTAATATGCCTTACAATTATCAGCTACTGAGAGTAAAGCAAGAATATCTGTACAAGAATTGACAATGATTGTCAATATAAGCAAAACATCTACGGTGTATCAGTGAATTTACTATATTAGTTGTCAGAGATGTTTTGGCTTCGAGGATGTTATTTGGTAATTAACTGCTTACTTATTAACCACATTCTGTATGTTTATATAATAAGCACTCAGAAATGTGTTCAATGCCACTCTTATCGCCCCTTTATGTCGTAATTATATATTTTCAATTTTGCATTTTAGATTATCAAGTTTTCGATTTCGTTTTCGTCTTGTAGGAGTGCAGCATTTGCACAATTACAACATAGCTATGAGTATAACAGAAGTTTGATTCCATTTATGGTTTATGGGGGTTTAATGTCCCAAAGAGACTCGGGCTATGCGAGACGCTGTAGTGAAGGGCTCCAGAAATTTCAACCACCTTGGGTTCTTTAACGTGCACTGACGTCGAACAGTACATGGGCCTCTAGAATTTCACCTCCATCGAAATTCGACCGCCAGGGCCGGGATCGAACGCACGTCTTTCGGGCCAGCAGGAAAGCGCCGTAACCACTCAGCCACCGCTGCGGCTGTTTGATTCCATTTCAAAATAAAATCTTTGCATGAACACTCACCCTTAGTGTCATATAAAGGGGCTCTGAAACATCTTTCAAGGAAAGCCTATCAACTCACTCAATCACTGCATTGGGTTGTCATGAATACCTGAGCCAAATAGTACACTTCTACACGCAGCTGAGAACCCACAATCATGCACAAAAGTTGGCGAGCCCATTCCGGCGAAGTTTTCATGCTCGCACCCTCCTTCTCACTTGCACCTGTGTATATGTGTTGGGAGATGGCTCTTGACTATGTTCTTTCAGGTGTCAGGCAGCTACCATGGCTGTAGCGAATAATCCGCATAGCTCCGGTGGTGGTGAAGTGGCATCCTTTAACATCCCAGGCATACCGCAACCTTATTACTGCCCCTTTCAGAGCCCCTTTGAGAGAGTAGTTAAGAAACGTGTGCGACACAGTAAGGCACAGCAAAACTGTCCGCGCAGTGTCGCCGCATCTCTGCTTCTTGGAGCCACTGCCTCGTGTTTTGCGCTGCCCTACTTGCCTTTGCCCTTTTCTTCCCTTAACTAATTCTCTCACTGCATGCTTATTCTGTCTCCTTTCTGAGCGAGCCGCAACATGTACTATGTTCTTTAGTTTTTAGTGCGAAAGCACAACTTAACGAGGTCAAACCCTACCAAGAATCTTGAGGCTGCAGAAATAAAATAAATACTGCTGCGACTGCGTTTCGAACTCGCGACGGCACGAACAGATCACGTTTGCTGGCCACTGCACGATAGCACTATGCTAGCCCCTCAGCTGACCATGGCTCGTATTAAACTACAAGACACTGTAGGGCTCTGCAATGCACATCGTCGTCTTTATCAACTTCCATCTGTAGCGCAAACAGATCACATAACCTGGACCAGAGCTTAATCTGAGCCTAATACCGTCGCCAAACGTACCGACGACCCAGCAAAGCAAAACCGTGAGCCAAATGGGCTAAACGCATGTTTTTGCACGTCTTCTTGGTTTAACCAGGTTAAAAGTCACAACTTTTTCCTTTGCAGTGAGCGCCGCGCTTCGCCTCGCAATTCCAAGGCCTTGATAAAGTGGCCTTCTTCTTGTAGCTTCTGAGCTTGGTGGTGAAAGCCATCTGGTCGTTAAGGGTTTGCTAGACTGTTTCTCTCAGTAGCCTTTCCAAAGGACCGTAAACGATTGTTTTCTATGTGGAGGACTGTACAAGCCAGAATTTTTTTCAGATATTTGCTATTGGATAGATAGGCACTTCGTATATTCTAAAGCTTCTTTAAAATTGTTTCTTCTTGGATGCAATTGTTTCTTTGCAAGTTTTGTTCAACTGTTACCTAGTACCTAATGCCTGGATTTGGCAATAGGATTTATTTAAAATTTTTACAAAAGTTCAAAATGTTAAAAAATGAGTAGGCTTCTTTGTAAGTATTGCATGAAATTTTACAACTCTGTTCTTGGATTAAAAAATTTATAGTGAAAACCAAGAAAAACTGGAGCGACGCTTAAGCTTCGCCTTTAAGTGTAGAACGCGATCGAGAGTGTTACAAAGTGCTATGTCAGAGATTCGTAAATTGCGGGGAGGCCTCATACCTGTCCTGGTGCAGTCATGCGGTAGTCAGGGAATGCGCCACTGCCCCAGCAGGTGGCAGTATCAAACATAGCCAATGCGGCCTGTGCGACCCAGGTTGCTCTCCCTGCACTGCTGTGAGGCTTCCTTACAGGTCAGTTATAAGTGGTGGCTACCTGCCACGGCCACCAAGTTGCTGTGATAGCAGGTGCAGTGACCATTTATTTGCAGCAATGCACGAACTGGGAACACAGGATACTGTAGGGATATTTAACTGGTTTTGTACCGTGGAGAAATGCCCATAGTTTATCATGATAGCATTAAGGGTCCCATGTCGGGAAAAAAGCCTGCATTGTCTTTGGCCATTAGCGAAAATCTGCAAAGAAAACCGAGCAAGACAGAGATATCGCAGCTGAAATCCTGAGCCCTTGCTGTGCACCACACAAGGTAAAGATTGCATTGCAACCTTTACCCTGCCTACCTTGGCAGGTGGCATTGGATTGGAAAAAGTTTATTGTCAGCATTGAACCCTAGTGGGCACTATACTAGATTCCTTCTAGCCTATGGCTGTCGGCGACCTTGTGAGCCCACTCAGTGGCCTGGACTTGCATCAACGGGTCTGAGCTGGCCAGTACAGCCTCCCACTGCTGCAGAAAAGGGACTGGTAGTAGGTCCGCCGGTGGCAGCGCCTTTTTACAGCTCCATAGAATGTGGTCGTATCCGTTTATCTTGCCGTATTCTTTGCAAGTCAGATTGTAATGCGTAGGATACATGTGTGCTGGTCTCGACAGGCTATAGAAGGCTTGCAGCTGGAGCTGACGCCACGTTACCTCCTGGCTTTTGTCGAGCCTTTTGCCTTGTGGTGGACAGATCCTCCTTTCCAGTTTAAACTGATTGTGTAGTCGTTAAAAGTTATGAATGCAACTCTCATGAAATTTGGGGAATCAACCCAGCCCACTGCTCAGCTGACATAACCTCGAGCTGTACTGTAAGCCAACTCGTTTCCCTTGTTCCCCAAGTGTGGCGGCATACATATTAGTTCCACCTCTCTTTGGTCCCAGTCTTGATGTCTTAGGATTCATTCTCCCTCCTGGGATGCCATACCCAGCGTGAAATTGTTTATAGCCACCTTGGAGTCGCTAATTATGATGACTGCTTTGGTGCTGGCCATTGCCATGGCAATAGCCACCTCCTCCACTGTTCCTGGGTTCTTTGCTTTGACTGAACTGGTCATTAATGTTTCACCCGAGTCGTTCATGCCCATGACCACAAAGGAGTCCCCTCCTCATATTCCGCCGCGTCTACATAGGCTGTGTATTCTGAGCCTTCAAGCTTGCCTTCAAGGACCTTTGCTCTTGCTGTCCTCCTGCCTTCGTGAAAAGCACGGTGCAGGTTTTGGAATTGGTTTAATAGTAAGTAATTTTCTCACTTCTGTCGGTAACTTTCCTTGCACGTTTCTTTCCAGGATTCTATCATGTAGTCCTAGATTGGTCGGGACCTTCCTCTCCGGGGGTAAGGTTCCAAGCCTCCTTCTTTAATTGCACAAATATATGTGCCTCACATAGTTCCATGCTGGTGTTGTAGATCCCTAGTGTAAGAATTCTTTCTGTAGGGGTGCAGTAGGGCAGTCCAAAGGCTGCTTTATGTGCCTGTCTTATGATCCCATCTATTTTGTTCTTTTCCGCCAGCCCTAGCTTGAGGTAGGGGATGATGCATAGTATTCTGCTTATCAGAAAAGCCTGAACCATTCGGCTGAGATCTTTCTCTGACTCCCAGTCTTCTGTTAGCTATTTGCCTTATGAGCCTGGCTGTCATGTTAATTGTCGATGTAAGTCTGTTTATTGTCTCCGTGTTCTTTCTACTGTCCTGTATTATCAGTCCTAGGACCCTGATTTTGTCAACTGTGGCTACCTGTGTCTCATTTACCTGTACAAGACTAGAAACAGCCACCTGTCAGTGCAGTAACACTTCGTTTACCCACCACGTCATTCTGGCAGTTGGGGCATGAGGGCTCACCACCATCTATGAATGTAAAGTAGAGAATGACCAATTCTGCATATATGGGCATTAACCCACTAAAGATATGACGTCATACCCTTGAGACAGAGCTCGTGTCCCTTCGAATTGATGAACACTTTTTTCTGCACGTCTACTCGGTTTAAGTATGCTGAACCCTACCAATTTTTTTTTCAGTTGTTCCTGGGATTTGTTAGTCATGAACAAGTTTTTCATGCCATTGTAATGATCAATTATGCAGCATGAAAAACTGCAATTAAGAAGCAACACAGAAAAGACTGCAAAAGAACAGCGCATGCTGTTTGATCTTCATTGCTTTCATTTTTTCACATACCTGTGTCAATGATAAGTAAACTAGCCCAGACTAAGGTAGTAATGACAGTAATCACCGGCGCATTTTATTGCCCCTCTTAATATTCATCTACCTTTGAAGCTAGTAACATCGTTAATAGGCTATATCCTTCATCATCCTCATTTCTGCTGGGTGATTTTAATTTTTGTGAACATTACTTTGAATAGATAATTTTCTTACCTCATTACCCTTCACCGCCAAAGTTAAACAAATTCTAGAGACTGGTTCTGTTCATTCTTTAAGACAGTTGGTAACACATCCTGCTAAAGACACACGCAACAATGCAAACACCCTTTATTTCATCACAACAAATGAACCTAACCTTTACTCAGATATCACTTTTCTAACTGGTAAAAGTGATAGCTTGTTAATAAACCTAAACTCAGGGTGCTTTGACCCAAGCCAATAAAAAAAGAAAACTTCCTTTCGGTTTCATTAAAGACAACCTGACAGCTAAGTTTTACAGCCACACTGTCTGGAAAAACTAGAACATCTCCTACCATCTCATGTTAGATGACGTGCAAACTGGCTTCTGGTGTATACATGAATGCTTTAATACCTACTAAGCATTACTTCCTCTCTGAAACTTTGCCTGCCATGTTGAAAAATCATCACCATCATCAGCCTTACTACGCCCACTCCAAGACAAAGGCCTCTCCCATACCTGTCCATTTAACCCTGTCCTGTGTCAGGTGCAGCCACCCAATCCCTGCAAACTTCTTAATGTCATCCATTACTTCCATTAATCTTATTATTTGATCACGTTCTCCAAAATTTTCCACTGCTCCTCAGGCTGCAATGATACAATGTGACGTCACTGATCACTTTCCAGCGTTCCTTTATGCAATATCATCTCGTTGCACTAGCTACAGGTCAACAAACAAATCAATTTTTGATAGCGAAAAATACATTGAAACCACGTATAACATATCTTTTGTACATCGTTGGTCTCTCGAATCCTAAAGTGGCTGTTTACGAGCTGTTGAAAGTAATGCTATCAGCAATTAACAAATGCTCATCGCTTTCATTAATCCCCCCTCCCCCCTGAAACCACTGCCCATCACAAACCACTATACTTCAATTCCCCCGCCATCTCAATGCAAGAGAGAGTTTCATTTTTTTTACTGACCCTCATCTAACATTGCTCTATTATGTCGCCGAAACTTGCAATAAAATTTTGCATGGACGACTCACACTAATCAAGGCCCAAAGTTAATTCCCTATCCATTAATTATTATCCCTTTAGTAAGCATTTGTCTATAGGAATTTTAACTATGGCATCTCATCCTGAAGTAACACTTATCATATTAAACTCATGCTGTTAATAAAACTCCAAAAGCAATACGGATCAGAACCTCTTCTCCTCAAACAACACCCTCCAGCATTTTGTTCATGAATTTAAAGGTTCTTGGATAAATCAGCCCCGCTGCTTTTCACTGTAGGGTGAAGCCCTTTACAGAAAAGTATCAAGTGTTCAGCCGTTTCCTCCTCCTCTCTACACGCAACGCACAACGTGTCTACCTCGTGGTACCTGACTATTTTTTAGTCCACAAAACACCCGTCCTGGCCTCAAACAATAAAGAGCTTCCCCTACAGCTATCATAGATATTTTCTTTGGCAATTTCTTACTTAAAAATCTTGTATGTTCCCAGTGCTGATTTCATCAGCATCCCTGTTTTCCACAGAGCTCTCTCTGTTTCTTTAACCTTTTTCCTAACCGATAATTGCCGATTTGCCCCCTACTGCTGTCCAGATATTTGCTTGTCAATTTTCTAGTTCGCTTTCTCCATTTCGTGTCAACATTCCTTATATACCGGTATCTGAAAACTTTCCTAGCCCACTGCTTTTTCTCCATTTTTCTCAATCGCTCCTCAAATGCTATCTTACTGCTAGCTTCTCTGCTCTCGAAAGACGCCGATCCCATATTACCCTGTAACCCCTGATTTGATGTATTGCCATGTGCTCCCAAAGCTAGCCTCCCTACGCCACGTTTCATTTCTAGCCTTGCTTGAACATCTGGTCTCATTCACAGGACCGCATTGCTGAATGTCAGGCTAGGAACCATCACCCCTTTCTAGATCCCTCTTACCACTTTGTACCAACTGTAATTCCACAGTGCCTTATTTTTCATGACAGCTGCATTCCTATAGCTTTATTCATTACATATTTTTCATGCTCTGTCAGATACTCAGCACCGTTACTTATCCATACCCCAAGACACTTGTACTCATCCACTACTTCTAGTGTGAACTCCTGTATTCTATGCTCGCCACCCTCATCATTAAATATCATGACTGCAGATTTTTTCTTACTAAACTTGAAACCTAATCTATCTCCCTCTGTACCACATGTCTCTCAACTTCTGTAAATCTTCCTTGTTGTCAGCCATTAGCACTATAACATCGGCATATATTTGTCCCGGTAATGACTGTTTAATCCATTCTCCTTGCTTGAAAAAACAAAGGTTGAAGCCTAGTCCGCTCCTCCCTAGCTTGGTGTCTCCAACCCTTGCAGGTACAACCTAAACAACAAACAAGACAGAGGACATCCTTGCCTAAGCCCCCATTGTATATCTCTACAGGCTCTGATACATTTTTCCCCTATTTATAAGCACTCTGTTACCTTCATATATATCTTTTAAAAGATTAATTACTCCATCTTCCACATCCAATGTGCCCAGTATGCCCCACAGATACTCTTGAATAATGTTGTCGTAGGCTCCTTTAATATCCAGAAATGCTAGCCATAGGGGCCTGTATTCCTTTTCAGCAATCTTTATAAACTGTGCCAATCAAAATAGATTGTCCTCCAACCTCCTTTGTTTCTGGAACCCATTTTGTAGCTCCCCTAGCACACCCTCATTCTCCACCCAAGCCTGCAGTCTGTCCTTTATAATTTGCATCACCACCCTGTAAACCACAGATGTCACTGTTATGGGACGGTAGTTACTTACGTCAGCTTTGTCCCCCTTGCCTTATATATCATGTTCATTCTACTTAATCGCCATTCATCAGGGACTTTCCCATCCACTATCATTTTATTCACTACCTGTATTAATGTTTGCTTGGATTTTGGTCCTAACTTCTTTATCAAAATAATCGGGATACCATCTGGTCCTGTTGATGTGCCTCTAGGAACCTTCTTCTCTGCCCTTTCCCACTCTCCTTGCTCAAGTGAAGCTATTGCTGTAACCGGTCTATCCTCCTTCGATAAATTATGTGCAACGTTTCTTTAAATTTTTCTGTCATCCTTGTTCTTATGTGTTTTATCACTTCATCCCCTTCTAGTCGAGTACCCTCATCTGTAACAATAAACTTTTGCTCTATACTAGTCTTATTACTCGTTGCATTTAGATGTTTCTAGAATTTTTGAGCTGCTTTTCTATCCTTTTTATTTGCTTTTGACATCCATTGGGCACCCTTTCTTCTAATTTCCTCATTAATCAAATAGGATGCATCCCTTCAGCACTTTATGAATGTATCCCATTTTCTATCTACTTCAACTTCTGGTTCCCCCCTCTTCTTAGAATACCTGTGTTCCCTGGACGATTCCTGACGTTTCTCTATTGCCCTCTAGACCTCCTCATCTTACCAACTCTTGGGTTTGCGTCTTTTCCCTTTTATCTTTACTCGCACCTTAGCTAGCTCAAGCTCCAGTAATTGAGGTAATTTGGTATGTCTGTTCTGTTTCACTATACTCAAAAATTACTTTCTCAATTTATTTGGCTGCGGCTTCTAATTGCTTCTCTGAGTAAAAATTCCCTTCTGATTGTTCATCTCGTTTCAGTCCTACACTGGTTTCTCTTCTGGCACTCAACTTGATACGCTTGTGGTCACTACCTAGACTTCTGGAACCATGTTCATCTATGCTCATTACCCCTAATCTATTACACATCCTCTGTGACATTAGTGCATAATCTATCGTTGAGTGCAGACCGTCTGCCTCCTATGTTATGAGCCCTTCACACTTCTCGGTGCTGTTGCATACAACTAAACCATGCCTGTCACACATGTCCTGCAGCATGCTTCCTGTCGAATCTGTGTACCCATCCGGGTCTTCTATGTGTGCATTCATGTGGCCTAATATGATTATCTCGCCCTGTCCTCCTAGCACATCAATGTCGCTTGCAATACATTCTAACATTTTCCTGTTTTCCCTCTTTGGCATTAGCTCCTGTCCACAGGTATACAAAGCCAAGGAGTGTTTGCTCCGCTGCCACTTTTCCTTTTAGCCATACATGTTCCTTGCATCCCAGTTTAACCCCTTGAAAATTCTTACTTTTATGCTTGAATGCCCCAATTCCAACCCCCTTTCTGCTGCCCTCTGTTCTACTGCAATGTTTCCATGCATAGTCTGGGTTACAGGGTGGTTGCTCCTTGTCTCTAAGATGCATTTCCACTAAACCATATACCATTAATTCCTCCTGCCTTAACTGTTCTTCTATTTCAGTCTATTCCTGCCACCTTGCATGTTAATGAAACCTATATCTGAATTAACTTAGCCCTGGTGCTTGTGCCTCTTTCTTCTATGGTTCCATCATGCCTTTCATCTTGGTTCTTCCTTCTCTACACTGGTCCCCTCAGAGCTCTGGGTCCCCCCCAAAAAAGATGTTGCCTGGCAACCTATCCTATTTCCCACCCTCTTGCAGTGGCATCACCGTAGTGAATGCCATCCTGTGCAAAAGGGTGGGGCCTGACATCGTATACTTCCCAGTTAACATCCATTACCCCGTATCTTAGTCGTCTACTCATTACCCTAATTACGCGGTTAGCCTCAGCGATCCTCATTTCCATTTCGCTAGCCTGCTTCTGGACCTCTAGGATTCTGCATATGGTCACATGCACTCTCAGAGGCCTCTCTAAGCCTACGCACGCCTTCTAATTGCTTCTCAAGATTATGGCTCCTCCCCTTCAGCACATTGTTGAGACCAGCATGGATAACAACAAGGTGTTTGCCATCCATGTTGCCCCCCACCACCTCCTGGGCTTTTGCCATTGCATCCACCATGCACTTCCCCGACTAAGCCTGCACACGCCTGTCTGCCTTCACTGCCGTCAGAACGCCTCCCTCAACCCTCGCTAAGTTCGAGTCCCCGACCACCACAACCCTCCTGCGCCCTAACCGTTTGCCTCCTAACTCCATCTGTTGGTCTCCGGATCGCTCTAGCTGACTCTCCCGCCGGCGTACGCTACTGTCGCGAGTCTCCGTGCCAGTTTTTACCTCTAGTAAAAACGCGGTACCGCCTCTAGCAGCAAGAGGCGTTTTGCTCCATCCGCTCCGCCGCCGCGCCTCCGTTCACGCCACTAGACCAGTATTCAAGTCCACTATAGTGGCGACTAAGTGAGATGGTCGTGGCTGAAGACATGTACGCAATGAATTTAGATAAACTAACGCCAATTACAGCATTTGAGGCTTGTTGCGTCTACTTGCCCACTGATGCAAGTGTTAAAGATAGCAGGTTTAAAGGGATAGCTCAGGCACATTTCACCATCGCCTCCTCTAGAAAGATGCCAGCCGTGTGCGCCAAAAACCTGCTGCCCTTACATCACGGTATATCAAAAGTCCCTACAGAATGCAGAAAAACTCGAAAGTGAAGTCTGTTAGGTTCTTGACCAAAAAACACATGCATCCATCTAATGCAGAAAAAATGAACGTCAGATCAGCAGCTCAGTTGTTTTCAGTTCCTGTAACTGCCGCGCTTAGCTACCTCAAAGATCAGGCCAGCCACACGTGATCTGGGCTTTGCTTCAGCAAGACCCACAATTAAATTCATGCCAATGATACAGAAGCGGTTCACAATAATGGATGTCAGCAATTGCCAACAACACATCCACTGCAATAACACTGACGTCCATCAGTTTACGGACGCAGATGACCCAAGATTAGAATGGCTTGAGGTTTCTTTCCTTGCTTACATCGAAGACCTCAGGAATGAAAGCCCGGCTGGAAGCTTCTTAAGCGAGAGAACTCACCACGCTCATCTTTGCGACCACGTCAAATGTGAGGTGCATTCGTCACTTACTGACCGCCAAGGAGATCCGCTTCGTGCTCACATGCAAATTGTCCAGTGACCCGAGAGAGTCTATGTTTGGCTTCTTGCGAGGCCGAAGTTCCGGTACCAACTACATATCCTTGATGTGAAGAGCGCAATATCCAGACTTGAAAAAATGCTCAAGACAGGCATCGTTGCTGCCTCCGACAAGAGCAACGTTCAGAGCTCGACATCATTCGTCGCAAGGCAGCTGCTGCCGTCTCAACGGAGCCCCACCATGTTTGCCACTGGTAACAAGTTTCTCGACCAGGCAGTGAGCGACTTAAAGAATCACTGTACATAACCGCACATAACAGGTCCGGATGAAGCCAGAGTCGCTATGGTTGGAGGTTTCATTGGGAAGGCTGCAACTGAAAGCATTTTTTGCTCTAACTGTGTCGCACAACTGCAGGGTCAGAAAGGCATCACACCTCTCCTTGGCCTTATTGCCCACCAAGATCGGCGTGGGCTCATCTACCCGAGCCAGGGGCTCGTAAAACTGCTGATTGGTCTTCGGAAGCTTGTAGACTACGTGCTTCCCCATAGGAAGTATTTCATAAAACCTTTGGAGGTTTGCGTCAAAAGAAGTGTGGCAGCACTCATGGAACTCAATGTTCTCAGCTGTGGAAACACAGACAGCGACCATCGTAAGGTTTTCCTGGAACTCATTGCACACAAGTTCATGAAGTCGCCGTTCATCAACTATGCCGCCAGCGCTACCGACAGGAATGCTGTTGTCGTTTCTTGACCGCAAGCCTATTTCCCGCAAAGTGCTTAAATTGTAGGTGACAATAAGCATACGCCAAGCTCAAATGATTTCCTTTTATGTTGTCGTTGAACCTGCCTAGGGTTTATCTCTAAGCAAAACTACGTGTGACTCACATCATGCTGCGTAAGCAACATTCCAGGACGAGGCAAATCTGTCAAAATAAAATATTTTCTGAGGGCGTCTTGTTACGTTACTTGTGAACACTAACTACATTGAAACCACGGGGCCTCTAGAATTTTGACCCCCGCATCCGGGATCGAATTCTCATCTTTCAGGTCAGCAGCCGAGCATCATAATCACTGGGCCACCATGGCGGCCTCGTAACAGCAATGTGCTTTGTAATCGTTCTTTGAGTACATAAGGTAAGCATTTTTCTAGCGAAAGCTAGATAGGCCACGAACTCGCAGTTTCGCCGTGCTTACATTCCCACCGTGGTAGCACCTCACCACGTGACTGGTCACGTGACCAACCAAGTGACGAACCATGAAACAGCAACTAGCCAGACAACCAGACTAACCTGGACTTGCAATCAAGATTAACCAAGGCTAATCAAGCTATGCCTTAGCTTTCGCTGCATATATCCTGGCATGGCCGAGTTAAGCCACTGCCAATTTTTTTTTTAGTACACAGCTGAACACGTGTATGCGGAAAGTTCACAAATATGAAAATATTGAAATATTTCTCAATATAAAAGGTTCATTTCAACCCCAAATAAGAATCATCCTTTTATTGGCAGAAATATTTGTCTCAACGAACCATGTGACAACTAGCAAGACAGACAAACCTGGACTTGCAATCAAGATTAACCGAGGCTAACCAAGCTATGCCTTAGCTTTCACTACGTATATCCTGGCATGGCCGATCTAAGCCACTGCCATTTTTCTTTAGTACACAGCTGAACTCGTGTACGTGGAAAGTTAAAAAATTTAAAACATTGAGATATTCAACATAAAAGGTTCATTTCAACCGCAAATAAGAATCGCCCTTTTTCTCAATGCCAACTTTCAAGCTGTCCTGGAAAGTAGGATAATAGGCAGATTCACAACCTGTCAAACGTTTGACACTGACTATAAAATTGCATTTCTCATCACTCGCGGTGGTTTCCTGATAACAATAGAGAGAAATGATTATTTTTTATTGCAGTACTACAATGTATTTGACGGGGTTAAATTTCAAAACTGGTGTCCAGAGAAGACTGTTTGATCTTTCAGAACATCAAAACGCATAAAAGTAAACAAACTCAACACAACACGTGCACAGGAGAAGCTTACACCCTCTTGAACCTATGCTAGCCGGCACAAGTTTTTGCTAAATACACTTTCAGAGTTACTCCGCACGGTGTCCCGCGTGTAGGACATGAGGCATATATTGGTTAACTGTGCTCGAGCTTCAAAGAATGCGAGTGCAAAGCATGGGGAAGACTGCACAACGTGCAAAAGAGAAGAGCAGTGGTTATTCATTTGAAAATAACCTAAAAGGTTGCTCATCAATCTTCATTAGAACAAATGCATGCAACGGCAGGTAAATGCACAGTGGTTGGAAGACGAGAAGTTTGAACTTCCTCCAAAGCAACCAATAAATCAACAAGTAGTTGTGCTATTGGTAATGCAATGCTATCAGACAAAATGGTGTGTTGTGGGGAACAGCACTGAGTGCTGAAGAGAGTCATGATAGCAATTCTTTGCTGGATGCTAAGCACAATGATGTCTATTGATGCTCAAAGTAGAATAGGAAAAAAGGCAGCAGCATCTTTTTTGAAGCAGGCCAACCAATGAACTGCACCGCTTTTGAATTTTAATGAAAAATATATCAAGCGAGTATTACAAACAGCCAGAATGCATTCAACATTTTGCAATAGAAACTGCAATAAAATAATAATTTGCACAAAGCAATTTCACACAACTGACCTCAATTATTATAAGCTTTATATTGCACTAAAGATTACAATGTTTTTCGAAAGCAGTGATAAAAGTATTTTTTATTTCAGCAGCCAAGGCCCTTGCAGCTTGTCACTATGAACACCTTATTTAAACAGAGCAGGTTTTTTCAAGCAACACCAACACAGCAAAGAAGCCAGCACAATGTGAAATGGTCACAAACAGCTGTTCTTCTCACAGATGAAATACATTAAAAATGGTATGGAAACAATGCTCCATAATTTATATAGAACAGAGACAGTGCTCTAAGAAACGGTGATGCAGATGTTCGTGAATTCTTTTGTTGGCTTTCGTTCCAAAGAACAGAGAACTCTTCAAGCCAGCAAACTAATGCAAGACATCATTTTGAGGCTGGACACCTAATTGTCCTCTCTCATTCCTGCCACTAACACTGCTGGAATAAACACACAAAGATTTTCATAGCAGCAGGTTAATCTTTGTTGTCATACTAACAGTAATTTGTTCAGTGATATTAACGAGTGAACTTATATTTAAACTCACAAAAATTATCCTGCTCAGACTTCAAGGCTAAAATAAATTGTTGTGCGACCTTTCACTTCCTCAAATCTCTTCATTGAGGCAGGGTGAAAACTAGCGCCAGTAAATAATATTGGGCACAATGTTTTTGAAAGTCCCTCTCCAACAAGTGTTGCCATCCATGTATGATAATAATCTTATTTCCATTGATGCAAGTTTACAAGCACAGCAGCCTCACTCTGTGTGTTCAGGAAACCCTTAGAGCAACAGCGTGGGTGTTGTGCAAGGGAACAAAAAATGTCATTTTCTGGAGTTTGTCACAACAAAAATTGCTAATGTAATTAATGATGGTTAGCTACGAGCACCTTTCATGGGTATTCAGGTAGAATCCTGTTAGCTTGTACACAAATTGGTAGTTAGCAAAACACATATATACTAAAGGCATCACTGACCACTGCTATTCTTTGTGCATTGTCACCTTGTGGAGCTTCAAATTTTGCCTCTGAGCGAATCTCTTCTGGCAAAAGTCACATTGAAAGGGCTTTTCACCCTTATGGGATCTAATGTGACTTGCAAGGTGCGACTGTTCTTTAAAGGCCATGGGGCAGAGCTGGCATTGAAATGGCTTTTCACCCGTGTGGGTACGAATGTGTGCTACCAGGTTCTGCTTCAGTGCAAAGGCGCTACCACAATGGTCACAACGGTAAGGACGCTCGCCTGTGTGTGTGCGCTGATGTCTGAACAGGTTGCTCTGTTGTGTAAAGCTGTTATCACATTGGCTACAATAGTAAGGTCGTTCACGAGTGTGAGTGTGCTGGTGTCTCTTCAGATTGGCAATTTGTGCAAAGCTGCTTCCACAGTCATCACATTGGTATGGGCGGTCGCCGTTATGGACTCGGAGATGCACCACTAGCTGGGATCTGTGTTTGAATACCTTTCTGCAGTCGGTGCATTCGTGCAGCTTCTTTCCTGTGGGTTTACCCCCGGTGGTTACCCATGCCGGAAGCAGTAGACTCCATGCAGTGGTTCACACGGTCCCTATCGCTGGTAGAAACTTGCACGGGAGGTGTGCCGTGGGTGCCCTGGGTGACAACTGAACCTGTGTTGTACAGGCAGATTACTTTAAATAAAATGCCAGAACCAACAATCCACAGTTCACTTGTAGTTGGGAAAAAAGTTGAATGCAGAGGGCGCACTCATCAACAGCTGTAGATGTTTACCAAAAAATTTATTCAACAAATCAGCTCTACAGACAGTTCAGGCCTGAAACAGGATGTCTCTACAGTCAATTCTGCACCCACTCAAAAAACACATTCAGGCTGCAAGAAATGTTATCGCTGCCAAAAAAAAATAGGGCAGCCTTTCAATACATCCAAAGTTGATGCATTTGATCACTGCACTTACATTACTGGCATCATGACCAACAATGTCCAAAGTCCCACAAGATGGGCCATATAACTGAACAAGTGGCAGTGAGCTATGCTTAGGCCAATGCACAATGCATTTTTTGTTTTATTAGTTCCTCAGATAGTGTCTAAGGAGGCCAAGGCTAAAGTCTAAAAACCTGACAACGCCTTGGTCCCTTGTACAAGTTCTTGCATCAATAAACAGAACTCACAGCGGTGACCGTTCAGTGAGTAGTTCACATATCACGGAAAGCAACTTTCCAGAAAATCAAAGGCACATATCACTGCCATTCACCACAGTTCAGTAAATTGAAGCTTCTGTATCTTTCAAACTGGCCTTTCAAAAACACTCTTCAGGAAAACATATATGGGCCAAAAAAATAGAATCTAACCTGTCGAGTTCTGTCCAGAAGGTGGTCCAAATTTGTGGTCTCTGGAGCTGAAGCCTGCATGTGAAACCAGATTACATCCACTGAGACAAAAGATTACGTGTGCAACAACTCATGTGGTGTAATGCACTGTGAATATGAAACACAATCTCGTAAAACAGCTTTTCAAGGTTGTGTCAATTCAGTAGGGAGAGACTGAAAAGACAAGAGTTCCAAAGCAAACATTCTTGACTTTTAATTCTGCACCTAGATAAGTACTATACTTACAGTCACGAAAAACTGACACCTGCCTATAAATTTATACAACCAACGGAACCGAGTCAATAGCCATTGCACTGATGAATGAACTTGCACAATTTCTGGCTTTATGGGAAGGAGAGTACAAGTCTCCCTACACACACAAAACTCGTACAAAACATTGATACAGTCGTCATTTCTTCATTAAACCATTTATAGGCGTTGCACTGTGCAAAGGAAAAAACGTTCACAGCAAGGCTACTGGTAAAAATGTCGAGCTTACAACTGCCCACAAATGTTGCCAATATGCGCATTATGATGTTCCACCTCCATCGTCTCCAATAGTGTAACTAATCAAGTCAATAGAACAACATCTAAACAGCACACTACTGTCTCTTGAGTGGAGTTAGAGCGTATTACATTTACTCATTTAACACCTGCGCCTCAAGTTTTAGGACAAGTGAAGAAAGGAAGAAGCTGTCATGGCAGAGTTTCACAATGCACTTCTAAATGCGGATCACTTCATCAATGCGCTCTTGTGAAAAAAAGTCTAAGGTTACCAGCTTTTCTAACACCAAGGATGGTACAAAAGAAGCCCATCTCTGGGAACACCATGAGGTGAGGTCATAGGAACAGTGAGTGGGAGCTGATGAAGACAATGGTGAAGTTTCATGGCATAAGGGCAGCTCTGGCTAAATATCAGCATGGTGCAAGGCACTTTCATCTACACAAGGCGGGGTCAAACACCCATTTCCAAGCATTGCACCCAGCAGAATTCAGGGACAAAGCTTGCATATTGTAGCACTGGCGGGTGTCCATTGGCACTGGTAATCCAACACCGGACATCCTACATGTAAGGTGCATGTTCCAGTGGCTAGACCACCACTGTAGAGGGAGTGAACATGGCGATAAGTTGTGAATAAAAGTGCAAATTGTCCCCTTGTTATCAGCTG
Source organism: Amblyomma americanum (assembly GCF_052857255.1). Classification (NCBI taxonomy): domain Eukaryota; kingdom Metazoa; phylum Arthropoda; class Arachnida; order Ixodida; family Ixodidae; genus Amblyomma; species Amblyomma americanum. The sequence goes on along the minus strand of NC_135505.1, from coordinate 108,408,482 downwards.
CTGCATTATTCTGAGCATAATCACAGCACTACACCGGTTTTACAGAAATTTTGTAGTGCCTGAAGGCTTGAATCGTGAAAGGGCCCCAGTTGGGCAACAAAAAAAAGAAGACATTGGGTCAGCAAATCTGGTAAAACTGGTGCTACCTCGTAGAACAGATATGCAGAACAATCAGTTTTGTGAGAAAACTAAAAACTTTCTCACAGTACTAACTATACACATAAATGTCACCTGCTTTTAAAAAAGCCTCAAAATGAAATGGAAGATGTCAGAATGCAGGCTAAATCCACACAGCAACAAATACTATTTTCAAAGAGAAAGTAATGCTATGCATATCACAAAATGAGGTAATTCACTGGTGATTAATCACAAGGCATCATATTATAATCTTCAACAAAGCAGAAAAATGACCATAATGCAGTGAACAGCTGCACATACAATAACAAAGAGAATACACAGCATGATACTGACAGGACAGGTTTTGCACAGCTATAGCCTTCACAAGGCTCGAACCAGCAGACAAAGCAACAGTGCTAAGTGGTGGAGTCACATTCAATTACAATATGAATTTTCAAACATTTAAAACCATACAACACAGCAATGAAGATCAAGACAAGAGTCAAAACAGATGCACGAAAAGACTAATTATTCCAGCGCATGCAAATCTTCATCTTTGATGTTTGCTTTGAAAAACAAGAAAAAAGATTGAATCAATCAAAGATACAATTTGCACACTTAACAAAACGATCACACAATGTCCAGCATAATTGCATTTTGTACTGTTTCATATGAAGTTTACGTTTTTCACAGTGACCGTCACTTTGGTTCCAGAGATCTTGCGTTGACCTGTTTAACAGGATGGGTCCTAATTCACCTTACCTTGCACCAAAAATAAGGGCGTCATTTTCTACAATTTGAATTATTATTTGAGCATAATGTTTCAGAACGAATGATCGTCCTTTATCAAAAGTGAGCTGCAGCTCCTTACTTTATTCAATTCTCCAAGTCACAAAGTTACTTTACGAATGGCATGCAACGTCTCAATGATACTGGCGCAGACTTTTTTCCAAAAGAATGCAACATCTCGTTGCAACTTCTCTGAAACATACACCAGTTTGAACCAGTCTTCTGCAATGCCCCACAGCCATTAAACCTTCTTGCCTCTCAGCCCCTTTTTCATAGAGTGCCTTGCTTGTCTAAGATAGCTGCAAGACCGGCTGGCACTTGTTTGTCAGGTCCCATTCCCTCCATGGTGCTTGATTTTGAGTGACCAAATACATTGATTCTAATACTAATATTGCTAAGTGCCCACCTCAAGAGTACACAGGTCCCCAGTTGCATTTGATTGCTGTATGTGCTCATGTGTTCTGTATGTGCCACGACTGAAATGGGAATTTTATTCAGAGTCTAATTTAAACTGTTCAGCCAATGTACACCAATGGTTTCTGCTCCACAACTTTTGGGCCAAAAATAAAAAAGAACCTGGTGCCCCCTCAACATCAGTAACACCTGAAGAGGCCACTGTGCAGCCATCCATTATTCTCGTTATTCCCTCCCTCCCCTTTCCCAATGCGGTAGTCATTTCTGTAGAAAAAATTACATTGTTTACGAAACGAGTTCACTAAACAAAATGTTTCTTTCGAGGGCAATGCCCATATTCTTCGTTTAGATTCCATTAATTTATACAAATACATCAAAACCATTTTTATCTCACTTTGTACGTAAACACAATGCACTAAGACAACTGCACATGCAATTTATCAGGTTATGAACATGAAGCAATAGAGTCATTGAAGGCTGGCAGGAGTAATACGGAAAGTTTCTTCCTCTGGAACGTTGTACATATTGGATTATCAATAATGCCCTGCAAAATAACGGAGAGAAATGGAGTGTCATTTTACAATGAACACAAATGCCACAAGCACCAGCACTTGTATGCTTTTGTGTAAACGGTAATGCACAGAGCAGTAGCAATCATTCACAAAAACGAGATCCGACAACACCCCCATTTTGTCATTTTCTTCCTTCCCCAAGGCACAAAATGTAAAAGGATATGGTCGGAAATAAAGAAGTGCAACTGGCATTGTGCAGCAAAATAAGAGAACAAATACATGAAATTGATGTTTTGTACCAGCAATGCCAATTGTTGTATATGCAACGTCAATGTATATGCAATGCAATGTCAATTGTGGTATATTTAGCACAGCTGGTCTGAATAGTTGTACAGCACTTATAATGCAGTAGAGATTTGTGTGTTTGAAATGCATCTGGTTGTGTTTATGCCTTAATGCAAGTACAAAGCCAGACACTACTACTACTACTACTACTGGGGATGCGAAATTATATGTTTTTAATAGTAAGACACAAGTGAAGTAAGGGTTGGAAGCATTTTGAAAGGTTAAAGCTTGGCAGCAGGGAGTAGCAGGACTACATATGTCTGTGAAATCAACCAGAGCAAGACAGATTAAGTACACAAAAAACCGAAATGCTAATAGCAGCGGTGCCTACATGCTCTATATATCCAATAATCATAGATCGGCACAAGTGTTATGAATTGGGCTTGCTGGTTACTGACTAAATTTGAAACAGAGCAAAGACAGGACACAGCAAGGAGACACCACGAGTGCTGAGCATCAACTAGTTTTACTCCAAGAAGGTGAAAAACGCATGTTATAAAAGGTATGACAAGCTAAGGACAACGAAAAATAATTTGAACATGGCATGACGGAGAAAACAGCACATGCCCAGCTCAGCTCCTAACAAGATCTCAAAGGAAAGCCACAAAGAGCAACAAAACAAGTGTAAACACAGAGAAACAAAAATTCATAACAGGTTTATAAGACAGCTAAAATGTAACAAGACATACATCAGATACATAATGATGATGTGAGAGGAAGCCACAAAAGGAGCAAAACAAGTGTAAACAAGAAAAAAAAATCATAACAATGTATTGGGTAGCTAAAATCTAGCGGCAAGCGCGCATGTTATAAATCCGATTATCTGGAACTGCGACCTCCTTGGGAAACAGGTCGACAGATGGTGTGCTCGCACAACGTTGTTCTTCCTTCTTAATCATGAATGCTTCCCACATATATGGCAAACCTATATATGTTGCTGAGTGTTCTGGAATAAAACCAGTTGATAGTCAGCGTTCGTGGTGTCGCCTTACTGCGTCTCGTCCTTGTGCTGCTTCAAATGGGATAGACTGGCATCCCAGTGTTGACTGCAATTGCAAATTACCTATCTTCAACAGCCATAAGTAATAAGTTATTTGTTGAGAAGCAGTGCTTAGAAGATAGACAAGTGCACTGGGTACCAGACAGGAACTTTATTACTGGAGCAGGCTTACATTTTATGACAGTATGAAAGGGGTTGCAGGTGACAGTTAAGATTGCCATGCTTGAAACTTTGTTTTAGTGCCTGTACCAAGTTCCATAAGCCACCAGAGTGGACCCAGAATGAACATACTCCAGTACTCTTTTCATGCCTGTCATCTTAACGCTGCACCTGGCTCTATATAACACCATAGCAAACTAACTCCTTCATTAGATGTGGGATTATGATAACAAGATGCAGATACCTAAGAATAAAGTAAACACAGTGTCTTTTTTGCAAGCACCCAAGATGATCACCAGGCCCAAATTCACATAGGACACGCAAATGAGTGAGTACTTAGGGAAATTTGACAACAATTTGCGTGTCTCAGACCTATATATTCGCAACCCGTTTATTGCGGGAGCAGCAGGTGATCTTGGCTGCAAAAGAACTGCCAATGCATACAGCTCAAGACACCCAAAAGCAAAATCAATGAACACAACAGAAATGCCACAAAAAAAGTCATAGAGCTGAGCTCCAAAATGGCCTGCAGACCGTATGTATGTGCTGCCAGATCAAGGCTCACCGTATTAGTCACAAATTACCCAGGATTCTGATGTGCCTAACTCAGCACGTAGTCATCAGAAATTCAGAGTAACAGATAGGCAGTTTGAAAAGATAGAGGCTGAGGATATCATCTGCATAATTTGGCAGCAGTTGTCCACGCAGGTTGTTCCTCTAGAACCTAGCACACCTTCTGGGAGTACGCTTGATTTCTCTGCAAAAAGGCACATAGAATACACAAGAGAAAGCCACAATTGCATATAACGAGAGTTTAATACTGTAGCCACTTGTAGATGGAACAGGCAGAAAATATTTAGTGTGATCGACGGGCATCATGATCCCATATTATCGGAGAGGCAGCCATTAATAAGCAGGAATACATTTTATATTGCCAAGAAACCACGGCAGCAAAGACGACACTCACGCATAGGATACCTATGGTCTGATGCATACAGGCAAAGCAGGTGCAATTTTAGGTGCACAGTCCTGGCTAAGGTTAAACTCAGACCCACTGCCTCAAGGAGGTGCCAGGAGCCAGCAGAGTGCACCCTAAATTGCAGATCAGACATGTTGACGCAGCTACCTATCTTATCACCACACAGCCTTATGCATCTCAAACCAAAGCTATCCTTGTGGTTGTGATCTCAAAGATAAATACAAAGTGACAGCTGATAATATGGAGTCACGGGTACAAGCAAGTGCTGACATCAAACACTAAGCTATAGAGAGCCTTCTCTCCACTGTGGGCCCTTGGGTTTACTTCCCCACAATGTCGTCCTCCCTAGTTACCTTAACCCAAAAGGGAGGGCACGTGCGTTGCAGCGACCCTAGTGCCGACAGACGGAGTTGACTGTTACAGGCATTGTGGAGACAGCGCTCTCTCTTTTTCCCTCAGGAACTCATCGCATGCGAACATGTCGGAGTGACATTCCACGAGGCCTCGCGGAAACTTTTCTGGCCACTCAGTAATCTCGTACTCCAGACGCTAACAGTATAGGGAAGGCAGGGTCACATTTTTTATCTTTTTTGCATCCGAGCTCGTTGCAAGAGTTTGCAATCCTGCTCAAGGTTTGCATTGTGCATACGCTTCTTCACTTTACCTCCTCTAGCCAAAGTTTTCACAAGGTGCGTGTGTTAACAGCATTGCTGTCTAAGTGGTCTTTTGGTCCTTGCTTATGTGAGCACCCAGGAAATTCCCACATTGTTGCCAATATCCTCCCCCTTGTAATGCGACCACATGCCACGTGGCTGTGTGATAGAGAACGTACAATTAGTGTCTGACCAGACATATGACACCATACTGCAGTTTTGTCTGTTTAGAAACAATGCTTTTTCTACTTGAGTGCTTTAGTGGTGGTAGTATATCCCAACATCTTATTTTTCAAGGAACTGAAAAGTGAAGGAAATCGATAAACAATGCAGCTAAGCTGAAATTTATGGACCCTAGAATCAATGAGTGTACAATCACTGCCATCATAATGGCATCCTCAGATAGCTGTCGCACCCAAGATTTTTCTAAAAAACATGAGTCATAAGAAGTTAGACTTTTAAATGAACTGCAGAGCCATTTCCTGCATTTGTTGCATTCAGCAGTGCTTGCATGACTAACCCTGCATGCAGAAATACAATGCTTAAAGATATACTGCTGCAAAATCCGCAGACACAGTACTCCTTTGGCACACCAGCACAGTTCTAAACAATGGTAGTACATATGTCCACCCTAGTCAGTCCTGTAGCATTGATAAGACTGATAAGTCATCAGCAGAGCACCTGCCCATGCACACAGGATTAGGTACGATTATATACACACAGTCGTAAAAGTTGTCTAGAGGCACAAGTGATTCTATCATAAAAGCAAGCAGCTTTATGAAAGCCTCGGAGAAGCCATTATGAACCTAGTTCAAGAGATTTTGACCTTAAAACCTACAAGATTGCCTAACTTGATATTGCTAAGAGTTTGTATTATCATGACACATTACAACCAGTATATCATTTGTGACACATATATAAGTTGTCTAATTTTGGCATAAAAAAACGCTCGGCACTAATCTGTGTTACACTTCAAAATGTGACCTATCCAACTTGAAACCTGTAATATTCAAGTTGAAACCAAAGTGACTCAGGCTATGCGGGATGCCGTAGTTGGATCTCTATAAATTTCGACCACCTGGTGTTCTTTCATGTGCACCAGCATCGCACAGTATGGGCCTCTAGAATCTCGCCTCCATCTAAATTCGACCGCCGTGGCCGGGATCGAAGCCGCGTCCTTTGGGTCAGCAGCTGAGCACCATAACCACTGAGCCACTGCGGCGGACAACTAGGTAACTGAATATTGGTGAGAGTTCTATTACCATGACAAATTGCAATCAGTATACCATTTCTGACACATATACAAGCTGTCTAATTTTCCCATAAAGAAAGGCACAGATAACACTAATCTGCGTTAAACCTAAAAATGTGGTCTATGGAACCTGAAACCTCTAATTAAAACATCAGGGTGCAAAGCTAATCCAAAGAGCATCAGAGTAGGCATATTCCTTTTTGACCATCAATTTGAATCGTTGCAGAAACATATATTTATATGTAACTAAAAACTATGATGATATTACGAACCATGGAGGAGATAGTAAGCTGAAAAATAAATTTTTCAACACTGCTACAGTGTCACTGTTGACTTGCCGGAAATGTTAAATACTATCTCACAGCTTTATGATCATGAATGATCAGAGGGTGGTAATGCTTTCCTGTCTGTCGGAAAAGACGAAAGCATTGTGGAGTTAAATCCAATAGAACATTGCTCAAGAAGAACGCGCCCGTGGAACACACAAAAAAAAAATGTTTGTAAAACGCTCCTTTGCATTTGCATCGCAGCACACTGAAGACTGCGTCAAGGTGACTTATCTTGCTTTTACCAACCGTGCTTAGCTTTTCTAAGTTTTTGTCACATGTTCATCTTCCTCCAATTGTCCCTCCCTGAAATAATGCCCTTGTGGTGCTGCAGGTACCTGTATAAATAAAAAATATACTACATTTCATTCGTAGCTGGAAATGCTGCCAAAGCTAGCCCACCTGTTCATGCAGGCTAAGTCCGCGCTCAAAAAGTTGTACGCCATACAACTGAAGTGAACACAAGCACATTTCGTTGTGACAAACTTAAGTGCCATGGCTAGCACCTCTTGCCACAATTTCACCTTGCGACTCAATAAGTCTTTGAGAAACAAAAGTTACTTGAGGTGATGCGAGGTTGGCAGGGCGAATCACTCCAACTCAGTCCGTGCCTGAGAAGTAGTTCATTCAGTGAAAATTATAGCCAGAAGGCCTGAACACTGAGCGCCTCATAGCTTCGACCGTGATTTTCAATGCTAATACAATGTTTTACATAACTTTTTGTTTTGTCCAAACACTCACCTGACTTTTGAAAAAAATGAATGATATCTGATGGAGTATGGTTTCACAAACACACTACTTCTGCAATATCTGCAGCGTTGCCTGCTATGTATGAAACTGAGTATAAGTGCAGGAAAGAAATGAAAACAATAGAATGAAAGTGCGTATAGAGCTGCTAAGAACAAAATCCGGAAGGAAGTGCTACATGATAATTCAAGAGTCAGTACCCATGTACCTGTGGCTAGATCAGGCTGTCTTAGAACCAGGCAATACATAGAAGCAAGTACAAACAGGGAGATATTTGTGCAGCATACAGGAGCAGTAAAAACACATGTTCAGGTGCACTGTAAAGCTACGCAACCAGATATCAAGAGAGAACAAAGCCTTCCTGTAGCCTTGGGTTTCAAGGATAGTGAAAGAAAAATTAATAGGCGATGTGAAAGCAGAACAGAGAAAATGCATGAAAAGTTACAGAAATCAAAGAAATACAGCTTAGAAGATGAGAAATAGCCATGAATGGCAAAAAATAAACAGAGCAGGATTCAGTCTGAAAAAATATGAATGGACATTCACCACCACACTGATATAAAGATGATGCTAATAGTTATCTATCTAGAGGAGATTTTTTGGTGGGTGGTGCAAACACACATCCCTCAATACATTGTTTTTCTGGATAGGAGCATCAAGCTATGGGTCGGCATAGCAGGCTGCAGTTCCTCTGGAATGTTCTTCCGTGGCTACTCGTAGTCCTCCAATGTCTGCAAAAAGAGGACGCAACAAAGAGGCCCAGCCGAAAAAAAATGAAAATCAGTTTTTGGGGAAAGGAAATGGCGCAGTATCTGTGTTACATCTCGGCGGACACCTGAACCGCGGCGCCGTAAAGGAAGGGATAATTTCGACCACCTTGGGATCTTTAACGTGCATCGACATCACACAGCACACGGGCTCCTTAGCGTCTCGCCTCCATCGAAACACGGCTGTCGAACCCGGGTACTCCGGCTAAGTAGATAAGTGCCCCAACCAATGAGCCACCGCGGTGGGTAATAATACGAACCCAGCATTGCAAATACGGCAAGTAGTCTTGCATTTTGAAGTACACCGTTTAGTGCAGTTGAACAGTAGCAAACATTTTTATTCCCGTGTAGCGGCCATTGGGACGCGGAATAAGGATTTTATGCTTGTGTTACTTGCCAGAATGGAGGGAGGGACGACTTCTATATGGAAAAAAAAGCCTGGTGGTATGCGCCTTACCTAGCTGTTTGTATCAGTATATGGTGTAAACAGCTGGCTACAGGTACCGCCATTGAGATATGGTTCACCAGCTTTCACAAGTCACCATAACGCACTATGAACTATGTTATCATACATGCCGCCACAGAATTCATAAAACATCTCCATTTTCACGCCAACGCTGTAGATTGAAAAGGAACTATGTGTTGCATTTGCAAAGCGATTACACACACAGAAGAACGCAGATATGCCAGAATAATTGTGAACAGCGAGATATCCCCCGTGTTCTTTGCTAAACCCTGCTACAAGAAAAATAAGGCGTGGAAAGCTCACTGGTGACCGAGTCAGTGAGATGGTCGTGGCTGAAGACGCGTATATAAATTAACGCCCTAGTGATGTGTTAACCTAGCAGGTTTAAAGGAATAACTCCAGCAGGTTTCAACGGAGGAAAATTTGTCTGCTATTGTGGTTAGACTTTTCTGCAACTTTCATGAGGCGTTAACAAGCCCGAATCTTTTGTTACTGTGCAGCGACATTTGGGCAAGTGCGCACAAAGACGGACCGCATCTTCACTAGCGCACGCTGCAAAAGTGACGCTCACCGGGTCACACGCATTTCCCCTCGCTTTGTACGCACATAAATTTCCTCGAGCAAAGCTGCTTCTTCACGCAGACCGACAACATACAAAACCAATATGTAAAGCAACAGATCGAGGAGCTGGCACAGCCGGTACCTCATGAAAATTGGATTGGATCTTGGGACTTATCCCTTTAAGACGGGTGGACTTTACACTAAAGTCCTAGCCAACTGTTTTTGAGACACTACGACGGAGTCTGTCCCACCGTGCCGTCACCACGACCCATCACTTGAGCCTATTCCAATTTTCAAGGCGGCGTTTAGTTGTTTCGACCGCCCTGGCCTTGGAAAAGGCTTCATGCTTATTCACCTCACTGTCGATCGCTCCGCCCTCTGTCGGCTGACCGGAGTCGAACAGCGCTTGCAGAGGGGTACATCCATTCGGTTGGCAGGGGTGGAGTGACCTACACAACAGAACAACATGCTCGATCGAATCCTCATCCTGCGCACCCATTGTGCACATGATGTCTGCACTGACCTGGCCGGCAAACCGGGCTTGCCACTTGTTCGTGCGCAGCACCCCCGCTCGAGCCTCGAAGAGTAGTGCACTGCCAAGGGAGTTGTCGTAGAAGCGCGCCTGCACAATTTCTTGCTAGAGCACGGTGTACAGACCGAGAGCTTACTTGGCCTTCGCGCTGGTCCTCCAAAGCTCTGTCTCAGTCTCCACCACACGCTTCTGCACCTTCCCTTTCCTCCAGCAGGAACCTTTGGTGTCAGCGATCGTAGGCTTGTGGCACGCCGTGTTTGTTCCCCAAAGCCCGAACTGTCTTCTTCCAGCGCGTACATACACCAGAGTATAGTAGACAACGCTGTACTTTATGGGCCCAGCGTTCCTCCCCAAGAGTCCACGAACGCATCTCAAAAGTCACCTTCGCCGTTGCCTCCCGTGCCTCGAAGCAGGACCACCCCACGCCTCCATGCACAGCCTCGTTCGGGGACGTACGTTGGGCACCCATGGCCCGCCGTCCCACCTCTCTTTGTCGCCGCTCCAGAACTTCGCGGGTCCCCGACGATACACACAGCACAGCGTTCGATAGGTCAGTCCCGGCACCATCACCGCCTTCCAAATGGTGCGCAGTGCTTCCAACCTGTTGAACCCCCATAGCGCCTTGGCTCTCAGGACACATTGGTTTCGTAGCGCCTTCGCACGGAGGCCACTCTTATAGACTTCCAGTTAAGCCCGCTGTGTCGTGATCTCTATTCCGAGGTACCTGTGCGATCGTGTGTGCGATCGTTGATGCCGCCCGCGATGCAGCTTGCGCTACCATACATCGTCCCTGCAAGGTTAGCGTATGCACGTTTAAATAATAAGAAAACGTTATCAAGACCACATAAGAAAAATAAAAAATATTATGAAGGAGGAAAGTTTGATCTGTTCTGACCTTCCAGCGCGATCGAAACCAAAACCGAATTTTGGCACTGTTGGTTTCGATATCGCACCCGATGGCGCGCAATGCATGAATTTTATGTCCGAAATTTTTATCCGTGGCTTAACTTGTACATGCGATGGTTTATTCGTCGCCACTGCGTACTGCGCGAAGAGAAACCATAAGTGCAGATACCTCTCCACTCTGTTGGAACTACCTTCTGCCGAGATGTTGCGGCCGGTTTTTTATTTGCTGAAGGCGCAGTACTAGAACGCGTCCAGCTCTGTGCCACCAGGCGCAACGCATGACGCGTATCCTGAACTCTTTACATGGCTAGGGCTTTTGTTACGAGGACGTGATCATGCGTAGAGTTTTACAACACAGCTTTTGTCCGGGTTTGTTTCCAGGAAAAGCTATTAGGTGATGATATGCAAGGAGATCGTTTGGAGCTACGCTTCGTTTCGGTTGTAGGTGCACGCCAACGTTCTACTTCGGCAGTTGTAATAGATTCCGGCACATTTGTTGTGGAGAGAATGGAGGTCGCACCCTAGGTTGTGAACCATTTGAATCAGAAGAACACCAGCAGCAGGGTTATTCAGAAGAGATGAATAAGTAGACGGTGGAATGACAGATGAGCAGAGAGACTTCAAACGGGAAACGAAAGGAATAGTAAGGGAACAATTCCGGAAGTAAATAATGACCGACATATTAGCTCAAAATACCACATACGAACAAGTTGAAGATGGAGATAGGGCATCTTTTTTTCAAGTAGAAAGGTAATCTACCATGCCAAATGATTAAAGTATTAGAGGATTTCTAGGTAGATGGATTGAAGGGATATTGAGCGTATTAGGGATGCAGTTAAATAATTCTGTGCCACCTTTATTCACTTGATAATAACTTCGCCATAAAAGAACTGAAGAATGGTGTAAAGGGGAATGCATGCTATGGTGTGAAAGGGTAGAAGTGTGTGAAAAGAAATATGGCCCATCACTAGCAGCAGCCTGGTCGGCTAACTCATTTCCAAAAATTCCTGAGTGACCCTGGATATGAAATAAAAAAAATGGGGACAAAGAAGACAATCGATAGACCTTGCTTAATGGAAATAGCTGTCGGGTTAAATGAAGGAGCTGAAGACAGGGCAGAAAGCAGAGACAGAGAATCAGTGTAGAAATGAAAAGGGGCATAGAAGGAGGGTATTATTAGCAAACAACAGCAAAATAGAATTTTACAAGCTCCCCGGCAGAGGTTGGTTCTTGGGATATGCGATGAACATATAAAATATTTTGTGTGGAGCTAAGAACAACAAAGCACCAGCACTGTGATGAGTGAATGACCCGTATGTGCAAATATGCAATGCGCGTTGAGAAGGAAAGGCCAAGGCCTTCTGATAACTACGCTGAGGAAGAGGAAATTAAAATTTTTAATGAGGGATGGTAAGACCAGGGATTAAGTACAGGCTGAATTTAGACTGGTTAAAAAATGCTTTACCGTATACAATGGGTTGCCGTAATGTAAAAAGCAATGAGGCCAGCCCTAGTTGGAACAAGTAACGTCCAGCTGGAATGTACTTTTTCCCAGCTGAACTCCTGACTGTTCCAGCCAGAAAAAGACATTTCCAGCTGGACTCACCACTGCTCCAGCTGCAAGCTCTCCAGCTGGAGTGGGAAACAGCTAGAAAAAGCTGTTTCCAGCTGGACATTTCACTGCTCCAGCTGTAAGATTTTCAACTGGAACAGGAAACAGCTATAAAAAGCAATTTCCAGCTGGAGAATGCCTTCTTCCAGTTATCATATTCTGCAACCTACCTTGAGTTGGCCAATAGAAGAATGCATATTTCAATTTGCTGAACTATGATTTACAGCAACACAAACAAATATATTTTAGCAGTTAAACAAACGTTTCAGTCTGCAGGTACTTATAATGCAATCAATTATAAATTCACTTATAACTGCCAGACGTGTGTAGGGCATGCGCATGCAATAGCTATTTTGGTGCTTCTATGAATATTGCACAAACCCCCCTCTCTCTTCTCATCACCAGTGGACATGGAGAAGCAACTGTGAGGTCAGGACCTGCTAGTTATTACTTGTCTTCTCCAAGGAAAACAAAATGTATTTTTAAGAGCACCAATACTGTTTGAACATTTTAGGACATGTTTCCTGCAAAAATTACTTTTTTTTCACAGGTTGGAAAGTGTAGAATTGTATTTTGGGTGACATAACCATTTCTGGACAAGGCTGCACATTACTTTGCCTTAATTGCAGATTTCCAAGGCAGCAGTCATGTCCTCAAATTAATGAAATGGTGTATATGAATTGCCTTGGTCTTCTACTGAACCTCTTTGATGACTTAATCCAACTTGAGTGACAATTAAACACAAGGAAAAACTTGACAAGAGCCAAGAGGACAGCCTCAGTCTGTTACGTAACACATGAAAAGACTTGTCACATTTAAAGGCAAGCGCTCTTGAAACAATGGCTAGTGGACTGACGATTCCGTCCCGCTCCTCTATATTTTTTGTGCATTGTTAAAAATCCAGCTGCCTGCCTTCTCTCTACTGTGAATCACATTTCATTGAGAGAATTAGAAATTCTGCTTAGAGGCATGCAATATCTTTCATTGCTGCATATCAATAGGCACACAAGTGACATGCAAGTGAAAGGAAAGACTCATTACAATTAACTTCCATCTGAAAGCAGCTGCTCAAGATATGTCAAACAACTAGCAATAGACTTAAACAGAAAAAATAATTACAAATGAAAAACTCACTTTATGCTCTTCAAAGAGGTACAATACAAAACAAAAATTTTTTTATCTTTAATTTCTGACAACGCAGCATGGTGATCATCACTTGCATCAGTGCTCCAGCTATGAATACACAATAAGTAAGTACTAAGGGACTAATAAATATTGAGAGAATATAAGAAACTCAGGTGTCAAAGTGAGATTGCTGAAATTAGCAAGAAGGTAGTCAAAGGAACTGGCAACGAAATGGGCAGACAAAATATCAAAGCAGCCGCTAGCAATCTGCAAACCAGTAAAAAGGAATCTGAGAAGTTGTATGAAAGAACACACCATTGCTCTCCGAAGCCCAAGCAGGTTGCTCGATACTGGCATGTTAGCTTTAGCCTCCCAGAGTGACACACAGACAGAGAGATGTGCCGAAGTGGAGGACTCCAGAAACGTTTTGACTAAATGGAGATCTTCAATGGACATTTACTTTGCCCAGCCCACAGAATCCATGTGCATTTCGCCTCCGTCAAAGCACAGCCCACTGTTGAGATTAATGGACTGTGCAAGTAAAGCCCACGCTGCTGAAGATGGACTTAAAATAAATGGCAAACATTACTGGACAGCAGTGGAAATCAGCAAAAATAGAATGGTTCCAAGCTTGGTGAAAATTAAGTGAAGAGATGAAGTCAATAAAACTCACTTTGCAGTAATGAACAGGCTTTTAAATTAAACAAAATCTTTCAGAAATGCCCTAAGGTCAACTAACAAGAGAAAAAGGTTGGAAAGCATAGCTATCTCAGGCATGGCAGCACTTGCCTCTTCGGCATTTTTGACGCCCAAAAACTAAGCCCAAGTGTATTGTGCTAGAAATATTCACTCCAGAATGTTCACTTCAGATCTGGACCAATTCATCCAACAAGTTTGGTTTAAAGCACAAGAAAAATGAGCCAGTGCTGCTCATTGAACTCATGTTGCACACAGAGTGAACATGTTTCTCAAACATCATTGCGAGAGAGCAGGGGCTCTTAGCATGCCGTGTTTATTCAGTGACCATTGATTGCACCTCTCATTTCCAGCCACTTTGTATAGTTCTATTTTTGATTTCAGGAAGCCTGTATTTTTAGTGAAGTAGCTTTTCAGGCAGATTGTACTGTACAGTTCAAAGTCACTTCCAGTAAAAGCTAAATTCAGATTATGCTAAAATGAACTGCCTTTTTGCATGTGTACAATGCATTTACTAAGGTAATTGCTAATAGAGTTGGAACAACCTTAGACATTAATCAACCAAATGATCAGGAAGGCTTTTGTAAATGTGATTACACAATAGATCATATTCACACTATCAGTCAGGCGATAGTGGAATGCACAGAACATAAACAACCTTTATATATAGCCTTCATTGATTATGAGAAAGCATTTGACTCAGTGGAAACCTCGGCAGTCATTCAGACACTGCGGAAATCAGGGTGTAGATCAGCTTTATGTCAAAATACTGGAAGATATATATAGGAACTGTACAGCTACCAAAGACAGCAATAAAATTTCAATAAAGAAACGCGTCACACAATTAGGAGACACTATCTCGCCAAGGCTACTCACCGCCTGTTTAAAGAAGCTATTCCGAGGCCTCAATTCGGAACAGTTGGGGTTAAGAGTTAATAGAGAATACCTAAATAATTTCGGATTCGCTGGTGACATAGCCTTGATAAGTCACTCAGGAGATAAACTGCAAATAATGATCAATGAGTTAGAGAGGCAGAGCAGAACGGTTGGTCTGAGAATGAACATGCAGAAAACTAAAGTAATGCTCAACATTCCAGGAAGAGAGCAGCAGTTCACAATTGGCAATGAGGCACTGGAAGCGAAAGAAGAATACGTCTACTTCGGGCAGGTAGTGACAGCTGATCTGGATCATGAGAGGGAAATAACTAGAAAGATAAGAATGGGGTAGAGCACATATGGCAGGTTCTCTCAGGTCTTGAATGGAAGTTTATCAACATCCCTCAACAGAAAAATGTACAACAGCTGTATCTTACCGGTACTCACCTACAGGGGAGAAACGTGGAGGCTCACGAAAAGGGTTCAGCTCATGTTAAGGACAATGCAGCGAGCCATGGAACGAAAAATGATAGGTGTGTAATAAGAAATGTCTTCCAAAGCACAGCGTCGTGAACAACCAGCGGTACCGTCCAGGCACAGACCAGAGGCAGCGTTCAGTCCACAGCACGCAGGAGAGACCGAGCGTTCAGTGCTCGAGCTTCGGAGTGTTCGGCGCTTCTCGTCGTCTTCTTCGTTAAGCGCCAGCCTCTGAAGATTCTTTTTTTTTTTTATTCGAGAAGTGTGCCATGAGGCATAAGTTGAAAAGGAAAGGGGGGAAGGAATGCACGGGATTGAAAGTTAAAAGAAGGAGTGAAGAACCGTTGCGCTGAGGTAGTCGCAGAGGTTGTTAATGAAACGGTTGTCCATTGTCCACTTCACGAAGTCACTTTCGCGGTTCCACCGCAGGCCCACCTCCCTGAGGAGCCGTTTTCTGATAGCAGCCGTCGCTGGGCACGTCCACAACAAGTGCCGCACATCACATATGTCCGGTGCAGCGCCACAGTGAGGGCACCTGTCAGGTAGTGGCAGATCTTTGGCACGCCACCGATGACGGACAGATGGTGTCAGAGCCGCCCCTGCCCGAATCCGGCGCACGGATACCTCCTCCTGCCGAGTAAGACTACGGGGGAGAGGGTGCGAACACGGAGGAATTAGAGCGCGTGTTCGCTGGCGCAGAACTTCGGAATCGGAAACGTGGGACAGGAACGGATCTGGGGGAAGAGGGGAAGGTGGCGGATCGTCTAATGTATGAAGATGAGTCATAGCATCCGCTTGAATGTTATGTGGATCCTGGGCATGGCCGCGAATCCAGTGTATGCGCACAGGACATGGATACTTTGCGCAGAGCACATGAATAGATTGTGAAATCTGGAACGTTCGTCGAACAGCCTTCAGCTGTTTAAGGGCGGCGCGGGAGTCGGTGTAAATGTGAACTGTATTGAATGTTGGAACGAGCGGAAGGGAAGCAATGGCATTGTAAATGGCTTGAAGTTCCAATGCCAGGGGAGTGCACGTATCCGCAGTATACGTCGCGCGAGAGTTGAGATGCGGATGAGATGGACTATACACAGCAGTAACTCCCCTCTCTGCAGAATGAGATGCATCCGTGTATAATATGCACCCTTCAGGCAGATACGCTGCTGATACCGACGGGGAAACAGTGGGGCGATTGTCAGTGAGCTGGCAATAGGACCACGGTGGAAGTGTCTTTAAACGATGAAGTTTGAGAGACTGTTTTCGAGCTCTATTTGCCACCCGTTGGTCGATGATCTCACTGAGTGTATTAAGTTGGGCGAACTCCTGTAGCACAGGTATGGGTGTTAAACGAGGCAGATATGTTATGACGCGCATAGCCTCACGATTGATAGCTTCAAGGGAGTCCCACTGTCTGCGGGTGAGACGTTGAAATTGAGCCTGATATACTATCCGTGGCTGAAGGATAGAGCGCACAAGCTGGCGGGCCGTATGAGCACGTGCGCCACCAGAGCGCATAGCTATGCGACGAATCAGACCTAGAGTAGCGTGAGCCGATTTACGGGTGGCTGTCAGCCACGGGGTGCCAGTCCCAGATGTATGGAGGAGAAGACCAAGAATACGAACAGTTTCTACCTGAGGAATCAGAGAATTATGTACCGTAAAATTTAAAGGGGGAGCTTTCCGTAAGGCGGCTTTATTTCCAATTCGAATGAAACATGATTTAGTAGGAGAGAGTGTTAGACCCAAAGGTGGGAGGCGAGATGTCAATACATCCAGCGCGTGTTGAAGGATCGACTGATGAATAGACGCATCTGGATGACAGCACCACAAGGTGATATCATCGGCATATGCAAGCACGCGGATAGAAGGGATGGTCTCTAGGGCTCGAACCAGAGGAATTAAAGCCACATTAAATAATGTGGGGGCGAGAACGGAGCCCTGCGGCACTCCTCTATTGGAAGTGAAATTACCAAAGGGCTTTCCGTGGACACGCACGCTGAAGGTTCGATTTGCTAAAAAGGCGTGAATGGAGAGGAGGAACCGGTGAGGGAGACCAAGAGTTTGAAGGGAGGCAAGAATGGCAGAGTGAAGGATGTTATCATATGCCTTTGTTATGTCTGTAGCGATTACGGTTCGTACATGAAGATTCCAAAGCCGAAGGCCAGTCTTACAATTCCCCCTAGGTGGAAGTGCGCCATCCTGGCAGCCTAGGGTGATGTGACGACAGCGGGGTCGTAGTATGGTTTGAGGCGGGCCGTGCGGACAATGATCAGGAGATGGGGTAAGGGGTCCGATGAGGTAATTGACAGGGGATGTCTGGGGAAGAACACGGTTGGGTCCCTGGTACTTGCTAACAAATTTGGAGGAAAGGCTGGGACCTGAGGAGGGTGCCCAGAGCCAGACCAAAGAGTCAGGAAGGTAAGCGGGAGAAAGTGCAAGGGGATCACGGGTGCTTTTCTGCTGCTGCTGGGCATGGGAAGTGAAGGACCGGGCAAGCTGTCGTCATTCTTTGGCATAAGTTGCTGCTTGAGAAAGAGTTGTAAATTCGGAAGCATCAAGGCGGTAAGGTAGAATGGTGTCCATTGAGCAAGAAGGCTCACGGCCGTAAAGGAGAAAGTAGGGAGAGAATCCAGTGGTGGCTTGAGCAGTGGAGTTATAAGCGTATGTGACAAAAGGGAGATCGTGGTCCCAGTTACAACGATCGGAATATACATGGCCAGCAGTTACAATATACATGGCCAGCATGTCGCCGAGGGTGCAGTTAAAACGCTCAACCATGCCATTTGTCTGGGGATGGTAGACGGAGCTGGTGCGGTGAATGACGTTGCATTCCTGAAGGAGAGCTTCTACAACTTCAGAGAGGAAGGCCACACCTCTATCACTGAGCAGCACTTTGGGCGCACCATGGCGAAGAATGATGCGATGGAGAATGAAGGATGCAATGTCGTGGGCTGTAGCGGGTGGTAAAGGCGATGTTTCAGCATAACGTGTAAGGTGGTCGATGACAACGATTATCCAGCGGTTCCTGGTTGATGTGTTGGGAAGAGGGCCGTAGAGGTCGATGCCAACACGCTTGAAGGGCTGCGCTGGGCAAGGCAGCGGCTGCATAGGAGTGGCGGGTCGGCGAGGTGGATGTTTTCATCGCTGACATGCGGTGCAGAACTGAACGAACTGGCGGACATAACGGGCCATCCCATGCCAGTAGTGCCGCTGTCGTACGGGTGAAAGTCTTCAAGAATCCGGCATGGACACACTGGGGATCATCGTGGCAGGAAGAGCAAATGAATGAGCGCAGATGTGTTGGAATGACGAGAAGCCACTTGCGACCATCTGGGAGATAGTTGCAGCGGTAAAGAAGCTCGTCTCGGATGGCGAAATGGTGGGACTGACGACGAAGAGCACGGGAAGGAGGTCGAGACTATTGGCCAGAGAGGGGATCTAAGAGGCTAGTGATCCACTGGTCTTTGCGTTGCTCGGAAGCCATATTAGTGGACTCAAACTTCAAAGAAGGCAGGGCGGATATACAAGGCACTGCCTCAGATGGTACAGGGGAACGTGAGAGCTGGGCATCTGCATCAGCATGTTTGCGGCCGGAACGATAGATAACGCGAATATCGTATTCTTGGAATCGCAGAGCCCATCGCGCCAGTCAACAAGAGGGATCTTTCAAAGAGGACAGCCAGCAGAGGGCGTGGTGATCGGTAGCAACGTCAAAATGGCGCTTGTACAGGTCGGGACTAAATTTGACGATCGCCCAAAGTATAGCTAAACACTCCTCGGTGACAGAATAGTTGGCTTCAGCTTTTGTGAGTGTCCGGCTAGCGTAAGCGACAACGTATTTGTCAAAGCATTGCTTGCGTTGAGCGAGTACTGCACCGAGGCCGACGATGCTGGCATCGGTGTGGAGTTCCATCGGAGAACGAGCGTCTAAGTGACGCAGAAGTGGTGGTGTGGTCAGGAGGCGACGGAGTGTCGTAAACGCTTCATCACAGGTTGGCGACCAGGCCAAAAGGTCGTGGCTGGAAAGGAGCTTGGTCATTGGGTTGACAATATAGTGGCGAAAATGCGGGCAAAGCGGCGGAAGTAGGTGCAGAGGCTGACGAAGCTGCGGAGGTCTTTTACAGAAGTGGGCTTCAGAAATTCAGCCACAGCTCGCAACTTGGCCGGGTCCGGGAGAACGCCATCTTAGCTCAAGTTTCTATTTTTTTATATTGGTCTTTAGTATCCAGCAGTAGTACACGGTTATTCAGCTGTGGTCTGACCTCTATTTCATCTGAACCTGTACGAGTGACGAGGCGGTCACATGCTTGGGTTTTCGCTTGACGTGGACTGCAACGCATTTTCATGAATTAACAGTTGGCAGTCTATGCCCGTGGTGTTTTATGTGTTCCTCGTTTCTTATGTCTTTGTCTTTTGCGCAGTTTTAACATTTCTTGAGCTATATGAACCAACTGGGCACGGCGGACCGCGAGCGACCATGTGGCCTAACAGACCATTCTTCTGCCTTGTACAGGTCCTTGCTTTTGGTCTCGTCGGAACAACAAAGCAAATCAACCAAGTTGACGGGCAGATCGACCTTCCAAACCTGCCAGATGCAGTTGCTGATCCCCGATCTGCGGCTGCGTCAAGATTATCAAGGGACCGAAGCTCTCTTCTTCCTTTGGCGATATCTTTACTGTTCCGTGATGCACCGACAGCGCCACCATCACGACACGTGACCTCATCGCTTTGGAATATAAAAGAGCAACTTCAAGCCTTCGACTTCAGTGGGCACGGCGGACCGCGAGCGACCATGTGGCCTAACAGACCATTCTTCTGCCTTGTACAGGTCCTTGCTTTTGGTCTCGTCGGAACAACAAAGCAAATCAACCAAGTTGACGGGCAGATCGACCTTCCAAACCTGCCAGATGCAGTTGCTGATCCCCGATCTGCGGCTGCGTCAAGATTATCAAGGGACCGAAGCTCTCTTCTTCCTTTGGCGATATCTTTACTGTTCCGTGATGCACCGACAGCGCCACCATCACGACACGTGACCTCATCGCTTTGGAATATAAAAGAGCAACTTCAAGCCTTCGACTTCAGTGGGCACGGCGGACCGCGAGCGACCATGTGGCCTAACAGACCATTCTTCTGCCTTGTACAGGTTAGTGCTTACTACAGCTCTGTTAAAAGCGACAACCGTTGTCTTTTGGTCTTGCCGTGCCCACAGCAAGCTGTATTAATGGTGTATGACGTGTACTGCGTATGCTTGCTCCTCTTGAGCGGAGATATCGAGTTGAATCCCGGACCTGACACGGAAGGTTCCAGCACAAATGAACTGCTTGAAAAACTGCTTTTGGGACAGAATAAATTAATTGAGGATGTTGCAGCACTTCGTATACAACAAACTAGCATGGAAACACGTCTGACGGACTGGGAGACTCGATTTACAGAAATGGAGAAACAAGCCGCGCGCGTGGAAGCACTTGAAAGCACGGTTAAAGCCTTAGAAGCGAAAATTACGGATTTGGAGGATAAAAGTAGACGCTCGAATTTACTGGTTTTTGGGGTATCAGAGGAACCAGAAGAGACAGAGGCTGTACTGCGTCGTAAAATTCTAACTGATATATTTTCTACCAAGTTACAAATCACGTGCAAGTCTGTAGCCCGAATACATCGGATCGGCAAGAGCGATAAAACGCGGCCAGTAATTTTATATTTTCAAGATTACGAAGAAAAGAAAAGTGTCATGCAAAATGCTTTCAAACTCAAAGGTTCTAATACTTCTGTTCAAAACGATTACTCACGAAACACGCTCAGGAAGCGTAAACTTTTGTGGGACAGTACTTCAGAGGAAAGGGAGCACAAAAGAAAAGTTCAACTAATCAACGAGAAACTTCGAGTCGACAACGACCTTTACATTTGGGATGACGCTAAAAACTGTAGGAAAAAAATTGGTAAATATAACAGTGCTAAACAAGACTGACTTCTCCGGACTGATACGAAAGATATGCGCATATTAAATATAAATGCACGCAGCATTGTTAACAAAAGTGATCAGTTAGAGGCTATCATCTTAGGTTACAACCCGCACATCGTTGTTTTGACCGAAACTTGGCTACACAGTGGCATAGATGATGAAGACGTCTTTCCACCATCTTACGGTGTTTTCCGTCGTGACAGATCAACGAGGGGAGGCGGGGTGGCTGTGCTGGTAAAGAAAAACTCGTCAGCAACTCTCTTGTGTCAGGCTGATAGCATTGAAACTATTAGCCTAAAGATTTCTTACTACGAACATTCATTCTTGCTATTTGCCGTTTATCGAGCGCCTGGCTCACCACCTCAATTCCTGTGTGATTTGCGTGAGCATGTCAGTTCATTCGTACATAAAAAAAATTTTTTAGTGGGGGACTTTAATCTTCCAGGAGTTAACTGGGAACATTGTTCTTCTAGTGGCGAATTTAGCACTCATGTTAATTATATGCGTGAAATAATCTTATGCCACAATTTGCACCAAGTTGTCAACTTACCAACGCGAGTGCATGGTTCTTCATCATCAATGCTTGATCTTGTCTTCGTGAGCAAAACAATCGAGAATTTTTCATTATCAATTGAACATGGAATGTCTGATCATAGGATGGTGTACTATTCGTGTCATTTAAAAAAATGTACCGCTAAGAAGGCAAAAACTGTACAAGTGAAGGACTTCACACGTGCCAGAGACGAAAGCGTGTTAGATTACCTCGATTTACACCTAAGCAACTTTCACGGAAGCAATGTAGTAGAACTTTGGGACAAGTTCAAAAAAATCTGCACTTATTGCATCGAAAATTTCGTTCCAACGAAAACAAAGAAAACAGGAAATGAAAACCCTTGGATAACGCGTGAAGTCATTCACTTGAAAAGAAAAATAAAACGCTTAAGACGACGGAATGCCTCACCAACTACAGTACAGAACTTACAAGCTACGCTGAGCTCGTCAATTGGGCATGCCAAACGGCATTATTTCAATAACACTTTGCCGCACTTTATTCGTACGGCTCCAGAAAAATTCTGGAAATTTCTGAGCAAAAAGAACAAGGCAGTGGATCAAATAATTAAAGATGGCATTCCCGTTGTCGAAAAGCAAAGTATCGCCGAACACTTTAATGCATTCTTCCACAGTGTGTTTATTAACTCAGAAGAGCTTGCACTTCCCTTTTCACCTTTATCAAATGTATCTCCTGAATTTGTATCCGCTCAAGGTGTGCTTTCTATGATCCTTAATCTAAAAACAAAATCCACCCCAGGACCGGATAACATACCGAATGTTTTTCTGCGCCGATACGCAGAAATGCTGTCACACTTTCTGGTAATAATTTTCGGTGCGTCACTGTCCACTGCAGCCCTTCCCCCTGACTGGCGAACGGCACGTGTAGTACCAGTGCCTAAGAAGGGAGACCCCACAATGATTACTAACTACCGACCAATTTCGTTAACATCATCTTGTTGTAAGATGCTTGAACACGTCATAGCCAACTTCATCAGAAATTTTCTGGAGGATAACAATATACTTTCACCTGCGCAGCATGGTTTTCGTAAAGGATTTTCTACGGTGACACAATTAACAACGGTAATCCATTAATAATAATAATAATTGGTTTTTGGTGGAAAGGAAATGGCGCAGTATCTGTCTCATATATCGTTGGACACCTGAACCGCGCCGTAAGGGAAGGAATAAAGGAGGGAGTGAAAGAAGAGAGGAACAAATAGGTCCGTAGTGGAGGGCTCCGGAATAATTTCGACCACCTGGGGATCTTTAACGTGCGCTGACATCGCACAGCACACGGGCGCCTTAGCGTTTTTCCTCCATAAAAACGCAGCCGCCGCGGTCGGGTTCGAACCCGGGAACTCCGGATCAGTAGTCGAGCGCCCTAACCACTGAGCCACCGCGGCGGGGCCGGTAATCCATTCCCTTGCTAGAATTTTAGACAAATCCGGCCAGGTGGACGTTATTTTTTTAGACTTCAGGAAAGCCTTTGACCTTGTTTCACACTCTAAGCTTATTGAAAAACTTAAAATGATTAACCTTCCTCCTTTCATTATTAACTGGGTTGCTGCGTATGTCACTGATCGTAGACAGTTTGTTAATATTGATACTTACTACTCCCATGAACTTCCAGTTACTTCCCGCGTCCCTCAGGGCAGCGTGCTAGGACCATTGTTGTTTTTAACATATATTAATGACATTGTGAGCGTTATTACTGAACCCGTCCAAATACGATTGTTTGCAGACGACTGCGTGCTGTTCAGGGAAGTGTCAAGCGAGGATGACCAGATAACTCTTAATAATAATCTACAAAATATTCTTTCCTGGTGTCATTGTTGGGATATGCAATTGAACGCTGACAAAACAGTGTATATGAAAATAACCAAGAAACTTAATAACCTTTCTTTTCCCTATGCCCTAGGGACAGAACCACTAACCGAAGTCAGCGAGTATAAATATCTTGGCGTCACACTAACAAACAGCCTAAACTGGAACACTCACATAACTAACGTATGTGACACAGCTTTTCGGAAACTTTGCCTTCTCCGTCATAAATTGAAGCATGTCCCCGCCGAAACTAAACTTTAGCTAAAGACCAAAACTTGAATATGCATGCGTAGTGTGGGACCCTTATACCAAAACTAACATTGACGCTCTCGAAAGAATACAGCGTAAGGCAGTCAGGTTTATTTTTTCGAAGTACCGTACAACTGATTCCCCGACAGCACTAATGAAACATGGAATACCGACACTGGAACTGAGAAGAAAAATTCAGCGCTGAAAATTTATGTTCCTTCTTAAAAATAACCTTCTTGCTCTGACTCCTGATCCGTACATAACACTACTTACGGCACGCCGAACACGACATCGACACGATGACTCTCTATAACGCCATACAGCACCAGAACTAATGTTTTTAAATATTCTTTTTTTCCTCGCACGATAGCAGATTGGAACAACTTACCTCTGCCTCTTCTAACCAGCGTTGATTCAATTGAAACCTTGAATTGCTCTTGAATATTTTTCTTGTCTGCTTTTTGGTTGCCCAAACTGATCATGTTTTTGCCTTGCTGCAAGTTTGACATTTAATTTTTGCATATTTCATTCATTGGCTTACTTCTGTTTGTTTCTGTTTGACTTTCCCAAATGAAGAGCTCGGTTTGCATTTCGTTTAGTCCTTGTTTTGCTCATGTTCTATTGCCCATAGAACAAGTGTTTTGAAATTATTATTTGCTATCTTCGTTCTATACGCTGATGCCAAGTGTATGCCCCTCCTGCTTGGGCCGTAAAGGCCTGCAGTATTGAATAAATAAATAAATAAAATAAATAACTAGCCCAGAAGAATTTCCTACTTGTAGAGCAATTTCCGGAGCCTAATCTGGTAGTTGGAGACTTCATAGCACATTCCTCCTTTTAGGGAAGTGAGAAAATAGATACCACAGGTCAGGTAATCATCATCAGCCTGACTACACCCTGCCATTCAACCAGAGGTCATCATCATCATCACTGCAGGGCAAAGGCCTCTTCTATGTCTCTCCAATTAACCCTGTCCTTTGCTAACTGCATCTACTGTATCCCCACAAACTTCTTAATCTCAGAAAGAGGTTAGTACAGCGCGAATGAGACATCAGAAGAACAGGAACAAAAACTGTCACACAGGCGCAGATTCACAACTCTTTATTCGAGACCGAAAAGCAAACACTATATAAGGGATGAACCTAGGCGCATAGCCATATCGCTCATTCACACAAGACCCGTTTAAAATCCAGATCACATTGATCAGATTTTATGTTGCAGAAGGGCCGACAAACCACAGAGCATTCAGTCAGTATGTCCCCAGACACTCCATGTCAAGAAAACGATTAAGAGCAAGTAAGGAACCTAACAATCAACCTGAGTAAAAAGGGTGAAAAATATGCGAAATGACAATGCAGGTGACCCAACAGACAACAATAAGAGTACTAAAAACGCGATGAAATCATGGTGTGACATATGGAAAAACCAGCATGAGAGCATGGAAACAACAAAGAACAAGAGTAAAGGTGAAAATTAAAACCAGTTAATAGAGTGGAATAAGGTATGGAAAAACAACATTGACATGAAAGCAACAAAGAACAAATGTAAAGGTGTGCATAAAACCAGATAAATCTACATTTCCAGCCTTGAAGTACATCTTACGAACAAAATCAGGACAGAAGTGATACAATAATAGGCGGACTTCTAAAAACGTGATTTCACTCAGTGAAAGCGAAATGGGGGATGACACATTTTTCACCATTTTTTTTTTACGATGTATAGGCTTCGACCATCTCCTTTTCCGTCTTATCTCTTGATTTAAACAAAAATGTAGTGTTGCACAAAACGAATGCAAAACATTTTTTTCTTGCCCTTACCCTTCCTTTTACAGTTTTTACAGTGATGTGCCAGATGATCTCCCATATTGTTCTTCACTGCCAAGTTGTGTTCACGTGCCCGTTCATTAAGACACCTACCAGTCTGCCCAATGTAAACTCTACCGCATGTGAGGGGAATTTTGTAGACAAGGCCTCAATCGCACTTTGTGAATTTCTTTTCGTGCCTGGTATGGACCTCCTGCATGTTTGTAAACAAACGAGGTGGCGCTGCAGTCGCTAGCGAGCTCGTGGTAGGCAAAAGGTCGGGGAGTGGCGTCGCGGATAGGTGTTGAGCGCGGGTTTTCAAGGCTTGTAGGCGCGTTTCCAGTTTCTGCGAATCATAGCAATGGTCGATGCTTCCAACTTAGTAATTTGTCGAAGTACACGAGCTGGCGTTGGCCACGTGCGGCCTATAAAGAGAAATAGTTTTCCACTGTGTATTGTATATATGGTTAGTAGTAAACATGTAGAAAGCGTTCCTGCCGTTTATTTATGCGCTAGGCATTGAATAAAACAAGTTTTGACACTCTGCACTAGCCGGAATGATTTTACTTCGGGACAGTAGTGAGCGGAAGTGCTGGCGTTGTTTCGTCGGAGCAGACATGCGCTCATCGTCTGCTGACATACGTACGTGTCGCGCTGCGCGAAAAGTGGGGACAGCGTCGTGTCCCCGAACTCCTGTCTCGCTTAGAGCTGTTTTTAGCCGCATTACCACGCACCAGCCAGACCGACTTGTCCTCTTGTTAAGCTGGTCGATTTGGTGAAAATTTTTGATTTCTAGAATTATTTTCTTTCCTAGCCCTGAAGTCTAGTTTCGTGACGAAAAATTATAGCACAATATTGAGTACAAATTTATAAATTACGCTTTTTAGAAGTGTGGTCGTCAAAAATTGTGAGGTAATTTCTTTGATTTCAGTGCCGCATTTCTTTGACCAAAGCGAAAGCGAAGATGCCATAAACGAGGGAATAAACTTTAAGGTTCGTTTTCTGACCTCTCACATTTTCTGCGACTGGATCACTCACCTTCGTAATTCGCATGAAAATCAAATGATTCAATTTGTCTCAATCTATTCCTGAGACGTTGAGGAGCGTAATAAATCTCTCGATTTTTTTCCCTACAGGTGCAGTATTGTGTTAATTATTTTTTGTAAGAAAAGTTGTCATGTAACTATGCATGCATAAGTACTGATCATATAGAAAAAGAACTAATCGCGTCATCATACAGAACAGGGCTTTATGTACATGCTGGCATAAAAAACTGCGCACTATCTACTCAATTATTTGAGACCTTGGGGGGACTTGACGACGGTGTTAATTATAATTGCCCAGAACTGCACCAGGTATAGCTATAAATAAAAGGAATGACTGAAAGTAGCGTAGGAATTTTATATTTGCACCAAGTTTAGTTACATATCGCATGCATGAATAACGAAAACACTTTTCATGCCGCGTCCCCTCTCAATCTCGCCACGTGTCTGTTAGTAGCACGCCTGCGGCTGCTTCTTTCCAAACAAGCTTCGCGATCATGTATTACGTCATGAGACATGACACATGCGTGATACAATGAAAAAGCATATGGCGTTTAGCACACTTAAGGTACGCTATTCTAAGCACACCAACACGACCGCGCAAGATTGACACAACTTACCAGACTTCTTTCTACTCGAATGAAATAATTACGTCGTCATATCAAGAAACAGTTTCAAGTAAATATTAAATGTCACAAAACGCGCCATTAAAACATGGTGTGCTATTAACAAAAAAACTCATTCCTTGGGGACGAGTGAACCTGTCGGCGCCCCGTGCACCCCGGCTCAAGGTGATAAGTATGTGTGCAGCTACATATGTCTTTTTTTCCTTGAGCAATTATCAGCCTATACTGTCCTGAAGTTCAGGTGAATGAACGCAGTAACTTGCATGCTATTAAGTGCATTGAGTGGCAGTGCCTATCGACTCCCAGACTTCGCGTTTTACTACCGTGGCCCAATGCCTGTTAGCCAGTTTCCGAATGCGGCATTTATGCGCGAGAAACCTATCGAGGCTAATTTAATATTTTTTATGCTACTACGCGGATCCAGCAGTGACGCAGCTGGTCAATATATGCTGCTTCTGCAGTGCACAGGCTTGAAGCAGCCGCCGGTAGCTGCGGCAGCTGCGGTAGGCACGGGCAAGCGGAACCTGTTTTGCCTACCATGCGAAAGTCGCTGCTAACATCAGCGCCACCGCACCTTCGTTACGTCGCGAGGTGAAGGAGGTCCATAGCATTATAATAATAATAATAATAATAATAATTGGTTTTTTTGGGGAAAGGAAATGGCGCAGTATCTGTCTCATATATCTTTGGACACCTGAACCGCGCCGTAAGGGAAGGGTTAAAGGAGGGAGTGAAAGAAAGGAATAATAGGTGCCGTAGTGGAGGGCTCCGGAATAATTTTGACCACCTGGGGATCTTTAACGTGCACTGACATCGCACAGCACACGGGCGCCTTAGCGTTTTTCCTCCATAAAAACGCAGCCGCCGCGGTCGGGTTCGAACCCGGAAACTCCGGATCAGTAGTCGAGCGCCCTAACCACTGAGCCACCGCGGCTGGGATAGCATTATGGCCTGGTTTTATTTTCTGTCGACATCAAAGGGCAGACGCTGCTCAGCTTAATCGGTGCTGAAAAAACCATCCTGAAACCATATCGGTTCACCACTTTTTTTGATGTTGTGGGATACCCGCTCTATGTAAGGCATCACCTGCAGCAGCTTTTCCTTGTTCTTTTCATTTTTCTTTTTACGTCCTTTATAGCTTCTGTAATAGGCTTTCACACGCTGCAGTGATGAGGTGGAGCGGATAACCAGCTGCGCGGAAACGTTCAGAGCCTGATGATTTTTCCAGGGCAGACTGGCAGGCTAAGATTACGTTGGCACGTTTTGCGAGCTTAGAATGTGTGCTTTCACACATCATGATATTATCGCGTTTTCATAGTTCTTTTATACTGTTGTTGTCTGTTGGGTCATCTGCATTGTCACTTCGCGTATCTTTCACCCTCTTTACTCAGGTTGATTGTTAAGTACCTTACATGTTTCTAATCGTTTTTAACAGCGTGACCAAATAGCCTTGACCCAGCTTGCGGCAACCACACTGAGAAGGGTGATTCATTTGGTAGACCCGTCCGGGCCTGTGAAATGTGTCCAAGTTCAATTTTGTGAGATCATGCGAAACCAAAACCTGATTGTTTAAAATTTAATTTTATAAAGAATAAAGTTTCTTGCTTTGAAGCAGTACTGATCACCTAGAATTAATTGTGGCATGTTTCTGTATAAGATAAACTTTCTAATAAGTTTACCAAGACAATCAGTTAATGCGCGGCAGTATTGGCGTACGTTAGTAAGGTAGTCAGCCTAATCGCCAGCGGCATCCTCAATGGAGATCAATGGAAAATAAAAGCGACGACCAGTAACAACGCACGGTTTAGCACCACTGAAAGCTGAATCCTTCGTTAGCGAATAGCCAAGTATTCTTCCCGAATGCTTGTCCATGGTGGAACTGTGCCGGCAAGTGACGGTGAGTGCTTTATGCTGACATTTCTTCACTTGTGCTGCACCAGTGGCGGCTTACTTTGTTTTGGTGGCGCTAGGTAGCGTGCACTCATTTTCTATACTGACGCGTCATGGTTGAGCATACTCCAAAAATAACATGAAGAGGGTGAAGTACTCACTCACCGAGGTCAGCAAGCGGAAAAGGCGACGGAGAATAGCCAGAACCATCCAGAAAGAGCTGGAAGACCCTGTCAACGCGAGCGACCGGGATGAGGGCACTAATAATAGTGGGTCAGCTAACGACATTGCAACAGCAGTATTTACAGAACCTGAGAACACGTCCGTGTCACCGACATTGCAACAGCAGTCTTTACAGAACCTGAGAACACGTCCGTGTCACCTTACGGATTTCTTGGAGTTTCAAGTGTTGGGTGTTTTCTGCAAAAGAATCCAGCGTCTTCAGCTGACCAATTCTCTACTGGCAGCGACTTTCACGAGCGCGCAGTCAGCAACAGTTGTGACTCTTCAGACGTGAGTGGAGCTGAGCTCAACACATCTGAAACGGAGAGTGTATCATTTCTTGTTTGCAGCGATCAGGAAACAAATGCATCAAACGTGTTTCCTGCTGGCACCTCAACATCGTCTCTCGAGCGCGATCTGCGAACATGGGCCCTCGATAATAATGTACATACCTGCCTCGCAATTGAGTTCATTGTTGAAAATTCTCATTGTTTACCATCCTGAACTACCGCGGGATGCGCGAACGCTTTTGAAGACGCAGAGGAAGAGATGGGGACCTCGTGCTTCCCGCTTGGCCACCGCGATGTCCCGCCGGTCTCCTCGGACCCCGTTGAGCGGCGCCGTTTCCGGAGAACAGACGACTCGTCCATCGGAGTGGACGTGTTCTCCTTGGCTGCAGGTGTCTGTGGTGAGCCTGCAGCAGCAGCACCAGGGTGAGCGGTCATCACAGCCGGTTTGCCAGGAGTAGGCTTGGCGGCGGGAGGTGCAGGGGTGGCCGGCAATGGCGGAGAGTGAGCCGCCATGGTGTCCTTTGTCTGGTAAGCAAGCGCCTTGGCGTCCCTGAGAGCTAGAACGCGTGGGTCCGTCGGCGATACGTCCAAGGCCCTGATGACGGACTCGAGGTTCGCCGAGGTGGTGATGAGCGCCGCCGTCAGGCAGCTGACCGTGTCCCACAGATCAGCAATCTCGGCCTGCATCCGCCGCACGGTTCTGGACGATCTTGCCCTAGATGTCGCTTGTAACCGTGAGCGTGAGCGGCCTGCCCTGCGTTGCTCATTGTCACCGTCGAACGCAGGCTGTCGCTCGTTCTCGCCCGCAGCGCCGTGAAGTCTTAGGCCTAGCGTCCAAAGAGCTAAAAACGCGTCCGCCCCCTTCGCATGCGAGACGCACCTCGATGAAGCGCAATTCTTGAATTTCATATCGGAATTTTGTAATATTTTTAACTTGTACGTGCGATCGTTCACTCGTCGCCGCTGCGTACTGCGCTAATAGAAACCATAGTCGGAAGTAGTTCTCCACACTTTCAAACTACACTCCAACGACTCGTTCTGGCATATTTTTTTATTGCTTATTGCACAGTATTGGAACGCGTCCAGCTCAGTGCCACCACTTGCAACGCATGTCACGTGTATCTTGAACTCTGCATGGGCCGGGGAGGTCAGGGACTTTGTTACATGCATAGATTTTTAAAATACGGCTCCTATCCGCACTTGTTTTCGCAAAACGCGAGGTGACGTACGTACGTTATCCAACGAGATCCTTTGGATCGAGGTATGCTTCGTTGTGGGGCAAAGGAGGTCGTACGTACATACCCTAGGCAGTGAAATGAAAATCGGTTTTTGAAAATTGGGTTTTGAGGAATGGAAATGGCACAGTAACTGTCTCATATATATAGCTCCCCAAATAACACGGAATTTTGCCTCAATTACTGCTGTATACTTCCATGTGACGTCATACTGCAACGTTGTCTAAGGTATGCCAGCGTAACGTTTCAGAATGCCATCAAAATATTGTTTACGGGCATCCATATAGCACCATTAATGGGTACAAACTTCTCGCGACATTTCCATGTTTACATAATATTTGTGTAAGTAACTAGGAATTCATAACTGACAAGGCAAATAATCCAGCTGGTAATGAAGTTTATATGCTTCCCGATCGTTAACCCAATTAATGCAATATAACTTGAGGATACTAAAGCAACATGTATGAATAGGGCTTGGAAAGTCACCTTCTTGAGAATAACACGCACCCAGATTTTTTTTTTACTCCAGCAGATAAATGCAAAAGTTTCTGTATGTTGCGGGAAAGGGCACAAAGGAATTGCTCGCACCCTAGGCTAAGACCTTTTCAACTCCACAACGAATGCGGCGAAATGCATTACTGCTGCCAAAGTAGAATGTTAACATGTACCTGCAAAGGATGATCTTTGCATATAGCTGCGTACTTAATTGCAGTTTCCGAAAACAAGTCCAGACATACTCTTCGCGTGATGTCAGCTCCTTGTAATAAAGGCCCTCGCCATGCTAAGAGTTCAGTGTTTAAATGTAGCAGTGTTTAAATTTTGTTTCACAGCTTCCCGTATCCTCCATGCTTGGTAATATCTTCATAGTTTTCAGAAATACATAAATATCTGCGATAGCAAGGATTCAATGAATGGTCATGAATGCATATTTATACTCCGATGCTCTTTGCATTAGATTTGTACCCTGATGTTTTAATTTAGATTTCAACTTGCATAAGCCTTATTTTTAAGTTTAACACACAGCTAATAGCATCTAATATTTCTTTATGCCAAAATTAAACAGCTTGTATATGTGTCACAAATGATATACAGAGTGCAGTTGATCATGGTAATACAAACTCGGCAATATCAAGTTGGGTAGTCTTGTAAGCTTTAAGATTTAGCTTCCTAATGGTTTCTCCGAGGCTTTCATAAATCTGCTTTTATGCATAAAATCTGCTTGCTTTTATGGTACAATAACTTGTGGCTCTAGACAACTGTTATGCTTGTACATGTCATACCTAATGCAGTATCCATGGGGAGCTGCTCAGCTGCCAACTTGATTATCAGTCTTATCAATGCAGCAGGACTGATTAGGGTGGACTTCTGCTCTACCATTGTTTAGAGCTGTTCTGGCATGCCATGTCTGCATGAGACAAGTCTGAGGAAAAAAGAGAGCACTGTGTCCCCAATGCACATAAGTCTCTCCGTCTGTCGGTGCTAGGGTCACTGCAATGAAGGTGCCCTCCCTTGTCAGCTAAGGTAACTAGGGAGGACGACATTGCAGGGAAGTAAACCGAAGAGCACTGAGCGGCCTGTGTGCCCACAATGTAGAGAAGGCACTCTCTAGTTTAGTTTTTGATGTCGGAACTTCCTTGCACCCCTGACTATATTATCAACTGTAACTTTGGATTTATCTCTGAGATCACATCCACAAGGCTAGCTTTGCTTTGAGATGCATAATGCCGTGCGTGCTGATAAAATGGGTAGCTGCCGCAACATGTGTGATCTGCATTTTAGGGTGCACTCTGCTGGCTCTTGGCACTTGCTTGATGCAGTGGATCTGTGTTTTACCTTAGCCAGGTGTCTGCATCTAAAGTTGCATCAGCATTGCCCAGGTGCATCACACCAGCAGTCTCTTATGTATGGGTGTTGTCTCTCATGCCATGGTTTCTTGCCAAGATGAAAAGTATTCCTGCATTTTAATAGCTGCTTCTGAGGCATTAAGGGGCCATGATGCCCCTCAATCACACTAAATATTCCCTTTGCAGTGGTGCAGGCACGCCAGTAGCGCCGATGAAGAAGAAGCTCTCGCTTGTGCAACACAGAATGCTTTCGGCAACCGGCCTGGCCAGGAACATTGACAGCCCACTCCGCCAGCTCATCGGCCATGGCTACCGGGTCACCTAATAAATGTGGATCACGTTCCACATCTGGCGACGCCGGATGACATCTTTGACGCACGCAGTGCCACCACCTTTGGCTCTGCGCTCCTGCCCGCCCTGTCCCTCCACTTGGCTTTGCCGCTGCTTGCCTGCAATTCACACCCGGTTTTCGGCAGCTTCTTGTCGCCACCAAGTTCGCGCCTACCATCAGATCCGGTGAGGTCCTTCAGCCGTATCAGCGCTCCTTCCTTCCTCAGCTGCCCGGGCTGCCTGCGTTTTATGCCAAGGGCCCCGTTTTGTGGCTGACACTTTTGTGGCTGGCACTGCTGGACTTGCACTTTCATGTCCACCATGTGTTCAGCCAGCCAGCTGCACTATCAGCATGCCACCCGTTCTGGCAAAGCTGCGGTTGCCGCCTCCTGGCCCAGACATGTACGCTGACTTCAAGGAGGGCCTGATGGCATATTTTGGCTTGGAGCTGCTGCCTACTCTCTGCGCTTCTGTTCCCAACTCAGAAGCTACGGCGCTACTCAACCCACCACCCTTGGCCGCATTCCCTAACCGAGCTGTTTCGCCTTCCCCATCGCCCGTTCCTACGACAGTGCCCCTCGACACACTGGTCTCTCCACTATCGCCACCACCGTATGTGCCCCCACCCGTGGTTCGGCAAGTGCCCTGTGCCTTGCACTACACCCTGGTCTCTCCCAAGTTTGCTGCAATGGCCCCTACTTCCTACCCAGCATCTTGTACCCAGCCCTGCTTCCCAGTTGTGGCACCTGCCCATAAGCCATCACCGGCAGCACCCTCTCTCGAATCGGGCCCGGACTCGCTTCTGGTCCCTAGTTAGCCTGCTACCTCAAGCCCAACCACAGTGAGCACAATTGTCATTTCTGCCGCGAGGCACTCATGCACGCCACCCCAGGGCCTTGTTGCACGTAACGCGCCACCAGACATGTCTGCCACGTATCCCTTCCCACTGGGGCCTTCACCAGTGCCTGTGCCTCTGCGACAGATGAGACAGCCCGACCGTATCCTTCCCATTTCGGCAGCTATGCCCTGGACTTGCTTCTTGTGCCCCCAGTCATCCGTCCCACTGCCATAGTGAGCTTAATTTTGCATAAAGCCGCTGCTCCTCGTCGACCACTTCCCTGCATGGCAGCCCGAGTCCCACGCAGCAGATCTCCAGCCCAGTGCCGTGCACCGTCGTCTCACTGTTCCCAGCGGCTGAGGCATCCCCTTTTATGGCGGTGGTTTCTGCACGCCATACGTTCGCCTGCACCCACTGGGCCAGCGCACACCACATATCACTCGTAAACAATGGCGCGGGTACATTCTCAGCACTGGCGTTTCCTTGCTAGGTTTAACCCCAGTGCCAGCCCCACCAGTTCACGTCACGACTGCAGCACGCCTAGCTCGATTCCCATTCCTTGATGACTTTTCCCACCTGTTCCTCCCGTTATCATCACTTTTTGTCTCCTCGCCCTCTGCGAAGCAGCCAGGCTCGACCGCCCGAGGTCGTTTCTTCCACCCGACAGCCTTCCTGACTTCTGGCCCGACCTCCCCTGACATGAAACTTGTACATAGCGTTTTTATTTTTTTTTCTCGCGCATCGCACTAAGAGGGGAGCATCTGTAGCGGCGCTGATGAAGAAGAAGCTCTCGCTCGTGCAACACAGAATGCTTTCGGGAACCGGCCTAGCCAGTTATGTCGACAGCCTGCTCGGCCGGCCCACTGGCTGCGGCTACCAGGACATTCTGTAAATGTGGATTGAGTTCCACACCTTCTCTATGTACAAGTGGCTACTGTATTGAACTCTGCTTTTGTGTAATTGAGGCTTTTTTGTTAGTCATTTTGCAGGCAAATCAACTGTATTCAGAGGTGGAGTGCTGGTTGCTGGAGGAACAACCTCTGTGGATAACTGCTGGCAAACTGTGCAGATGATATCCTCTGGCTCATATTTTTTCAAACTGTGTATCGGTTGCTCTGAATTTCTGATGATTACGTGCCAAGTTAGGCACATCAGAATCCTTCCGGATAATTTGCGACGAATACGGTGGGTCTTGACTTGGCAGCATTTATATACAGGGTGCAGGCCATTTTGGAGCATAGTTTTACGACCGTTTGTGGCGTTTCTGTTCTGTTCATTGCTTTCTCTTCTGGCTTTGTTGAGCTTTATGGATTGACAGTTTTTTTGCAACCAAGATCACCTGAATCTCCTGCAATAAACAGGGGTTGCAAAACTGTAGGGCTGAGACAACAAAATTGTTCACCCATCCTCCTAAGTACTGAATCAGTTGCGTGTCCAGGGTGAATTTTGGCCTGGTAATCTTGGGTGCTGGCAACAGACATTGTGCTTGCTTTATTCTTGTGTGTGTGCATTTTTTTGGAATCCTAATCCCACATCCAGTGAAGGAGTGAGTTTTCTGTGGTGTTCAATACAACCAGGTGCATTGTTAATATGACAGGCAGGAAAAGCCTACCGAAGTATATGCAATACGATTCTGGGTCTGCTCTTGGAACTTGGTACAGGCACTAAAACAGACTTTCAAGCATGCGAATCAGCCCTGTCATCTGCACCCTTTTAATACTATCATAAAATGTATCCCGGCTACAGTAGCAAAACAATTCCTGCCTGGTACCCAGTGCATTTCTCTATACTCTAAGCACACCTCCGCAAATAACTGCTATTACCTGTGGCTGTTGAAGTTGGGTAATCTGCCATTGCAATCAACTCTGGGATGTCAGTCTATCATACTTGAAACATTGCAAGGATGGGACACACTAAGGAGGCACCGTGAGCGCTGACTGTTAACTAGTTTTATTCGAGAAAGCTTAGAAACATACATAGGTTTGGCATATATATGGGAAGCATTCATGATAAAGAAGGAAGAACATCATTTATTAGCCGACCGTCTGTTTCCCCAGGAAATTGCATTACTAGATCATCGGATTTACGACGCACGCCTTGCCGCTAAATTTTAGCTGCCTTGTACATTGTTTTGTTGTTACTTGTTTTGCTAGTTTTGTGGCTCCCTCTGATATTATGTTTCTGATGTATGCATTGCCATTAGATTCTAGCTGTCTTATACACTGGTCATGAACTTTTGTTCGTTCTTGTTTACTCTTTTTTCAGCTCTGTGTCTTATGCTTTGGGATCTTGTCAGTAGCAGAGCTGGGCACGTGCCATTTCCTCATTCATGATGCAGTTTTTGGAATTATTTTTTTGTTGTTTTTAGCTTGCCATACCCATAACCTGTGTTGCTGAGCTTCTGGGAATAAAACTAGTTGATACTTGGCACTCGTGTCTCCTAGCTGCGCCCCGTCCTTGCTCTGTTTTGAATATAATCAGTAAACAACAAGCCCAATTTTCAGCACTTGCACCAGTCTGTGAATATTGGATATATAGAGCCCATAGGCACCTACACTATTAGCATTTGGGTTTTTGCATACTTATTCTGTCTTGCTCTGCTTGATATCGCAGACAAATGTTGTCCTGGTACTACAAGCTGCCAAGCATTAACTTTTCAAAATGCTTGCAACCCTTACTTCACAGGTGTCTTACTATTTAAAACATGTAATTTCACATCCCCAGCAGTAGTATCTGGCTTTGTACTTGCATTAAGCCATAAACACAACTAGATAACTTTTAAACACACGAGTGCCTACTGCAGTTTATGTGCTTTATTCACAAATCATATGAACAATTCACTTGTGGATTTAGAGTTCTGCTTTGGCTACTACACTCTATTTGAATTTGCAGTAATGAGGACCAGTATTACGAGGACAAAGTGTACATCCTGCTTGAGGAAGAACCTTCGAAAGCAATCTATTCGTGAGAACTTGTTCAGAACTATACCATTATATATGCATGTACAAAGTTCGATTCAGAGAAATCCATCTGCCTTTGCCTACAGAGCTATCCAGACCAGCTGTCTTAGATACAACACTATTGTCATTGCGTCTTAGCTGGTAGAAAACAAGTTTCAAATATTTGTTTATACTCTAATACACAATGCCATTTGCACTTTGTTTCTGACCATATCTTTTCACATTTTGTGCCTAGGAAAGAAAGAAAATGACACAATCTGTTGTCGATGTCGTTTTTTGGAATGCTCACTACTGCTCTCTACATTGCCGTTTACAAAAAGCACACAAGTGCTGCTGCTTGTGCCATTTCTGTTCATTTTAAAGTGACACTCCTTTGCTCTCAGTTATTTTGCAGGCCATCATTTATAAGCCAAGCTGTACAACATTCCAGAGGAAAAAGCCATGCCTGGCATCCTTCCTTGACTCCATTGCTTGATGCTCATAACCTGAAAAATTGCATGTATAGTGATCTCAGTGCATTGTGTTTATGTACAATGTGGGATGAAAATGGTTTTGATGTAATTGTTTTAATTACAGGGATCTAGACGAGGAATATGGGCTCGCACTGAAAAGAAAATTTTTTTAGTGGACTCGTTTTGTAAACAGTATAATTTTGTTCACAGAAATGATCAGTGCCTTGATAAAGGAGAGGGATGGAGGCAATAACGGGAATAATGGATTGCTGCATTCTGGCCTCTACAGGTGTTACTGATGGTGAGGGGGCACCAGGTTCCTTTTTTTTGAGCTCGAGTCGTGCAGCAGAAAACATTAGCGTACTTTGGTAGAACAGTTTAAATTAGGCTCTGAATGAGATTCCTATTTCAGTCGTGGCGCATACAGGACATGTGACCACGTACAGCAATCAAATGCTACCTCCAATCTGTGTAATCTTGCGGTGAGCCTCACTTAGCAGTATTATGATTGGAATCAATGTTTCGTCACTCAAAATCAAGCACCATGGAGGGAGTGGGACCTGATGAACAAGCATCGGCTGGTCTTCCAGCTTTTTAAGACAAGCCAGGCACCATGAAAAAAGGGTGGAGAAGCAAGGAGGTTTATTGGCTTTGGGGCATGTTTTAGGGCTGTTATTGCGTTCGGGAAATGTTGCATACTTTTGGAAGAAATTCTGTACCAGTGTCACTAAGATGTTGCATGTCTGTTTGTAATGTGACTTTGTGACTTGGAGAATTGAACAAAATAAGCATCTCGAGCTCAGCTTTGATAAAGGAAGATTACTAGTTGAAAAACATTATGTTCAATTAAAAATGCAACATCCAGAAAATGACGCCATTAATTTTGGTGCTAAATATAATGAATCACAGCCCATCTTGTTACAGAGATGAAAACAAGATCTCTGGAACGGAGGTGATAGTCATTGTGAAAAACTTGCGTGCCATCATATGAAGAACAAAATGCAATTATGGTGGACATTGTGTGATAGTTATTTTAATCATGCACATTGATTTTTTCATTGATGCTTTGTGGTAAGCTATGCTAATCATGCACATTGATTTTTTTCTTGTTTTTCAAAGGTGAAAATTGCATGCATTGGAAGAGTTAGCCTTTTGGTGCATGTGTGTTTGACACTTCAATCATTATCTTGATTCTTGTGCTGTGTGGCCTTGATTGACTCCACTGCTTCACACTGTTGCTTTGTCTTCTGGTTGGGGCTTTGTGAAGACTGTAGCTGTGTAAAACATGAGCAATCAGTATAGTGTGGTTTCTTCTGCATGTTATTGTATGTGCAGCTGTTCACTGCTTTATGGGCATTTTTTTGGCTTTGCAGAAGAGTGCCATATGATTCCTTATGCTTGCTCCCAAGTGAATGACCTCATTCTGTGATGTGCATAGCATTGCTTACTATTTCAAAATTGTTTCTTGCTGTGTTTGTTTAGCCTGCATAATGACATCTTCCTTTCTACTTTAAGACTTTTTAAGAGCAGGTAAAATTTAGCTGTATGGGGTCTTCTGTTGCAAAGATTTTTTTAGTTTTCTTGTAATACTGTTTGTTATGCGCATTTGTTTTGTCAAGGCAGCACCCTTTTTACCAGACTTGTTGACCCGCAGTGTTCTTTTTTTTTAGTTGCCCGACTAGGGCCCTATATGAGTTAAGCCTTCATGAATCAAAATTTCTGTAAAACCAGTGTAGTGCTGCGTTTATGGTCCGAATAATGCATCAGCTGATGACAAGCTGACAAGTCGCACTATTATTCACAACCTGTCGCCGTGTTCACTGCCTTTACAGTGGTGGTCTAACCACTGGAACATGCACCTCACACGTAGGATGTGTGGTGTCGGATTCCCAGTGGCACTGGATAAACACCAGTGCTACAATATGCAAGCTTTGTCCTTGGCTTCTGCTGGGTGGAATGCTTGGAAATGGGTGTTTGACCCCACCTTGTTTAGACGAAAGTGCGTGATGCCATGCTGGTATTTGGCCAGAGCATCCCTTGTGCCATGAAAATTCACCATTGTCAGCCTCGGCTCTCACTATCGCTGTTACGATAACCTCACCTCATCAGTGTGTTCCCAGAGATGGGCTTCTTTTGTGCCATCCATGGTGTTAGAATGGCTGGTAATCTGAAACCTTTTTCAGAACAGTGCATTGATGAACTGATCAGCATTTAGAAGTGCATTATAAAACTCGTTCATAACTGTTTATTCATTTTTTCTTTGTCCCAAATTTGGAGGTGCAGGCATTAAATGCTCTAACTGTTCAAGAAACAGTGTGCAGTTTAGATGTGGTTCTACTGACTTGATTAATTACACTCTTGAAGACGATGGAGGTGGAAGATTGTGTTGGGCATATTGGCAACATTAATGGGCTGCTTTAACCTGGACGTTTTTACCGGTAGCCATGCTCTAAACAGTTTTTTCCCTTTGCGTAGTTCAGTGGCTTTAAATGATTTAATAATGAAATGATGGCTCTATCAATGTTTTGTGTCATTAAACATAACTGACACTCATTAGGTCTGAAGCCTGTCTAGAGACTGCCCTTCCCATGAAGCTAGAAAATGCGTAACTTAATTTGTCAATTTAATGGCTGTTTATTCGGTTCCGATAGGTCTCTAATTTTTAGGCAATTGTCAGTTTTTGTGAGCTTTAGAACAGTAATCATCTGCATGGAGAGGTCAGTCAATGTTTGCTTTGGAACTCTTCAGCCTCTCGCTACTGAATTTACACAACCTTGAAAAGCTGTTTTACGGGATTGCATTCCATATTCGCAGTCTCATGCACATACCACCACATGAGCTGTTCCACATGTAATCTTTTGTCTCAGTGGATATAATCTGGTTTTGACATGCAGGTCAGAGCTCCGGAGACCAGCAACATGGTGTACCCTCTGAACAGAACTTGCCAGGTTAGAATCGGCACTTTTTCTCCATATATGCTTTCCTGAAGAGTGTCTTTGAGTGAATAGATTGAAGGATACAGATGCTTCACCTTACTGAACTTTGGTGAATGACGGTTATATGTGCCTTTGATATTCTGGAAAGTTGCTTTCCGTGATATGTGTACTCACCGAACTGTCACCACTGTGAGTTCTGTTTATTGATGCAAGAAATTGTGTGACCAAGTCCTTGCTAGGCTTTTAGAATTTAGCCCTGGCCTCCTTAGATACTGCCTGAGGAACAAAAAAATGGCATTGTGCACTAGGCTAAGCATAGCTGACTGCCACTTGTTTATTTATTAAGCCCACTTGGGTGGAGTTCAGAAAGTGTCTTTCTTAATGCCAGTAATGTAAGTGCAAAGATCAAATGCACCAACTTTGGATGAATTCAAAGGCTGCCTTATTTTTTGGCAGTGATAAAATTTTTTGCAGCCCAAATGTTTTTTTTGCCTGTGTGCAGATTTGAGCGTAGAGACATCTTGTTTCAGGCCTGAGTTCTCCTTAGGTCTGATCTGTGGAATAAAATTTCTGATAAACATCCACAGCTTTTAATGAGTGTGCTCTCTGCATACAGCTTTTTTCTAACTCCAAGTGAACTGTGGATTGTTGGTTCTTGCATTTTATTTAAACTACTCTGCCTGTACAACACAGGTTCACTCGTCACACAAAGCACCCATGGCACACCTCTTGTGCTCGATTCAACCAGTGGAAGGGACCCTGTGAGCCGATGCATGGAGTCTACTTCTTCTGGCATGGGTTACCACAGGGGTAACCCCACAGGAAATAAGCTGCATGAATGCACCGACTGAAGCAAGACATTCAAAAAAAGATCAAAGCTAGTGGAGCATCTCAGAGTCCATACAGGTGACCGCCCATTCCATTGTAATGAGTGTGGAAGCAGCTTTGCAAATAAGACCATTCTGAACGCACACCAGCGCACTCACACAGGCGAGCGTCCTTACCGCTGTGACCACTGTGGTAGCAGCTTTACGCGTCGGGGCCACCTGGTGACACACCAGCGCACTCATAATGGCGAACGTCCTTACTGTTGTGACCAGTGTGATAGCAGCTTTCCAGTTAAGAGTAGCCTTGTGCTCCACATCCGTACCCACACAGGTGAAAAGCCGTTTCAGTGCCAGCTGTGCCCCATGGCCTTTACAGCTAGTTCAGACCTTCTAAGGCATGAGAGATTCCATAAGGGCGAAAAGCCTTTCCAATGTGACTTGTGCCACAAGGCATTCATTCAGAGTTATAGCTTAAAACTTCACAAGAAGGCAATACACAAAGAATAGCAGTGGTTTGTGATGCCTCTATTATATGTTTTTCTAACTACCAATCTGTGTACTAGCTAACAAGAGTCTACCTGAATACCCCATGAATCGTGCTAATAACTAACCATCAATAATTACATTCGCAAGTTTTGTTTATTGTGACAAATGTCAGAAGATAACATTTTTTGTGCCCTTGCACAATGCCCATGCTGTCACTCCAAGTCTTTCCTGCAAACAGAGTGAGCCTGCTATGCTCGTGAAGTTGCATCATTGGAAATAAAATTGCGGTCGTGTGTGGATGGCATCACTTGTTGGGGAGTGACTCAAAATATTGTACCGAATATTATTTTCTGGCACTAGTTGTTACCCTGCCTCAGCAAAGAGATTTTGGGGAGTGAAAGGTCGCACAATTTCTTTTCGTCTTGAAGCCTGAGTAGGATAATTTGTGTGAGCTTAACTATAAGGTCACTCGTTAGTACCACTAACAAATTACTGTTTTTATGACAACACGAAAAGCTGCTGCTGTGAAATTATTTGGCTGCCACTGTGAAAATGTTTGTATGGTTTTTAAAGCAGTGTTATTAGCAGGAATGAGAGAGGACAGTTAGGTGTCCCACCTCAAAACAATGTGTCTTGAGTTTGCCGTCTTGAGCAGTTCTGTGTTCTTTGGAACGAGAGCCAACAAAACAATTCACTAACATCTGCGTCACTATTTCTGAGAGCACTGTCTCTGTCATATAAATGGCACAATATTTGCAGAACATTGTTTCCTCACAGTCTTTAGTCTATTTGGTCTGTCTGAATACCAGCTGTTTATGACAATTTCACACTGTGCTAGCTTTGTTATGTTGGTGTTACTTGAGAAAGCCTTCTTTATTTACATAAGGTGCTCATAATAACAAGCCACAACTGTCATGGCTGCTGAAACAAAAAATACCTTCATTAGTGCCTTTGAAAAACTTAATCTTTTAGTGTAACATAAAGTTCATAAATGAAGTCAATTGTGTGAAACTGCTTATTCCAGATTAGTATTTTATTCCAGTTTCTATTGCAAACATGTTGAATGCATTCGGGCTATTTGTAAAAAAGTAGTGCAGTTCTTTCACTAGACTGCTTCAAAAAAGCTGCTTCTCCCTTTTTTCCTTTTCTACTTTGAGCATCCATAGACATTGTGCCTTGCATCCAGCAAAAAATTGCAATCATGACTCTCTTCAGCACTCAGTGCTGTTCCCCACAGCACTCCATTTTGTCTGATAGCATTGCATTACCAATAGTACAAGAACTTGTGGTTGTTTTGTTGGTTGCATTGGAGAAAAGCTCAAACTGATTTTCCCAACCACTGTGCATTTACTTGCCTTTGCATGCATTTGTTCGAATAAAGATCGATGAGCAACCTTCTAGGTGATTTTCGAATGAATAACCCCTGTTCTTCTCTTTTGCACATTGTGCAGTCTTTCCCATGCTTTGCACTCGCATTATTTGAAGCTCAAGCACAGTTAACCAATGTGCCTCATGTCCTACATGCAGGACACCATGTGCAGTAACTCGGAAAGTTTATTTAGCAAAACTTTGTTCCAGCTAGCATAGGTTCAAGAGGGTGTAACTTTCTCCTGCACATGGGTTGTGTTGAGTTTTTATTTTTATGTGTTTTGAAGTTCAGAGAGATCAGACAATCTTCTCTGGACGCCAGTTTTGAAATTTGAGTCCATCGAATACATTGTAATTCTGCAATAAAAACAAACCATTTCTGTTTATTGTCATAAGGAAAACACCACGTGTGA
This sequence comes from Amblyomma americanum, assembly GCF_052857255.1. Classification (NCBI taxonomy): domain Eukaryota; kingdom Metazoa; phylum Arthropoda; class Arachnida; order Ixodida; family Ixodidae; genus Amblyomma; species Amblyomma americanum. The sequence goes on along the minus strand of NC_135505.1, from coordinate 108,365,025 downwards.
TGAGAAATGCGATTGTATAGTATGTCAAATGCTTGACAGGTTGTGAATCTGCCTAATATCCTACAATGTAGGACAGCTAGAAAGTTGGTGTTGATAAAAATATTTCTGTGAATGAAAATGATTCTGATTTGAGAGTGAAATAAACGGTTATATTGACAAACATTTGAATACTTTCTGATTACTGAATTTTCGTTATATATGAGAAGCTGTATACTCAAAGAATGTGTACCTTGCGTACTCAAAAGAATGATTACAAAGCACGTCACAATTACTAAGCCACTGCCGTGGTGGCTTAGCGGTCGCTTAGTTTTTATAGCACTTGGCTGCGGACATGACAGATGCGGGCTTAATCCCCACTGCAGCAGTCTAATTTCAATGGGGCTGAAATTCTAGAGGGCTGCGTACTTGTTGATGTCAGTGCACTTTTTAGAACCCCAGGTGGCAAAATTTTGGAGCCCTTTACTACGGTGTCCCACACAGCCTGAGTTGTTTCGGGATGTTAAACCCCATTAAATAAAGTAAACTAGTTGCAGTGCCAACTCTGTACACACTATGCCCTCTCTTTGAGCGCATAAAAAGCAAATCTGGTGCTTTTGAGTTCTGCTGGCTCAAGATTTCATATTAAGAGAAAGCTGGTATGCAGCGTCATTATGATCAAGGCTCTTACAGGGATCCCGTTTGTTGTTTTAAAATTTCATGGACACAACAGGAATCGTTTCTGATTCTACACAATGCACGAGTGTTTTTTGAGCAAACACCTCTCAACTTTGAAATGCTTCATCACCGTGGGTGATGTTAAGTGAGTACTCACACGCATACCACCACATCCCTTACAGAGCAGAACCACAAGAGAGGGATCTTGCTGTTAGCCTTGAATTGCTATATGTCTGCATGTGAAATATACTGCGGTGGAATAGTGCACAATGCTGACACCCCAGTTTTGTCAACATGTCTGTGACACCAATGTTTTGGGACAGGTTTGACCATTGGTGCAAAGTCAACAAGCAGATGACACATGAATGCAGCACAGTTTTGGAGTGGATGTGCTTTGTTGTGTAATAAAGTGACAGCAGTATTATGAGGTGCACTCATGCATCACTGTTTGTCAGCTGCATGTGTAGAGGCTGGCATTGCTCTGTGAAGTGCACTTCTGTGCAGTTGAGAGCTTTGTTGTTGCACTGAATCATGTAACTGCTGACATGGTCTGGAAGGCTTTCAGCTGGTGGATCATTGCAATGCTGACAGGCACTGAAAAGATAGTTGCTTTCTGTTATATTACAGATGTAGAAAAAGCACTATACCTGAACAGGTGAGAGGGCAAAACATGTCCCTAGAATACGTTCTAAGCATGTTTCGGGCTGAGCATGCGATTATCTACTGATAACATTTGTTTAAAAAAGGTGTGAACATCAGAGTGTGCAGGTAAAGTTGTAGGATTTCACTGTCATTTTTTGCCTTCCTCATCGCAGTGCCTTTGGGAGATGTGAAACACACAGTTCAGTCATTCTAGACAAGTGTTTTGCCCTCTGTACAATCAATAAAAATCAGTCAAGCAGCAAACATTAGGAAAACAGTACAAAGGCATTGCCTTCACGTCATTTATCAAGTAGGCCAGTCACATTTGGACGCTGCGAGGCTTGCGCCTCCTGCACAATTCTGTTGGTGTACCTTCCCACGTATGTCCTGCAATTAGAATAAGGTGGCCGACCACCTCTTTGGAAAAATTGCAGTGCGAAAGCCCGCAGTTCTTGTTTTATCCATAATGTGATACGTGCTTAATGCCCACACCCAGAGCACTCGTCACATTGGCTTCACAGTTCTTTTAGCATGAGCTCCGCTATCTCTTGGTAAACTAAGGTATGCGGGAAAGCCCACTTGTCGACTTTAGCTTGGCGTTTTTGACAGAAAGGGGGTGTTGAGTCGAGGTGTAACTGGCAGTGTGTGCGATAGTGTAAAAATCCCACCTATTGCATGGTGCATTGTAGTTCATGCACGCCTGATGTGACTATAGCAAAAGCGGGACGTTGTGAAGACTATTTCTGTGCGAAACCTGCACTGTCAGTATTGTGTGGTGCCTTCTTCATGTTATCGTTTGTGCCGCTGTTCGCTGCTTTATGGGCATTTTTTTGGCTTTGCTGGAGAGTGCAATACAATTCCTTGTGGTTGGTCTCCAGTGAATGTCCTCATTTCACCAGATTACTTACTATTTCAAAACAGTATTTGTTGCTATATGCATTTAGCCTGCATTCTGACATCTTCCATTCCATTTTTAGGCTTCTTTAAGAACAGCTCACATTTAGCTCTATAAAGGCTAATGTAACAAAGTTTTTTAGTTTTCTGATAATACCCATTGCTCTGCACATCTGTCGGTCAGAGCAGTGCCAGTATTACCAGATTTACTGGCCTGCAATGTTCTTTTTTTAGTGTCTCAACATGGACCCTTACAGGTGTCTCGCTCTGATGCATCACAAAATTTATGTAAAAGCAGTGTAATGCTCTGGTTATGCTCAGAATTATCCAGCATCTGATGAAAAGATGAGAAGTTGCACTTTTATTCTGAACTTCTTGTCGAGTTCATTCCCTAAACTGCAGTGACCTACGAATTGGATCATGTGCCTTGCATGTAGAATGAGCAGTGTTGGATTACCAGTGCCACTGGATACCCACCAGTGCTACAATACGCAAGCTTTGTCCCTGGCTTCTGCTGGGTGGAATGCTTGGAAATGGGTGTTTGACCCCACCTTGTTTAGACAAAAGTGCCTGATGCCATGCTGCTGTTTTTCCAAAGCTGCCCTTGTGCCGTGAAAATTCACCGTTGTCATCATCGACTCACTCTCATTGTTCTGGTGGCCTCACCTTATCTATATGTTCTCAGAAATTGGCTTCTGTGGCATCCAAGGTGTTATATTAGCCGATCAACTTAAACCTCTTTCAGTGCAGCACATTGATGGACTGAGCAGCATCTAGTAATGCATTTACAAGCTCAGTGAGGACAGTTTCTTCTTATTTTTCTCTCAATTTTTCATCGTAAATTGGAGGCACCACTCATACACGGGCAAATACGGTATGCTCTGACTGCAGTCAGGACACAGTAGTGTGCAGTTTCAGGTGTTTTTCTACTGACTTGGTTAATTGCACTCTTGAAGATGCTGCAGGTGAAACACCATGTTGGGCATATTGGCCACATTCACAGGCAGCTGTAACCTTTGATGCAAGTTAGCCTCCTGGCAAATTTTTTTCTGTAGCCATGATCTCATAGTTTTTTCTCGTGCACGGAGCAAAAGGGCAGAAAAATTTTAATAAAAAATTTGAGCTGTACCAATCTCTTGCATCATTGTGCATAACTGAGCCTCTAGCTTTTAAGCCCTGTGAACAGACTTGTACAGTCCTTCCCATAGAGCCAGTAATTGTGCTAAATCACTGGTCACTGCAATGGCTGTTCACTCACTTTCAATAGATCTCTAGATTTCTCTGCAGTCATAAACCTTTCGTGAAAATAGGTATAGTTCTCACTTGCATGCTGAATTAAATGTCGGGAACTTTTTTGGTTTGGAATTCGCTTTTTTTAAGCCTGGCACACACGGTTTACACAATCTTGCACAGTTTTGTAAATGATTGTATTCTATATCACTGTCTCGTGCTCTTAGCATGAAGTGAGCTGTGGTATGTGTAGTCTTGCGTCTTATTGGATGTCATGTTACTTTCATGTGCAGGGTTGGGCACTAGGGGCTGCAAACATGGCAAACCTGTACAGAACTCTCCAGGTTAGAATCTATGTTTTTTCTGCATATGTGCTTTCCTGAAGATTGTTTTTCAAAGAGCAGTTTGAAGGATACAGAAGCTTCACTCACTTTACCATGGTAAATGACGATATTTGCCTTTCATAATCTTTAAAGTTGCTTTCTGTGATATGTGAACTATTGACCGAACTGCCACCCTTGTCAGTTCACTTCAGTGATGCAAAAACTTGTACAGGGGCCAAGGCTTTGTCTGGCTTTTAGCCTTTAGCCTTTTACTCTTATTAAGCATTGTCTGAGGAGCAAACAAAGCAAAGAAAAATGTCATTGTGCTCTGTGCTTAACACTGCTGACTGCTACTTGTGTTGTTATTAAGACCACCTGTATGGATTTGGGACAGTGTGTATCATGATGCCAGTAAAGTAACTGCTGAGGTCAAAGGCAGCGACTTTGGATAGATTGCAAAGGCTGCCCTAATGTGTGCATTTCTTGCAGCCTAAATGTTGTGATCAACTGCATGGAGAATTCAATGTACTTCTTCCTTCGTGCCTGAATTCTCTTTAAGGCCAATCTACTGAATAAAACTTTTTTGTAAACATCCACAGCTGTTGATGAGTGGACCCTCCACATTCATCTTTTATCCCTAGCTACAACTGAACTGTGGACTGTTGGTTCTTGCATTTTTTTAAAAGTACACTGCCTGTACAATGTAGGTTCAGTCGTCACACATGGCTTCCATTTCACGCCTCCTACACAAGATTCGACCAGTCAGAGGTGGATGGAATCTACTCCTTCTGGCATGGCTAACAAGGGCAGTGAACCCGCAGGAAAAGGGCTGCACAGATGCACCTCCTGCAGCAGGGGATTCAGAAGCAGATCCCAACTAGTGACGCATCTCCGAGCCCATTCTGGCAACCACCCATCCCAATGTACCAACTGCGGAAGTAGCTTTACAAAGCTGCACCCTGACACGGGCGAGTGCCCTTATCGTTGTGAGCACTGTGGAAAAAACTTTCCTCAAAAATGCAACCTGGTATGCCACCTACGCAATCACACTGGTGAGCGTTCATACCATTGTGACCACTGTGGTAGCAGCTTTGCACAGCAAAGCCACCTGGTGGCACACCAGCGCACTCATACTGGTGAGCGTCCTTACCATTGCGATCATTGTGATAGCAGCTTTCCATTTAAGAGTAGCCTGGTGATGCATACCTACCCACACTGATGAGAAGCGGTTTCAGTGCCAGCTGTGCCCCATGGCCTTTAGAACTAATTCACACCTTCAGAGGCATGAGAGATCCCATAAAGGCGAAAAGCCCTACCAATGTGACTTGTGCCAAAAGTCATTCAGTTCGAGCCAAAATTTGGAACACCACAAGGAGAGAGTGCACAAAGAATAGCAGTGGTCTCTAATGCCCCTAGTCAATATGTTTTGCTAACTGTCACTTTGTGTAGAAGGTAACGATATTGTAGCTGAGTACTTTATGAAAGGTGTTGCTATCATTAGCCACATTTGTAAGTTTTGTTTATTTTGACAAAGTTGCCAGGAAACGGCATTTGTTGTGCCCTTAAAGAAACATAGTTGCTCAAAGTCTTTCCCTTACAAGGAACTTGAGTCCGCTAAGCTCACAAACTTGCATGAATTGCAGTAAAATCATGGCATACATGGATGACATCAGTTACGCTTTATGAGAGACGTTCAAAAACTTTATATTCAATATTTATCAATGGTGCCTATTGTGAGCCTGCGTGTGTGAAGAAATTTGGGGGAGTAAAAGTGCACAAAACAATTCCTTTTAACCTTTAAGGCTGAGTGGGCTTTCTTTTTGTGACAATCAGTATAAATTCACTCATGTATATCACTGAACCTATAAATGTTTGTATGACAACAGAGGAAACTTGCTGTTATGTAAATCTTTGTGTGTTTGTTCGAGCTGTGTGAGTGGAAGGAATGAAAGAGGACAACCACGTGTCCAGCCTCAGGTTGATGTGTCTTGCATTAGTTTGTTGGCTTAAAGAGTTGACAGTTGTTTGAAACGAGAACTAACGAAACGGTTCGCTACCATTTCCCACCATTTCTCAGAGTACTGTCCCTGCTGGATATAAATGGCATATTTGTGGAGCATTGTTTCCATACCATTTTTAATCTATTTCATCTGTCAGACTGCCAGCTCTTTTTGACAATTTTGCATTGTGCTAGCTTTGTTGTGTTGGTGTTATTTGAAAAAGCCTGCTCCGTTTACACAAGGTCTTCATGACAAACAGCTGCAAGGGTTATGCCTGCTCGAACTAAAAGTACTGTCATTAGTCCTGAAAACATTGTAATCTTGCAGTGTAAAGCTCGTAACTTGGTTCATATGTGTGAAAATGCTTAGTGCCGATGGTTCAAAATCGGCGTGCTATGTTGCAAGCGCTGTGGTACAAAATAATTGGGAAAAAACAGTACAGCTATCTCGATGTGTGTGTCTACTTTCACTGCAGAGTGTTGCGCTCTCTCTGTGGCTGTAGAAAAAAAAGATAAATTGAGAACAGCATCATTTACGCTGATTCTCTAAGCATGCTCCCCTCACTTCATCATGAAAATACAGTTCCACCATTAATCGGAGACATCATATACACAACGTAACAAGAGCCGCAACAGATCGACATGACAAAATTTTCCTGGGTTCCGAGCGAGGTTAGAATCAGTGGCAGTGAGGAGGCAGATCCACGTGCTGCACAAGCTCAGCACAAAGAAATCAAGAGTGAACATTTCCTACAAATGGTACTGTATAAGCTATATTCTGTAAGCTTTCAACTGCCATCGTTGAAATCGTTAGCCTATGTAACATTTGTACTGTGCAAACTAGAGTATGGATGCACTGTTTGGGACTGTAATCAAAATAACACTTATAGTACATTAGAAGCAATAAAAAACCACTCTGCTAGGTTGATCTCTGCTTATTCTTATTATGGAAGTGTTACAGAACTAAAATACAGTGGTCATCTCGCAAACTTGAAGGAGTGTAGACACCTAAATTTTGGGTGCATTTTTTTAAATGATGCGTAAGGCATTATTAAACATGGATTACCACCTGCTATTCACCTGTGACCGCTAAATAATTTATAATCGCAATTTATTTCTCCTGCTGTTTCGGTTTCAACAGCCGAATGAGCACTGTGACGTCAACCTGTGCTTACAGGTCACGTGAAACATAGAAAAACGTCCATATAATCGCTGTTTCCACAGTCGTTTTCATTCTGGCTCTTGAGGAAGGCTGGCTTAAGCACTGCAGTAAATTAAAATGATGAAGCAGCGATTATTATATGGACGTTTTTCCTTCCCTTACATGACACAAAACCACCCTTTTATGCGCAGCCATCGTTCGGCTGTTGAAACCGAAACCAGAAAAGCAGGACAGAAAAAATTGCATTGTAAGACTGGCCTTCGGCTTTAGAATCTTCAGAGGCTGGCGCTCAACGAAGAAGATGACGAGAAGCGCCGAACGCTCCGAAACTCGAGTGCCGAATGCTCGATCCCTCATGCATGCTCTGGACTGAACGCTGTCTCTGGTCTGTGCCTGGACTGTACCGCTGGTTGTTCGCAACGCTGTGCTTTTGAAGACATTTCTTATTACAAGTGGTGGAGGTGCCAACGATCCCCTCAACCTGGAGCTTTGCACCCGCGCATTGCCTACCGCCTCTGAAATGCCTGAGACCGTCACCCAAATCGCTTCACCGCTTCCTTCGGCTGTCTTCTGTTCTGGCGCCGCACGCCAGCGGCACAGATGACACGGATGTGGAGGATTGATTAGCCTCCTATGAACGCGTAAGCGCATACAATAAGTGGGACGATACCGTCAAGCTCACCAGCGTTATTTTTTATTTGAGCAATGTAGCCAATCTCTGGTTTCGAAATCACGAGGCTGACATCTCAAGCTGGGCAGCTCTAAAAACCAGCCTGACAAGTCTTTGGTCGTCCCGCAGTGCGCAAGCTTCGCGCCGAGCAACGCTTGCGAATCGGGCCCAGCAAACCGGAGAAAACTTCACCAGTTATATAGAAGATGTCGTCGGCCTCTGCAAGCGTGTCAACCCTGCTATGAGCGAGACCGACAATATCAGACATATATGAAAGGCACTGAGTATGATGCCTTCCAGATGCTCATCGCCAAAGATCCCGAGACTGTCTCCGGTGTCATCGGCTACTGCCAAAGCTTCGATGAGCTGACGACGCCCGATACTCTGACGACGCCCCTTCCAGCCATTTCTCTCCGCACGGCCAGCGCTCAGTACATTTGACCGTTAGCTGCCTGCACCGCCCGCCTGCTCATCGGCAACGTTCCCTACACAGTCGAGTTCATCGTCCTCGCCCGCTCCTCTCACGACGTTATCCTTGGTTGGGCCTTTCTCTCCTCACATCACGCCGTTATTGACTGCGCCCGTGCTCAGCTTGACTTGTCGCCCTACAGTGACGCCCCTTTGGACGTAACCGGTGCTTCTACCGCTACTGTGGTCGTCTCAGAGGACACAGACGTTCCGCCTTTCTCTTCAGTGCTGGTGCCTTTTTATTGTGGTGCTCTCTCAGATGCAACTGTCACTTATACCCCCTCTTTACGATGCGCTCACGAGAAGTCCGTTTTGCTGCCTCTTGCCGCGCTGACAATTGTTCGTGGCTCCAGCATTATTTATGTGGCCAACCCGTTCTCCTGCCCTACCACTTTACTCCGTGGCCAATTGCTTGGTAGCATCGCCTTTCTCGATCATGGCTTAGCTAGCTTAGCATACCCCCTCGTCGATAGCACGGCCGTCCTTCACGTCAGCGGCATTACGCCCATTCCCATCACGAATCAGTCATCTGTCGATATTTTTCACCATTCTGTCGACGCCACCCTGACGTCTACCCAACGAGACCAGCTTTTCGCCGTTCTGCAGCATTTTCAAGCTTCGTTTGACTACCAGCAACCTTCCTTGGGCCGCACCACCACCGTTACCCACTGTATTGACACTGGAACCCATGCCCCTTTTTGCGACATCCGTAACGCGTGTCAGCCGATGAGCGTCGCATTATTGACGACCAGGTGACTGACATGCTCAAGCGTCACGTGATACTGCCGTCGCACAGCCCGTGGGCATCGCCAGTGGTTCTCGTCGAGAAAAAAGACGGTTCCATCCGGTTCTGCGTGGACTACCGTCGTCTGAACAAGATTACACGCAAGGACGTTTACCCTCACCCCCGTATCGACGATGCCCTCGACTGCCTGCAGGGCTCTGAGTTCTTCATTGGACTTGCGCTCTAGTTACTGGCAATTAAGTGCCGATGGCGGAGGCTAATCGCCCAAGAACTGCATTAGTCACACCCGACGGGCTCTATGAATTTAATGTCATGCCCTTCGGCCTCTGCAATGCACCCGCCACATTCGAGCGCATGATGGACATATCATACTCCGAGGGCTCAAATGGCACACATGCCTTTGTTATCTAGACGACGTTGTAATCTTTTCCTCGGACTTTTCGTCTCACCTCCAGTGCCTTGAGACAGTTATTCGCTGCCTGGCCGACGCTGGCCTCTAACTTAATTTGAAAAAGTGCCGCTTCGAAGCTCGACAGCTCACTATTCTCAGACATGTCGTGTGGAAAGATGGTGTTCTCCCGGACCCGGCCAAGTTGCGAGCTGTGGCTGAATTTCTGAAGCCCACTTCTGTAAAAGACCTCCGCAGCTTCGTCAGCCTCTGCACCTACTTCCGCCGCTTTGCCCGCATTTTTGCCACTATATTGTCAACCCAATGACCAAGCTCCTTTCCAGCCACGATCTTTTGGCCTGGTCGCCAACCTGTGATGAAGCGTTTACGACACTCCGTCGCCTCCTGACCACTCCACCACTTCTGCGTCACTTAGACGCTCGTTCTCCGATGGAACTCCACACCGATGCCAGCGGCGTCGGCCTCGGTGCAGTACTCGCTCAACGCAAGCAATGCTTTGAAAAATACGTTGTCGCTTACGCTAGCCGGACATTCACAAAAGCCGAAGCCAACTATTGTCACCGAGGAGTGTTTAGCTATACTTTGGGCGATCGTCAAATTTAGCCCCTACCTGTACGGGCGCCCTTTTGGCGTTGCTACCGATCACCACGCCCTCTGCTGGCTGTCCTCTTTGAAAGATCCCTCTTGTTGACTGGCGCGATGGGCTCTGCGATTCCAAGAATACGATATTCGCGTTATCTATCGTTCCGGCCGCAAACATGCTGATGCAGATGCACACTGCGCTTGTATAAAAAAAACAAAAGGGCAACAATAAGTGAGCACGACAAAGATGGAAAGAAAGCAAATGTCATTCAACAATTAACCTGTGTAAGGGCAAAAAGTGAGGGAATAAAAACATGGAGGCAAAAAACAGGAACAGACAACCAGAGTAAAAGCCTAAAATCAACAGTCAGCCGCAGTAAAGGTGAAAATGACGAAGTTCAAAAACGTGAATTGGAAAAATGAAAAAACTGGCATGAAAAAAGACAGAATGGGCGCGAGTGTATACACAAATAACTATGGTAAAAAAATGTTTAAACAGCCGATGACTCGTGAGCAGTTTCATCCCTGGAAGACTGAACAGTTCGAAAAAACACAAAATTTTCCAAAAAGTTCTGAAGAAAAGCAATTTTCTCTGAGAACAGCGAAACAGAGAGGGTACCTACACTCATGTTACTGTATTTTCTTATGTGGAACACGTCCACGACTTCCATTTCTGTCTGGTCCCTTGACAAGGGCAAAAGTGAGGGCAAGAAAGTGATTCCCTGCAAGCCGCTGTTTGAAAACACAACCTTTCTGTTCAGATCGAGGGACCAGAGAGAAAGGGAAGTCGTGGAAGCGTTGCACATAGAAAAATCTAGTAACATGTGTGTCAGTATACCCCCTCTGTTTCGCTGTTACCAGAGAAAATTGCTTTTCTTGGGGACTTTTTGTAAAATCTTGTCTTTTTTTGAAATGCGTTCATCTTCCAGGGATAAAACTGTTCACGAGTGATTGGGTGTTTGAACATTTTTTTACACTGGTTTTTTTGTTCCACACTCGCACCCATTCTGCCTTTTTCATGCCAGTTTTTACATTCTTGCAATTCATGTTTTTAACTTCGGCATTTTCGCCTTTACTCTGGTTGTCTGTTGCTTTATTTTTTGCCTTCATGTTTCTATTCTCACTTTTCGCCCTTACACCGGTTAATTGTTGATTTATATTTGCCTTCTTTCCATCTTTGTCATGCTCACTTATTGTTGCCCTTTTTTTTTCTTTTTTAAACAAGCGCAGTGTGCCTTTGGCTCAAGTTCTTGTTCTTTTTATATTGGTCTTTAGTATCCAGCAGTATTGCACGGTTATACAGCTGTGCTCTCACCTCTATATCACCTGAACATGTGCGAGTGACGAGGCAGTCACATGCTTGGGTTTTCGGTTGATGTAGACTGCATTGCATTTTCATGAACAAACAGTTGGCAGTCTATGCCCGTGGTGTTTTGTGTGTTCCTCGTTGCTTACGTCCTTGTCTTTTCCGCAGTTTTAACATTTCTTGCGCTCTACAAGGTTTTGTAATTCCCTGTGAGATACTTTCAGGTCTGGCTCGAAGTATATGGAGCACACAGTTATGGTTTTATATCTAAGCAAGGTGGCTGCTACAGCCCCAAATCTACTTTTTGTACTTCATGAGCTGCAGCTCTAGCTTTGTGCTACAATGGCAACTTCGCTTGAAAGCGTGTTTTTGATCGTGATGGAAAAATTTGTATTTCTTTAGCACATTTTGTGAGGTGGGGACCTGAGTTCGTTTCTTGTGTGAAAACGGCGACAGGAGAAAGTGAAGCAGATTTCTTGTTTTTTGTTGCTTAACTTACCTAAAAGTGTTTGTTGGCCCTGGGACTTGGAGCCTCCCATTTTTGGCCAATCCGACCATTCGACATGGATGGTACAAAGCTGCCTTGGGACGTGTCCATCACCACTTCAGAGGTGCTAGAAAACCATGCTGAAGGCACACAGACATTTGAGTTCAACCTCTACCAGTGGGAAGTGGCCTTGAGGCCCGCTGTCCTGGATGTCGGCACAGCCTGCTTTGAGGTTGGCGGTGCAGTGTTAGCTGCTCCACCTGGGGATGCAGATGGCTCTGCCATACGCTCGCTGCATGCGGCCTGGCCAGATGCTGAAGCCTTGTGTGGTGCGTCGTGCCCACACACCACATCGGCGAAGTTTGCTTTTGCAGTGAAAGAGAATGTGTTTGTGGTTAGAGCAAATCGCCTTCTTGCTTCCTTGATTGAAATGCATTTAGTATAGTTTTCAGTGTCATTATTTTTCTTCTAGGATGCCTTGGAGTATGCAGCATGGTCTCTGTCACAGTTCGTGCAGCGCGTGGTGGTGTCACATTCATCAGATGGATAACCTTTTGAAGTGCATTTTGTGCAGGTTTCGTGGCCGTGACAGCTCTGCTAGCCATGGCCAAACCTCTGGCAACTGAAACATCTGCACGGGTTGGGTAAATATATAGTCGTGTATTTATTTTCATGTAGCCCACTTCAGTGTTTTCAAGCAATCTGGTACTGAATGTCAGGATCAGGTGTTTGGTGTCAATTTCCTTGTTATCCTTCCGGATCTTGATCCAGTAAATATCTATTGCATCTTGGTCATTGAGACCTTCAGGCATTTCTTTCTTAGAGAGATGGACAAAAGCGATTTTGTGATTACACCTCAGAGAGTGTTTAGATATCGGTGGGGAGTCACGGAGACAGAGATGTCCGCTATGGACACAATGTTTGAGAATTTTGAGTACTGCACAGTGTCATGCAGTTCAAGCAGTAAGTCACTGCTGGCCATTTTTGACATCTTGTCGCCAAGGCTCAAAGCATCTGTAAAGCACTTTGTGACTAGGAATGGGGATATGGTTCTTGCTTGTTTTCCTTCTGCTTCGCTATAAATTAAATGAAATTTGGGGAATGTTACCTTTCTTTTCTGAAGAAGGTCACCTGCTTCGTTCCACCCTCTTTTCAGAGAGCGATAGCTTTTTGTAAAGGGGGAGACATAAGTTGTTGGTAGTGGCTATTTATTAATAAATTAACAATGGAAGGAAAAGATGTTGCTATCCGCGGCATCTGCCATCGAAACCTGAAGCACCTGAGCTGCGACTAGTGATAATAGGACAGGGAGGGGAAGGTAGGCGGAGTGATAGTAAGAATAGGGTTTGGGGGTAATATACACTATGTACAAATAAATAATATGGAAATAAATGCGAGATGCTGCGCTGCGCATGATAGGAGTACTCAGTGCAGGGTGTGCAAATGCTTGGGGGGGGGGGGGAGGGGCGAACAGCCGGTCGCGGCCCACGCATTGTCTTCCACGCCGGCACAGATGGGTTGCCCTGCGCCAGGCCGAACGTCGCGCGCGACCATTGTCTGCGTGTGGGGGAATCGACTCTCGCACACTCTCTCCCTTGGCCGTGGCGCGCCGACCGCTCACAGTAAATATATGCCGCGTTCTTGCTGAGTCCTATCACTAAAGAAAAAAAAAGAAAGGTATGGCAGAAACACGCTTGCGGCTCACTGTACAAAAAAAAACGAGCGGGGGCGCCCAGCTGTGAAGCATCTGAAGGTCGCACACGCGGAGCGTTCTGTCACTGCGGGTAGTTACCTGGCGCGGGACAGATGGGATGTCAAGCCCGTCTGTTTTAAGTATACACAGAGGCTCACCAGAGTTCACTGACGTGTGCGCGCACTGCCCTGCGGCCACAGGAGTGCCGATACACTGTCCGGGATAGGGAGCCATACAAACATTAAGTTTCTCGGTCGTGGCGCCAGCCACCCACCATGGAGCCCAAATAGGGGACGGGACAGGAATCTGCAAACAAGTCCTGCCCATGCCAGGTGTACACCGCGGCTATAACCAAATATGATGAAACTCAGGCTAGTTGGCTGCGCAGGTTAACCGTCGCCGCCAGGAAAAAAAGGAAAAACTAAGTGAGTAGGAGACACGAGAGTTGTGAGAATGGGATAGGAGAGTGAAAGATGGAGGGGAGGGCAGGAAAAGGTGGCTACCGATTTCCTCCGGCCGACTAAGGCCGGAGGTGAAGCTGGGGCCAAAGTGGTGCAATGCCATCGCCAAGGGGCCTTAAAGGTCCAAACGCTCGGCATCAGCTCAACCACCAGGATCCCCAACGCTGCCACGCGTGGCTAAACATGGGTGCTCGGGTGCATGGTGGCGCACTGCTCCCCATCATCCACCTGCTGGGGTGTGTCTGCAGATGCTCCTGCAGGGGGAAAGGATGAAGACGGCGGATGAGCGTGAGGACCTGCTGCATATGGGAAAGAGCAGGTTGTCGAGGGTGGATGTAGGTAAACGTAGGTTTCTGTAACCTTGGAGAAGGGGAAGCTAGTGGTATAAAGAAAGGCAGTAAAAGAATATGTTTTCAGATGTTTAGGGGAATCCCCCAAGGTTTGAAAGAAAACATCTTCGACGGAAGTCCGTCTGGTTGGGTTCTTGAGATAGTCGAGAAAACTGCCGCCAACCAATATTATTAACTTTACCCAACATTTCGGGACCTACTCGGTCCCTTCTTTGGGGTTGACTAAATTGTTCCAGCAGCAGCGGGTTGCTGCCTTCTCTCTCCCTTTGCTAGCACGTGGCGCAGTCCACTAACGTACGCAGAGGGGAGCGTTCCTGGAGTCCTTTTCATTGCCTCCCTTGTGAGCCGGATGTGCCATGACTCCACATGTCGCCTGTTGAACAGGTTTGGCTCCACAGCCAAGACGCTCACCTCCTCGAAGGCTATCCAGTGGTCGGCACGCTCGCAGTGTTCAGCGAGGGGGTTTGATTCTGAATTCATTAGCCGGATGCCATATTTTTTTTTGCCTTATTCTTTGGTGGAAAACCTAAAAATAATAATAAAGGTTCGTACTGCTCGAATTAGACACGACAGGAGAACAGAGACAAACACGACAACACAGGCGCAGACTTCCAACTGTTTATTCGAGACTGAAAGGCAAACGCTATGTAAGGGATGAGCCTTACCACATAACCATCATTGTCATACACAGGTCCTGAGTAAAATCTAGACCACATTGATCAAATTATTACGTTGCAGCAGGGCCAATAAACGACACAAAGTACTCTGTCAGCATGCCCGCAGACACTCGATGTCAAGAAAATGAAAAAAGTAAGGAACCTGACAATAAACTTGAGTAAAAACGGTGAAAAATACGCGAAATGAGAATGCAGGTGATCCAACAGACAACAAGAGTAAAAACTATGAAAACGAGACAAAATCATGGTGTGACATATAGAAAAACCTGCATGAGAGCATGGAAACAACAAAGAACACTTGTAAAGTTGACGAATAAAAGCAGGTAAAAGAGTGGAATGAGGTGTGGAAAAACAAGCACGACATGGCCGGCGACAAAAAACAAGTGTGAAGGTGAGCATAAAATCTGAAAAACTACATTTTTGGCCTTAATGTACATGCGTCCAGGAATAAAATTAGGGCAAATAAAACAATTATATCTGGCCTTCTAAAAACGCGATTTCACTCACTGAAAGTAGAATAGGCAGAGTGCTGACACATTCTGCCCCATTTTTTATGATGTGATAGGCTTCAACCACCTCCTTTTCCGTCTTATCTTTCGATTTAAACAAAAAGTGTTGTGCAAAACTGAATTGAAAGGTAGTTTATTCTTGCCTTTGCCCTTTCCTTTACAGTTCTTACAATGATGTGCCAGATGACTTCAACAATTTCATTAATGTGGTCTAGATTTTACTCAGGACATGTGTGAATGACAATGATGGTTATGTGGTAAGGCTCATCCCTTATATAGCATTTGCCTTTCGGTTTCGAATAAACAGTTGGAAGTCTTCGCCTGTGTTGTCGTGTTTGTTCCTGTTCTCCTGTCGTGTCCAATTCGCGCAGTACTAATCCTTCTTTCTGCAATGAGCCAACTAGCCCGCAAGAACATTCTACTTCGTTCTACTACTAATAATAAGGGCATTGGCATCCACCTAAGCGAAGCCATACGGCTACAAAGGAAAGCTAGCTGTATACAACTTTCTCAGAAACTTCGTAGTTAAAGAAAGGGTCTTCCCGGTCCGGGGTTCGAACCCGGGACCACTGCTTCACAGGAGCAGTCGCTCTACCAACTAAGCTAACTGGGACGGCAAGCTTATGGTAGGCCAAAAGCGAATTGATCAGTAACTCGGAAGTGAGAACAGTGAAGGTCAAATATTTAGGGGAATCCCCCAAGGTGGAGTAGATTTGTAACAAGGGAGTAATTACTCATTGACTGTAGAGCTTTCCTTTTATAGCCGTATGGCTGTGCTCGGGTGGATGCCGATGAGTAATTAATTACACCCTTATTACAAATCTACTCCACCTTGGGGGATTCTCCTAGACATTTGACGATCACTGTTCCCACTTCTAGTTATTGATCAATTTGCTCTCGCCCTACCATAAGTTTGCCGTCCCGGTTAGCTCAGTTGGCAGAGCGACTGCTCCGGTGAAGCGGTGGTACCGGGTTCGAACCCCGGACCAGGACGAATTTTTCTTTAACTACGAAGTTTCTGAGAAAGCTGTATAGATCTCCTTTGTAGCCGTATGGCTGCGCTTGGGTGGATTCCAATGAGTAATAACTCTCTTACTATAAAAGATGTGTTCTAATGTCTCTGCTGGTTGGGCTGGTTGCACAGCCCCGGCCGAACATTCATTCAGCGGTGTAGATGCAGCCAAACAACCAATGCAGAGGCGGAGAAAGAAGCGAGCGGAGGTGTCCTTTCACACCACGTTCTGTAATGAGGTGGGAAAAAGAAAAGGCTATGCTGGGATCAGGATGGGAGAGGGAGAGATGTTTGCAGATGAATCTACGAGTGTCGTAAAGGAAGGATGCAGAGAGACCAGGTGGCTGTGCATCCGTTGCCTCATGCAAGGAGCTGTTAGAGCGCACGGGTTGCTT
This sequence comes from Amblyomma americanum, assembly GCF_052857255.1. NCBI lineage: Eukaryota > Metazoa > Arthropoda > Arachnida > Ixodida > Ixodidae > Amblyomma > Amblyomma americanum. The sequence goes on along the minus strand of NC_135505.1, from coordinate 108,348,357 downwards.
GGCGGAATTCAGCAGTAGATGAAGAGGGGGTAGTCTCACATTTTAGTTTGGAGTCTACGAGTAGGCCTTGGTACTGGACTTTGCTATGCCAGGGAATGGAGGCGCTGTGAAGATGGAGGTTGGGAAAGTCGTTTTGAGCAGCATGACAAGGGTGGACAATGATGGCCTCGGATTCAGCTGTAGACTGAGATACCGAGAGAGTCAAAGTCTTGAGAGGCAGCAGTGTGGATTAGAGTAAAATATTAAGCTAATGATAAACTGCAAATTAGAAAAAATTGAGAAAAAATGTGGATTAGGGTGGGACATACAATCCAAAGAATAGAGAACTGTTAGTCCGTTTAGTTAACATATTACATTTCAAATTATTTAAACTAGCAGGAGACACCCGAAACTCATATGCAGATGTTAGCAAATAAGCTGGGATTGTTGGCTGCGCCTGGTGCATGGATAATTGCAGATCACTGGGAGAGTCCTTTGTTCTTCACAGTACCTAATGCAGGCAATCATGATGAAACCTAGAAGAGTGCGGTGAGGGGCTAGTTGGTACGACATTATGGGAACAATGAAAAACTGCACAAAGAGGACGGGAAAAAGAAGTCGCTGGTGTCATGTGGTTCTCTCTTGTCCTGTCTTTTTTGCGCAGTTATTCAGTGTAATCATGATGAACCGAAAATTCGGTTTCGAAAGTATTTCAACTCCACTGCCCAATGCAGTACAGTTGAAATATGCTGAGTGGGAGCCTCTTTGTCCACTTGAATCCATGCCAGGGTTTCATTGTGAACAGAGTGAAAAGACACAGATGGAAGGAACACCGGACTAGCAGTCCTTCACGCCCCTATCGCCGAGCTCGACATGGTCCGACTTCACCCTATCCTGGTGGTCGCCGTTCAGTTTGACAGAAAATCTTTTATGCAGCCGAATGTCTTTCGGCCACACCTAGTCTTTTTCAGACTCTGCAGCACTCGCGTGGGACACGTCAAACGCTCCCTTCAGGACGAAGGCGAGTATCCCGCGCGGCGTGTGCCTCGTTGCCGGCTTGACGACCAGTTCTTGGAGTTGGATCATCACGTCTTGGGCGCTGAGATGTTGCCTGAAGCCGTACATCATCCCCGGCATCTGATCCGTTTCTTCGAGTTGCTTCTGCAGCCGGCGAAGGACCATGCGCTCCATCACTTTCCCCACGCAGGACGTGAAGAAGATGGACCGCATGTTGTCTATCGCGAGGGCTTTGCCGGGCTTTGGAATAAAGCGGACCTCGGCGTCCTTCCATTCCTTCGGCAACCACATTCTTGAGGTTGACGAAGCTTCAGGGCGATGCTGGCAGTGCGTGTTTGCCTTACACAATTTTATCGCGTCCGCATTTTATGTTGTATCGCGGCCCGAAGGAAAAGGGCGCAAAAATAAGAGAAGACACCGGGAAACCAACATCCAGTAATGGCGAACAAAACCAGAGAGCGTTTAATTTAGGTAAGCGGCTTATATACCCTCCGCCAGGGGGGCACACAATGCTGTTTGCACAGAATGAGTTCAACAGGTTGCCAACACGCAACACGGAAAAAGCTACACCTGAGAACACCACAACCAGGGCTCGAACTTCATGCCAGAACTAATGAAGAAGGTTAGCCGCTTTTTGTCAGTAAGGCAGTTACTAACAATGCCATACCATCCTATGTGTAATAGGCTTGTAGAACGGTTCAACGGCTGTCTGAAAAGTATGATCAAGAAAATGTGCCAGGAGTGACCTACCGACTGGGATAGGTATCTCCCAGCTGTTTCGTGCGCTTACCGCGAAGTACCGCAAAAGAATCTTGGTTTCTCGCCTTTCGAGATGTTATATGGGAGAATCGTTAGAAGTCGATACTCAAGGAGCTGTGGGCTAATAAAGGGATTGCACCAGATCTCAAGACACGTATGTTCTTGAGTTGCGGAACAGGTTGAAAGAGACATGCAGGCTTGCACATCAAGGCCTGGAAAGGGCGCGAATGCTATAAGAGATATTATGAGAAGAAAGCCATTCACAGAAATCTGAATTCGGGCTATAGAGTTTTTGCCCTGCTACCCATAGATCATAAGTTACTGATGCAATGGAAGGGCCCGTACCGATCGTGTGACGCGGAACGAAAAGGGCATGGATTATGAGTCGGCATGGATTATGAGTTATTGATAGATGACACTAAGAAGGTTTTCAATGTAAATATGGTGAAGAAATACGAAAAAAGGGGTTCCCTATGACAGTACGCCCCCAAGGTAGCATGCTCGGTAGTGGCAGAGGAGACAGGTGACGTTGCCGAGCTGCACACGTGCAGTGGGAAGAAAAGTGTATAGGTTGGGATGAGGCACTTAGGAAGCCCAATCTGAATGAAGACAGGCGGTCTCAGCTCTACTCCAAATCAAGGGGGAGGAGTTTTCAGATGTGCCAAGCAAAACCGAGGTCACATGTTGCAAATTAGGCCTCTCTACAGAAAGAGCAAACTAAACGGCTCTATTTATCTCTGGAATGTATATTTTTGGTGTTGTTGTTTTGTAGTTGTTGTCGTGCTAGGTATCTCTGGGAGGCATCTTGTTGCTGTTGTTGTTACGTGCTTATACAAGGGAGTGTGTTGTGGACATCAACATGGTTATTAAGAACTCTGCATGGACAATGGCAGTGGTGTGTTAATGTTAAACAAGAGCAATTTGGTGTGCTTTTGATGTGTGTTGTACATCTGCGGTGTGTTGTGTGCTGGGTCCAGAATTGCCACAGAATTAAGATGGTTGGCTGGAAGGCTTGAAGATGAGGATGACGTGAGCAGTTTTTCACGGAAAAATTCTTGAGGGGGCCCTACTTATCTTTGTCACAGATCTCCAAGGAGGACACTCGGACAAAAAGAATGGACTAGACGACAAGTGTACCCACACCCACACATTTAATACACCCTACGTGACACAAACGCTAGCGCCGCCGCGGTGGCTGAGTGGTTATGGCGCTCGGCTGCTGGCACGAAAGACGCGGGTTCGATCTCGGCCGTGGCGGTCGAATTTCAATGGAGGCGAAATTCTAGAGGCCCGTGTACTGTGCGATGTCAGTGCACGTTAAAGAACCCCAGGTGGTCGAAATTCCCGGAGCCCTTAACTACGGCGTCTCTCAAAGCCTGAGTCGCTGTGGGACGTTAAACCCCCATAAACCAAACCAACCAAACAAACGCTAGCACACAAAACTAACGAAACGAACACAAAACACAAAGACTATATATACACACGATCCGGGAAAACTGCTACCAGCGTCTACAAGTGTTCTACTGTTAGCGGTCGGCGTTCGTGCTCACGGTTGGTTCGGTGCGGATGCGATGTTACGTGTCCAGTAGCCTGCGTCGAGACGGCGTTGGACGTGCAGAGGCTGGCGTCGCTGGCTGCGTCGTACAAGCTCCTGGTCCAAACGCCCATGGAGGCGATGCCGCTGTTGTTGGCGTTGGGGGCACCACCCGCGTTGGGGGCACCACCCGATTGGGTGGCAACAGCACTTGAGACACTTCTGGCCGTAGCAGGTGGTAGCGTCCTTCGTTGACTCCCCGGAACGGGCTCAGGAACGGCAGGAAGTCCACGGTGCAAAGCCGTAGAACGCGAGCTCACCAGAGCAGTAGCCGGAGTCACTCTCTTCCATCCGAAGCGTCCCTGACCCGCCGGTGCCTCCGCTTCTCTGTTCTTCCCGCCTCCTTGTGCCTCACTCTTCATCACCCTTTATACCTTTGGCATTAGTCCACGTAATCGTTGTAGTCGTCTTCTTCTCTTGTCCACCAATCATCTCTTCCCTCCTCACTGAATACTTCTTCATCTTCTTTAGTCTTCGGTTAATTCTCGTCATCCTCTTCGTCTTCTTCAAACCTCTTTCCTTCACACTTTTATTTCAGACTTTCCATTATATGTGACACGGACGGTGAGAAAACTGCTGACTGTAGCAAGAGGCAGTTAAATTAGCGATTAGTCGCTCGGGAAGTGCAACCTAGGCCACACAAGGCCTGCCGCTTGGAGCACCAACCATCGCAGGGCAGTGGCGCATTTCTTAGCCGCTGCACCACTAAGTCAGGATAGAAGTGAGGTTTATCGTTCATGTGGGTCAAACGTCCCAAAGTGACTCGGGCTATGAGGGACGTTATAGTGAAGGGCTTCAGAAATTCCGACTACCTGGGGTCCTTTAACATGAACTGACATCACACAGTGCATGGGCCTCGAGCATTTCATCTCCGTCGAAATGAGACTGCTGCAGCCAGGATTGAACTCGCTCCTTTAAAGTCGGCAACCGAGCGCCACAACCATTGAGACCCCACGGTGGCCTCTGAGGGGTATGAGGACTTGAATGTAATGTAGACAATGACTTTCTGTATATATGGGAAATTGGGAATTAACCTAATATGCCCTATCACGCCACACCCTTATGGCGGAGATTGTTTGCCCTCCCATTTTTCTGCAAATGTGTATTTCTTGCAATTTCTCAGCCTCTCACAAGCTTAAACGGCTATGCAAGTCTTAACCAACAAAGGGTGCAGAGTTGGAAGCTTGTACTGGAACTTCCATTGGGAACAAGTTGGGTTAGGTCACTTTAGCAACCCTTAACTAGGCATTGCTCAAGTTTCCGCCACTTTGAGGTGATAGTGAAAGCTGCCCCCAGGTTCCAAGTGCACAATTACCAAATTTGAAATTTGAGTAAATGCAGCTGATAGTTTGCAATTGGCACTAATTAGGAGTGAGCTCCAAGTACACCCAATTGAGAGCAGCTCTAATCAGGCCACTTGCAAATCGGTCCAATAGGAGCTTTTAACACTTTGATGTACAGCATTAGAGTTTGCAAGAAATGTTGGAACAGAAACTGTTTCCAGATATTCCGAAGAAATTATGAAATAGGCCTCTGTCATCCACTGGACTCCACTAATATTGGTAGATGGTGATAGCATTTCAAGATCGTCATTTCAAGTATGCATTGCAAGTGATTGGTTTTATTTAATGTATTGCCATTTTAATTTCTATTTGGAGCATTTATTAGTTTCAAAACTCACAGTGAAGAATTTGCCATTTAAAAAGTGGTATTTTTTTCTGTTAGTGCATAGTTACATAAACTGTAATGCTTTATGCACTTAAATACCATTACACAAATAACAAAAAGCTGTCCTCTGTACATCTCCTTGAAGCGTTGTGGATGTGGACACGACTTCCACCTTTGACTTCCAGGCTATTACCGTTCTCACCCTCCCTGCAAACTTCTTAATCTTTGTGGCACCATCCATAAACTTGCCATCTCCCACTATATAAATCTGCTGACCTATTTAACACTCGTTTGACTCAAACTGGAATAAGCATGCGCGGTTTGGGACCTTCACCACTCAAATCTTTCTCTCACCACTGAATCTGTTCAAAATCGTGTGGCAAGATTCATCACACAGATTATTCTTTTTATTCAAGTATCACCAAACTGAAATCAGAACCTAATCTTCAATCCCTTGTTTCACACTGTGAAATTGCCAGACTTTCTCACAAATTTTATCACTCGCCACTAGGAAGTTCAGTTATCAGTCCAGCTGACCACATTTCTGATTGCATAAATCATGACAAAGCTGTTTGCCCACCATCCCCACATACTACTGTGCATATTGTTTCTTTCCTCAGACACCCAGGACCGGAATTGCATTCCTGCTGATCGGTTTTCCACACTAATACAGTCAAATTCAAGGTGTGCACTGAAAAAAAATCAACGTGCTGTAACGACCCACCCCTCATGCATACCCCAAGAGAGGCATTTGAGGTATCAATAAATAAACAAATATATAAATATATACTCTTCCAGCTACAGCGAAATGCGCTTGTAAACAATAAGCAAAGATGGGCATCGCGGCGTTTTTGGGTGGGACGAGTGGAACGATTTTATTTTTGCAGCTTGCTATCTTTTCAAATGGTCACGAATGATGCAATTTACCGTTCAGAATGTGTCAATAGGTTAATGTAGAAATGGCACACCAATTTACACCAAATTTCATTGTCACCGACGAAGAAAAATATTTCAGTGGATGTTCAAAGTGACGCGACCACAAAGGTGTACAACGTGCCCTAATGCAAAAAGTATCAAAGTAGCGTTTTCTGCCCACCATGCAGATTTTCTTTCAAGTGGGGGGGCTAGTGCGGTACGAAATGGGTTTACTGCTTGCAGGTGTTGAGAGCATTGTACAACAAGCATAAAGATAGTCGATGGAGAAGCATCTCCAAAGAAGTGCAGCTGACCAAGCAATGAAGACTGCAGATGGTCGCAAAGAACCGCCACTATACTGGACCACTGCCGATAAACACAGGGCGCTATGAGAGTTGCTTAAAGCCACGGGGAGTCTCGGAGGGTCTTAGGCCCCCTATCAACATTGAAAAGAACATCCATGCTAGAATGTAGACTGCATGAACCCGGAGCAAGAAACCATTTTTTGTTTATTTTCGGTGGGGGACTGAACATTTCGCCACTATCATTTTGAAAATCATTGGCCCCAACTTCTGAACACGTTAACTGCACACCGGCAGAGACATATAGGCTCCACATATTAAAGCTGAGTTCAGTACTGGAAATGTCGAATTTTCCTCTGCCCACTGTCACAGAACTGTTTTTACCTGTTTCATAGGTCTTGAACTAAATAATAGTTCTCTGAAGCGTATATTCTCAGAGCTAAACATTTTATTCATGTCAAATGATCAGTTAGAAAAGGCAAGCAAATACAGCAGCGTTTTCAGTCATGTAGCAGCTATGAGGCGCTATGCGAATAAAATATGCTCAGATCAGAATATTTTTGCATAATTTTTTGTGCATAACTGCTGTTTTTGTAGTGATCGTGATTTATGCACATAAAAAAGATTGGTATTTTCAGGAGATTTAATTGGTACCTGAAGGAGAGATTGTACTGCAAGTCAGCATTCAGAATCATCATCATCGGGAGCAGAAGCCTGACTAAGGCCACTGCAGGCAAAAGGTTTTTCCAATGTCTCTTCAATTAACCCTGCCTTTTGCCAGCCGCAAACTTCTTAATCTCATCCGACCACCTCAGCTTTTGCTGCATCCTGCTACGCTTGCCTTCTCTTGGAATTCATTCCATTACCCTTACGGAGCAGCGGTTGTCTTGCCTTCGCACTACATGCCCTGTCCAAGCCCATTTGTTCCTTTTGATTTCGTCGAGGAAGTCATTAACACACGTTTGTTCCCTCAGCCATTCTGCCTGCTTCCGGTCTGTTAACGTTACACCTATGATTTTTTCTTGCCATGATTTGCTGCGTTTTTCGCAATTTAAGTTGAACCCTTTTCGTTAGCCTTCACGTTTCTGCCCCATAGGTGATTGTCGGCAAGGTCCACGGATTGAGGGACAATGTTTAATTATAAGCCAGTTTTATATCGATTTTCTTGTTTGCTGCTATGTAGAACTCTGGCATGCGCTGTTAGTAAGCAATGACTGCACTGAGAAATATAGGTTTATCGCTTGATCGTGTGACAGATGTGCATGAGCGATGGTTGTGCCTACAAAGTGTGTCCCTCTGAAGCTAAAAGAATCAGTTGGTAGTCAGCATCTGTCTTTTAAGTAATTTCTCATCCTCCACGCCATCTTTGCACTGTTTAGTATAGGTCAAGGATGAACCAGTTTTCTTTAATAAAACGAATTCGCAGCACGACGTATTGCAAGAAGCACCCATAGATGGCGCCAGCTACACCAGGAGCGAATACTGAAAGCACAACACATCACGCAGCCATGCGCACCTCCATGGGCGGCCGAACTATTTGATATAAGCACATTGTCACGGACATTTCACCCCGGTATCCTTCTTTTGCTAAGTACTTGATTACCAGTAATCGATTACACAAGAACAGTTTCTGAGTTACCCGAAACATTACCGTTTGAAAAATTTATTCACTTGATTATAAAACTACACAAAAATGTAATTAATTACAAGTAATAAATTACAAACAACTTTGGCCAACTGCACAGCACGTAGGAGTTTTTCAGTTTCGCTTCCACACAAATTAGCCACTGCAGCAGAGATCAAACCCACAACCTTGGGATCCGCAGCTGAATGCCAAAGCCACTCTGCCATTGCAGCAGGCCCAAAGGAACAGCTGTCAACCAAGAATGTACACTGCCCACAAGTCGCAACAATGGCACCAGCCATTGCTGCTGTCACATTACAAACATGACCATACATTTTTTTTGTTTTCTGTCCCTTGCATTGCTGTGCCATTGGTCAGGGCTGATTGAAATGCCCAGCTCAGATTGCAGCACAGAAGAAAGCTGGGGAAGGCTTCAATCTGTACAATACACAATGAATGTATTGGTGCTTTTCATATCTTGGAGCTCCATTTATGTTGATACTTTTCTCACATTTTATGACTTAGAAATTACCAAAATGGTTTGTTCTGAGAAATATGCATAATATCGAACCAGGTGTCTCAGCTAGGCCCACCGGCAATTTTAAAAGACAGGCACTATCACATAAGATACCTTTTGCGGCATAGTAATACCTGTGTTGGCAGAGATCAGAAAACAGGCTAATGAATTCAACTTGTAAGCTGGTTACTTAATTTCTGATAGATAACTTTGCAGCTAGCAATGTTCGGCACATGGTTGTAAATAAAAATTAGTAGTTGCCTGTTTGAAATAAAAATTTGTAGTTGGCTGTTAGTAATAGCCATGCATTTAGAGGGAAGCACTCTTGCAAAATGCCAGAGGGCCCATGCACTGTGCAACATCAGTGTAGGTTTTGAACCCCAGGTGGTCACAATTATCAGGAGCCCTCCACTGCAGCATCACTGATATCCTGAGCAGCTTTGGGATGTTACACATAATAAACTATACGAGTTAGCAGAATATTAGAAGCAATTGCTTTTGGCAGCATGGTGCAAATATTGTGGCCAATTATTTATGTATTTATTTTGTGACCACAAAAACCCAGGAAAGCCATTTACATTAGGAGTGGTTTGTACAAAAATTAAACTAAAACAAAAAAGACCATATTCTGCACAATGCCAACATCAAGATAATAAATACAAATTGTACATGGGCGCACAACTCGAAAGATCAAAATGCAAAGCACTCAAATGCTGCCATGGTTAAAAAAAACTTAACAAAAAGATAAAGGTGCAGATAAGAACTGAACAACAAATTAGCAAACAATAAAACTCCATAGTAAAACACAGTACAATAGATGAAGGTTAGAGCAGAAATATACCTACAAGCTTAGGTAAGTCAGAAGATTTCAGTGTATCTTTGAACTTAACAAAATTTACTGCTTTATTTTATTTTTATTAGATTACTAAAATAAATAAATAAGAACATTCCATGACTACAGTAGCATTAGGAAGGCCGTTCCAATCTTTTGCTGTTCACATGAAAGAAGACTGCATAAATGTTTGTTCTTGGGCACCTATTGACTGTCTTTGTGACGAGTTGAAAACTGCGAGTGTTTGCAATGATGCTCATTATGAGTGAATAGTAAAATTGATTAAACACGGCTAAAGTGGCTAATTTTCAGCAGTGCCTCAATAAGGGTAAGCTGGATCGGTTTAGTTCGGTTAAGGCAGATTCACACAACGGTCCGTTTGCCCATGGCACACGGATCACGTGTTCATGCACCACTGAAAACTGGCCTGCAATCCGAAAGCATCAAGCGGATGAGACGAAGCAAAAGAGCAGATGATGTGGTGGGTGTGCCCCTGTTGCCAGATTATTTTAAAGCGTTTGGCAACCCTGGTCAAACTGGTTTTTCCTCCCAACCCATGACTGCGGTTGAATGATTTGTCCAATTCCTCAATTGCCTGGGCACTGTTGCTAGCCCAGTCGATAGCTTTGTCATGGTAGCGAACGCAGTGCAGATTGTCAAAACAGTGCGCCAGCTCAATGTCACTCAGCAAAATGCAGCAGCCGAAATATTGGCAGGAGCAGTGGTTGCCAGAGCTAGCACGCATGTCTGCAGCCCGTCGCTAATTCCCATGAGGGGAGAGGAACTTGAACTTCCTTGGTTGTCCAGTCCGCGGGCCGACAGCACGCCTCTCAATTTGGTCACGCACGAACACGTGATGCGTGTACCGCTGGCGAACGGTCCGTCGTGTGAACCAGCTTTTCAACCAGTGTAGGATGAACAACTGGAAGAGACAAATCTAGTGGCACTGTTTTGGATGGTTTCAATGCTCTCAAAAAGGTACTATTGATTTGGGTTTTGTGGCTGCATATTCTAATTTAGAGTGTATTAACGTGGTGTAGGATTTCATTCACTGAGCATTGAAGATAGCCAAGAATTGGCTTTATGCTGAAGCGTGGTTAATGTGTGTTGGCTATGTAATATTGTTAGAAAGGCGTAATGCAAGATATTTGCACGTTTCAGTAGCCTGCAAACGTGAGCCGTAGAGAAAGTGCCTATGTGTGATTCAAATGCATCAGCTTAGACTTAGTGAGGTTCAAGGACCATTTTTTAGACCAATTTCCTGCTGCTAGTAAGTCGCATTATATGCTAAGACTGTCTTCATGATAACTTATTTCAGCATAAACCATGCAGTCTGCAAACGTGCAAATGTTATTATTTACGCACCGAGCAAGATGTTAATGAAGATAAGAAACAAGAGGGGAAAGCAGTAGACATCGATACACTGGCAGAACAAAGCAACAAGGCACTGCGGGCTCAGCAGCTATACTAGAAAACGATCGCTAATCTTCTTAGTAAAACTGATTTACAACTACACACCTGTGTGATAAAGGCGAATGGTGTCAAACTGTGCGGCATGGCTGTACAGGTGTCGAGCCCACATGGTGGTGCCCGATGAGCGCGGCCTTTTGTACGCAGTGCAATGCTGATGTCGTTGACCATGGGGCTTGCTTGTTGCTGGTGAATGAGGCAACAGTGATGCTGTATCCATTGGCTCTCCCAGAAGACAACGGGCATACGCCCAGCTCAAACTAGACAATGTGACCACCGCAGGCAATCCCGGCTGTTATGGTGACTGCTCTACCAAATTGTAGTACAACGGTAGCAACGATAACCTGTGCAACAAAGGCGAATGGTGTGAGACTGCGCGGCATGGCTGTAAAACTGTCGAGCCCACAGGGCGGTGCCTAATCATTGCCGGGCGCTATGCGGTGCATCGTTAAAAAATTGCACAGCCATGGACTGCACACAGAAATACAAAAGCAGTAGTGTAAGAACAGTACTTTTTCAAAACTGAATCGAACGCTGTGTCTGTGTTCTTTCTTTCTTTCTGTGGTCCCGTGTTCTCACACTGTTTCTTTCCGGCATCATGAACCAACTAGCCCAACAATCGTCTCTTTTGCAACAAATATTAAAACTGCAAACTTTTGCAAATAATCACACAAAAATAATAGTGTGAAACAGTAATATGCTAGCACTAGCGTTACAGCATGAAACCATACCTAATGCAAGTAATAGCTACAGTGCCAAAAGCCAACATCAGTCTCCACTAGGGGGTATGCAACACGTAATATTAACTGAATGACAATGGTGCTTTACTTGTGGAATTATTGTACATTTTGGCACTGGTGACGACACTGAATAAACTAGTACCTCAGTATGAGAAAGGCGTGAGCCATGTACGAGACACAGCCTCTGGAACCAGAGTTTCAAAATAAGGCTTGCTAACCTGCCTACACCTTGCCGTATCACCCAATGCTAAAGGAAGTGAATGAACATGAATACCGCCACAGAACTGGACCCCATGTTGGTTCTGAAATTCCAACCTGCACAGAGCATTTGCAGCAGCAGGCTGTGTGGTGTTGGGAGTGCACCATTTTTGAGAGTCATTGAAGGAGCCTTGTTGATAATAATTATAAGAAAACTATGCACAATCTTTAGAACATATTCGATTCACTGCTAAAATAATATGAGCATTTGCACCACTCCTGTCTAGAAGCTGATATAACTATTACCTACAGCCAGCTTCAAATTTCTAATTTCAACCATGTATCTGTGTAACAGTTGAAAATGAAACTTTCAGAAAAACATTTTTTTCTGATGACCGATACTAGGGTGTTAATATGACAAAAGTGATGTGCTTTAACGTAGAAAAGCCTGTTCTTGAAAATTACTGCCAGCCTTTAGACATAATATGCCTGACAATTATCAGCTACTGAGAGTAAAGCAAGAATATCTGTACAAGAATTGACAATGATTGTCTATATAAGCAAAAAATCTTTGGTATATCAGTGAATTTTCTATATTAGTTGTCGGAGATGTCTTGGCTTCGAGGATGTTATTTGGTAATTAACTGCTTACTTATTAACCACATTCTGTATGTTTGTATAATAAGGACTCAGAAATGTGTTCAATGCTACTCTTATCGCCCCTTTATGTCGTAATTATATATTTTCAACTTTGCATTTTAGGTTATAAAGTTTTTTAAATCGTTTTCGTCTTGTAGGAGTGCAGCATTTGCACAATTACAATATAGCTATGAATATAACAGAAGTTTGATTCCATTTATGGTTAATGGGGGTTTAATGTTCCAAAGAGGTTTAATGTCCCAAAGGTTTAATGTCCCTGGGGTTCTTTAACGTGCACTGACGTCGAACAGTACATGGGCCTCTAGAATTTCACCTCCATCGAAATTCGACCGCCACGGCCGGGATCGAACCCACGTCTTTCGGGCCAGCAGAAAAGCGCCGTAACAACTCAGCCACCACTGCGGCTGTTTGATTCCATTTCAAAATAAAAGCTTTGCATGAACACTCACCCTAGTGTCATATAAAGGGGCTCTGAAACATCTTTCGAGGAAAGCCTATCAACTCACTCAATCACTACATTGGGTTGTCATGAATACCTGAGCCAAATAGTACACTTCTACATGCAGCTGAGAACCCACAATCTCTCACAAGTTGGCGAGCCCTTTCCGGCGACGTTTTCATGCTCGCACCCTCCTCCTCACTCGCACCTGTGTATATGTGTTGGGAGATGGCTCTTGACTAGGTTCTTTCAGGTGTCAGGCAGCTACCATGGCCACAGCGAATAATCCGCATAGCTCCGGTGGTGTTAAAGTGGCATCCTTTAACATCCCAGGCATACCGCAACCTTATTACTGCCCCTTTCAGAGCCCCTTTGAGAGAACAGTTAGGAAACGTGTGCGACACAGTAAGGCGCAGCAAAACTGTCCACGCAGTGTCGCCGCACCTCTGCTTCTTGGAGCCGCTGCCTCGTGTTTTGCGCTGCCCTACTAACCTTTGCCCTTTTCTTCCCTTCCCTAATTCTCTCACTGCATGCTTATTCTGTCTCCTTTCTGAGCGAGCCGCAACACGTTCTATGTTCATAGTCAGCTTTAGTTTTTAGTGCAAAAGCACAACTTAACGAGGTCAAACCCTACCAAGAATCTTGAGGCTGTAGAAATAAAATAAATAGTGCCGCGACTGCGTTTTGAACTCGCGACGGCACGAACAGATCACGTTTGCTGGCCGCTGCACGATAGCACTATGCTTTTCCCTCAGCTGACCGTATTAAACTACAAGACACTGTCGGGCTGTGCAATGCACATCATCGTCTTTATCAACTTCCATCTGAAGTGCGAACAGATCACATAACCTGGACCAGAGCTAAATCTGAGCCTAATACCGTCGCCAAACGTACCGATGACCCAGCAAAGCAAAACCGTGAGCCAAATGGGCTAAACGCATGTTTTTGCAAGTCTGCTTGGTTTAACCGGGTTAAAAGTCAGAGCTTTTTTTGTTTAGCAGTGAGCGCCGCGCTTCGCCTCGCGATCCCAAAGCCTTGAAAAAGTGGCCTTCTTCTTGTAGCTTCTGGGCTTGGTGGTGAAAGCCATCTGGTTGTTAAGGGTTTGCACATCATTTGGGCAGAATTTGAAACTGCCTGTGTTGTGAAGGGTTTGCTAGACTGTTTCTCTCAGTAGCCTTTCCAACTATAGGGCCGCAAACGATTGTTTTCTATGTGGAGGACTGTACGATTCAGAATTTTTTTCAGATATTTGCTATTGGATAGATAAGACATTTTGTATATTCTAAAGTTTCTTTAAAATTGTTTATTCTTGGATGCAATTGTTTCTTTGCAAGTTTTGTTCAACTGTTACCTAATGCCTGGATTTCGCAATAAGATTTATTTAAAATTTTACCAAAAGTTCAAAATGTTAAAAAATGAGTAGGCTTCTTTGTAAGTATTGTATGAAATTTTACAACTCTGTTCATGGATTAACAAATTTATAGTGCAAACCAAGAAAAACTGGAGCGACGCTTAAGCTTCGCCTTTAAGTGTAGAACGCGATCGAGAGTGTTACAAAGTGCTAATAGATTCATAAATTGCGGGGAGGCCTCATACCTGTTCAGGTGCAGTCATGCGGTAGTCAGGCAATGCACCACTGCCCCAGCAGGTGGCAATATCAAACATAGCCAATGCGGCCTGTGCGACCAAGGTTGCTCTGCCTGCCCTGCCGTGAGGCTTCCTTACAGGTCAGTTATAAGTGGTGGCAACTTGCCACGGCCACCAAGTTGCTGTGATAGCAGGTGCAGTGACCATTTATTTGCTGCAATGCACGAACTGGGAACACAGGATACTGTATGGATATTTAACTGTTTTTGTACCGTGGAGAAATGCCCATATTTTAACATGATAGCATTAAGGGTCTCTTGTCGGAAAAAAGCCTGCATTGTCATTGGCCATGCGCGAAAATCCACAAAAAAAACGTGCAAGACAGAGATATGGCAGCTGAAATCCTGTGCCCTTGCTGTGCACCACACAAGGTAAAGATTGCATTGCAACCTTTACCCTGCCTACCTTGGCAGGTGGCATTGAATTGCAAAGGTTTATTGTCAGCATTGAACCCTAGTGGGCACTATACTAGATTCCTTCGAGCCTATGGCTGTAGGCGACCTTGTGAGCCCACTCAGTGGCCTGGACTTGCATCAACGGATCTGATCTGGCCAGTACAGCCTCCCACCGCTGCAGAAAAGGGACTGGTAGTAGGTCCGCCGGTGGCAGCGCCTTTTTACAGCTCCATAGAATGTGGTCGTATCCGGCTATCTTGCCGCATTCTTTGCAAGTCAGATTGTAATGCGTAGGATACATGTGTGATAGTCTCGACAGGCTATAGAAGGCTTGCAGCTGGAGCTGACACCACGTTACCACCTTGCTTTTGTCGAGCCTTTTGCCTGGTGGTGGATAGATCCTCCTTTCCAGTTTAAACTGATTATGTAGTCATTAAAGGTTATGAATGCATCTCTCGTGAAATTTGGGGACTCAACCCGGCCCACTGCTCAGCTGACATAACCTCGAGCTGTACTGTAAGCCAACTCGTTTCACTTGTTCCCCCAAGTGTGGCGGCATACATATTAGTTCCACCTCTCTTTGATCCCAGTCTTGATGTCTCAGGATTCATTCTCCCTCCTGGGAGGCCATACCCTGCGCGAAATTGTTTATAGCCACCTTGGAGTCGCTAATTATGGTGACTGATTTGGTGCTGGCCATTGCCATGGCAATAGCGACCTCCTCCACTGTTCCTGAGTTCTTTGCTTTGACTGAACTGGTCATTAATGTTTCACCCGAGTCGTTCATGCCCATGACCACAAAGGAGTCCTCTCCTCATATTCCGCCGCGTCTACATAGGCTGTGTATTCTGAGCCTTCAAGCTTGGCTTCAAGGGCCTTTGCTCTTGCTCTCCTCCTGCCTTCGTGAAAAGCAGGGTGCATGTTTTGGAATTCGTTTAAAAGTAATTTTCTCACTTCAGTCGGTAACTTTGCTTGCGCGTTTCTTTCCAGGATTCTATCATGTAGTTTTAGGTTGCTCGGGACCTGCTTCCCTGGGGGTAAGGTTGCAAGCCTCCTTCGTTAATTGCGCAAATATATGTGCCTCACATAGTTCCATGCTGGTGTTGTAGATCCCTAGTGTAAGAATTCTTTCTTTAGGGGTGCTGTAGGGTAGCCCAAAGGCTGCTTTATGTACCTGTCTTATGATCCCATCTATTTTGTTCTTTTCCACCAGCTCTAGCCTGAGGTAGGGGATGATGCATACTATTCTGCTTATCAGAAAAACCTGAACCATCGGCTGAGATCTTTTCTGACTCCCAGTCTTTTGTTAGCTACTTGCCTTATGAGCCAGGCTGTCATGTTAATTGTCGACTTAAGTCTGTTTATTGTCTCTGTGTTCTTTCTACTGTCCTGTGATATCAGTCGTAGGACCCTGATTTTGTCAACTGTGGCTAGCAATGTCTCATTTACCTGTACGAGAATGTCTCCTGCGTTGGTATCACGTTTGCTCCTTCCTCGGATCACCAGAAGTTTGGATTTGCTTGGCGAGCATTTTAACCCTGCCCATTCCACGTATTCCTGCACAATATCGATCGCCTGTTGGAGATTTTGTTCTATTTCCCCATTATTGCCTGTGTGCGTCTATGTTGTTATGTCGTCCGCATATAGCATATGGTGGCAACTTTTTATTTTTTGTGGATTTTTCTTTCACGGCCAACAAAAATGCCAGCTTTTTTCCAACATGGGACCCTAAATGCTATCGTTGAAGTATGGGCATTTCTCCCATGGTAGAAAAACAGTAAGCAGATAGCCACAGTATCCTGTCTTCCCAGTTCCTGCATTGCAACAAATACGTGGACAGTGCACACACTATCACCGCAGATGCATTTACCACCTTACTGAAGGCTAACCTCCCCATCCTTACTTTCATTAAATTACTTTCTCTCTCTCTCTCTCTCTCTATGATGTGTTGCAATCCAATCTTTAGTCAGCTTGGTACACAGCAAAAGCACAGGAAGTCAGCCATGGAATCTCTGTCTGACACAGTTTCTTTTAGTGTAAAAGCACTGAAATGCTCATCAACACCAACCAAGAACCTTGCCACCATACGTGCCGTTGCCTGGTAACTCGGGTAAATTTAGAGGATCATCACACCAGCTGTGCAAGAGTTGCTCGAGAAGAGCAACACTGGTCGCACAATCTTTACAAGTGGCTGTGATAGAAACAGCCACTTGTCAGTGGAGTGGCACATCGCTTAACCGCCATGTCATTCTGGCAGTAGTGGTATGAGGACTCACTACCATCTATGAATGTAAAGTAGAGAATGACCAATTCTGCATATATGGGCATTAACCCACTAAAAATATCACGTCATACCCTTGAGAAAGAGCTCAAGTGTCCCCTCGAATTGAAGAATGAACACATTCTTCTGCACGTCTACTCGGTTTAAGTATGCTGAACCCTAACAATTCTTTTCTTTAGTTGTTCCTGAGATTTCTTAGTCCTGAACAAGTTTTTCCATGGCATTGTAATGATCAATTATGTAGCATGAAAAACTGAAATTAAGAAGCAGCACAGAAAAGACTGGACAAGCACTGCACATGCTGTTTGATTTTCATTGATTTTATTTTTTCACACTGCTTGTGTCAATGATATGTAAACAACTAGCCCAGACTAAGGTATTAATGACAGTAATCTCCGGCCCCTCTTCACATTCCTCTACCTTTGATGCTAGTAAGACCGTTAATGGGTTATATCCTTCATGATCCTCACTTCTGCTGAGCAATTTTAATTTTTGTGAACACTACTTGGATAGATAATTTTCTTAGCTCATTACCCTTCACCACCCAAATCCCAAGTAAAAAAATTTCAGACACTGGTTCTGTTCATTCCTTAAGACAGTTGGTAACACATCCTGCTACAGACGCACGCAGCTTTGCAAACGCTCTTGATTTGATCACAACAAATGAACCCAATCTTTCTTCAGATATCACGTTTCTACCTGGTAAAAGTGATAGGTTGTTAATAAACCTAAACTCAGGGTGCTTTGAACCAAGCCAATAAAAAAAGAAAACTTCCCTTCGATTTCATTAAAGACAACCTGATAGCTAAGATTTACAACCACACTGTCTGGAAAAGCTAGGGAATCTCCTACCAACTCATGTTAGATGACATACAAACTGGCTTCTGGTGTATACATGAATGCTTTAATACCTACTAAGCATTACTTCCTCTCAGAAACTTTGCCAGCCATGTTGCAAAATCATCACCATCATCAGCCTCACTCCAGAGGACATGCCTCTGCCACACCTGTTCATTTAACCCTGTCCTGTGTCAGGTGCTGCCACCCAATCCCTGCAAACTTCTTAATGTCATCCATTACTTCCAATAATCTCATCCATCATTCATTATTTGATCACGTTCTCCAAAATTTTCCACTACTCCTCAGCCCGGCAGGATACAATGTGATGTCACTGATCACTTTCCAGTGTTCCTTAATGCAATATCATCTCGTTGCACTAACTACCGGTCAACAAAGAAATCAATTTTTGACAGTGAAAAATACAATGAAACCACGTATAACACATATCTTTTGTACTACTTTGGACACTCGAATCCTAAAGCAGCTGTTTACGAGCTGTTGAAAGTAATGCTATCAGCAATTAACAAATGCACATCGCTTTGATAAATCCCCCCTCCCTTCCCCCCAACCTGAAACCACTGCCCATCACAAACCACTATACTTCAATTCCCCTGCCGTCTCATTGCATGAGAAAGTTTCATTTTTTTTACTCACCCTCATCTAAAATTGCTCTATGATGTCGTGGAAACTTGCAATAAAATTTTGCATGGACTACTCACACTAATCAAGGCCCGAAGTGTATTCCCTGTCCATTAATTATTCTCTTCAGTAAGCATTTGTCTATACGAAGTTTAACTATGGCATCTTATCCTGAGGTAACACTTATCATATTAAACTCTTGCTGTTAATAAAACTCCAAAAGCAATATGGATCATAACCTCTTCTCCTTGAACAACACCCTCCAGCATTTCGTTCATGGATTTAAAGGTTCTGCCCCTCTCTGCCCTTTATTCTTCTATCAGTATTCTATTTCTAAGATTCTTCATCAAATGCCGGAGCCTCGGATGTCAACCTTACTTTAGCAGACCGAATGCTAGTTGATTAGAAAGTCAGAAACGTGCACAATAAAGCATTTCCGCATCACTCAGTGTAGTACGCTAGGCATCTTTCCTCCCGACATGATCATAAACAACTGCATGACACAGTTCGCACTGCATAATAACTTCCCATTATGTAAGGTGTTAACTAACTATGGGAAACAACACCTTACCCGCCACGGTGGCTCGGTGGTTAGGGTGCTCGGCTACTGATCCGGAGTACCCGGGTTCGAACCTGACCGTGGCGGCAGCATTTCGATGGAGGCGAAAAACAAAGGTGCCCGTGTGCTATGCGATGTCAAAAGACCCCCAGGTGATCGAGATTATTCCAGAGCCCTTCACTACGGCATCTCTTTCAGACTTTATTCTTTCACTCCCTTTATCCCTTCCATTAAGGTATCCACCGAGATATGAGAGACAGTTACTGCACCATTTCCTTTCCTCAAAAATCAATTTTTCCACTTTTCCATAAACTAGCAGCAAATTTTGAACTTTTAGAAACAGCAAAAAATGTAAGCTTGGCAACACCAGTGACAACTTTCCAAAATTAATAAGGCGAAGACAGAACCTGCATGAAGGAGGAGACCTGCACATCAACCCAATGTGCTGTCCGTGCACATGCAAATAAACAAGGCAAGTAACGAAGATGTGAATCAGAGAAATGCTATTTCATCTAGTTTGTACTGACAAATTTGACAACTCCAGTTCTAGAAAGGATAAGTAAAGTGTGCAAGGACTCCTGTTGCAACAGAAAACCAAGAAATAATGACATTGAGACCTAAAGGCAGACACACAAACATTTAGCACACGCAAATGATGTTTGTGCCAAATAAAAATGTAGTAAGAATTGCATTTATTGGTTGCACGAAACTGCACTGGAAAGCATTCATGGCAGCAGCTGCACTATTTCTTTACTGCCACACAAGCCCTGCACGGTCATGGCCACAGGCGATTTTTGCACAACATGCTGGTGCATATTTATGGTTTATAGGGGTTATATGTTCTAAAGTGACTCAGGCTATGAGGGATGCTGCAGTGACAGGCTGCAAAAATTTAAATCACCTGAGCTTCTTACACATGCACATCGCGCAGTACAAGGGCCTCTATAATTTCGCCTTTATCAAAGTATCAAAATGCGACCGTTGCAGCAGCAGGATCGAAGCCACGTTTTTTGAGTCAGCAGCCGAGTCCCATAATTACTGAGCCAGAAGGGCGGCCGCTGGTGAATATTTGTCCTAGTTCTCTGTGCCTCGGTATCTTCTAGCTGCTGTTGGCGGCTGCTTGAAGGCATACGCCATTTCATATATGTGAGCACCAATGGTTCCTCACCATGTTTCCCACTGCTTCATCATATGCAAATGAACACTCTGTTAGAGCAGAGCATCAAGCTATGCTATCTTAATGAAATAACTAAGTCCAGCAAGAACATATATTATGCATTCCAAATGTTGAAAACATGCACAAGGAGCTCTCCTAATATCATTCAGCTTTAACATGATAAATATTGTCGCAACAATCTATGCTTGCCATAATGCTATTGAGATGGGGCGTGCAAAGAGGCCTGAGAAAAAAAGCACAAAGAAAATGCACGTGTGCTCTGGGCTACTGATCCGAAGTTCTCGGGTTTGAACCTGACCGTGGCGGCTGCGTTTTTATGGAGGCAAAACGCTTAGACGCCCGTGTGCTATGCGATGTCAGTGCATGTTAAAGATCCCCAGGTGGTCGAAATTATTCCCGAGCCCTCCACTACTGCACCTCTTTCTTCCTTTCTTCTTTCACTCCCTCCTTTATTCCTTCACTTACGGGGCAGTTCAGGTGCCCAAAAATATATGACAGATACTGTGCCATTTCCTTTCCACAAAATACAATTATTATTATTGTTATTATTATATGCTATGGGCCCACAGTTTAGAGCCATTTCATGCTGCACAACAGAAATGTCACACCAAGGTAAGGAATATTTATTTCACACTGGGCCATATTCCAATTAGACTGCACTAGTACTGAGGAGACCAACTGTTTGCTGCACTACAACACTGCAATGACTCTGAATTCCTCTTGCTAATGGCGGACACCTAAACCGTATAGTGGACTAAGGAATGAAGAAGGGCATAAAAAAATAAATCAGCACAGCAGTAGAGGGCTCCGGTTTAATTTCGACCACCTGGAGTTTTTTCACGAGTGCTGAAATCGCACGGTACTGGGGTGCCTTTCGCGTTGCGTCATAGGCAGGCGGGGCGAGTGTTGAAATACTATGCAGAATAAAATAAAAGATGACCGCAATGGTGAGGCACAATAAGCGAAAAAGTCAAAATACTTGTCGCAATGCAGTGTTTGTACTGCCACAGAAACAAAATGCGTATAGATAAAACTATTGACCGCCCCAGATTTCTTTCAAGCGCAGAAAAATCAAGGTCATTTACATCTGTCGGCGGTCTCCCCCCATGCCGGAGCCTCGAATGCCAACCTAACTTTTGCAGAGCCAAATGCTAGTTAAGTGGAAGGTTGCAAACATGCACAATAAAGCATTTTCCCATCCCTCACTGCAGTATGGAGAAGGCTACAGGCAAGATGGCGATGGACGACCGGTCGACGCACGAGACAAAACAACAAGGTTTGAGGTTTATTTCTTTTTAAAAAATGAAACTAACGACGTTTGACGTAATATCCGCCGAGCAAAGAGACGCCAAGAGCGGACAGAAGAATGTCGCTACACACAGCACGTACGGAGCCTTGCTTGCTCAGCTCTGTGTCGTCCTGTTGCGCTAGTGTAGCCAGCTCTGCCCTATGTTGTGATGCATGTTGTCGTGCTCTAAGGCCGTCAATGGGGGATAAATTTAAGAAAGAATAGGTGGAAACCTTCAGCACGCAGCCGACTTTGCTATCACCATTTTACTGAATTATGTTTAGACCAAATAACCGGATCGAAGGCGAGGCCACTATCTGCTGAGGTGCCGAAGGTGTTCTGCTGTTTCACATTAGCGCGTTCAAAATGTAAATGGTACCACTTTTTTGATGGTGTGTATCTAGTACTGTTTCGTACTGCAGCAAATTATGCCGGAATGGGCTTTTATTTGTGATGCTCGGGGCAGTTGAATTCTAACAGTCCTTGTCACATGCGCTGCCGCATTCGTCTTTCTCGTCGGTCTCTCTCGCGCTGTGTAGATAAAACATGGCTGGAGTTAGCTTAGAAGCACGTCTGGAAGGTAAATGACACCCTAAAGTGAAACTGTGGCAGTGTATAACGAGTGGCTGTTCGAGTGTAAGGATTTTTGTGCCATCATTCGCCTGTTCTTTGCTACACGAAATTTTTTTTAAGATGACCTAGGCTCATTGTCATTCCACTACTTGTCCTAATTATGCTCTGAAGACAGGAACCAGATAAGAACACGGTGTTGAATGCACGTACCCCTTTGCCACGGCAGCGTGAGACCTGCATGCCAGTTTTTTTCTGTTTCTCTGAAACTACAGGGTTCCCGAAACAATGTACACACTTCTCGTGTTGAGCTTGCTTATTACTTGGATACTGCAGTAGACTTTACATGAAAACAACGCAAATAACTGAGGACGGCAGGGCGAAAGACGCGACTTTTTGCATTGAAATACAAACCAGACACTAAACTTCCGGGACATGCCACTGAACTTCCGGTTGCTTCATTTGCGCCCACTTTGGAAAACAGGAATGCGGCATCCAGCCATCTAGTGGAGATCACTGTGCGGAGCTTGGATGGATGAATGGATGGATATGGCTGAACCCTTTAAATAAGAGCGGTGGCTCAAGCCACCTAGCCATGACTTCTGAAATTTTACTCGTCTTAATTTTAGCCACCAATCAGATAACCACCGCTTGGTTACTTCTACCCGCTTAAAATCTACTTTCCCTTCACTGTCCTTAAACCCCAATGACTTGGATAAATCAGCCCCGCTGCTTTTCACTGTAGGGTGAAGCCCTTTACAGAAAAGTATCAAGTGTTCAGCCATTTCCTCCTCCTCTCTGCACGCAACGCACAACGTGTCTATCTCGTGGTACCTGACAGCAATGTGCTTTGTAATCATTCTTTAAGTACACAAAGTAAGCATTTTTGTAACGAAAGCTAGATAGGCCACGAACTCGCAGTTTCGCCGTGCTCACATTCCCGCCGTGGTAGCACCGCACCACGTGACTGGTCACGAGACCAACCACGTGATAAACCATGTAACAACTAGCCAAACAACCAGACTAACCTGGACTTGCAATCAAGATTAACCAAGGCTAACCATGCTATGCCTTAGCTTTCGCTGCATATATCCTGGCATGGCCGAGCTAAGCCACTGCCAATTTTTTTTTAGTACACAGCTGAACACGTGCATGCGGAAAGTTCACAAATTTGAAAATATTGAAATATTTCTCAATATAAAAGGTTCATTTCAACCCCAAATAAGAATCATCTTTTTATTGGCAGAAATATTTGTCTCAATGAACCATGTGACAACTAGCAAGACAAACCTGGACTTGCAATCAAGATTAGCCAAGGCTAACCAAGCTATGCCTTAGCTTTTGCTATGTATATCCTGGCATGGCCGATCTAAGCCACTGCCATTTTTTTTAGTACACAGCTCAACACGTGTATGTGGAAAGTTCACAAATTTGAAAACATTGAGATATTCAACATAAAAGGTTCATTTCAACTGCAAATAAGAATCACCCTTTTATTGGCAGAAACATTTTTTTCAATGCCAACTTTCAAGCTGTCCTGCAAAGTAGGATAATAGGCAGATTCACAACCTGTCACACGTTTGACACTGACTCTAAAATCGCATTTCTCATCACTCGCGCTGGTTTCCTGATAACAATGGAGAGAAATTAGGTTTTATTGCAGTATTACAATGTATTTCACGGGGGTTAAATTTCAAAACTGGTGTCCAGAGAAGACTGTCCGATCTTTTAGAACATAAAACGAATAAAAGTAAAAACGAATAAAAGTAAACAAACTCAACACAACAAGTGCGCAGGAGAAGCTTACACCCTTTTGAGCCTACGCTAGCCGGCAAAAGTTTTTGCGAAATAAACTTTCAGAGTTACTTCGCACGGTGTCCCGCGTGTAGGAGATGAGGCATATATTGGTTAACTGTGCTCGAGCTTCAAAGAATGCGAGTGCAAAGCATGGGGAAGACTGTACAATGTGCAAAAGAGAAGAGCAGTGGTTATTCATTTGAAAATCGCCTAAAAGGTTGCTCATCAATCTTCATTAGAACAAATGCATGCAACGGCATGTAAATACACAGTGGTTGGGAAAATAAGAAGTTTGAACTTTTATCCAAAGCCACCAACAAAACAACCACAAGTTTTTGTACTATAGGTAATGCAATGCTATCAGACAAAATGGTGTGTTGTGGGGAACAGCACTGAGTGCTGAAGAGAGTCATGATACCAATTCTTTGCTGGATGCTAAGCACAATGATGTCTATTGATGCTCAAAGTAGAATAGGAAAAAAGGCAGCAGCATCTTTTTTGAAGCAGGCCAACCAATAAACTGCACCGCTTTTGAATTTTAATGAAAAATATATCAAGCGAGTATTACAAACAGCCAGAATGCATTAAACATTTTGCAATAGAAACTGCAATAAAATACTAATTTGCACAAAGCAATTTCACACAACTGACCTCAATTATTATAAGCTTTATATTGCACTAAAGATTACAATGTTTTTCGAAAGCAGTGATAAAAGTATTTTTTATTTCAGCAGCCAAGACCCTTGCAGCTTGTCACTATGAACACCTTATTTAAACAGAGCAGGTTTTTTCAAGCAACACCAACACAGCAAAGAAGCCAGCACAATGTGAAATGGTCACAAACAGCTGTTCTTCTCACAG
This sequence comes from Amblyomma americanum, assembly GCF_052857255.1. Taxonomy (NCBI): domain Eukaryota; kingdom Metazoa; phylum Arthropoda; class Arachnida; order Ixodida; family Ixodidae; genus Amblyomma; species Amblyomma americanum. The sequence continues at coordinate 108,323,589 of NC_135505.1, read as the reverse complement.
ATGAAATAGATTAAAAATGGTATGGAAACAATGCTCCATAATTTATATAGAACAGAGACAGTGCTCTAAGAAACGGTGATGCAGATGTTCGTGAATTCTTTTGTTGGCTTTCGTTCCAAAGAACAGAGAACTCTTCAAGCCAGCAAACTAATGCAAGACACATCATTTTGAGGCTGGACACCTTATTGTCCTCTCTCATTCCTGCCACTAACACTGCTGGAATAAACACACAAAGGTTTTCATAGCAGCAGGTTAATCTTTGTTGTCATACTAACAGTAAATGTGTTCAGTGATATTAACGAGTGAACTTATATTTAAACTAACAAAAATTATCCTGCTCAGACTTCAAGGCTAAAATAAATTGTTGCGTGACCTTTCACTCCCTCAAATCTCTTCATTGAGACAGGGTGACAATTAGTGCCAGTAAATAATATTGGGCACAATGTTTTTGAAAGTCACTCTCCGACAAGTGTTGCCATCCACGTATGATAATGATCTTATTTCCAATGATGCACTTTTACAAGCACAGCAGGCTCACTCTGTGTGTTCAGGAAAAACTTTAAGCAACAGTGTAGATGTGCAAGGGCACAAAAATGTCATTTTCTGGAAAGTTTGTCACAATAAACAAAAATTGATAATGTAATTAATGATGGTTAGTTAAGAGCACCTTTCATGGGTATTCAGGTAGAATCCTGTTAGCTTGTACACAAATTGGTAGTTAGCAAAACATATATATATACTAGAGGGATCACTGACCACTGCTATTCTTTGTGTATTGTCACCTTGTGGAGCTTCAAATTTTGCCTCTGAGCGAATCTCTTCTGGCAAAAGTCACATTGAAAGGGCTTTTCACCCTTATGAGATCTAACGTGACTTGCAAGGTGTGACTGTCCTGTAAAGGCCATGGGGCAGAGCTGGCACTGAAACGGCTTTTCACCCGTGTGGGTACAAATGTGTGCCACCAGGTTCTGCTTCAGTGCAAAGGCGCTACCACAATGGTCACAATGGTAAGGACGCTCGCCTGTGTGTGTGCGCTGATGTCTGAACAGGTTGCTCTGTTGTGTAAAGCTGTTATCGCATTGGCTACAATGATAAGGTCGTTCACGAGTGTGTGCGCGCTTGTGTGTCTTCAGATTGCCCTTTTGTGCAAAGCTGCTTCCACAGTCATCACATTGGTATGGGCGGTCGCCGGTATGGACTCTGAGATGAGCCACTAGCTGGGATCTTTTTTTGAATCTCTTCCTGCAGTTGGTGCATTCGTGCAGCTCCTTTCCTGTGGGTTTACCACGGTGGTTACCCATGCCGGAAGCAGTAGACTCCATGCAGTGGTTCACACGGTCCCTTTTGCTGGTTGAATCTTGCACGGGAGGTGTGGCGTGGGTGCTCTGGGTGACGACTGAACCTGTGTTGTACAGGCAGACTACTTAAAATAAAATGCCAGAACCAACAATCCACAGTTCACTTGGAGTTAGGAAAAAAACTGAATGCGGAGGGCACACTCATCAAAAGCTATGTATGTTTACCCAAAGTTTTATTCAAAAAATCGGCTCAAAGGAGAGTCCAGGCCTCAAACAAGATGTCTCTACAGTCAATTCTGCGCGCACGCAAAAAAAAACATTTAGGCTGCACGAAAGGTTATCGCTGCAAAAAAAATAGGGGAGCCTTTTAATCCATCCAAAGTTGATGCATTTGATCACTGCACTTACATTACTGGCATCATGACCAACACTGTCCAAAGTCCAACCAGGTGGGCTATATACTGAACAAGTGGCAGTCAGCTATGCTTAGGCCAATGCACAATGCCATTTTTTTGCTTTATTAGCTGCTCAGATAGTGTCTATGGAAGCCAAGGCTAAAGTCTAAAAATCTGACAAGGCCTTGGTCCCTTGTACAATTTCTTGCATCAATAAACAGATCTCACAGTGGTGACAGTTCAATGAGTAGTTCACATATCACGGAAAGCAACTTTCCAGAAGATCAAAAGTACATATCACCGCCATTCACCACAGTTCAGTAAATTGAAGCTTCTGTATCTTTCAAACTGGTCTTTCAAAGACACTATTCAGGAAAACATATATGAGGCAAAAAAATAGATTCTAACCTGTTGAGTTCTCTCCAGAAGGTGGTCCATATTTGTGGTCTCTGGAGCTGAAGCCTGCATGTGAAAACCAGATTAAATCCACTGAGACAAAAGATTACGTGTGCAACCACTCATGTGGTGTAATGCACTTGGAATATGGAATACAATCTCGTAAAACAGCTTTTCAAGGTTGTGTCAATTCAGTAGGGAGAGACTGAAAAGACAAGAGTTCCAAAGCAAACATTCTTGACTTTTAATTCTGCACATAGATAAGTACTATACTTACACTCATGAAAAACTGACAACTGCCTATAAATTTATACAACCAATGGAACCGAGTCAATAGCCATTGCACTGATGAATGAACTTGCACAATTTCTGGCTTTATGGGAAGGAGAGTACAAGTCTCCCTACTCACACAAAACTCGTACAACATTGATACAGTCGTCATTTCTTCATTAAACCATTTATAGACATTGCACTGTGCAAAAGAAAAACTTTCAGAGCAAGGTTACTGGTAAAAATGTCGAGCTTACAACTTACACTCATGAAAAACTGACAACTGCCTATAAATTTATACAACCAATAGAACCGAGTCAATAGCCATTGCACTGATGAATGAACTTGCACAATTTCTGGCTTTATGGGAAGGAGAGTACAAGTCTCCCTACACACACAAAACTCGTACAACATTGATACAGTCGTCATTTCTTCATTAAACCATTTATAGACATTGCACTTTGCAAAAGAAAAACTTTCAGAGCAAGGTTACTGGTAAAAATGTCGAGCTTACAACTGCCCACGAATGTTGCCAATATGCGCATTATGATGTTCCACCTCCATCGTCTCCAAGAGTGCAACTAATCAAGTCAGTAGAACAACATCTAAACTGCACACTACTGTCTCTTGAGTGCAGTTAGAAGATATTATATTTACTTGATTAATACCTGCGCCTCGAGTTTTAGGACAAGTGAAGAAAGGAAGGAGCTGTCACGGCCGAGTTTCACAATGCACTTCTAAACGCGGATCAGTTCATCAATGTGCTCTTGTGAAAAAAATTCTAAGGTTACCAGCTTTTCTAACACCATGGATGGTACAAAAGAAGCCCGTCTCTGAGAACACCATGAGGTGAGGTCATAGGAACAGTGAGAGTGGGAGCTGATGAAGACAATGGTGAATTTTCATGGCGCAAGGGCAGCTCTGGCTAAATATCAGCATGGTGCAAGGCACTTTCATCTACACAAGGCGGGGTCAAACACCCATTTCCAAGCATTCCAGCTAGCAGAAGCCAGGGACAAAGCTTGCATATTGTAGCACTGTTGGGTGTTCAGTGGCACTGAGAATCCAACACCGGACATCCTATATGTAAGGGGCATGTTCCAGTGGCTAGACCACCACTGTAGAGGGAGTGAACATGGCGATAAGTTGTGAATAAAAGTGCAAATTGTCCCCTTGTTATCAGCTGCTGCATTATTCTGGGCATAATGACAGCACTACACTGGTTTTACAGAAATTTTGTGGTGCATGAAGGCTTGACTCGTGAAAGGGCCCCAGTTTGGCAACCAAAAAAAAAGAACAGTGCATCAGCAAATCTGGTAAAACTAGTGCTACATCGTAGAACAGATGTGCAGAACAATCAGTTTTGTGAGAAAACTAAAAACTTTCTCACAGTACTAACTATACACATGAATGTCATCTGCTTTTAAAAAAGCCTCAAAATAGAATGGAAGACGTCAGAATGGAGGCTAAATCCACACAGCAACAAGTACTGTTTTGAAAGAGTAATGCTATGCATATCACAAAATGAGGTAATTCTCTGGTGATTAATCACAAGGAATCATATTATAATCTTCAACAAAGCAGAAAAAAAGTGCCCATAAAGCAGTGAACAGCTGCACATACAATAACAAAGAGAATACCCAGCATGATACTGACAGGACAGGTTTTGCACAGCTATAGTCTTCACAAGGCTCGAACCAGCAGACAAAGCAACAGTGCTAAGTGGTGGAGTCACATTCAATTACAATAATATGAATTTTCAAACATTTAAAACCATACAACACAACAATGAAGATCGACAAAAGTCAAACACAGATGCACGAAAAGACTAATTATTCCAGCGCATGCAAATCTTCATCTTTGATGTTTGTTTGAAAAACAAGAAAAAACATTGAATCAATCAAAGAAACAATTTGCACACTTAACAAAACAATCACACAATGTCCAGCATAATTGCATTTTGTACTCCTTTATATGAAGTTTACGTTTCTCACAGTGACCGTCACTTTGGTTCCAGAGATCTTGCGTTCAACTCTGTTTAACAGGATGGGTCCTAATTCACCTAACCTTGCACCAAAAATAAAAGTGTCATTTTCTACAATTTGAATTCTTACTTGAGCATAATGTTTCGGAACCAATGATCTTCCTTTATCAAAAGTGAGCTCCAGCTCCTTAATTTATTCAATTCTCCAAGTCGCAAATTTACTTTACGAATGGCATGCAATGTCTCAATGATACTGGCGCAGACTTTTTTCCAAAAGAATGCAACGTCTCATTGCAACTGCTTTGAAACATACACCAGTTTGAACCACTGTCTTCTGGAATGCCCCCCGGCCATTAAACCTTCTCGCCTCTCAGCCCTTTTCATAGAGTGCCTTGCTTGTCTAAGATGGCTGCAAGACCGGCTGGCACTTGTTTTTCAGGTCCCATTCCCTCCATGGTGCTTGATTTTGAGTGAACAATACATTGATTCTGATACTAATACTGCTAAGCGCCCACCACAAGAGTACACAGGTCCCCAGTTGCATTTGATTGCTGTATGTGGTCATGTGTTCTTTATGAGCCACGACTGAAATGGGAATTCCATTCAGAGCCTAATTTAAACTGTTCAGCCAATGTACACCAATGGTTCCTGCTCCACAACTTTTGGGCCAAAAATAAAAAGAACCTGGTGCCCCCTAAGCATCAGAAACACCTGAAGAGGCCACTGTGCAGCCATCCATTATTCTCGTTATTCCCTCCCTCCCCTTTCCCAACGCGGTCGTCATTTCTGTAGAAAAAATTACATTGTTTACGAAACGAGTTCACTAAACAAAATGTTTCTTTCGAGGGCAATGCCCATATTCTTCGTTTAGATTCCATTAATTTATACAAATACATCAAAACCATTTTTATCTCACTTTGTACGTAAACACAATGCACTAAGACAACTGCACATGCAATTTATCAGGTTATGAACATGAAGCAATAGAGTCATTGAAGGCTGGCAGGAGTAATACGGAAAGTTTCTTCCTCTGGAACGTTGTACATATTGGATTATCAATAATGCCCTGCAAAATAACGGAGAGAAATGGAGTGTCATTTTACAATGAACACAAATGCCACAAGCACCAGCACTTGTATGCTTTTGTGTAAACGGTAATGCACAGAGCAGTACCAATCATTCACAAAAACGAGATCCGACAACACCCCCATTTTGTCATTTTCTTTCTTCCCCTAGGCACAAAATGTGAAAGGATATGGTCAGAAATAAAGAAGCGCAACTGGCATTGTGCAGCAAAATAAGAGAACAAATACATGAAATTGATGTTTTCTACCAGCAATGCCAATTGTGGTATATGCAATGCAATGTCAATTGTGGTATATTTAGCACAGCTGGTCTGAATAGTTGTACAGCACTTATAATGCAGTAGAGATTTGTGTGTTTGAAATGCATCTGGTTGTGTTTATGGCTTAATGCAAGTACAAAGCCAGATACTACTACTACTACTGGGGATGCGAAATTACATGTTTTCAATAGTAAGACACAAGTGAAGTAAGAGTTGGGAGCATTTTGAAAGGTTAATGCTTGGCAGAGGGGAATAGCAGGACTACATATGTCTGTGAAAAAACCAGAGCAAGACAGAAGACAAGAACCCAAATGCTAATAGCAGAGGTGCCTACATGCTCTATATATTCAATAATCATAGATTGGCAAAAGTGTTATGAATTGGGCTTGCTGGTTAATGACTATTATTGAAAGAGAGCAAAGACAGGACACAGCAAACGCCACGAGTGCAGAGCATCAACTAGTTTTACTCAAAAAAGGTGAAGAATGCATGTTATAATAGGTTTGCCAAGCTAAGGACAACAAGAAAAGTAATTTAAACGTGGCATGATGGAGAAAACGGCACATGCCCAGCTCAGTTGCTAACAAGATCTCAGAGGGGAAGCCACAAAGAGCAACGAAAATTCACAACAGGTCAATAAGAAAGCTAAAATACAACGACAAGACGTGCATCAGATACATAATGATGATGTGAGAGGAAGCCAGAAAAGGAGCAAAACAAGTGTAAACAAGAAAAAAAAATTCATAACAATGTATAAGACAGCTAAAATCTAGCGGCAAGCGCATGTTATAAATCCGATGATCTGGAACTGCGACCTCCTTGGGAAACAGGTCGACAGATGGTGTGCTCACACAAAGTTGTTCTTCCTTCTTAATCATGAATGCTTCCCATATATATGGCAAACCTATATATGTTGCTGAGTGTTCTGGAATAAAACCAGTTGATAGTCAGCGTTCGTGGTGTCGCCTTACTGCGTCCCGTCCTTGCGCTGCTTCAAATGGGATAGACTGGCATCCCAGTGTTGATTGCAATTGCAGATTACCTATCTTCAACAGCCATAAGTAATAAGTTACTTGCGGAGAAGCAGTGCTTAGAAGATAGACAAATGCACTGGGTACCAGACAGGAACTTTGTTACTGGAGCAGGCTTACATTTTATGACAGTATGAAAGGGGTTGCAGGCGCCAGTTAAGATTGCCATGCTTGAAACTTTGTTTTAGTGCCTGTACCAAGTTCCATAAGCCACCAGAGTGGACCCAGAATGAACATACTCCAGTACTCTTTTCATGCCTGTCATCTTAACGCTGCACCTGGCTCTATAAAACACCATAGCAAACTAACTCCTTCATTGGGTGTGGGATTATGATAACAAGATGCAGATACCTAAGAATAAAGTAAACACAGTGTCTTTTTTGTCAGCACCCAAGATGATCACCAGGCCCAAATTCACATAGGACACGCAAATGAGTGAGTACTTAGGGAAATTTGAGAACAATTTGCTTGTCTCAGACCTATATTTTCGCAACCCTTGTTTATTGCGGGAGCAGCAGGTGACCTTGGCTGCAAAACAACTGCCAATGCATACAGCTCAACACAGCCAAAAGCGAAAGCATGAGCAGAACAGAAATGCCACAAAAGGTCATAGACCTAAGCTCCAAAATGGCCTGTAGACCGTATGCATGTGCTGCCAGATCAAGGGTCACCATATTCGTCACAAATTACCCAGGATTCTGATGTGCCTAACCCGGCACGTAGTCATCAGAAATTCAGAGTAACAGATACGCAGTTTGAAAAGATAGAGGCTGAGGATATCTTCTGCATAATTTGTCAGCAGTTGTCCACGCAGGTTGTTCCTCTAAAACCTAGCACACCTTCTGGGAGTACGCTTGATTTCTCTGCAAAAAGGCACATAGAAAAGGATAAAACACACAAGAGATAGCCACAATTGCACATAACGAGAATTTAATACTGTAGCCACTTGTAGATGGAACAGGCAGAAAATATTTAGTGTGATCGACGGGCATCATGATCCCATAATATCGGAAAGGCAGCCATTAATAAGCAGGAATACATTTTATATTGCCAAGAAACCACGGCAGCGAAGACGACACTCACGCATAGGATACCTATGGTCTGATGCATACAGGCAAAGCAGGTGCAATTTTAGGTGCACAGTCCTGGCTAAGGTTAAACTCAGACCCACTGCCTCAAGGAGGTGCCAGGAGCCAGCAGAGTGCACCCTAAATTGCAGATCAGACATGTTGAGGCAGCTACCTATCTTATCACCACACAGCCTTATGCATCTCAAACCAAAGCTATCCTTGTGGTTGTGATCTCAAAGATAAATACAAAGTGACAGCTGATAATATGCAGTCACGGGTACAAGCAAGTGCTGACATCAAACACTAAGCTATAGAGAGCCTTCTCTCCACTGTGGGCCCTTGGGTTTACTTCCCCACAATGTCGTCCTCCCTAGTTACCTTAACCCAAAAGGGAGGGCACGTGCGTTGCAGCGACCCTAGTGCCGACAGACGGAGTTGACTGTTACAGGCATTGTGGAGACAGCGCTCTCTCTTTTTCCCTCAGGAACTCATCGCATGCGAACATGTCGGCGTGACATTCCACGAGGCCTCGCGGAAATTTTTCCGGCCACTCAGTAATCTCGTACTCCAGACGCTAGCAGTATACAGAAGGCAGGGTCGCATTTTTTATCTTTTTTGCGTCCGAGCTTGTTGCAAGAGTTTGCAGTCCTGCTCAAGGTTTGCATTGTGCATACGCTTCTTCCCTTTACCTCCTCTAGCCAAAGTTTTCACAAGGTGCGTGCGTTAACAGCATTGCTGTCTAAGTGGTCTTTTGGTCCTTGCTTATGTGAGCGCCCAGGGAATTCCCACATTGTTGCCAATATCCTCCCCCTTGTAATGCGACCACATGCCGCGTGGCTGTGTGATAGAGAACGTACAATTAGTGTCTGACAAGAGACATGACACCATACTGCAGTTTTGTCTGTTTAGAAACAATGCTTTTTCTACTTGAGTGCTTTAGTGGTGGTAGTGTATACCAACATCTTAGTTTTCAAGGAACTGAAAAGTGAAGGAAATCGATAAACAATGCAGCTAAGCTGAAATTTATGGACCCTAGAATCAATGAGTGTACAATCACTGCCATCATAATGACATCCTCAGATAGCTGTCGCACCCCAGATTTTTCTAAAAAACATGAGTCATAAGAAGTTAGATTTTTTTAATGAACCGCAGAGCCATTTCCTGCATTTGTTGCATTCAGCAGTGCTTGCACGACTAACCCTGCATGCAGAAATACAATGCTTAGATATACTGCTGCAAAATCCGCAGACACAGTACTCCTTTGGCACACCAGCACAGTTCTAAACAATAGTAGTGCAGATGTCCACCCTAGTCAGTCCTGTAGCATTGATAAGACTGATAAGTCATCAGCAGAGCACCTGCCCATGCACACAGGATTAGGTACGATTATATACACACAGTCGTAAAAGTTGTCTAGAGGCACAAGTGATTCTATCATAAAAGCAAGCAGCTTTATGAAAGCCTCGGAGAAGCCATTATGAAGCTAGTTCAAGAGATTTTGACCTTAAAACCTACAAGATTGCCTAACTTGATATTGCTAAGAGTTTGTATTATCATGACACATTACAACCAGTATACCATTTGTGACATATATATAAGTTGTCTAATTTTGGCATAAAAGAACGCTCCGCAGTAATTTGTGTTACACTTCAAAATGTGACCTATCCAACTTGAAACCTGTTATATTCAAGTTGAAACGAAAGTGACTCAGGCTATGGGGGATGCCGTAGTTGGATCTCTATAAATTTCGACCACCTGGTGTTCTTTCATGTGCACCAGCATCGCACAGTATGGGCCTCTAGAATCTCGCCTCCATCTAAACTCGACCACCGTGGCCGGGATCGAAGCCGCGTCCTTTGGGTCAGCAGCCGAGCGCCATAACCACTGCGGCAGACAACTACGTAACTGAATATTGGTGAGAGTTCTATTACCATGACAAATTGCAATCAGTATACCATTTCTGACACATATACAAGCTGTCTAATTTTCCCATAAAGAAAGGCACAGATAACACTAATCTGCGTTAAGCCTAAAAATGTGGTCTATGGAACCTGAAACCTCTAATTAAAACATCAGAGTGCAAAGCTAATCCAAAGAGCATCAGAGTAGGCATATTCATTTTTGACCATCAATTTGAATCTTTGCAGAAACATATATTTATATGTAACTAAAAACTATGATGATATTACGAACCATGGAGGAGATAGTAAGCTGAAAAATAAATTTTTGAACTCTGCTATAGTGTCACTGTTGACTTGCCAGAAATGTTAAATACTATCTCACAGCTTTATGATCATGAATGATCAGAGGGTGGTAATGCTTTCCTGTCTGTCGGAAAAGACGAAAGCATTGTGGAGTTTAATCCGATAGAACATCGCTCAAGAAGAGCGCGCCCGTGGAACACACAAAAAAAATGTTTGTAAAACGCTCCTTTGCATTTGCATCGCGGCACACTGAAGACTGCGTCAAGGTGACTTATCTTGCTTTTACCAACCGTGCTTAGCTTTTCGAAGTTTTTGTCACATGTTCATCTTCCTCCAATTGTCCCTCCCTGAAATAATGCCCTTGTGGTGCTGCAGGTACCTGTATAAATAAAAAATATACTCCATTTCATTCGTAGCTGGCAATGCTGCCAAAGCTAGCCCACCTGTTCATGCAGGCTAAGTCCGCGCTCAAAAAGTTGTTCGCCATACAACTAAAGTGAACACAAGCACATTTCGTTGTGACAAACTTAAGTGCCATGGCTAGCACCTCTTGCCACAATTTCACCTTGCGACTCAATAAGTCTTTGAGAAACAAAAGTTACTTGAGGTGATGCGAGGTTGGCAGGGCGAATCACTCCAACTCAGTCCGTGCCTGAGTAGTGGTTCATTCAGTGAAAATTATAGCCAGAAGGCCTGAACACTGAGCGCCTCATAGTTTCGACCGTGATTTTCCATGCTAATACTATGTTTTACATAACTTTTTGTTTTGTCCAAACACTCACCTGACTTTTGAAAAAAATGAATGATATCTGGTGGAGTATGGTTTCACAAACACACTACTTCTGCAATATCTGCAGCGTTGCCTGCTATGTATGAAACTGAGTATAAGTGCAGGAAAGAAATGAAAACAATAGAATGAAAGTGCGTGTAGAGCTGCTAAGAACAAAATCTGGAAGGAAGTGCTACATGATAGTTCAAGAGTCAGTACCCATGTACCTGTGGCTAGATCAGGTTGTCTTAGAACCAGGCAATACATAGAAGCAAGTACAAACAGGGAGATATTAGTGCAGCATACAGGAGCAGTAAAAACACATGTTCAGGTGGACTGTAAAGCTACGCAACCAGATATTGAGAACAAAGCCTTTCTGCAGCCTTGGGTTTCAAGGATAGTGAAAGAAAAATTAACAGGCGATGTGAAAGCAGAACAGAGAAAATGCATGAAAAGTTACAGAAATCAAAGAAATACAGCTTAGAAGATGAGAAATAGCCATGAATGGCAAAAAATAAACAGAGCAGGATTCAGTCTGAAAAAATATGAATGGACATTCGCCACCAGACTGATATAAAGATGATGCTAATAGTTATCTATCTAGAGGAGATTTTTTGTTGGGTGGTGCAAACACACATCCCTCAATACATTGTTTTTCTGGATAGGAGCATCATGCTATGGGTCGGCATAGCTGGCTGCAGTTCCTCTGGAATGTTCTTCCGTGGCTACTGGTACTCCTCCAATGTCTGCAAAAAGAGGACGCAACAAAGAGGCCCAGCCAAAAAAAAATGAAAATCAGTTTTTGGGGAAAGGAAATGGCGCAGTATCTGTGTTACATCTCGGCGGACACCTGAACCGCGGCGCCGTAAAGGAAGGGATAATTTCGACCACCTTGGGATCTTTAACGTGCATCGACATCACACAGCACACGGGCTCCTTAGTGTCTCGCCTCCATCGAAACACGGCTGTCGAACCCGGGTACTCCGGCTAAGTAGATAAGTGCCCCAACCAATGAGCCACCGCGGTGGGTAATAATACGAACCCAGCATTGCAAATACGGCAAGTAGTCTTGCATTTTGAAGTACACCGTTTAGTGCAGTTGAACAGTAGCAAACATTTTTATTCCCGTGTAGCGGCTATTGGGACGCGGAATAAGGATTTTATGCTTGTGTTACTTGCCAGAATGGAGGGAGGGACGACTTCTACATGGAAAAAAAAAGCCTGGTGGTATGCGCCTTACCTAGCTGTTTGTATCAGTATATGGTGTAAACAGCTGGCTACAGGTACCGCCATTGAGATATGGTTCACCAGCTTTCACAAATCACCATAACGCACTATGAACTATGTTATCATACATGCTGCCACAGAATTCATAAAGCATCTCCATTTTCACGCCAACGCTGTAGATTGCAAAGGAACTATGTGTTACATTTGCAATGCGATTACACACACAGAAGAATGCAGACATGCCAGAAGAATTGTGAACAGCGAGATCTCCCCCGTGTTCTTTGCTAAACCCTGCTACAAGAAAAATAAGGCGTGGAAAGCTCACTGGTGACTGAGTCAGTGAGATGGTCGTGGCTGAAGACTAACACCCAAGTGATGTGTTAACATAGCATGTTTAAAAGAATAACTCCAGCAGGTTTCAACGGAGCAAAATTTGTCTGCTATTGTGGTTAGACTTTTCTGCAACTTTCATGAGGCGTTAACAAGCCCGAATCTTTTGTTACTGTGCAGCGACATTTGGGCAAGTGCGCACAAAGACGGACCGCATCTTCACTAGCGCACGCTGCAAAAGTGACGCTCACCGGGTCACACGCATTTCCCCTCGCTTTGTACGCACATAAATTTCCTCGAGCAAAGCTGCTTGCTTCTTCATGCAGACCGACAACATACAAAACCAATATGTAAAGCAACAGATCGAGGAGCTGGCACGGCCGGTACCTCATGAAAATTGGATTGGATCTTGGGACTTATCCCTTTAAGACGGGTGGACCTTACACTAAAGTCCTAGCCAACTTTTTTTGAGACACTACGACGGAGTCTGTCCCACCGTGCCGTCACCACGACCCATCACTTGAGCCTATTCCAATTTTCAAGGCGGCGTTTAGTCGTTTCGACTGCCCTGGCCTTGGAAAAGGCTTCTTGCTCATTCACCTCGCTGTCGGTCGCTCCGCCCTCTGTCGGCTGACCGGAGTCGAAACAGCGCTTGCAGAGGGGTACATCCATTCGGTTGGCAGGGGTGGAGTGACCTACACAACAGAACAACATGCTCGATCGAATCCTCATCCTGCGCACCCATTGTGCACATGATGTCTGCACTGACCTGGCCGGCAATCCGGGCTTGCCACTTCTTCGTGCGCAGCACCCCCGCTCGAGCCTCGAAGAGTAGTGCACTGCCAAGGGAGTTGTCGTAGAAGCGCGCCTGCACAATTTCTTGCTAGAGCGCGGTGTACAGACCGAGAGCTTACTTGTCCTTCGCGCTGGTCCTCCAAAGCTCTGTCTCAGTCTCCACCACACGCTTCTGCACCTTCCCTTTCCTCCAGCAGGAACCTTCGGTGTCAGCGATCGTAGGCTTGTGGCACGCCGTGTTTGTTCCCCAAAGCCCGAACTATCTTCTTCCAGCGCGTACATACACCAGAGTATAGTAGACAACGCTGTACTTTATGGGCCCAGGGTTCCTCCCCAAGAGTCCACGAACGCATCTCAAAAGTCACCTTCGCCGTTGCCTCCCGTGCCTCGAAGCAGGACCACCCCACGCCTCCATGCACAGCCTCGTTCGGGGACGTACGTTGGGCACCCATGGCCCGCCGTCCCACCTCTCTTTGTCGCCGCTCCAGAACTTCGCGGGCCCCCGACGATACACACAGCACAGCGTTCGATAGGTCAGTCCCGGCACCATCACCGCCTTCCAAATGGTGCGCAGTGCTTCCAACCTGTTGAACCCCCATAGCGCCTTGGCTCTCAGGACACATTGGTTTCGTAGCGCCTTCGCACAGAGGCCACTCTTATAGACTTCCAGGTAAGCCCGCTGTGTCGTGATCTCTATTCTGAGGTACCTGTGCGATCGTTTGTGCGATCGTTGATGCCGCCCGCGATGCAGCTTGCGCTACCATACATCGTCCTTGCAAGGTTAGCGTATGCACGTTTAAATAATAAGAAAACGTTATCAAGACCACGTAATAAAAATAAAAAAATATTATGAAGGAGGAAAGTTTGATCTGTTCTGACATTCCAGCGCGATCGAAACCAAAACCAAATTTTGGCACTGTTGGTTTCGATATCGCACCCGATGGCGCGCAATGCATGAATTTTCTATCCGAAATTTATATCCGCGGCTTAACTTGTACATGCGATGGTTTATTCGTCGAAACTGCGTACTGCGCGAAGAGAAACCATAAGTGCAGATACCTCTCCACTCTGTTGGAACTACCTTCTGCCGAGGCGTTGCGGCCGGTTTTTTATTTGCTGAAGGCGCAGTACTAGAACGCGTCCAGCTCTGTGCCACCAGGCGCAACGCATGACGCGTATCCTGAACTCTTTACATGGCTAGGGCTTTTGTTACGACGACCTGATCATGCGTAGAGTTTTACAATACAGCTTTTGTCCGGGTTTGTTTCCAGGAAACGTTATTAGGTGATGATATGCAAGGAGATCGTTTGGAGCTACGCTTCGTTTCGGTTGTAGGTGCACGCTAACGTTCTACTTCGGCAGTTGTAATACCGGCTCATATGTTGTGGAGAGAAGGAGGTCGCACCCTAGGTTGTGAACCATTTGAATCAGAACAACACCAGCAGCAGGGTTATTCAGAAGAGAGGAATAAGTATAGACGGTGGAATGACAGATGAGCAGAGAGACTTCAAACGGGAAACGTAAGGAATAGTAAGGGAACAATTCCGGAAGTAAATAATGACCGACATATTAGCTCAAAATACCACATACGAACAAGTTGAAGATGGAGATAGGGCATCTTTTTTTTTTCAAGTAGAAAGGTAATCTACCATGCCAAATGATTAAAGTAATTAGAGGATTTCTGGGTAGATGGATTGAAGGGATATTGAGCGTATTAGGGATGCAGTTAAATAATTATGTGCCACCTTTATTCACTTGATAATAACTTCGCCATAAAAGAACTGAAGAATGGTGTAAAGGGGAATGCATGCTGTGGTGTGAAAGGGTAGAAGTGTGTGAAAAGAAATATTGCCCATCACTAGCAGCAGCCTGGTTGGCTAACTCATTTCCAAAAATTCCTGAGTGACCCTGGATATGAAATAAAAAAAATGAGGCCAGAGAAGACAATCGATAGACCTTCCTTAATGGAAATAGCTGTCGTGTTAAATGAAGGAGCTCAAGACAGGGCAGAAAGCACAGATAGAGAATCAGTGTAGAAATGAAAACGGGCGTTGAAGGAGGGTATTATTACCAAACACAACATCAAAATAGAATTTTACAACCTTCCTCGCAGGGACCGGTTCTAGGGATATGCGATGAACGTATAAAATATTTTGTGTGGAGCTAAGAACAACAAAGCACAAGCACAGTGATGAGTGAATAACCCGTCAGTGCAAATATGCAATGCGCGTTGACAAGAAAAGGTCAAGACCTCCTGATAAATACACTGAGGAAGAGAAAATTTAAATTTCAATGAGGGATGCTAAACCAAGGAATAAGGACAGGCTGAATTTAGACGGGTTATAAAATGCCTTACCGTATGCAATGGGTTGCCGTAATGTAAAAAGCAATAAGGTCAGCCCTAGCTGGAACAAGTAACATCCAGCTGGAATGTACTTTTTCCCAGCTGAACTCTTGACTGTTCCAGCTGGAAAAAGACATTTCCAGCTGGACTCACCACTGCTCCAGCTGCAAGCTTTCCAGCTGGAGTGGGAAACAGCTAGAAAAAGCTGTTTCCAGCTGGACATTTCACTGCTCCAGCTGTAAGCTTTTCAACTGGAACAGGAAACAGCTATAAAAAGCAATTTCCAGCTGGAGAATGCCTTCTGCCAGTTATCATGATCTGCAACCTGCCTTGAGTTGGCCAATAAAAGAATGCATATTTCAATTTGCTGAACTATGATTTACAGCAACACAAACAAATATATTTTAGCTGTTAAAAAAAACTTTTCAACCTGCAGGTACTTATAATGCAATCAAATATAAATTCACTTATAACTGCCAGACGTGTGTAGGGCATGCACATGCAAAAGCTATTTTGGTGCTTCTATGAATATTGCACAAACCCCCTCTCTCTTCTCATCACCAGTAGACATGGAGAAGCAACTGTGAGGTCAGGACCTGCTAGAAATTACTTGTCTTCTCCAAGAGAAACAAAATGTATTTTTAAGAGCACCAATACTGTTTGACATTTTAGGACATGTTTCTTGCAAAAATTACTTTTTTTTCACAGGTTGGAAATAATAATAATAATAATAATAATTGGTTTTGGGGGGAAAGGAAATGGCGCAGTATCTGTCTCATATATCGTTGGACACCTGAACCGCGCCGTAAGGGAAGGGTAAAGGAGGGAGTGAAAGAAGAGAGAGGTGCCATAGTGGAGGGCTCCGGAATAATTTCGACCACCTGGGGATCTTTAACGTGCACTGACATCGCATAGCACACGGCCGCCTTAGCGTTTTTCCTCCATAAAAACGCAGCCGCCGCGGTCGGGTTCGAACCCGGAAACTCCGGATCAGTAGTCGAGCGCCCTAACCACTGAGCCACCGCGGCGGGGTAGGTTGGAAAGTGTAGAATTGCATTTTGGGAGACAAACCATTTCTGGACAAGGCTGCACAATACTTTGCCTTAATTGCAGATTTCCAAGGCAGCAGTCATGTCCTCAAATTAATGAAATGGTGTATATGAATTGCCTACTGAACCTCTTTGATGATTAATCCAACTTGAGTGACAGTTAAACACAAGGATAAACTTGACAAGAACCAAGAGGACAGCCTCAGTTTGTTACGTAACACATGAAAAGACGTGTCACAATTAAAGACAAGCGCTCTTGAAACAATGGCTAGTGGACTGAGGATTCCCTCCTGCTCCTCCAATTTTTTTGTGCATTGTTAAAAATCCAGCTGCTTGCCTTCCCTCTACTGTGAATCAAGATTCTATGAGAGAATAACAAATTCTGCTTAGAGGTATGCAATACCTTTTATTGCTACATATTGTAACGTGAAGATGTGCACACCAAAAGGGAAAAATATATTTACAGGGAAACAGCTTACAGCCACGCAGCCGAACAACCGGGCACGCGAAGCCCAGCAGCAGAAACGCACTTCGTCCTCTTCGCGTTCCAAGCGCGAGCGCACCAAGCACGAGCGTTCCAAGCACAAGCACAACCGTAGCATAACTCCCGGCGGCAAAAGCACCGTCCCGGTGCTAAGTGGATGATGTAGCAGGCGTGTGGTACGGTTTGAGACGGACTACATGAACGACGTCAGTCAAAGGGCTAGTGGACGACGTCGGAGCATGAAGAGGTGTAATCTCGTAGGTCACGTCGGTCACCTGACGAACTCGATAAGGGCCACTGTACTGACGTAGAAGTTTCTCAGAGAGACCGACATGGCGAGAAGGAGACCAAAGGAGGACGAGTGAGCCCGGCGGATAGTGTACTGGGCGATGCCGGCGGTCGTAAACTGACTTCTGGTAGGTCTGAGATGCGGTGAGCCGGTCTCGGGCGATTTCACGGGCCATAGTTGCTCGGGAGATGGCGTCACGTGCATACTCTGTGGTCGAGGCAGTAGAGCTCGGTAGTAATGTATCCAATGGCAGCGCAGGATGCCGACCAAACAGAAGGTAGAAAGGAGAATAGCCGGTGGTATCATGCCGCGACGAATTATAAGCAAATGTTACATAAGGCAAGGCAACGTCCCAATCGCGGTGGTCGGGCGAGACATACATGGATAGCATATCGGTCAGAGTCCTGTTGAGGCGCTCGGTAAGCCCGTTCGTCTGGGGATGGTAAGCTGTAGTGAGCTTATGCTGCGTGCCACAGAACCGGAGGATATCGTCAACTACTCGGGACAAAAAGTAGCGGCCGCGGTCCGTCAGCAATTGGTGTGGAGCGCCGTGGTGAAGGATTACGTTCTGCAATAGGAAGTCGGCGACATCGGTTGCGCAACTTGTTGGTAACGCACGCGTGATAGCGTACCGGGTCGCATAGTCGGTCGCGACAGCAATCCAACGGTTGCCGGAGCAGGACGTCGGGAAAGGTCCGAGAAGGTCGAGACCAACACGGTAGAATGGTTCGAGAGGTACGTCAATAGGCTGTAGAAGGCCAGCAGGCAACGTTGATGGTCTCGTCCTGCGTTGACAGAGGTCGCAGGAGGCAACGTAACGCTGAACAGAGCGGTACAGACCAGGCCAAAAAAAGCGGCGTCGGACCCGATCGTATGTGCGGGAGACGCCGAGGTGGCCTGCGGTCGGTAGGTCGTGTAGTTCCGCTAGGACAGATGAACGGAGACGCTGGGGAACGACTAGCAGGAGCGGAGGTCCGTCAGGACGAAGGTTGCGGCGGTATAGGACGCCATCCTGAATGACGAACAGTTGCAATGAAGGATCTCGGCTGGCACAGTTGAGGCGATCAATGAGAATACGCAAGGAAGAGTCTTGTCGCTGCTCGTCCGCGATGTTAACCAGATCGGAGATAGCGAAGAGGCACGGGCCGAGGTCGTTGTCTCCAGGATCAGGCGGCTCTACAGGGTGCCGAGACAGGCAGGCGGCGTCTTGATGGAGACGCCCTGACTTGTAATGAACAGTGTAAGAATACTCTTGGAGGCGCAACGTCCAACGTCCGAGCCGGCCTGTGGGGTCTTTCAGTGAAGACAGCCAACAAATGGCGTGGTGATCGGTCACTACGGAGAATGGACGGCCAAACAGGTACGGTCGGAACTTAGCTACGGCCCAAACAAGAGCTAGACACTCGCGCTCTGTAATTGAGTAATTTCGCTCAGCTGTAGAAAGGAGGCGGCTGGCATATGCAATAACGCGTTCTTGCCCTCGACGTTGGGCTAGCACGGCGCCAATCCCATAACCGCAGGCGTCTGTGCGAACTTCAGTCGGAGCCGACGGATCAAAATGGGCCAGAATAGGTGGGGAGGTGAGTAAGTGGACTAGCGAAGAAAAGGCCTCCTCTTGGGCAGGGCCCCAGGTAAAAGGGGTGTCTTTCTTTAGAAGGTCGGTCAGGGGGCGAGCGGTGCCGGCAAAATTTTTGATGAAACGGCGGAAGTACGAGCAGAGGCCGACGAAGCTGCGCACATCCGTAGACGACTGGGGAATAGGGAAGTCCTTGACGGCTTTAACTTTAACAGGATCCGGGCGGACACCAGAAGCGTCGACTAGATGTCCGAGAATGGTGAGTTGGCGGCGACCGAATTGACATTTCGACGAATTGAGCTGTAGCCCGGCTCGACGGAAGACAGAAAGAATGCTCGCCAGTCTTTCGAGGTGCGTGGTAAACGTGGGCGAAAAAACCACAACATCGTCGAGGTAACATAGACATGTGGACCATTTAAAGCCGCGAAGCAAGGAGTCCATCATTCTTTCGAAGGTAGCTGGCGCATTACAGAGACCGAATGGCATAACTTTAAACTGATATAAGCCGTCCGGTGTGACGAATGCCGTCTTTTCGCGGTCATTGTCATCAACAGAGATTTGCCAATACCCGGACCGAAGGTCAATTGAAGAGAAAAATTTGGCTCCGTGAAGGCAGTCCAAAGCATCGTCTATTCTTGGGAGTGGATAGACGTCTTTTTTTGTTATGTTGTTTAGGTGCCGGTAATCAACGCAAAAGCGCCAGCTGCCGTCCTTCTTTTTAACCAGCACAACTGGTGAGGCCCAAGGGCTCGACGAGGGCTCTATGATGTCTTTACTGAGCATCTTGTCCACCTCTTGCTGTATGATGGTGCGTTCTGTACTGGACACTCTATAGGGTCGTCTGTGAATAGGAGCTGCGTCACCGGTGTTGATGCGATGCGT
This sequence comes from Amblyomma americanum, assembly GCF_052857255.1. Taxonomy (NCBI): domain Eukaryota; kingdom Metazoa; phylum Arthropoda; class Arachnida; order Ixodida; family Ixodidae; genus Amblyomma; species Amblyomma americanum. Next base: position 108,303,851 of record NC_135505.1, on the reverse strand, counting down.
GACCACAGATGTTCGAGCCAAAGGGCGGTCATCGAAGTCAAAGATGTCGCGAAAAGACGACAGAAGATACCGAAGGTCGTGAGCTTGCCCTGGTAAGAGGTCAGCAGCAATCATTTTTGCATATTCATCAGGTGGTGGGACGTCAGAGTCGCGGCAGTTCGACGAGGGTGGGACGCTTCTCACCGCCGATACGACGCATTCGGCAGCAGGGCACAGAGCGTGGCGAGCGACATACCTTGTGGGAGCGGCTGAACGTAAGAGGCAAAGTTGAGAACCGGAAGGGACGCTTGATTTGCCGACATGGTGACAACTGTATGCGCAAGGGCAACACTGCGTGTAAAGGGCACATCAGGAACCGGAGTAATGATGTAGTCACCATCGGGAACTGGCGGGACCGAGGAGAAACGGACATAAGTGGCGGCATCGGGGTCCAGGCGGACAAAGTCGGCGGTGCACAGTCGGTGAACAATTGGATCCGGTGGCTCTGAAGGAACAGGTAGAGCGAGTTGAACGATGCTTGTGGCGCAATCTATAAGGGCGGAATGGTCGGTGAGAAAGTCAAGGCCGAGAATGATGTCATGAGGGCAGTGTTCGAGGACAGTGAAGAGCACAGAAGTATGGCGGCCGGCTATTGAAACACGAGCAGTACACATTCCGACGACAATAGACATACCGCCATCTGCAACACGGACCACAGTTGAGGGGGCAGGAGTGAGCACTTTCCTTAGGCGACGGCGAAGACGAGCATTCATGACTGAGACGTGCGCTCCAGTGTCGATCAGAGCGGTAACAGGGACCCCGTCCACGTCGACGTTAAGGATGTTCCGATGAGCATGAAGAGTTAAAGGAGGGTTTTCTGGTCGGGTCGTCAGAGCAGCATCACCCCCAGGCGCTGCAGCCATCAGTTTTCCGACCGGGAGCGGGCATATGGGGCCGGCGACGAAGGGCGGCGAGGTCGGGGCGATGGAGATCGACGGCGCTGAGGTGACGACGAACGGTTGGTAAGCGGGGTCTGAGCGTTGTGGCCAGAAGAGGTCGTTTCCGAGGGCGAGGGAGAGCGGCGGGAATATGCAGAACCCGGCGGGTAGCGGCTGTAGGTCGAGGACGGACGGCTTCGGCAGTGTCGAGATATGTGGCCAACTCGGGAGCAGTTAAAGCAGATGGGCCTGTCATCAGGTGTTCTCCATTCATCTGGATTGCGGCTGCGTCGAGGGTAGTATGCACGTTCAGAACCGAGCTCCGGGGACATGCGGCGAGCATATGGGGCACTAACTGAGCAAACAGGTTGAATCCCAAGATTGGCAAATTCTTTGCGAACGACAGCCTGTATAAGGGATACTGCTGGAGTACTGTCTGTTGCGGGTGGATGAAACGCAACGGGGGACATTGCCTCTACTTCTTGGCGCACAAGTCGTGTCAGGCTCTCAGATGTCGGCAGACGGCTCGGTGGAGTCGAGTCTACACAGGACGACGTCGCAGTCGTATTCGGCAACCGCGTGAACTGCGGAGAAATTCGGCGGCTCTTCGCTTGTTCGAACCGGCGGCATTCCTTGATGATTGCGTCAACCGTTCCGCAGTCCTTGTATACAAGAAGGTTAAAGGCGTCATCTGCGATGCCTTTGAGCACGTGACCTACTTTGTCGCACTCTGACATAGTGGCGTCGACTTTCATGCAGAGAGCTAATATGTCCTGAATGTATGATACATAGGACTCTGTGGACGTTTGTGCATGGCATGCGAGCTCCTTCTTCGCAGCGAGCTGACGCCCGAATGGCTTACCAAACAGGTCACAAAGCTTGCGCTTGCAGAGATCCCAGCTGGTGAGTTCATCCTCGTGGGTCTCGAACCATACCCTGGCAGTGCCCGTCAGGTAGAAGATGACGTTGGCCAACTTTAGGGTCGGGTCCCACCTGTTGTGTGTGCTCACGCGCTCGTACATGGCGAGCCAGTCCTCCACGTCGACGCCGTCCGTTCCGTTGAAGGTCCCAGGATCTCTCGGATGGGCAATGATGAACGCCGGGTTGGCGGACGCCGACGGAGCGGCCCCTTCGCTGGTCATGGTTGAAGAGCCGGCGAGCTGACGACCGCTGCGAAGTTCCGTGCTTGCTGTGGCTGCACCCCGCACCTCCACCAATAATGTAACGTGAAGATGTGCACACCAAAAGGGAAAAATATATTTACAGGGAAACAGCTTACAGCCACGCAGCCGAACAACCGGGCACGCGAAGCCCAGCAGCAGAAACGCACTTCGTCCTCTTCGCGTTCCAGGCGCGAGCGCACCAAGCACGAGCGTTCCAAGCACAAGCACAACCGTAGCAATATCAATAGGCACACAAGTGACAAGCAAGTGAAAGGAAAGACTCATTACAATTAACATCCATCTGAAAGCAGCTGCTCAAAATATGTCAAGCAACTGGCAATAGACTTAAACAGAGAAAGTAATTACAAATGAAAAACTCACTTTATGCTCTTGAAAGAGGTATAATAGAGAACAAAAATTTTTTATCTTTAATTTCTGACAACGCAGCATGGTGATCAGCACTTGCATCAGTGCTACAGCTATGAATACACCATAAGTACCAAGGGACTAATAAATAATGAGAGAATATAAGCCACTCAGGTGTCAAAGTGAGATTGCTCAAATTATCAAGAAGGTACGTCAAAGAAACTGGCAACGAAATGGGCAGACAAAATATCAAAGCAGCCGCTAGCAATCTGCCTAACCAGTAAAAAGGAATCTGAAAAGTTGTATGAAAGGGCACACCCTTGCTCTCCGAAGCCTAAGCAGTTGCTCGATACTGGCATGTTAGTTTTAGCCTCCCGGAGTGACACACAGGCAGTCAGAGGTGCCAAAGTGGAGGAGTCCAGAAAAGTTTCGACTATCTGCAGATCTTCAATGGACATTTACTTTGCCCAGCTCACAGAATCCATGTGCATTTCGCCTCCATCAAAGCACAGCCCACAGTTGAGATTAATGGACTGTGCAAGTAAAGCCCATGCTGCTGAAGACAGACTTAAAATAAACGACAAACATAACTGGGCAGCAGTGAAAATCAGCAAAAGTAGAATGGTTCCAAGCCTGACAGAAATTAGGTGAAGAGATGAAGTCAAAAGGAACTTCAATACAACTCACTTTGCAGTTATGGACAGGCTTCGAAATTGAACAAAATCTTTCAAAAATGCCCTAAGGTCAACTAACAGGAGAAAAAGGTTGGAAAGCATAGCTATCTCAGGCATGGCAGCACTTGCCTCTTCCCTGTTTTTGACACCCAAAAACTAAGCCCAAGTGTATGTGTGCTAGAAATATTCACTTCAGCATGTTCACTTCAGATCTGGACCAATTCATCCAACAAGTTTCGTTTAAAGCACGAGAAAAATGAGCCAGTGCTGCTCATTGAACACACGTTGCACACAGAGTAAACATGTTTCTCGAACATCATTGCAAGAGAGCAGGGGCTCTTAGCATGCCATGTTTATTCAGTGACCATTGATTGCACCTCTCATTTCCAGACATTTTTTTTATCTATTTCCAATTTCAGGCAGCATGTATTTATAGTGAAGTAGCTTTCCAGGCAGATTGTACTGTACAGTTCAAAGTCACTTCCAGAGAAAGCTAAATTCACATTATGCTGAAATGAAGTGCCTTTTTGCATGTGTACAATGCATTTACTAAGGTAATTGCTAATAGAGTCGGGACCACCTTAGACTTTAATCAACCAAATGATCAGGAAGGCTTTCGTAAAGGAGATTACACAATAGACCCTATTTACACTATCAATCAGGTGATAGAAGAATGCGCAGAATATAACCAACCTCTATATATAGCGTTCATTGATTACGCGAAAGCATTTGACTCAGTGGAAACCTCGGCAGTCATTCAGGCATTGTGGAATCAAGGTGTAGATGAGCCTTATGTCCAAATACTGGAAGATATATATAGGAACTGTACTACTACCAAAGTCAGCAATAAAATTCCAATAAGCAAGGGCATCACACAATTAGGAGACACGACCTCGGCAAGGCTACTCGCCACCTGTTTACAGGAGGTATTCCGAGGCCTCAATTGGGAACAGCTGGGAATAAGAGTTAATAGAGAAACCTAAATAATCTGCAATTCGCTGGTGACATTGCCTTGATAAGTCACTTAGGAGATGAACTGCAAATCATGACCAATGAGTTAGAGAGGCAGAGCAGAACGGTGGGTCTGAGAATTAACATGCAGAAAACTAAAGTAATGTTCAACAGTCTAGAAAGGGAACAGCACTTCACAATTGGCAACAAGGCGCTGGAAGCGGTACAGGAATACATCTACTTAGGGCATGTAGTGACAGCTGATCTGGATCCTGAGAGGGAAATAACTAGAAGGATAAGAATGGGGTAGGGCACATATGGCAGGTTCTCTCAGCCCATGAATGGCAGATTACCAACATTCCTCAACAGAAAAGTGTACAACAGCTGTATCTTACCGGTACTCACCTATAGGGCAGAAACGTGGAGGCTCATGAAAAGGGTTCAGCTTCTGTTAAGGACAACGCAGCAAGCCATGGAACGAAAAATGATAGGTGTAACGTTAAGCGACGGGAAGCGGGAAGTGTGGGCGAGGGAGAAAATGCGGGTTAATAACATCCTAGCCGAAATCAAGGGAAGAAATGGGCTTGGGCGGGCCATGTAATGCTAAGGCAAGATAACCGCTGGTTCTTAAGGGTAACGGAGTGGGTTCTGAAAGAAGACAAGGATAGCAGATGCAGCAGAAGGTTAGGTGGGGGATGAGATTAAGAAGTTTGCAGGCATAGGGTGGACGCAGCTGGCAAAAGACAGAGTTAATTGGAGAGACATGGGAGGGGCCTATACCCTGCAGTGGGTGCAGTCAGGCTGATAATGATAATGATGAATGCAAAATCTAAAATAGTGCTTATATGGATGTAACCATCATGCTGTGTCACACTAGAACCATTCATATTGATATACTAAGTCAAAAAGAAATTCCTGACCGCTAAAAGAAAAAGAAAGAACGGACCTGCTCGTTGACTTTGTACAACTTTTCATAACTGATCATGTGTGCACTCTTGACATGCTTACTGGGTAACGAAGGGTCAACCCAGTATGTATTGGACAAAATGTAGAAAGACTTTTCACCAGATCGTTCTGAAGAAAAATAGAGAGAGTGGGCCTAGTTGGTGACTAGTAGTAGAATGCATCTTGAAACCACGCGAAAAACTGCGTGAAACTGCGTGCTGGTTTTTCCTGGAAGGTGATCACCTCTGTGCTAGAGGCTCTTGCCAGTGAAGCTAGGGCTGTACCTGAGCACCGCCGCCGGGAAGAAGCGCAATGCAAGAAACCCATTGCCATCCCATATTACCACCACTTTTCGCATCGCTTGACAAAAGTGGCTCAGAAAGATGACGTGCTGGTGGTCTTTGCCGCACCACAAAAACTGGGTGGCCTTTGCAATAAGGTGCAGGGAAGGCAAAAGGAAGAATGCAGTATCAAGCACACAGACAGATTTCTCCCATGCAAAAGATGGGTCATTTACCAAATACCCCTGTCCTGCGGCAAAAGCTACATTGGACAAACTGGACATTGTATAAATATCAGACTTCTGGAGCACCACACAGGAGTAGATGCATTGGCGGGGGGAGGGCATGTGGCCTACAATTGTTGCCACTGCCGTGCTTGCACGCCTCGGTTCCGCGATAGCACAATCTTGAATATGCTAGTGTCTAAGTTAAGTAGAGAAATATATGAAGCCTACTGTATTAAGACGGAATCCGGCTTGTGTGTCAGCAAAACCTCAAAGAACTTCTCTGATAAGGAGTTTTCATATCTGGATAGCATGATGTCTCATACACACCTTTGCACTAGTGTTATGTGATGATCATTTTTCAGGTTATAGTGTGATTGGAATGATTGTATGAATGTGGTGCACCATTGTTATAAACCAGTTGAAGTTCTGCGCTCTGTACTGTTGGTTTTTTCTTTGTCCCTTGTCTTTTTTCGCTCGGTTTCAAGATGTTTTCTAAAGAGCAACTGATGCTCTTGGCTCTAGCATATGTGCCATCAGCCAAGATAACAGCTGTGCTATTTATCCTGACATGTCTGCTGTACCTTTCTGATGCAATTACCTTCTAAATTCAATTACTTCTTTTCCACTTAATTTTGTGTGGCCAAAAAAAATCACCCCTGGCTGCTTCCGGCTTGCCTAGTGGTGTAGTACTGGTTGCATCCCTTTTGCCTGCATTTTTCTAATCAGTAACAAACAATGCATGGCTCCTTGACCCAGCCTTTAAAGACAACAGGCTACTGTGCAGCCGAAGCCATGCGGCAATTTGTAGTTCCACTTCATAGTATAGGTTACTAGTTTTAACAACCTGCCCATGTTTGTCTCAAAGGTGAAGCATGAATGTCCCCATAGGGGCCAAACAATAACAGACTTGGGCACAGGCAGTATTTGGTGCACGTTGTTTCAATTGGCAGAAAGGTAATATTTCATCATTGGTAGTCACCATTGTAAAATTAACCACATATTGTTTTACATATTCTGCAACAGGCAGATTGTTCTTATTATTTTAGATCTCTGGCTTTTTCACTCCGCTGTAAACATTAGACGAAGTGTTGCAGTAACTGCAGTCCCTTCTCAAGTGTCATGCGTGTTCCAGCCTTTTTGTGCAATTGACGGGTTGATAAGTATGTTAGCAAACTGATTTACTACAGTATCAGTTGCATGCATCATAATAATTTCAGGATCAAATGGATGTGTTTCTACAAGTAACCATACTTGACATTGTGTTGCATTATGATGAAAACCTATTTAATAGGGATTTGTCAAAAATGCAATGAGAGATTAGTAAAATTTGACCTTTTCTTTTTCTTGGATGTGCTGTGTATAGTTCAAACAAATGCACTGCATGTTGGGAATCTTTTTATGTTTAGGCCAGCAAGAAGCGCGGGCAGAAAATTCTCGACGACAGTAGTGAATCGGAAGTTGAGTCTTGTGTCTTCACATGAATTGAAAAATGCAGTGAAGGAGGTGAAGTATTGGTAACAGAGATACCGTCTCAAACAAGAACACACAGCTTCTCTGAAGAGAGAACTTGATTTCTTAAAAAGGAGAGTTGAGCTGCAGTTGAGTTCACGCAAGTTTTCGTTGCTTTGTGTCTGCAGAGCTAGTCCAAAATTTTAATACTGGAACCATAAACCGTAGACATTCAGAATAGAACTGTAAAAAATGTTTTTTTTCCACGTTTTGTTCAGTTTTGCCCATGAACGTAAAACATGATTTGTGGTGACACTTTCACCTCAAATGTTGATGCCTCTTTTTTTGCTAGAATACAATCGTATGTATTTATTTATTTATAATCATACCCACAGTGCCATTGTCTGGCATTACAGTGGGGGGTTTACAAAGGAAAACTACACAAATACCACCACACACAGGTGGTTACAAAAAAGATAACATTCAGACGGAAAGAACACGGTATTATACATAAAAATAAAGAAACTGTCACAGCATGGAAGAAAATGAATCATTTGATAGTATGGACACTACTTCCTCGGCCAGCTTGTTCCATTCCGAAAATTGTTTTGGGGAAAAATGGCATTTTAAAAAGGTCAGTGCGTCATCTGTATTCTTTAACTTTAAGTGAATGTTCTATTCGTAAAGACACATAATGAGGGTTGACTATATTTTTTTCTGTCTATTCCAGTTCTTGAATGAAATATATTATGAAACAATTTTAAATGCACAACTTTCCTAAGTGGTTGAACTGTGTCCCAATCCAAAGCTTTTTTAGCACGCGCTACACTGAAATATCGCCCATGGTTATTAAAAACAAACCGAACAGCCAATTTCTGAGCTGTTTCTAGCTTTTGAATGTCAAGCAAGGATTTCGGGTCCCAGATTGTGCAAGCGTATTCAAGTATGCTTCTAACATTTGTATTATATAGTAGTTCTTTTGTCTTTAAAAGAAAAAGTTTTGCATTACGCTGCAGGAAGCCCAAAACGCGGCAGGCTTTGGCAGTAACAAAATCCACGTGACAGCGCCAAGACAATGCACTGGTTAAGTATACACCAAGATATTTAAATTCCAACACTGAAAGCAGTCTACAATTATTAATACTATAAGTGAAATTGTGGGGAACCTTCTTTTTAGTGAAACACATATGAACAAATTTTTGTAAATTAACATGCATTCCCCAATTTTCACACCACTGGGCTACTTTACACAAGTTCTGTTGTAACGCATTGCAGTCACTGATTGTTAATGATTCTATACAATACACAATCATCTGCAAAAACATGCATGCATAAAGAAATACCTGAATAGATGTTATTCATGTAAATTATGAACAATAAAGGGCCCCAAGACAGATCCCTGTGGCACCCCTGATGTTACAAGAACGTCATGCAACTGCTTACCGTTGAGAACAACACACTGACGCCTAGTGCTCAAATATTCTTTTATCCATCTAATAACATTTTCATTTATGTTGTACAAAGGTAATTTTTGTATTATTAAGGAATGTGTTAAAAGCTTCAAAGGCCTTCCTAAAATCTAGAAATATATACAGTCGACAGAATTGCCTTTATCTAATGCACTTGACAGGTCATGAACAAATTCGATTAGCGGGGTAACACATGAGCAACCACTGCGAAAGCCATGCTGACTGGTATTTAATAATGAATGTGAACTAAGATTATCCATAATATTAGTAAAAGACACGTGTTCTAAAACTTTACACGTCACACTGGTCAAAGACACTGGTCGATAATTTGAAACAACATTCCAAGGTCCCGATTCATGTATAGGTACAACATTTGCAAGTTTCCATTCATCAGGCGAGGAGCCGTCCTGTAATGACTTAGTGAAAAGAATTTGAAGGTACCTTGATAAAGAAAGAGTGCAAGAAAGCAGGATGTTGTCAGGGTGGAACCAGCGGAACACAGACGCAGGACAAGAAAAGGAGGTACACACACCACACCACACAGCGGTGTGGTGTATGTACCTCCTTTTCTTGTCCTGCGTCTGTGTTCCGCTGGTTCCACCCTGACAACATTATGAACCAACTAGCCCAGCAATTTACGCTCAAGAAAGCAGGACCGTGGGTAAGCCGTCTGGTCCAGTGACACTACATTTATTTCAGCGTTCTAAGAGAGACACAATTCCTCGCTGGTTGAAATCAATGCTCACCATAGGTTCAGTACTGATAAAGTCCGGGCGAAAATTGGCAGGGCTGTGGTTGACCGCAGCAGAAAACACCGAGCTGAAAAACGTGTTAAAGCACATGGCTTTCTCCAGATTATCATGAACGATAATTCCGTTATGATCGAGTGGTAGGATCGACAATTTATCCTTTCTGTTTCTTTTAACGTACTGCCAAAATTCTTTAGGGCGATCTCGGATACACATGTCGAAAGACTGAAAGTAGGCATATTTAGCCTCCTTGACCGAAGCATTCTTATCTTTAGTAATCTTTTTAACTGATCCATGTTTTCTTGCGACGAATTTCTTTTGAAGAATGCGTGCATACAATATGCAAGGGCAACATAAATATACTTCAATGAATGACTGCAATAAGAAAGAGCGCTGGTATGTACACTGTCAGGCATTCATGCTTTTTCATCAGCGTATAGGCAGAACGAGTACAGCACCTTTTATTTCGTTCTGCTCAATAATTGACCCGATTTGAAACTTTGCAAGCAATCTTCTAAACATATTATTGATTTATGATTTATTTATACTGTAATCTGGCATTCAAATTCATCTAGAGAGGCTATTGGCACTTATGTTGTCTGCATCATTCTTGTAGTGATCACAGGTTCATCTGATAGTATATTGCTCCATGCTTCACCTTTAATGCAATTCAATATATGCTTTACAGTTTTTTTGTTTAATTGAGTAACTTTAAAACAACAAAGATCAAAAACTTTCAGCCTCAAATATTAATAATTAGCAGCTTATTTTAGCTTCGATTTCTTTGTGATGACCAAGTAAGCATATGACCCAAGTCCCGCACTGAAGTTCTAATCCTTCCACTCACTGTCTATGTGTGATCGAAGTAACATACGTGTCAGTGAAAATTAAGTGGGTCTCATTTTACTTCAGCATTTACTTGAAGGATCTTTAAACTTAATTTTTTCTACATATGACCAAAATGACTTCTATGAGCGATTTTGGTGTGATTCCAGTCTGTTATAACAGGTTTTACTAGGTGTATCTTATGGTTTACTTCAATATTTCGTTTCGACTGCAATATATTTTTATTTATTTTTTCTTACAACCTTAAAGGCCCTTTGAAGGAGTATTACATGAGGAAGCAGGTTACAGAGCCTAACAATGCTTCAATCGATGATTTGAATAGTCATGGGTCACTATGGACTACAATGTGGACGGGCAAGTCATTCCGATCTTTCGCAATCCGCACAAAAAATGAACACAGATATGTAGATGTGCAGGAGGATAGGTGGCCTTTCATTGTTCATGCAGCTGGAAGTGCGGTAGGCAGGGATGATTATAGACTCCTGCGGAACAAGATAATGAAATTTGTGATCAGACAGTCTTGCGATGTGACGTCGTTTAGTTAAAGGACTATAGACACCTATTATTGCTGCCATGTTTTCGTTTCTGCAATGATGCAGAAGACACTACTACACATGAATCCCCATGTGAAATTTTCCGACCGCTAAATAATTTATAATGCAATTTTTTGTCCTGCTTTTTCGGTTTCGGTTTCAACAGCCAAACAATGGCTGTAGCGTCAAAGAGTGCTTTTGTCATGTGAGGCAAGAAAAAATCTCCATATAATTATCCTGCCTCATCGTTTTAATTTACTGCAGTGCTCAAGCCTTCCTCAAGAGCCGGTATGAAAACGACGGTGGAAACTGATTATATGGACGCTTTTTCGTTCTTCACGTGACCTATAAGCGCACGTTGACGTCGTCGCAGTGCTCATTTGGCTGTTGAAACCGAAACAGCACAAGAAATGCGATTATAAATTATTTACCAGTCACAGATGAATAGCAGGTGGTAATCATGTTTAATAATGCCTTACACATCATCAAAGAAACAACACACCCAAAATTTAGGTGTCTACACTCCTTTAGGTTTGTGAGATGACCACTGCATTTTAGTTCCGTAACACTTTCATGCTAAGAATAAGCAGAGATCAAACTAGTGGCATGGTTTTTATCACTTCTAAGGTATTATAAACGTTATTTTGATTACAGCCCCAAACAATGCATGCATACTCTAGTTAGGGCAGTACAATTGTTACAGAGGCTAACGATTTCAACGATGGCCGTTAAAAGCTTACAGAATTTAGCTTATATCGTACCATTTGTAGGAAATGTTCACTGTTGATTTCTTTGTGCTGAGTTTGTGCAGCACGTGGATCTGCCTTCTCACTGCCACTGATTCCAAAATCCCTCGGAGCCCAGCAAAATTTTGTCATGTCGATCTGTTGTGGCTCTTGTTACGTTGCGTATATGAAGTCTTCGATTAATGGTGGAACTGTATTTGCAAGGTGAAATGAGAGGAGCATGCTTAGAGAATCAGTGGAAATGATGCTGTTCTTGATGTTATCATTTATTATTTTTTCTACAGCCACAGAGAGAGTGCAACACCCTGCAGTGAAGATGGACAAATGCACCAAGATAGCTGTACTGTTTTTTTCCAATTATTTTGTACCACGGCACTTGCAACACAGCACGCCGATTTCGAACCATCTGCACTAAGCATTTTCACACATATGAACCAAGTTACGAGCTTTACACTACAAGATTACAATGTTTTTTACAGGCACTTATCACAGTATATTTTGTTTCAGCCGCCACCACCCTTGCGGCTTGTTATCATGAACACCTTATGTAAACAGAGCAGGCTTTTTCAAGTAACACCAACACGACAAAAAAGCTAGCACAATGCAAAATGGTCACAAAGAGCTGGTAGCCTGACAGATGAAATAAATTAAAAATGGTATGGAAACAATGCTCCACAAATATTGTCATTTATATCCAGCAGGGCCAGTGCCCTGAGAAAACGTGAGAAATGCTAGTGGACTCTTGATAGTTCTCGTTTCAAACAAATGTCAACTCCTAAAGCCAGCAAATTAATGCAAGACACATCAATCCGAGGTTGGACACCCGCTTTTCCTAACTCATTCCTGCCACTAACACTGTAGGAATAAACACACAAAAATTTACACAAGAGCAAGTTTTACTCTGCTGTCATAAAAACATTTATAGCTTCAGTAATATAAGTCAGTGAATTATATTGATTGTCACAAAAATAACCAACTCAGGCTTCAAGATTAAAAGGAATTGTTTCGCGCATTTTTGCTCCCCCAAATTTCACTGAGGCAAGCTGACAAACCACACAAGCGATAAATATTGGATATAGTTTTTCAAAGTTGCTCATCAAGAGTAAGTGATGTCATTCATGAATGCTGCGGTTTGGTGCCTCTAATGCAAGTTTTCGAGCTTAGCAGACTCGTGTTACTTGTACGGAAAAGAGTTTGAGCGATTGTTTTTTGTGTTTTTCTAAGGGCACTACCAATGCTGCTTTCTCAAGTTTTTCAAAATGAACAAAACTTACAAATGTGGCTGATACTACCAATATTTTTCATAGGGAACTCAGCTAGAATATCGTTAGCATACACACAAAAGGGTACCTAGCAAAACATTGGCGAAGGGTATTAGGGACCAATGCTATTTTTTGTGCACCCTCTCCTTGTGGAGTTTCAAATTTCCCTTCTGAGTGAATGATCTTTGGCACAAGTCACATTGGTAGAGCTTTCCACCCTTATGGGATCTCTCATGCCTTAGAAGTTCTGAACTAGTTATAAAGGCCATGGGGCAGAGCTGGCACTGATACGGCTTTTCACCCGTGTGGGTACGAATGTGTGCTGCCAGGCTCTGCTTCAGTGCAAAGGCGCTACCACAATGGTCACAACGGTAAGGACGCTCGCCTGTGTGAGTGCGCTGGTGTCTCACCAGGTGACCCTGACGTGTAAAGCTGCTACCACAGTGGTCACAACAGTAAGGACGCTCACCTGTGTGAGTGCGCTCGTGGTTTTTCAGAGTGGACATTTTTGTAAAGCTGCTACCACAGTCCTCACAACGGTAAGGATGTTCACCAGTGTGAGTGCGCTGGTGACTCTTCAGATTAGACTTTTGTGCAAAGCTGTTTCCACAGTCATCACAATGGTATGGGCGGTCGCCGGTATGGACTCGGAGATGCACCGCTAGGTGGGATCTTCTTGTGAACCCTTTGCTGCAGTCGGTGCATTCGTGCAGCTTCTTTCCTGTGGGTTTACCCCGGTCGTTACCCATGCCGGAAGAAGCAGACTCCATGCAGTGGCTCACACGGTCCCTTTCGCTGGTTGAATCTTGCTTCGAAGGTGTGTCATAGGTGCTCTGGGTGACCACTGAACCTGTGTTGTACAGGCAGACTTCTTTAAATAAAATGCCAGAACCAACAATCTATAGTTCTCTTGGAGTTAGGAAAAAAGCTGAATGTGGAGGGCACCCATCAAAAGCGTTAAGGACAACTAAGGCCTGAAACATGATGTCTCTACAGTCAATTCTGCATGCAGGCAAAGAAATCATTTAGGCTGACAAAAATGTTACCACTTGCAAAAGAATAGGGAAGCCTTTGAATCCAACCACCCTTGCTGCATTTGACCTTTGCACTTACATTACTGGCGTCACGACAAGCACTGTCCAACCTCTACCAAGGTGGGCTTAATAACAAAAGTGGCAGCAAGCTATGCTTAGCGCAATGCCATCTTTTTACTGTTTTATTTGCTCCTCAGACAGTGCCTAATAGGAGTAAAAGGCTAAAAGCTGGATGAGGCCTTGGTCCCTTGTACCATTTCTTGAATCACTGAACTGAACCCATAAGGGTAGCAGTTCAGTCAGTAGTTCACATATCACAGAAAACAACTTTCCAGAATATGAAAAGCAAATATCATCAATCACCATAGTAAAGCTTCCATATCCTTCAACCTGCTCTTTGAAAGACAACCTTTAGGGAAGCATTTATGGAGAAAAAATGTAGATTCTAACCTGGTGAGGTCTGTACAGAAGGTTCACCATTTCTGCAGTCCCTAGTGTTCAAGCCTGCATGTGAAAGTAAGATGACATCCAATAAAACACAAGACTACACATTCCAAAGCTCACTTGTTACAAGCACAAGAGGGTGAATATAGAATATACAATCACGCACAAAACTAAGCCAGATTGTATAAACTCAGTATGGCAAGCTTAAAAAGAAGCGAGTTTCAAACCAAAAAAATTCCCGACATTTAATTCAGCATGAAGGTGAGAACTATACTTAAGCTAATGAAAGATTGATGACTGCAGAGAAATTTATAGACCTATTAGAACTAAGTGAACAGCCATTGCATTAACCAGTAAACTAGCACATTTACTGGCTCTATGAGAAGGACTGTACGAGTCTGTCCACACACGCTTAAAAGCTAGAGGCTGTTATGCATAACAATGCGATAGATTGGTATAGCACTAATTTTTTGTTATTAAACCTTTTATGCCCTTTTGCTCCGTGAATGAGAAAAAACTATCGGAGCATGGCTAGAGTTAAAAAATTGTCAGGAGGCTTACTTGCCTCAAACGTTACAGCTGCCTATGAATGTGGCGATTATGCCCAACATGGTGCTTCACCTACAGCATCTCCAAGAGCGTAATTAACCAAGTCAATAGCAGCACACCTGAAACTGCATACTACTGTGTCCTGAGTGCAGTCAGAGCATATCATATTTGCCCGTGTATGAGTGGGACCTCCAGTTTGCGATAAAAAATCCAGGGAGAAATAAGAAGAAACTGTCATCATTGAGATTGTCAATGCGCAACTGGATGCTGCTCAGCCCATCTATGTGCTGCTCTGAAACAGGTCTAAGGTAACCGGCAGATCTAACACCATGATTGCCACAGAAGAAGCACATCTCTGGGAATACCCTGATGAGGTGAGGCCATCAGAACAATGAGGGTAAGAGCCGATGACAATGGTGCAATTTTCATGGCGCAAGGGCAGCTGCGCCCAAATAGCAGCACGGTGTCAGGCACAAGGTGTGGTCAAACACCCATTTCCAAGCATTCCACCCTGCTGAAGCCAGGAGTAAAGCTTGCGTATTGTAGCACTGGTGGGAACCCAGTGGCATTGGGAATCGAACACCACACATCCTACATGTTATTTGCATGCTCCAATGGCTAGGCCACCGCAGTAGAGGGAGTGAACGCGACATTGTGAATTACAGTGCGACTTCTCATCTTGCTATCAGATTCTGCATTATTCTGGGCATAATCGCAGCACTACGTTGGTTTTACAGATTTTGGGATGCAGGAAAGCCTGACTCGTGTAAAGGGCTCAGGAGGGCAACAAAAATAAGAACACTGCGAATCAGCAAATCTGGTAAAATTGGCATTGCTTGGACCAACAGATGCACAGAACAATTCGTATTGTGAGAAAACTTAAACAAACCTTGTTGCAGTACGCCTTATACAGTCAAATGTCACCTGGTCTTAAAAGCGCCTTAAAATAGAGTGGAAGATATCAGTATGCAGGCTAAATGCTCACAACAAATACAGTATTGAAATAGTTAGTAATGCTATGCATGTGATAAAATGACGTCATTTACTTGTGACCAACCAAAAGGAATCGTATTGCACTCTTCAGCAAAGCCAACAAAATGCCCCAAAGCAGTGAACTGCTGCACATAAAACAGCATGTAGAATACACGCCATGATACTGACAGTACAGGTTTTGCACAGCTATTGTCTTCACAAAGCCCCAACCAGAAGACAAAGCTACAGTGCAAAGTGGTGGAGTCAGGTTGAATTACATTAACATGCATTTTTAGATTCAAGGCCACACAGCACAACAATGGAGATAAATACTGTAGTGTCAAACACAAATGTACCAAAAGGCCAAATATCCTAAAGCATGCAATTTTGACAAAAAACAAGAAAAAACATTGAATCAATGAAAGAATCAATATGCATGATTAACGTAACTATCACACAATGTCCACCAGTCATAATTGCATTTCGTGCTTCTTCATATGATGTCACATTAAGTTTTTCACAGTGACAATAAACTCTGTTGCAGAGATCTTGCTTTGATCTCTGTATAACAGAATAGATTCCGATTCAGCTTTTTTTGTAGCAAAAATAAAGGCATCATTTTCTGCAATTTGCATTTTTAATTGAGCATAACGTTTTGGAACCAATGATCTGCCTTTATCAAAAGCGAGCTCCAGCTGCTTATTTTGTTCAATTCTCCAAGTCACAAGGTTACTTAATGAACAGACACACATCTTAGGGACACCGGCACACTCTTTCTTCCAAAGGCATGCAGCATGCCCTGAATGTAATAACTAATCTGAAACATACACCAGTTTGACCCATTGTGTTCTGGAATGCCCCACGGCCATTAAACTTCCTTGCCTCCCCACCCATTTTACATGGAGTGACTGGCTTGTCTAAGACAGCTGCGAGACCAGATGGCTCTTGTTCGTCAGGTCCCACTCCCTCCCTTTTGCTTGATTGTGAGTGACCAAATGCAGTGATTCTAATACTAATACTGCTAAGTACACACCGCAAGAGTACAGAGGTTGCATTTGTTTGCTGTACGTGGTCACATGCTCTGTATGTCCCATGACTGAAAATGGAATCTCATTCTAAGCCTAATATAAACTGTTCCACCAATGTACACCAATGGTTTCTATTCCACGACCCTTCAGACAAAAAGAAAAAAGAGCCTCGTGCCCCCTCAGCATCACTAACACCTGGAGAGACCACTGTGCAGCAATCCATTACTCCCGTTATTCCCTCCTTCCCTCTCCTTTCCCAAGGTGGTTGGCATTTCTGCGGAAAAAAAAGCGATGCCTACTTTCCCTATTCTTTAGACCTAAATAATAAAAAGTTACATCAAAACCACTTCCATCTCACTTTGCACAAAGACACAATTCACCGAGATCAGTGCACGTGCAATTTTTCAACTTCTGAACATCAAGCAATGGAGTCATGGAAGGCTGGCAGGAGTGGTACGGAAAGTTTTTTCCGCTGGAACCTTGTACACATTGGCCTGCAACATAATAGAGAGAAAATGAGTGTCACTTTATAATGAACACTAATGCCACAAGTAACGGCGCTGGTATGCTTTTGTGTATGCGGTAATGCACAGAGCAGTAGTGAGCATTCAGAAAAAAGACATCTGACAACACATTGTGCAGTCTTCTTTCTTCTCTAGGCATAAAATGTGAAAGGATATGGTAAAAAAAAAGAAGTGCAAACAGCGTTGTGCAGTAAAATAAGAGAACAAATATTTGAAAATGATGTTTTCTACAAGCTAAAATGCAACATCGATTGTGGTAGATTCAAACAGCTGGTCTGGATAGATCTCTACACAAAGGCAGATGGATTCGTGTGAACCTAACTTTGCACACGAATATGTGCCAGTATGGTTCTGCATATGTTTGCAGCAGCAGGTTGCTTTTAAAATTTCTTCCTTAGGCAGCATTTACTCTTTGTCCTCATTACTGCAAATTCAAATAAAGCGTAGTAACCTAAACAGAAGTCTCCACAGCGACAAGAAAACTGTTTATATGCTCAGTGTATACAGCATGTATAATGCAGTAGGCACTCGTGTGTATGAAAGGCACCTGGTTGTGCTTATGGCTTAATGCAAGGACAAAGATAGATACTGCTACTACTGGGAATCTCAATTTACATGCTCTCAATAGTAAGACACCTGTGGAGTAAGGGTTGGAAACATATTGAAAGGTTAGTGCTTGGCAGCTTGTAGTACCAGGATGACATCTGTCTGCCTGCAAAAGCAAGCAGAGCAAGACAGAATACGTACGCAAAAAACCCGGATGCTAATAGTGGAGGTGCAAGCACCCTCTCTAGATCCAATAATCACAGGAGAATAGAAGATACAGGTTTGACAGGCTAAGATAAAAACAATTAAAAATCGCACAATGCGGCATTACGGAGGTAACGGCACACGCCCATGTCAGCCACTAACAGGATCTAGAAGAGGAAGCCATAAAGAGAAACAAAAAAGTAAACAAGCAACAAAAAGTCATAAGAAAACTATAAGACAGCGAAAATCTAATGACAAGGCATGGATGAGAAACATGATGATGGTGTGAGACGGAACCACAAAAGGAGCAAAACAAGTGTAAACAAGTAACAAAAAAAAATCAGAAAAACGTACAAGGCAGCTAAAATCTAGCGGCAGGGCACGTGTCATAATTCTGATGATCTAGAAATGCGATTTCAATGGGAAACAGGGTGAAAGATGGTGTGCTCACACAATGTTGTTATTCCTTCTTAACCCTGAATGCTTCCCATATACATGACAAGACTATGCATGTTCCTGAGCGTTCTCGAATAAAACCAGTTGATAGTCCTCGTTTGTGGTGTCTCCTTACTGTGCCCCAGCCTTGCGCTGCTTCAAATGCACAAGATTGGCACCCCAGTGTTGAGTGCCATGGCAGATAACCTAACTTCAACAGCGGTAGATAATAACAGTTATTTGCGGAGAAGCAGTGTTAATAAGAGAGAGAAACCAGATAGAAATTATTTTGATACTGAGGCAGGGATGCATTTAATAATAAAAAGAAAAAGGAAGACTTCCATGCTTTCAATTTTGTTTTAGTTCCTGCACCAAGTCCATAAGCCACCAGGGTGGAACCAGAATGGTGTTGTACATACAATAACACTCTTTGCATGCCTGTCATATAAAAATGCAGCTGGTTGTATCGAACACCATAGCAAACTCACTCCTTCATTGATGTGGGATTAAGATTCCAAAAAATGCACATACACAAGAATAAAGGAAGCGTAATGTCTGTTGCCAGCACCAAAGATCACCAAGCCAAAATTCACCTAGAACACGCAACTGACTGAGTACAGGGAAATGGATGAACAATTTGCTTGTTTCAGCCCTACATTTCGCAACCCCTATTTACTGCAGGAGGAGCAGATGATCTTGGCTACAAAAAAACTGTCAATCTATACAGCTGAATACACCCAAACGCGAGATCAATGAACACAACAGCAAGGCCACAAAAGGTCGTACACATAAGCTCCAAAATGGCCTGCATCCCATATATATATATTCTGCTACCCACCATATTCATCAGAAATTACCCAGAAGGATTCTGATGTGCCTAACTTAGCACATAGTCATCAGAAATAGAGAGCAACAGATACACAGTTTGAAAATATGTGAGCCAGAAGATATCATGTGCACAGTTTGGCAGCAGTTGTCCATACAGGTTGTTCTTCCAGCATCAAGCATTCCTCCTGCGAATAAGCTTGATTTGCCTGCAAAACGACATACAGAAAAGCATAAGATGCAAAAGGAAAAGCCTCAATTACACAAAAGCAGGGATTAATACAGTAGATACTTGTACATGTGGAAAGGAGGGAATATTTAGTGTGATCGAGGGGCATCATGGCCCCATAATATCACAGAAGCAGCCACTAAAATGCAGGAATAGATGTCATCTTGACAAGCAAGCATGGAAGCCGAGATGGCACCCATAAATAGGAGACTGAAGGTATGTGCATCTAGGCAACGCTGACGCAACTTTAGATGCACACCCCTGGCTAAGGTAAATGTCAGATACACTACATCAAGCAAGTGCCAGGAGCCAGGAGAGTGCACCAAAAATTGCAGATCGAACATGCTGCAGCATCTCCCTATTTTATCAGCACATAGCTTTATGCATTTCAAAGCAAATCTATCCTTGTGGAAGTCATCTCAGCGACAAAATCAAGGTGACATTTGACAATGTACAGTCAAGCGTACAAGGAAATGCAGACATCAAAAACTAAACTACAAATCGCATTCTCTCTGCTGTGGGCACTCAGCCTGCTCTGTGCCCACGGGTTTATGCCCCGCAATGTCGTTCCTTCTTGTTACCTTAACCGACAAGGGAGGGCACCCGTATTGCAGCGACCCTAACGCCGACAGACGGAGTAACTGCTGCAGGCATTGGTGAGACAGTTGTCTCTTGCCTCGGGAACTCATCGCATTCGGACATGTCAACGTGACACTCCGCGACGCCTCGCAGAAACATTTCCGGCGAGCTCATACTCCTGATGCTAACAGTAAAAGGCAGGCAGGGGCACCTTTTTGTTTGCTGTTTCGTGTCATCACGAGAAGGTTCGAACGAACTGAGTTATAAGAAAAAGAATGGTTGCATTAGACAGAGCATCAAAAATTATCGCAGCGGATATCATGAGGTGCATGCGAGGTAATTAGTTTATTAATTAGAGCCAAAAATGTCCAAAAAGTGGGCACAAGTGCCGCCAAATATGAAAGCACCAGAAGAGGGCAGAGCTAAAGCGCAGCACCATATTTCAAAACGAAGTGTCGTGCCAAGTATGACAACTTGGTGGAACTTGATTAATTTAGGCAAATAAGGGCAAGGAAGCATCAATGCTTACGCATTCCTCTAACGCGGGCCCTGTAGTGATGTCATAACTTTTTTTTTCGTGTCCAAGTTTGCAACTTGAGTTTGCAGTCGTGATAAAATGATGCATGAAGCATACGTTTATTCACTTTACCCTCTTTTCACAAAGTGCATGTGTTAACTGCACTGTTCTCGATATCATCTTTTCGTGCTTGGTTACGTGAGAATCCAGGCAATTCCTACGTCGTTGCATATATTTGTTACACCAAAGAATATAGGAAGCATTTGAACACTACCATTCCTACAGGTGGCATCTCAAGCCTGCAACGTAAGGCGGACAAGGCAGCATTGAGAAAAAATACTTTTTAAATGAGCCCCTGCCCATTCTAAGTGACCATATACTGCCTGGCTGCGCGATAGTCAGTGTACAATTAGTATCTGACTAGACATACGACACCACAATGCAGTAATCTCTGTTTAGAAACAAACCATTTTTCTACTTTACTGCTGCTATTCTATCCCAACATCTTCGTTTTCAAGGAGTTGACAAGTTAAGGAAATCGATGCACAATGGAGCTAAGCTAAATGTTATGGGCTGTAGAACAAACAAGTGTAAAATAACTGGCATTTTTATGACATCATCAGATAGCTGTTGGGTCCCAGATTGTTCTCAAAAACACGAGTCATAATAAATGAGACCTTTTAATGCAGCGCAGTGCCATTAACCGCATTCGTTGCGTTAAGCAATGCTCATGTGACTAGCCCTGCATGCAGGAATAAAATGCTTACAGAAATGCTGCTGCAAAAGCTGCAGACAGTACTCTTTTGGCATGCCAGAGCAGCTCTAAACAACAGTAGCATAGATGTCCACCCTAATCAGTCGTGTAGAATCGATACTGATAACAGAGTCATTAGTGGAACACCTGCCTATGCGTGCTGCATTAGGTACGATACATTGTCTTAAGAGTTGTCTTGAGCCAAGTGATTGTATTATCACAGCAAGCAGCTTTATGAAAGGGTCAGAGACACCATTAGGAAGCTAGTTCTTCAAGGGATATTAATCCTAAAAGCTACAACACTACCTAACTCCATATTGTTGAGTGTTTGTATTAACATGAAGAATTGCAATCAGTATACGATTATGTCAACATGTCCAATTTGGCATAAAAAGGCACAGACAGAACTAATCTGAGTTAAAATTGAAAATGTGCCTTATGCAAGTTGAAACCTCTATTTAAAACATCAGAGTACAAACCTCATCCAAAGAGCATCAGATTACGAATATGCATTCGTGACCGTTAATTTGGACTTTTGCAGTCATATATATTTATAAGTAACTGAAAATTATAGTACCAACCATGAAAGAGATATGAAGCTGTGAAATAAAATTTGAACATTGCTACATTATCACTGCTGACTTACCAGAAATACTAAATACTATCTCACAGCCTTACTTATCGTGAATGACCAGTGCGTGGTAATGCTTTCTGGCCAAATACGCAGCTCTAGGGACATTAGGGGATGATGGGCACCTCCAACATTACGGTTGTTTACCACGCCACTGCCAGACTGGCAGCCTACTTTGTGACCCTGTGCTCTTTGAGAAAAAATTTTGGACATTGGAAGATCACTGTATCGATATGTAGCAGATTACGCTGTGTCGTCTGGCTGCATGGCCAGATCTATGGGTATAAAAAAAACGCAGTGCAATACAAGGTTCTTCCCGTGCCAGTCACAGCGTCAGTGTCCTGTACCTCGAAGCATGGTGTCACAAATGGGATACCAACAAAAACATCAAGTGCGAAATGTACGAGCTTCATAAAACAGAAGATATTGAAGCAGATTTGGCTGGTGCCACTTACTTCAGCAAACTTGATACCAATTGTGGGTTTTATTACATACCATTAGATGAACACTCGTCCCAAATCTGCACCTTCAGTACAGTGTGTGGGGCTTTGGCTTAAGCTTCGCATAATAAATATTTCAAAGGAAAATCAGTCAAGCTCTGGATAGCATGCCTAACGCGAGAGTGTACATAGACGACATAATAATCTGGGACGCAACAAAGCCCAAGTACGGCAGTCATTTGAGGACAGTGCTTAAGGCGATTCACGAAACTAGTTTCACCCTGAACAAATCTTTGGTGCTCATGGTATCTTTGGCGCTCATGAAGAAAAATTCCAGGGAGATGCAATCACAAGAGGAGAAATGAAGGTGGATGAAAATCTCATTCTGTGTGTTGCCGACTTTCCACGACCATCACCAAAGCATGATGTGCAAAGGTTCTTGGGAGCAGCGAGTTACTTAGTGAAGTACATCCCTGTCTGCCGGATAAGACGAAAGCTCTGCAGAGTTTAATCCAACATGACTTTGCTCTTCCAGAGGAACAACATGCCTATGGAACACCAAAAGAAAGAAGTCTGTGAACCCAAGACTCCTATACTCCATTTCATACAAAGCAGGCAATGCTGCCAAAGCTAGCCCGCCTGTTCACACAGGCTAAGTCTGCACCCAGAAAGTTGTTCGCCAAACAACAAAAGTGAACACAAGCATATTTTGTTGCGACAAACCTTAATTGCCATGGCTGGCACCTATTGGACTTTGTTTTACCTCTTGCCACAATTTCGCTCTGTGACTCATCCAGTCTTCAAGAAGCAAAAGTTACACGAGGCGATATGACACCAGGTTGGCAGGATGAATCACTCAATCCATGTCCGAAAAGTGGTTCGCTCAGTGAAAATTACAATCAGAAAGCCTGAACACTGAGCGGTTCACAGTTTCCACCGTGCTTTTCAATGCTAACACTTCGTATCACACTGCTCTTAGTTTTCTTCCCAACACTCATCTGAGTTTTGAGAACGAATGATATGCGTGGCGGAGTATGGTTTCACGAACAGACTACTTCCGCATTCTCCGCAGCGTTGCCTGCTATGTATGAAACGGAGTACAAGTTCTTAGAGAAAAAATCAGAACAAAAGAATGAAGGTGCGAATACAGAGCTGGTAAGAATGAAATCCGGAAGGAAGCACTATATAACTTAAGAGTCAGTATCCATGAACTTGAGGCAAGGTCAGTTTGCCTCAGAACCAGGAAATATTGTCACCGAGAAACGGTTCACGTAAGCAGGGCTGGTTTACTTGCTTTACTTAGACGCGCAAGACGTTGGAGCGCGCAAAGCAGCAGGTAGCACGAGAGATGATGAAGACGAAGCATCTAGCCCCGAGATGGCTCAAGGCTTGCCAGAATGCAGTTTATTTTTTTTTTATTTAAGCATACTGTAAGCCTAGTTAGGCTCTTACAGGAGTGGGCAAAATAATAGAACAATTATACAAACAATAGCACATCCAGTATAACATACACGAGATACAAAACATGCGCCTGCAGTAGAAAAGACCATAGCAAGTAGGCTGAGACCATCAACGGTCAAAGGACATGCGCATTGCTATACACGTTCATTTTGATGCATTTAAAACACTGGAAAGGAGAACGACGAAACCACAAAGCGATACAATCAGGTCAACACGATGCTCTTTTGCTCTTTTTATTGTAAATTCTGTTTTTCAAAAAACGACTCTACGTTTTTCAAAAAGATATCAAGAGAGACGTCGTTCATGAATTCGTGAGGCAGATTATTCCATTCTGCAATGGCTAACGGAAAGAATGAGAATTTATATGTTACATAACGTTGGGATGGGTCTGATGCACTTTTCATGGTTTAATCGCTTCGAACGATGATAAGGTGCCTTGATGTACTGATTTTTATCAAGTCTTATGCGATCATTGTAAAGAATAAAAAGAAACTTCATCGAAGCAACGCGTCGCCGACAAGCAAGGGTAGGGATACGCGCTTTAGCTCGCAGGGAAGATACGCTGTCATGACGTGAGTAGCAGGAATAAATAAACCGGAGGGCCTTATTTTGAATTTTTACGAGTTGATCGCTGAGGTAAGACTGATGGGGGCTCCAAATGATGGTGCCGTATTGAAGGATGGGCCTTATGAGGGTATTATAGGCTGTTAACTTTACATGAGGAGGAGCTGCTGACAGTTTTCTACGGAGGAACCCCAGCTGTTTGAATGCTTTTGCACACGTGTTGGATATATACGTGTTCCAGCTTAGCTTATGGGTAAATGTAACGCCTAAATATTTCACCGTATGCACCCTCATTATGTTAGATCCTGATAAGTTGTAGGAATATACAAGAGGCACTTTTTTACGGGTAAATGAGATGCAAGACGTTTTGTTGATATTAATTTCCATTCCCCATGTTTCGCACCACCTGGCAATGTTATTTACAGAAGAATTTAATTTTAACTGGTCGTCCGGTCTACGTACCATAGTGTACAGAACGCAGTCGTCAGCGAAAAGCCTTATTGTTACTCCAGGTTCAGCGCAGGCATAGATATCGTTGATATATATTAGGAAAAGGATCGGCCCCAAGACGGATCCCTGTGGGACCCCGGAGAAAACGTTCAGTCGTTCGGATTGTGCATTATTCATTTCAACATATTGCGTGTGACCTGTGAGGTAAGAGTTTATCCAGGTTATTACTTTTGAGTTAATGCCAATAGTACAGAGCTTGTCGATTAATTTAGAATGTAGAACACGATCAAATGCCTTCCTAAAGTTGATCAGAATGGCATCTGCTTGAAGCTGGGAATCGATCACTTGAGCAAAATCATTTGTTATTTCTAATAGCTGAGTGATTGTTGACAGTCCTTTTCTAAAGCCGTGTTGTCTGCTGTAAATTAAGTTATTTTCTTCCAAAAACGTTGTTATGGATTTGTTGATTATATGCTCTAATAGCTTGCAGCTGCAGCTAGTTAATGAAATTGGTCTATACATATCTACAGATAGTCTGCTGTCGTTTTTGTGAATTGGAATTACCTTTGCACATAGCCAGTCGGACGGAAGGGCGCCCGTTTCTAGGGATAGTGTGAAAATTTTGTGCAGAAACGGGGCCAGTTGTTCCGCGTATCACTTCAGAAATGTATTTGATATGTTGTCTGGACCAGGACACTTTTTGACATCAATCTGCAAAAGCAAGTTCACTATACCTGTCTCGGTAATCACGATATCCGGCATCAGTGATTGTGGCTCACTTATGATAGCGCTTGTAGCAAACTCACGAGCAAATACAGACTGGAAATGTTGATTGAAAGAAGTTGCGATAATATGAGGGTCTGTAACCACTCTACCATCTATTTCTATTTGTGATACACGGGGCTCAGGGTTCGATAAATACCACCAGAACATTCCTGGATCTCGAGTAATAAAATTAGATAAAGTTGTTGAGAACATTTCCCGCGCGTTCTTAATTTTCAGTCCTAGTTTGCTCGCAAGTTCACTTATCTGAAAACTATATCCTTTTCTTCTGCGCATACGCTGTAGTCTTCGTTTCAGATGAATGATGTTACGTGTAATCCACGGGGTTTTCCTTTTTGTTCGTTTTATCCTTGTAGGTACAAATTTTGCCTCACACTGTGTTATCGCTGCTTTTACTTGTAGCCATAGGTTATTTACACAGCGGGAATCTGCACAAGAAAAACTGTCGAGGATTGATTCTAGATGATCAATATTGCCTACATCATCTGCCCTGCTGTAGTCTTTAATAGTGACGACAGAGTTACAGTGATTACGATCCGCGTGGTGGCGCAGGTGAGGAAAAGTGAGAAAGAGCAATTTATGGTCCGAAAATCCCGTTTTCCACACTAATTTCAGGACAGAGAAAACTAGACACAAAGGCTAGATCTAGTACAGAAATTGCGGTTCCTTGGACATGCGTTGGCTCATTTACCACTTGAGATAGCGAAAAACTAAACATTATATCCAAAAGCTTTTCGCAGTTATTTATTTCGTTTTTTCCTATTGCTAAGTTCGTCCAGTCGATACCTGGCAAATTGAAATCGCCTGTGACGATGAATTTTGCGCGAGCGTTAAATTTGCTATGAAGGAAGTCGTGCATTTGAAGAAGGTAATCAATTGGTGCATTCGGTCGTCTGTATATATAGCCCACTAGTACCAAGTTGCCCTTAATGTTGACAGTGCACCAGACACTTTCATGGTTTGGTATGCCACATTCTTTCAGGAAAACGAGGTTCTCTTTTATTGCAATGGCTACGCCGCCTCCTCGCCCATCGCGGTCTGAGCGGATCAAGGCGTAGGAGCTGGGAACTATTTCTGAGTCGTGTATATCAGAATGTAGCCATGTTTCTGTTATTACAACTACATCCGGTGAGTACAGCAACAACAGTTCTTCAAAATTATCGGTTTTGTTAACTATACTTCTGGCATTGAAACATAGTACGTAGTGTAAATGGCGCTGAAGCCTGTGGTCAGTCGCTGCTACCCGCGGCACTTTTGGTTGGTGCACGCTCGGCATGCTTTAGCAGGACTCGCTTGTTTTCGCTTTTGTCCCACATGTACAGGTCGTCGTTTATCTTTAGTTTATTAAATATCACAGCCACCTTATCACCGTTGTCTCTATTTATCTTGGATGATTGCCATAGCCTATTGCGTACTTCACGAACCGGTACAGAATAGTCCTCGGTGATTGACCACTCGCTATCTTTCAGTTTGAAGCAGTTTTGAAGGATTTTTAGCTTTTCGGAGAAGTCGTATAATCTGAGTATGACAGGCCGTGCCCGATCTGCGTTACTTTTTCCTAGCCGGTGGATACGCTCGATAGATCTAACATCAATGCCTAGAGTGCCTTTGAATATGTCATTCTTGACCCGTTTTCTAAGTTCCTCAGTATTTTCGCCTTCGTGTTCTTCTATGCCAAAAATGATTATATTGTTCCTGCGACTTCTGTTTTCAAAATCATCACGTTTGCTGTTCATTTGTTCTAACTGTTTGCCCATTGCACTCAAGGCTTCCTCGCATTTTTGTACCTTTTCATTGTACAGCTGAAGGGAGGCAAGACTAGTTTCTATTTCGGAAAGCCGGCTTTGCACACTTTGCAGACCTGTTTCTAAGAGATTCTGGGAAGCCTTTATGGATGTGACAGTAAGAAGAATTTGTTCTAATTTATCGGCATTTGGACCACGGTTTTCCTCAACGTCGCCGCTGAGTTTTAACAGCAAACAAATAACGCGCAACGATTCTGTCACGCATTGACTAACAAGGCCAGGGCTCGGCAGCACCACCAGAAAAACACAATTGCTTCTGAGAGAATCATGAGAAGGTCGTTTTTCACCAACCTGTACGAAGCAAAGCACGAAGTTTAGCATCGTGCTCCGGGCGATGCTGCCAAGCCCACTGGAAGGCGCCGAGGGACGGACCGAACGGACGCTCCAACGTGCACGTCGCAGCGCAGTTCTCCACGTGCGGTAGTCTTGTCAGATGCAGCGCGTCTGTCGAGCAATCAGGCAGGTGCTGCAGCAGTATTGCTGATGTCACCCTGCAGGCATAACCATCGATGGGTGAAGGATTGCCGCCGGTGTTTCCGAGCAGTCCCAGCAAAACCTGTACGAAGCAAAGCACGAAGTTTAGCATCATGCTCCGGGCGATGCTGCCAAGCCCACTGGAAGGCGCCGAGGGACGGACCGGGATTTTATAGGGCTCAGATGATGTCACTGGGGTCGCTGTAGTGCTGAACGGACGCTCCAAAGTGCACGTCACAGCGCAGTTCTCCACGTGCGGTAGTCTTGTCAGATGCAGCGCGTCTGTCGAGCAATCAGGCAGGTGCTGCAGCAGTATTGCTGATGTCACCCTGCAGGCATAACCGTCGATGGGTGAAGGATTGCCGCCGGTGTTTCCGAGCAGTCCCAGCAAAACCTGTACGAAGCAAAGCACAAAGTTTAGCAACATGCTCCGGGCGATGCTGCCAAGCCCACTGGAAGGCGCCGAGGGACGGACCGGGATTTTATAGGGTTCAGATGATGTCACTGGGGCCGCTGTAGTGCTGAACGGACGCTCCAAAGTGCACGTCACAGCGCAGTTCTCCACGTGCGGTAGTCTTGTCAGATGCAGCGTGTCTGTCAAGCAATCAGGCAGGTGCTGCAGCAGTATTGCTGATGTCACCCTGCAGGCATAACCGTCGATGGGTGAAGGATTGCCGCCGGTGTTTCCGAGCAGTCCCAGCAAAACCTGTACGAAGCAAAGCACGAAGTTTAGCATCGTGCTCCGGGCGATGCTGCCAAGCCGGTGTATGGCGCCACTAGAGGAGTTAGTAGTGTGGCATTGCTCCCTCTCTCTTGAAGACACTGGCTCAATGTAGTAGCAATTGCAGGCAGGACCACAAGGGTTGTTGCACGTGTCTGGCGTGTGGTGTACACACGCGCGAGAGGCTAGCGATCGTGGTACGGCTTCATCCGAGCGACGTGGTCAACTTCGGAGGTCAGCCGTCTAGAAGAACGAACTGCTCCTTGGGGGAGAACTTCGTAGGTAACTTTACTGAGCTGGCGGAGCACCTCGCAGGGCCCAAAGTATCTGCGTAGAAGCTTCTCAGAGTGTCCCCGTATGCAGATTGGGCTCCACATCCAGACTTGTTCGCCAGGCAGGTAACACACATTTCAGTGGTGGAGGTTGTAGCGCCGAGCGTCGTGAACTTGCTGGTGCCGGATGCACTGTCGAGCGAGTTGGCGGGCAGCCTCAGCGTAACGAACAAATTGGGCAGCACCCATAACAGAGGGGTAGCGCTAGCTGGAAGCAGCACTGCATCTAGCTTGGTTGTGGCTTCGCGACCATGTACTAAACGAAATGGAGTGAAGCGTGTCGTTTTCTGGACCGCAGTATTATAGACCTCCTGCATGTTTGTAAACAAACGAGGTGGCGCTGCAGTCGCTAGCGAGCTCGTGGTAGGCAAAAGGTCGGGGAGTGGCGTCGCGGATAGGTGTTGAGCGCGGGTTTTCAAGGCTTGTAGGCGCGTTTCCAGTTTCTGCGAATCATAGCAATGGTCGATGCTTCCAACTTAGTAATTTGTCGAGGTACACGAGCTCGCGTTGGCCATGTGCGGCCTATAAAGAGAAATAGTTTGCCACTGTACTGTATATATGGTCAGTAGTAAACATGTAGAAAGCGTTCCTGCCATTTATTTATGCGCTAGGCATTGAATAAAACAAGTTTTGACACTCTGCACTAGCCGGAATGATTTTACTTCGGGACAGTAGTGAGGGGAAGTGCTGGCCTTGTTTCGGCGGAGCAGACGTGCGCTCAGCGTCTGCTGACATACGTACGTGTCGCGCTGTGCGAAAAGTGGGGACAGCGTCGTGTCCCTGATCTCCTGTCTCGCTTAGCGCTGTTTTTAGCCGCATGACCACGCACCAGCCAGGCCGACTTGTCCGCTTGTTAGGCTGGTCGATTTGGTGAAAATTTTTGATTTCTAGAATTATTTTCTTTCCTAGCCCTGAAGGCTAGTTTCGTGACGAAAAATTATAGCAAAATATTGAATACAAATTTATAAATTACGCTTTTTAGAAGTGTGATCGTCAAAAATTGTGAGGTAATTTCTTTGATTTCAGTGCCGCATTTCTTTGACCAAAGCGAAAGCGAAGATTCCATAAACGAGGGACCCGCCGCAGTGGCTCAGTGGTTAGGGCGCTCGACTACTGATCCGGAGTTCCCGGGTTCGAACCCGACCGCGGTGGCTGCGTTTTTATGGAGGAAAAACGCTAAGGCGCCCGTGTGCTGTGCGATGTCAGTGCA
The DNA here is from genome assembly GCF_052857255.1 of Amblyomma americanum. Lineage (NCBI taxonomy): Eukaryota > Metazoa > Arthropoda > Arachnida > Ixodida > Ixodidae > Amblyomma > Amblyomma americanum. The sequence goes on along the minus strand of NC_135505.1, from coordinate 108,273,762 downwards.
CGTTAAAGATCCCCAGGTGGTCGAAATTATTCCGGAGCCCTCCACTACGGCACCTCCTCCTTCCTTTCTTCTTTCACTCCCTCCCTTATCCCTTCCCTAACGGCGCGGTTCAGGTGTCCAACGATATATGAGACAGATACTGCGCCATTTATTTTCCCCAAAAAACCAATTATTATTATAAACGAGGGAATAAATAAGGTTCGTTTTGTGACCTCTCACATTTTCTGCGACTGGATCACTCACCTTCCTAATTCGCATGAAAATCAAATGATTCAGTTTGTCGCAAACTATTCCTGAGACGTTGAGGAGCGTAATAAATCTATCGATTTTTTTCCCTACACGTGCAGTACTGTGTTAGTTATTTCTTGTAAGAAACGTTTTCATGTAACTATGCATGCATAAGTACTGATCATATAGAAAAAGAACTAATCGCGTCATCGTACAGAACAGGGCTTTATGTACATGCTGGCATAAAAAAACTGCGCACTATATACTCAATTATTTGAGACCTTGGGGGGACTTGACAACGGTGTTAATTATAATTACCCAGAACTGCACCAGGTATAGCTATAAATAAAAGGAATTACTGAAACTAGCGTAGTAATTTCATATTTGCACCAAGTTTAGTTACATATCGCATGCATGAATAACGAAAACACTTTTCATTGCCGCGTCCCCTCTCAATCTCGCCACGTGTCTGTTAGTAGCACGCCTGCGGCTGCTTCTTTCCAAACAAGCTTCGCGATCATGTACTACCTCATGAAACATGACACATGCATGATGCAATGAAAAAGCATATGGCGTTTAGCACACTTAAGGTACGCTATTCTAAGCACACCAACGCGACCGCGCAAGATTGGCACAACTTACCAGACTTCTTTCTACTCGAATGAAATAATTACGTCGTCATATCAAGAAAGAGTTTCAAGTAAATATTAAATGCCATAAAACGAGCCATTAAAATATGGTGTGCTATTAACAAAAAAACGCATTCCTTGGGGGGCGAGCGAACCTGTCGGCGCCCCGTGCACCCCGGCTCAAGGTGATAAGTACATGTGCAGCTGCATATGTCTTTTTTTTCCTTGAGCAATTATCAGCCTACTATCCTGAAGTTCAGGTGAATGAACGCAGTAACTTGCATGCTATTAAGTGCATTGAGTGGCAGTGCCTATCGACTCCCGGACTTCGCGCTTTACTACCGTGGCCCAATGCCTGTCAGCCAGTTTCCGGATGCGGCATTTATGCGCGAGGAAGCTATCGAGGCTAATTAAATATTTTTTATGCTACTACGCGGATCCAGCAGTGACGCAGCTGGTCAATACATACTGCTTCTGCAGTGCACAGGCTTGAAGCAGCCGCCGGTAGCTGCGGCAGCTGCGGTAGGCACGGGCAAGCGGAACCTGTTTTGCCTACCATGCGAAAGTCGCTGCTAACATCAGCGCCACCGCATCTTCGTGACGTCGCGGGGTGAAGGAGGTCCATAGGCAAAGGTGACGTAAGGAAGTATGGCATCCCAGTTCCGGCGGTCTGTGTCAACATACATAGAAATCATGTTGGCAATCGTCTTGTTGAGCCGTTCGGTGAGGCCGTTCGTTTGAGGGTGGTAAGCGGTTGTTTTGCGGTGACTGGTGCCGCTTAGGCGTATAACCTCCTGCGTAAGGGCCGATGTCAACGCTGTTCCTATCAGTTAAAACGATGGTGGGTGCACCGTGACAAAGCACAATGCTTTGAATGAAAAAGTTCGCAATTTCATCAGCAGTACCAAGGGGAAGAGGTTTAGTCTCACAGTATCGGCTGAGGTAATCGGTGGCGACCACAATGTAGCGGTTATCCAGCGAGGACTCTGAAAATGGGCCGAGTATGTCGATGACAACTTGGTGTTGTGTTGTGTTGGGTTTAATGGCACATAAGCAGCTAAGGCTATCATGCGCCAGGCTCAAGGTATATGAACACTTTTCTGTAGGTGGGAGGAAACATGGTTGTGTAGAGGACTTAAATTGCTATTTCGTTCTGGTAGTAATAAGAGAAAGAAGAAATTTTATAAATGGCTAAAAATAAACGCTTTCAAGAAGGTCAGATAACCTCAGTAGCCATCCTTGGCTGGGCAAGGATCCTGAGGCTCCCAACCATTCAAATAACCACCTCAGCCCTCTTCTCATGGAATGAGAAAATGGCTGAAATGCATCACATTTTAAAGCAAAGCTGTGGATCAAAGTTTACAGTTTCTGAAGAACATCTGCTTCTTTTAAAAAGCTAAAAACGGAAGATATGTTAACAATGGCATTTTCGCCTAAAAGCAGCGCTGGGTGTAAAGGAATGTATTCATTATAAAACTTCGTAAAGTGCTTATTTCTTAGTTTTTCGAGTTTTGCACAAGAGAATAAAATATGGTTTATTGTTAGTTCGTCTCCACATCTTTCACAACGAGGTTTGTCTTGTTTCGTTAGTAAGAAATTATGTGTAATGTGTGTATGTCCAACGCGGAGACGACATAAAATTACTTCAATAAATCGTTCCTGGTGCCTACAGGTCTTCCATTCACCCAGGACAGGTTTTACAAAGTGCAGCTTGTTGTTAACCTCGTTGTCTCAAGAGGCCTGCCATTTTTCTCTCAATTTATTCTGGACTGACTTTATGCAGTCCTTATGCGGTATGTTTACTGGTTTTATTTCTGCGTTAAGGGCAAGTACGGCGCTTGCATCAGCCTTCTCATTTCCGCTGATGCCCACGTGACTGGGAACCCAGCAAAACTTTATTGTATGTCCTTGTGAATCAGCTCGTATTACATTATGTATTATGTTTCCTATTAAGGGTTCAGTTGCATTTCTGGGGTTTATTGCTGTAATTACGCTGAAGGAGTCACTGTAGATAACACTGTTCTGTATGTTTTTCTTCAATATTTGTTCTGTTGCATTTCTGGGGTTTATTGCTGTAATTACGCTGAAGGAGTCACTGTAGATAACACTGTTCTGTATGTTTTTCTTCAATATTTGTTCTACAGCTAGAGCAATGGCGTAGCATTCTGCTGTAAATATTGAAGCGCACTGAGGCAGCCTTACTACTTTTTCCCATTTCCCTTGCACTATCGCGCTCCCTACATAGAGTGCTGTCTTAGATCCATCTGTGTAGAAATCTGTGCAATTCTTGTATTTTTCACTTCCTCCAAGAAACTCTTGCTGTATATATTCCAGTGGGGTATGTCTTTTTTGAATGTGTGTCAGTGCGAAATCGCATACACCAGGAAACAAGTACCAAGGTGGCAACCTATCGGGTCTCTGGGCAACATCAGGAAGTGCATCTAGTATGTTTATTTCTTGGCATATTTCTTCAAAGCGGAGGAGCAATGGTTTTACAGCTTGAGGTTTGTTGGTGAACAGTGTTCTGGATGGGCATTTTGTAACTATGGTGTAACAAAGATGTTTCGGTAGCGACCTTATTTTCAGTACGTATGCACAGGTAAGCATTGTTCTCCTGTTGGTGAGGGTCGGTTCATTTGCTTCTACGTGAACGCTATTTATGGGTGATGTTCTGTAAGCACCAGTTGAAAGGCGCAACCCGAGGTTTTGTACTGGATCTAGCTTTTTAAGGTATGATGGCCTCGCAGACCCATACACTATGGATCCATAGTCTAACGAAGAGCGTACTAGAGAGCGATAGATGTGCAATAGGCACCTCCTATCGGATCCCCAATGCTTCCGTGAGAGTACTTTAAGTATATTCAGGGATTGGGTGGCTTTCTTTTTTAGTGTGTTTATATGTGGTAGAAACGTTAACTTTTCGTCAAAAGTTAAGCCTAAAAATTTGTGTTCTTGTTTTACTGGAAGTGTGGTGTCGTTCAAGTGGAGGGTGGGATTAATCTGCAGTCCTCTCTGCAGCGAGAAAAGAACCGCAACAGTTTTCTGTGGAGAAAACCTAAATCCATTTCTGTCTGCCCAAAGAGCTAATTTGTTTATTGTGAGTTGTAGTTGTCTCTCACAAGTTGCCAGGCTAGAAGATGTGCATGCAATTTGAAGGTCATCAACGTAGACCGAGTACATAATGGACTGTGGAATTATACTGGTTAAAGAATTCATTTTTACTATGAACAATGTAGTACTTAAAATGCATCCCTGAGGAACGCCGTTTTCCTGGGTAAAATTATTTGGAAAGTGAGAGTAGCGCAAAACGGGACAAAGGGACAGAGAAAGACAGACACAACACAGGTCTGTCTTTCTCTGTCCCTTTGTCCCGTTTTGCGCTACTCTCACTTTCCATGGATCACCGTTACCGACTCGCCCAAGTTTCTACCCTTGAAAATTATTTGAGAGGGTTGCGCCTAGACGAACTTGGAAAGAACGGTTGGATAAAAAGTCGCTCAAATATTTCAGCATCCTCCCGCGGATACCGAGCTCTGCCAGGTCGCGAAGAATCCCGAACCTCCAGGTCGTGTCATATGCCTTCTCCATATCGATAAAAACTGAAAGGCAGTGTTGTCTGTGTATAAAGGCCTCTCGGATTGTGTTTTCAAGGCGGATTAAATGGTCGACTGTGGAACATGTTTTTTTAAAACCACATTGGTGGACATCAAGAAGCTCTCGGGATTCTAGAATAAACATTAATCTAATATTTATAACACTCTCAAAAGATTTGGCAAGACAGCTTGTAAGGGTTATAGGCCTGTAACTGTTAGGGGAGGTTGGTGGCTTTCCTGGTTTTAGAAATGGAACAATAATGGCTTTTTTCCAAGCAGCTGGTATTTTCCCTACTACCCATATTTTGTTAAAAAAATTTAACAGAACTTCTACAGATGGCTCAGATAGATGGGATAGCATTTCATAATGAATTTCGTCGGGGCCTGGTGCAGTTTGTTTACCTATAGACAGTACTCTCTGTATTTCTTGAAGTGTAATCAAATTATTGTAAGGCTCGTTTGTGCTGCCTGCCGTAGGGAGTCTTTGTTTTTCGGTTGTGTTTTTGTATTTTAAGAATGACTGTGTATAGTGGGAAGAACTAGAAACTATAAAAAAATGTTGCCCCAAAATGTCTGCTTGTTCTTTAATACTTGTCTGAATTCCAGGATCCGTCAGCAGAGGAAGGGTGAATGGGGAATAGCTGCCATTTACTTTTCCGACCTGCTCCCACAGTTTTTTTTATGTTACCGAGCTGTTTATGGACGACACATAATTTTGCCAAGACATTTTTTCCGCCTTCCGCCGTATATATCGGGCTTTAGCTTTTGCCTTTTTGAAAGCTATTAGATTTTCGTGAGTAGGATACCTACGAAATACACCCCGGGCCTTATTTTGTTGTTTTTTGGCTTCCCAACATTCTCGCGTCCACCATACCTTGTGGTTCTGGCGCACCACGCCTGTGGACAGGGGAATAGCTAGCCGTGCAGCATCGATGATACGCTTTGTAAGAATTTCATTGATTTCATCTATGCTAACTGTTTCTGAGTAAATGTCCTCTAATCTGGCCTTTTCTCTAAACAACGCCCAATCAGCTAGATGTAGCTTCCATCGCCGTGGTTTGGTCGGGATGACTGCAGGTGAGGATGATAGGCTTATAAAAACTGGTAGGTGATCACTCCCAAACGGGTTGTCTAAAACGTCCCACTTAAAATCACTAAAAACAGAAGGTGAACAAAAAGACAGGTCTAAACTGCTCATTTTCCCAGACGTTGGGGAACAGTATGTGGCCTTTTTCGTATTTAAAAGACATACATTATTCGTCAGGATAAAATCTTCGATTATTTGACCTCTAGCGTCACAGCGTTCGCTTCCCCACAGGGAGGAGTGAGCATTAAAATCCCCAAGTAACAGATATGGCTCCGGAAGTTCTCTGATCAGTTGCTGTAGATCATGGAGTGTTAACATAAAATGTGGAGGAATGTATACGGAACAGATTGTTAGTGTTTTGTAGCTTACGATACTGACTGCAACCGCCTCAAGTTTTGTTTTGAGTTTAATTTCTTGAGCAGGGACACCGCTTTGAACGACTATCGCGACGCCTCCCGATAGCCGATTTGCCTGCTCTCGATCGCGTCTATAAGTTTTATAATGTTTCAGGATATGTACATGTTGTGGACCAAGATTGGTCTCCTGAAGACATAAAGCTGTGGGTAACATTGACCCTAAAATATGTGTTATGTCGCTGTAATTCCGCATAAGTCCTCTACAATTCCAATGGATTAAAAAAGCCATGTTTATGTTTTTGAGAGGAAATGAAAGGGGATTTACTTAAGTAGTGGGCCCGTTATTAGGGGCCTGTCTTTTTTCCGCTCAAGAGAGCTGTTCCGCCTCTGTAGTGGAGGCGGAGTGGCAGTTATATCCATCGCCTCACGCGAGGCGCTGGAGGAACGCGGGGAAGCCGCGGGTTTGTGGGTTTCAGTCCTCCCCCGGTAGGGGGAAGTCCTGCGGGATGCCGACGCATGGACCGGCGCTCCCTGCTTTGACACTGGCAGGGCAGCTTTCGCTGACCCTGCCTGGGGCGTGAATGGTCCTGCCATTGGCTCGATGGAAGTGGCCTCGGCAGCGACCGGGGTGCTGTGTGGTGCACCGCCCCTGCGCACCACATCAGCAAAGCTGGATTTTGCTGTGAAGGAGAACTGGTTGGTAACGGCAAATCACCTTCTTGCTTCTTTAAATGAAATGTTTTCCTTGGTTTTTATCGTGATAATCTCTTTTTCCTTCTTCCAGGACGGACAGGCCCTGGAGTATGCAGCATGTTCTCCTTCGCAGTTAGCGCAGCGCAGGGCTGCGTCACATTCCTCAGAAACGTGATCTTTGGAAGCACATTTTGCGCACGTTTTGCGGCCGCGGCAGCTCTGTGAGCCGTGGCCAAACCTTTGGCAGTTGAAGCATCTTCGTGGGTTTGGAATGTAGTGCTTGACATTTACTTTTAAGTATCCTACATCGATGGTTTCTGGTAATGTACTTGTATTGAATGTTAGAACCAAGTGTTTTGTCTCTATTTCTTTATTGTCTTTCCGGGTTTTGATTCTGTACACATCTGTGACATTTTGGTCAGACAGGCCTTCCAGCAATTCTTTCTCGGTTAGGTGTATGAAGTCGCTTTCAGAGATGACACCACGGACTAAGTTTAGGGATCGGTGCGCTGTTATGGAAACTGGGATTTCTCCGATGGATGCAATGTTTGCGATTTTCGAGTTCTGGGTGTTGTCAAGAAGTTCTAACAATAAGTCTCCGCTGGCCATTTTAGACACCTTGTAGCCAGGGCCCAGGGTATCTGTTAGGCATTTAGACACAAGGAACGGAGAAATTATTCTTGCTTGTTTTTCATTACTTTCGCTGTGGATTACATAGAACTTGGTGAATGTCAATGTCGGTTTCTTTTTTGAAAAACAGTCTGCTGCTTCGTTCCGCCCTCTCTTGAGAGAGCGATCGGGTTTTGAAAGGGGGGGAGCCATAAAAAATGAAGTTTTTCAGTCATGGTACCAGCCACCCACCATGGAGTCCAACAAGGGGATGGGACAGGAACTTGAAAGCAAGTCCTGCCCACGCCAGCTGTACACCTCAACTATAACCAAATCCGACACAACTCAGGGTGGTTGGCCACACATGGTTAACCCTGGCCACCTATGAGAAGTGAAAAAAACTAAGAAGTGAGTAGGAGATAGGAGAGTTGTGAGAAAGAGATAGGAAAGTGAAAGAGAGTGGAGGATAGGAAAAGGCGACTGCCGATTTCCCCCGGTCGGGTCAGGCCGGAGGTGCCGTCTACATGAAGCTGGGGCCAAAGTGGTGTGTTGCTTCCGCCGAGGGGCCTTAAAGGTCCAAACGCTCGGCATTGGCTCAACCACCAGGATCCCCTTTTCCCCGGACACGGCGATGCCACGCACGGCGAGGCGTGGGTGCTCGGGTCCGTGGTGATGCACAGTTCACCATCATCCCTTGCGGGGATGTCCCTGCAGATGCTCGGGAACCCGCGGTGTCGCCACTCACCGTCGCGACGCCTGCAAGCTGCAGGCGCCCCCCTGCGGGGAGATGACAACTTGGTGGAAGGGGACCTAAGGCGGATCAATAGGCTGGAGTAGGCCGGCTGGCTTAGTCGGCGGCAAGTTCTTACATAATGCTTCATAACTGCAGCAACCCTGGGCCAGTAGTATTTTTGCCGTATTCGTGCCAAAGTTCGACAAAAACCCAGGTGATCAGAAGATGGGTCATCATGGCTCACCTGCAGGAGTTCGTCGCGAAGGGCCGTAGGCACGAGTAGTTAGACAGCTTCTGTTGGACTGTAGTTTTTCTTATACAGGACGCCATCACGTAAACGGAACGACGACAACCTGCACGAAAAGATTCGTGGGGGAGACTGAGCGCTTCCTTCTAGATACTCAATGAGGGGCCATAGTTCGCTGTCGTCCCTTTGGTGTTGAATGAGAATGGACGTCAAGATCGCGCCAAGAAAAACAGAATCCCCGTCACGGGTCAGCTTGGTTGTCGTCGACAGGAGCACGAGACAGTCGGCATCACTGTGCTTCTTACCAGACTTAATGGTGACATCGAATTCCTGAAGTCGAAGGCTCCAGTGTGCAAGCCGTCCCGAGGGATCTTTGAGGTTCACCAGCCAACACAGCGAGTGGTGGTCGCTGACGACCCTGTAAGGGCGGCCATATAGGTACGGGCGAAATTTGGTTACTGCCCACACAATGGCCAGGCATTCTTTTTCGGCGAATGGCATCGCGCTCCTTCAAAGAGATCCGGTAGGGCGGCTGACGTAACGGCCGCTGGTTGGCGTCAACTATAATTCAGTGCTTTGTGAGCGGTGTCTGCCTAACCTTGGAGGTCGAGGCAAAGCAGTCGCAGAAAGACTGGATAACGCTTTCCAAGCAGCGTTTCTGCTTAGATGGGAGGTTTGGGTTCACGTCAGTTTTTAAGGGAGTGGTCGGTTCCTCCACTGATGCCAGGGCTCCGGACAAAGCGTGCTGTTCCGCGAATTCGCTGAGTTCCTTGAAATACGCAATAGCTGTTCCGCCAGGCAAACACTAAGGTTCACAGCCAAAATTGGTCACCAAGAGTTCGGTTTGGCCATTGTTCAGTTCAACAATTCCTCGAGCAACACAGACTTGCCGACCAAGGAGCAGCGACATGTTGGTTTCAGCGATGCCACGAATTTTGGTGCTGTTATCGCAATCTACAGTAACAAACATGCTGGACCTTGATAAGATCAAAACGTGGTCATCACAGACGCATAACTTAGTCCTGCGTGGCTCGGTATCGTCGTCGACAGGGCCTTGGGTGGAAAACGACACGATTAGCTCCTGGAGGTTGATAATGGCACCGTACTCACGAAGGAAATCCAAACCGAGTATGATGTCTTTGGAGCACACGGGTAACACAGCAAAGCAACCAGGGAAAGTAACACCGCGGATCTGGATTCGCGAAGTGCAGACACCGATCGGAGTTACGTGGCCACCAGCTGTCCGGATCTGCGGCCCAGACCAAGGGGTCAGAACCTTCCTCAAGGCCGTGGCTAACGATCTGCTCATTACAGAAAAATCGGTACTGGTATCCATGAGTGCCGTAACGTCGTGGTTGTCGGCGGATACCGGAATTTCGGCAGAGGCCATTCGGTCACAGCGCGTCATCGAGGTCGTCGGATCAGGTCGTCGTCGTTCGAGGCGTCGCGGCAAATCGTTGGGTGGAGGCTCTTGACTCGGTCCAGTAGCGGCAGCCCAACCCACGGAGGATGCCGTCTTCAGTTTTCCCGACGTGGGGACGTACCTCTGAACTGGCAAGAGGATGACGGGCGGCCAGGTGAAGAGAACCGCCTTGGGGATGGCGACTGGGACTGGCGTCGCTGCGAGGTCGAAAATTGCACGTTATCAGCCAAGTACTGTTCGATATCCCGTGGTCTTTCACCGTAGCGTGGTCGAGCTGCGTCAGGTGAAAACCCCCTTAAACCCATCCTGCGGTAAGGACAGTGGCGGAGGATGTGGCCGGGCTCTCCGCAGTGGTAACAGAGCCGCCGATTGTTTGGCGTATGCCAAAAGTGCGCTTTGCTCATGGGGGGCCTGAACTCCTGCGGGTATGGCACAGGAGCGATGGGGGAAAAGGCTCGCATCGCTGGCCCGGGACTTCGTAGCGCCTCGCTGTACGTCATAAAGGAGGGCGCCGGCTGTGGAGCTGGGGGTGGCTGCACAACTCGTCGGATTTCTTTGCGGACCACGTCCGTTACGGCAGCAACGCTGACCTGTGGAGCTTCAAAGCGAAGTTTCACCAGTTCCTTGCGCACAAGGCTTATTACATCTCGAAGCTCCTCGGCGGGCAGAGACGTAGGCGTGTAGAGGGGCTGGGAAGACCCTGCTACAGTAGCCTGACGCCCGTAGTGGACGCCTTGTTCCTACAGAGAGCGCTCGATACCTATTGCCTCCTTGGTGAAGTCGGACACTGTTCGTGGCAGGTCACGGACCAGTCCGGCAAACAGCTGCTCTTTTACGCCACACAATAAGTCGCGTACCTTCTGGGCTTCGGGCATAGCAGGGTCGGCCCGATTGAACAGTCGCGTGATGTCCTCGATGAACATCGCGACGCCCTTGTTCGGCTGCTGTAATCTCGAGTGCAGGGCGATTTCAGTTTTCTTTTCTTTCGCTGCTGGTAAATGTCGCTAACAGCTCTCGACGAAAAGCCTCCCAATGGTAAAGGAAGCTTCGTGGTTCTCAAACCACATTTTGGCCGAGTCCTGCAGCGCAAAGTAGACGTTGTGCAGCTTGCACTCGCCGTCCCACTCATTAAAACTCGCCACTCGGTCAAAGCTGGCTAACCAGTTTTCGACGTCTTCGAACCTATCCTTGTGGAACGGTGGCGGCGACCGAGGTGCGTGAAGGACGAATGGCGATGCATTATCGGGGTGCTGACTTGACTGGCTAACCACGGTGGATGTCATGGCCCTTACCGGCGCTGTCAGTTGGCCGAACTCGGGTTGTAGGCCTCGCAGGCGGCGGCTCGCCTTGTGGACTGGTGTTGTAGCCACGCGTTGAGAGCTGACGTCAAAGGTGTCCTCGAGGTCAGCGTACATGGGCCGTCAACCAGCACCTACACCAAATATGTCGCCGAGAAACGGTTTACGTAACCAGGGCTGGTTTACTTGCTTTACTTAGACGCGCAAGGCAGCAGGCAGCACAAGAGATGATGAAGACGAAGCATCTAGCCCCGAGATGGCTCAAGGCTTGCCAACTGCCAGGAAATGCAGTTTAGCCGCTGTATGGCCCCACTAGAGGAGTTAGTAGTGTGGCAACATGTAGAAGAATGTACAATCAGGGAGATATTTGTGCACAATCGAGGAGCAGGGCAGTAAATATTAAACATGTTCTGGTAGACTGCAAACCTACTCAACCAGATATGAGCGAGAACATAGTCAGCCATCCAGTAGCCTTGAGATTCAGAGATAGTGAAAGAAAAATTAACAGGTGATGAAAGTAGAATGGAGAAACTGCAAGAAACGCCACAGAAATTGAAATGAATACAGCATAAAACATGAACGCCTCCCATGAATGGCAAATGATAAACAGAACAGGATTCAAAATCTGAAAGAAGGAATTGGCCGTACAAAACAAATAAAACAATTCACCACTTTAACTTACAAGGCAAAGTGGCACCCACCACTGGCCTGATAAAAAGAGGATGCAATAGTTATCTATCTCGGGGAGGCTTCCGCCCTTAATGAATAGAAGCATCAAGCTATGGTTCAACATAGCTGGCTGCAGTTCCTCTAGAATGTTCTTCCACTGGCTACTAGTACTCCGGCAATGCCTGGAAAACGAGGACGCAAAAAACAGGCCCAGCAAAGAAGAAACGCCGAAAAACGTCACCAACATTGTTCAATATGGCAGGTAGTTCTGTATTTTAAACTAGACCATTTAGTGCAATCGAAGGGTACCATGAATTTTTCAGTCTTGTCTAGCGGCTATTGGGACGCGGAATAAGGATTTTATACTTGTATGCCACACGAGTAAGGAGAAAGGGACGACTTCTATATAGAAAAAAAAAAGGCTGGTGATATGCCTGAGTAGTAGCTGTTTGTACCAGTTTTCGGCGTAAACGGCTGGCTGCAGGTACCGCCATCGGGATATGGTTCGCCAGCTTCCACAAGTCACGACAACGCACCACGAACAAGGTTATCACACCTACCGCCAAAGAATCCATAAAGCATCTCCATTTTCACACCAAAGCTATAGATTGCTATAGAAATAAGTGTTTTATTTGCTATGCAATTACGGAGATAGAAGAACGTGGACATCCCATAATAAATGCGAACGGAGCGATCTCCACGAACGAGCAACCTTAAATAAGGCATGCTGCAAGAGAAATAAGGCATAGAGAGCTCTCCGGCGACCCAGTTATTGAGATGGTCGCGGCTGAATGCATGTACGTAAAGAATTTAGATAAATTAATGCCAATTAGCTTTGTGGCCTATTGTGTCTGTTTGGCCACTGATGCAAGTGTTAAAAATAGCAGGTTTAAAGGGATAGCTCCGGTAGGTTTCACCAAAGGAAATACGTCTGCTGTTGTGGTTATACACTTCTGCGGCTTTCATGTTACTGGTGAAGGCGATAACAAGCCCGAAACTTTCCTGACTCTGCGACGACAATTGTCCAAGCACGCACAATGACGGACCGCGTCCACACTAGCACACGCTGCAAACATGACGTTCACTGGGTCGCACGCAATTCGCCTTGCACTGTAGGCAGATAGATTTACTTCTGCAAACCTTCTTCACACAGACCCACAAGACATGAACACCGAATATGTAAACAAAAAATTGAGGAACTGTACAACAGACAGCGAACAAAATTTGTGCGATTGTTGATGCTGCCTGCGATGCAGCTTGCACCCTGCCTGTATGCTCATAGCAGTAGTCAGAGGTCGAAAAGAAGAGGAAAGGAAATGAGCACGGGCCTGTGAGTGATCAGTTGTCACCACCACCAGTGGAGGCGTGCAGATGGAGAGGAGGGGAATAGGTAGAGGGAGAAAGGAAGGAGAGAAAGTGTATAGAGACATGTTGTAGTGACCAGCTGCCATGGGCTAACAATAGCCATCCAAGCCTGTGTCCTCCAGGAAGGTAAGGAGAAACCAGAGGGCCCTGGAAGCATTGGGGCCGGTGAGGAAAAGAAGGGCGCTTGCCGTGTCCGAAGGTAGTCCCAGGTCCCTGTGTCTGGATGCCAGATTTGCCTGGTGGACGGCAAAGGCGGGGCATTCGAGGAGAAGATGGTCTGTTGTCTCCTTCGAGTGGCTCCAGTGGAGGCAATCCGCAGAGAAGGCCAAACCCTTTCGATGGAGCCTAGCCACAGCCCATGAGCAGCCAACACGGACAAGGAGAGACCTCTGCCGTCTAGGGATCTCCTTGTATGGCAGGAGTTGTGGGGGTGTCCCTTGGGCAACCCTGCTGGGGTGCTCCAGTAGCAGCTGCCGCTCTGTGATGGCTCTGGCAGCATCCAGGGGCACCACTGCAGTGGCGTACAGCCTCCATGGGCTTCCTTGGCCAGGAACCAGCAGCCTCACTGACCGGGGCTCCGACGTGGCTGGGGGGCATCCAGGCAAGGGAAATGGAGCAGCCACGGGAGGAGCAGATGCTGTTGAGCCTGGCTTGCTAACAATGGGGAGCCGGCTCTTGCAGGAGCTGGAGGGCCACCCTGGAGCAGCTCAGGATGGCGGAATGGGAGTCCAGGATGACAGGAGCCAGGCGGAGGGCAGCCAGCTGTGCTGGAACTGGCCACGAACGGGAGCCTGGCCTGCTGGTTCTCTCCCAATGAGGGGGGCAATGCAGGCAGCTGCAGCAGACGGGCAGGCCCCCATGAGGACTGACCAGTACACGAACAGCTGCATGCAGCCAGTCAAGTCCTCCTCCAGCTGCCTCCTGCCGGAGGCCAACTGCTGGGGTGGGGCGCTTTGGTCTGGTGGCAAGAACACCCAGAACCAGTGGCCCAGGTCCGGTCATTGAGGAGAAGGAAGGTGCTCTGGTTGCCCTCCCACCAACTCCTCGAGTGCCAGGGCAATCTTCCCCATTCATGAATAGGGATGGCTGAGGAGGCACTACAGGACATGCGTCCGTGCGGTGCAAGATGAAGTCACCCACCATATCAGAGTGCTGCCCGTTAGGCCCGCAGCACTATAGGCCACACCCCGACCGCTGCAAGTGTGGCAGGGACCTGGGAGCCCCGGGGAAGTCCCACGCACAGATGGACATCAGCCCTCTGGGAGCGCTCGGTGGTCAGCTGCTGGCTGATGGTCATCTAGATTAGCGAGAGGCCGTACAAGAACTGGGCCCCAGCCATGGCCTGGAAGAACCGCAGCCGCATATGTGGGGTGATGCCATTGCTTCCGGCCAGGAGCCTCCAGATGGCACCATGGACCCTGGCTGCCTGCCTGCAGAAGGTCTTGACAGCTGGCTGCCACGTGAGGTGACGGTCAATAAGGAGGCCCAGGTAACGGCAAAAATTCCGCCATGAGAGCTCCCGGCCTGCGATGCTGAGGCACGTCTTTCCCAGGCATGCTCCCGGTCGAGTGTTGAGCAGCATGGCCTCGGACATGGTGAGAGAAAGCTGCAGGCCAACCCATTCCAGGTAGGAGCTCACCCTGGTGATGACTCGTTGCGCGTTCTTGATGACCTGAACCCTCTGGCGCCATGGTCCGCGGCAATAAAGGGCAATGTCATCCGCGTTTATGGCAATGCGGACGGGGAGTCTCAGGCCATCAGGAAGGCAGCAGGGCAGCTGGGCCATCAGCAGGTTAAACAGCATGGGGCTCAGCACACTACCATGGGGGAACCGTCTGGCGAGCACCTGGGAGACACTGCTAGCGCCTCCTGCCCGAACGCAGCACGTGCGGTCTGTCAGGAAGTCTTGGATGTACCCCTGGAGGTTGCCAGTGATACCAAGGCAGTCCACAGCCTCGAGGATTGCTTAAATGGGTGACGTCAAATGCCCCCTTCACATCCATGAGTGTGAGGCAGATGACATGGGAGTGACGTGCCTCCTCGAGGCTGGACACGATGTCTGAGATGGCATCAGCGGTGCAGTGGCACCTCTGGAAGCCAGACTGCTGCTCGGGCAGGAAGCCGGTGACCCCAGTGATCCCCTCCAGTCTCCCCAAGGCCACGGATTCCAGGAACTTCCCCAGAGCCGATGTTAATGAGACCAGCCTGTATGACTGAAGGTCAACAGGTGGCTTTCCAGCCTTGAAGACCAGGACCACCAGGGCTGTGCGACAGACCTCCGGAAGGCAGCCTCTTGTCCCGAACTCGTTATATGTCTGCAGCAGGCTTCGCTGCATGGTGTCATCAAAGTTCCGGAGCATCTGGCACGTGATGCCATCTGGACCAGGAGCACTGCGGTGCTAGGAATGGAGCAGGGCAGAGGTGAGTTCCCCCTCGTGAGAGTAGTGGAGCAGATGGCCGTGATGTCAGCAGCATGTCTGCCGGCTGTCTGGATGCTGTTTCACCTGAGGTAGAGACCAGCAGGAGGAGGCTCCCGAGGGACGAGGGCTTCTGCCAGCTTGTCAGACAGCTGCTGGTAGGCGAGTCCACCAGCCACTGCGATGGCCAGGTAGGGGGTCCGCTGGATGGGAGGCTCCAGTAGCGACCACAACAGGCACCATGCCCTGGCACTCCCCCTGGCGGCCACCAGGGAAGCACAGATCCCTTCCCATGACTCCCTGCGGCATCGGTTGGGGGTCCGACGGCAGTTCGCATCCAGCCGGTTGTGCTCGGCCCAGTGTTCAGGCCTTTCCGTGCGGAGGGCCCTCCGCTCTGCCCGGCACCGTCGTGCTCTCAGCTGGAGGAGGTGGAGATCTGGGACGGGCTGGTTGGGGGAACCTCACAGCAGACCTTGGCTGCCTTAGCACACTGGGCCACATGTGTCAGGATGTCGTCCTGCATTGGGAAGCTGCGGAGGAGGTCCTGAAACTTGTCCAAGTGGACAACCTTGCATCTCCGTCCATCCACTCTCTTGCCCGGTTCGGGAGCCAGAGTGACAGGGAAGTGACAGTGACAGGGAACCCCAATTGTCCGCCGAGAGGTGCTATCAATAAACACATCACGGCGACCAAATGGAGAGGTAAATGCATGTGCGGACGCCCCCTCGACGGACAAACGTTGGGAATCCAGTGTAGAAAACATGCAGCCCATACCGTGAAGAGCCGAAACTAGGTCCCGGCCACGAAGATCCACCCTGTGGGATCCCCAACACGGGTGTGCCGCGTTGAAGTCCCCGCAGAGAAAACAGTCGCCGCCAAAGAGACTGACCAGCTGCGGCAAGGATTCGGCATCTCAAGGGGTCTGACGACGTACGTATACACTTGCCACAGTTGTATCAACCCGACCCAACCTGACTCTCAAACAGACGAACTCAAAGCGGGCCACACCGCATCACTCACCAAAATCTCCGTCTGGACCAGAGTCCTGCAGACGAAGGTGGCTGCAAGGGAAGGTCCAGGAGGATGGCTGTCCTCTAAGCATGGGTCCGCCAAACAGGAGGGCTGCTGGCAGGAGGACCTGCTGCCATAGCCGATGAACCCAGGCAGGTGAAGCTTGTTCCGCAGCAGGTCCACATCCTGGAGGGCCAGGACGTCATATTCCTCCAGCCGGAAGCGGTCGTGGTGCTCGGAGAGACGGGGACGAAGCGCATGGAAGTTCCACCAGAGGAGCCGTGGTCTGGGGATCATCCGTGGAAGGCTAGTCATTGTGGTTTGGTTGCCGCTGCTGGCCCTGCACCATGCTCAGTGGTGGCTGGTTGGCTGCTGGGTGGACTGCTGTTTGAGGGCTTGGAGGGTTGCAGCCAAGGTCCTCACTCGTCAGCTGTTCCCGCTGCCCGCTCAGGGGGAGAGGTGGAGTGCCGGCCTGGGTGAGGGAAGGTCCTGAGCCATGTCGTGGAGCCGTGGGCTGCAGGGCCTGCAGCGGTGGCCTGTGGGGAGTCAACCGTGCATTGCCTGACGGCCTGGGCATATGATTTCTTCCCTGTCTGGAGGTCCGACCGGATGGCCCTCCGTGACACAGGCTCCGCAGCGGCTGCAACCACTGCTGCCACACGTCGTTCCTCCTGCCAACAAGGGCAGGCCGGGTTGTCAGCTGGATGGCCTCTGCCATAGTTTGTGCACCGTGGTGCAGAGGCATCACAGGCACCGATCCCGTGGTGGCGCCCGCAGTGGCAGCAGCGCCTGGGGTGAGTACAGCTGGCAGTCTCGTGTTCGAGGCGGTCACAGCCACCGCAAAGGATAGGGCGTGGCAGGGCTGGCCGTACTGGCAGTCGGAATTTGTAGAGAGCCATATGGGATGGTGGTTGTGGCGCCCCAAAGAGGATTTGGAGGGTGGTGCCCTGGCCACGCCATACTCCCAGGATGGGCACTGGGGCTCCAGGGCTGAAGGCAGTTCAGCCTCCCCCCCGTCAACAGGAACGCTGAGAAGATAGCCTTCCAGTAGCCTCCCGGTTCAGCAGTAGTGAAAGAAAAATTAACAGGTGATGTAAAAGCAGAATGGAGACTCTGCACGAAACGTCACAGAAATTGAAGGAATACAGGTTTGAACATGAAAAACTGCCATGAATGGCAAAAAATAAACAGAACAGGATTATGTCTGAAAAAAGGAACGGGTAGTACAAAACAAAACAATTCACCACTTTAACTTACAAGGCAAGGTGCCTCTCACCCCTGGCCTGATAAAAAGAGGATGCCAATAGTTATCTATCTAGGGGAAACTTGCTCCCTCAGTACTCTGTTTTACTGGATAGAAGCATCAAGCTATTGTTCAATATAGCTGGCTGCAGTTCCTCTGAAATGTTTCCCCTGGCTACTAGTACTCCTGCAATGCCTGCAAAGCGAGGACACACAAAACAGGCCCAGCAAAGAAACACCGAAAAATGACACCAACATTGTTCAATATGGCAGGTAGTCCTGTATATTAAACTAGACCATTTAGTTCAATCGAAGAGTACCATTAATTTTTCAGTCGTGTGTAGCGGCTATTGGGATGCGGAATAAGGATTTTATACTTGTATGTCACACGAGCAAGGAGAAAGGGACGACTTCTATATGGAAAAAAAAAGATGGTGATATGCCTAAGTAGTAGCTGTTTGTACCAGTTTTCGGCGTAAACGGCTGGCTGCAGGTACCGCCATCGGGATATGGTTCGCCAGCTTCCACAAGTCACGACAACGCACCACGAACAAGGTTATCACACCTACCGCCAAAGAATCCATAAAGCATCTCCATTTTCACACCAAAGCTATAGATTGCTAATAAACTAAGTGTTGCATTTGCTATGCAATTACGGAGATAGAATAACGCGAACGTCCCATATGAAATGCTAACGGAGCGATCTCCACGAACGTGTAATCTTTGCTAAGGCATGCTATACAAGAGAAATAAAGCATGGAGAGTTCTCTGGCGACCCAGTTATTGAGATGGTCGTGGCTGAATACATGTACGTAATGAATTTAGATAAATTAATGCTAATTACAGCTTTGTGGCCTATGGGGAACCTGCTCTGAGAAGGTGGCACTGCAATTGTTCCATTCGGTGACTCAAAACTCCTTTTGTCAGCCGCTTGGGCCACTGCAAACGCGAGAACACATTCTGCACGATTAGGTACCCGCGTTTGGCTGACAGCATTCATTGCCTAGCTTCTTTCGGCATAGCCCAGATAGCCGACGCACGGCACGTGCGCCTTCGATAGAGCGCGGAGGCTCACGCCAATAAGCGCCTGAAGATGGCACGGAAAAGTACTAAGAGTACTACAAAAACATCTTATGTCTCCTCGATTTGGCTGCACTTTCTGCACAAGTTCAGCATGTGTGGCACTCACACTCAATTTGACAGTGCAGCTAGTGCCACCTACACTTCGGCACTCGATGTGGCTTCGTGCTGCACGAGTTCTTCTGCACTGCTGCACTAGCCTCCTGGCGAGTTCTCTTCTCGTGCAAGTAATACAAGGTGCTTGGCGTGCTCCGTAGCAGACGGCTCCGCGGCCATGGTACGCTGGCTATGCCTGTTTTAGTGAGCGGCGTTGAGACCATTGTTGAGACGGCCGCGTGCTCGTGAAAGACGTGGCATCTGTGCCGGGACCTCTCCAAACAGCTGAAATGACAGTGCGCGTACGTGTGTATATGCGCGCACATGTGCGCGTGTCTGTGTACGCGTGTAAGCGACTGGCTGTCAGGGCGCACGTACGTACTGCGTATGAGTTCTCGTCTTTCTGTTCAGCCTCGCACGTTGCTTACACCATTTCTCTTTTGTGCACAATTATTTTTATAGACGCAGCACGATGGAGCACTTCCATAAAAGACAGATTGTGAGATGTTTTATAATACGTGGGCAATCGCAACGTTTGTGACTCGCTACGACATCAGTACCTCAGCTTACGACGACGACTGGCCTTGAGGTAGCTGTCAGCCCACACCTTCGCCTTCCACCTAGCCTCTGACAGTCACGTCGCTGTCACCGTCCACCGAAAGTGAACGCAATTGAGTTGAGTTCAAATATAGATCAGGCAACTCTTGGCGGACAACCGCAGTCACTTTTCGATAGAATGGAAGCAGCCTCAATCACGCGTATGGACTGTCAAATATCGTCTCGAGCGGTAGTCTGAATAACCTCTCGAATTCATTGTTGCCATCTCAACGTACCCGTTGAATCAGTGACGGTCGACCAGCCTGCGCCACTTTGCACAACGCAACGGAAAGAACGGTGTCAAATTCTTCAGCACTTTTGGAATTAAAAAATTTTATAGCCGCTCCACGAGATGTGCCGTGGGGAGTCATGACAGTCGGCCGAGAGCAGCAGACCCGCCTGACCAGTCTCCAGGGACATGATTGAGAGCGCCGGCTTCGTCATGGCATTGTAGAGCCGCAGTGTGCCCCACTTCTCCGCCATCAGGGGCTGCACAGGTGGTGCCATCTGTCAGCCGCTCTGATCCTCTTTTAGTTTAGCGTTCACAACATTAGTGGCAGAGATATGTTGGGACTAAAAGAAGAGTGAGAATGCACTAAAGTGCAGGCTTGGTGCGCTATCCTGACACATCAGCACCACAGATGACTTTGAGCCCTTTGCATGCTGACGACACCTGGTGGTCCCAAAGACGACTTTTCCAGCCTGCTCATTGCAAATCTTACGGAGTTAATCTTCTGGTTGTGAGTCATGGAATCAAAATATTAAAGCATGTGTAGGAACATTTTAAGAGTGCGATGAGTCCTCTCACCTAGGCTCCTAGGGTCAAAACAGAGTGTAAAGATGAGGAATGATGGAATTGCAAAATTCACAAAATATTATTGACCAGTACTTTTAATTTCATGACACCATCTTGGGTCCTCGGCCACCAGTAGAATCAGGAAACCAGCATGGCCTTCGCACTGCACTTTAAACAATGATAGAACAGGTCTGACAGAGTAAAGGTATGGGGCAGATGCCCCCCCCCCCACCCCCGCGTACACGCCTATGACAGTGTGTAAGTAACAATAATTAGTCTGCCTTGACAATGACATGTCTGGGAGTCTGCATGGACACATTGGAGGCAAGTGGTGACTGCTTGGGAAATCATAAGCATTTTTGGAGAGATGGAGAGTTCAAGAAAAGGGAGTTGGGTGTAATGGTCACCAGGTACAGATTTGCCCTGGGGAAAATAATCCAGAGGGGAGCGGCCATTATCAATCCCTTTACAACATTTTGGGCTTACTGTACAAACTCAAGTTAGGGTCACATTTTTTTTAAAGTTTGGGTGTGAATTTTGAAGGTGTGGCCCATGCAGGAATTTAAAGAAAAGGTAAGACCATATATCTATATATTTGTTTTTCTTACTTATCTAGTGCAAAGCAGGGGATGAGGTCCATACAGGGGTTTGGCCCTTGCATGAGATTATAGGGTATTTTGGGGCATAGTTAAGAGCAGGGCTGGCTTGTTCTAGACAGAACAAATATGTGTGACCGATCTGTGAACATGCCTACTGTGCAGTACTTTGTCTGCGCTGCACATAATCCCTGTCCGAAGGAAGGTCTAGAAACCAGTGTGGTCTCAATTGAGGCTGGTGCTTGCAGAGACCACGTGCACAACTGCGTGAGCATAGGGGGTGCCAACAGCGCACCTAATTATTCTCATGTAGTCCACCGTGTAGTTGGTCGAGGAGACGCTGTTCATGGAACAACGCGTTTGCATTTAACTTGATGCCATTTTTCAGTGCATTCCCTTCAACAAACGGTAGACGTTGCTGGCAAAAAGCCCCATTCAGAAGTTAAGAGAAAAATGCAGCGTCCTGTTCAAAGGATTTCTCATGCTGTACAGATATCAGCACAGGTGGAATTGCTGAAATTGGAGCGTGCAAACGGAAGTTATCCCACTTACAGTACTAAAAAAACACAAAAACCAAACAAAATCGCATTTTACAAGTCAATGAAATAAATAAAACAGCCACTTCAATTTACCAGGCTATATGGCACTTGCCACTGCCCCGATTCAAACGGGATGCCAATAGAATGTACCCACTATCTATCAAGCTAATGGCCTCAATTTCTTGCACGGAATTTTGAACCCTGACCTTTCCATGGTCGTCGGGGTGCCAGAGGACGGCGGTGCCAGGCGAGCGGAGGGCGATGTATGCCTGCTGCTGTCTGTCCAGACGCCAGATGCGGCAGCTGTTGTCGCAAACGCTGGCCACAATCTCGCCCGACTGGGGCTCGAAGGCCGCTGCATTCACAGGACCCTTGTGGCCCAGCAGCGACTACGACCGAGAAAAGAAAATGCAGCAAGACTTGTTTTATTTACAACAGAAGAACGAAAAAAATCATCAACTATCTGCAACTCGTGTGGCAGGGTATGCGCTAGCATGTGGCACGCTGTGTACATGTGTTCTCAACGTGTCGTGCATCCTTGCCAGAGCCCATATACTACTAGGTGCTAGGGGGTCACTGTCCTCCCTCCCACTTGCCACCCTATCCACCCACCTCTCCCCACTGTTCTTTCCCCCACTCCAATTCCATCATTGGCCACCGTGCCGCCTCTTCTCTGCATTCCACTCAGTGGCATCACGCAACACACGACGGACAGACCTTGAGAATCATCAGTATTAATGCTAACACATAAAAAAAATGACAATCATTTTCTTTTAAAGGTCCAAAGGCAGCTTGGCCACAGTGCCATGGCTACTGTGTTTTTGGTCTGCATGAGATGGGGTCAAAAACACAAGGTCTGAGGTACTTCATGCAGAAAAGCTCAGCACCAGGCAAGGGAGACCCCTACATACAATGGAAAACCGGTGGGTACAAGGCGGCACTTGCAATTTAACCTCACCTCTTCCAGATTTGAGGCAGATGCTCAAAACACTGGGTTTAAATAGCAGCAAGATGCCACAGTGACAATAAAGCGACCATGTCATGCACTCACTGCACTGATTTATGTTGCCTTTCATTCGCATGCAGAATAATGAGAACATAAAACCATTTTTTTTATCTTTCCATTGCTGAAATGTATCGAACGAATGAGCAGAAATATGTTGTGCCATCAGAGACTACAGAGTGGCTCACAATGTAAGTGGTGTGGCGGACACTGCATGACACAATTAAATAAGGCACAGAAGAGTACATGTACCTTGAAGTCCAATCCAATTAACAAGGTAGAAAAAAGCCCCTGGGAATTCCCAAAAGGCAAGAATTCAGACGGAAGCTATGTGTTGACTTCGAAGGCATGAGCTCTCTCTTCATACGTCTGCATCTCAATTGGAGTGAAGTGCAATAGTTGCTGTGCACAGGGATTTCAACGAACATTAAAGAACTTCAAATGGCCAGAATTAAACAGGCACTGAGGACAACCTCATCCAATTATTCTCTCCATTAAATTGATTCTGTTCTTTTCTGCCTCTGGTGATGCTTGTCCAGCAGCAAAAGATGCATTTATTGCTATGAAAATTTGATTTCAGAATATAATTTTAGCTCACTACTCAGCTCAAACTCGTGGCATGAATAATTAAAAATATTGTAACTGCTGCCTGGAAGTGAATGTCAGTGCAGGCTATCCTCGGAGATCTACGGTTAAAATTCATACATCACTGCAATTTCCCTGAGAAAATGGCCGAGGGTGGTGACACGTGCATTAAATTCTTAAGAGTGAAAGCACTGTTGTGGTCACCAACACCGACCAAGAATCTTGTCACATGGATCGTTTAAAGTTGAAATTTAAAAGCTAAAGATAAAGCACAACACACAGTTACCTCCAACCATATTTGATTGTGTCCTATACGATGGCAGCCTCCAAATTTGGCCGAAGCCATTGCCAAAATTTGACCTTGCCGATTTGGGAATGCTTTTGCATTATAATAGGTTTAACCAAGCTAGCACACTAACAATTTTTTCTCTTTTCTAGCTACAAAAGATTTATTTCTAATGAGAGTAGTCTTTTTTTGGAATGTGGTAGTCTGCCTATAACCCAGAAAATTATGTTTGTCCAGAGTGGTCCTTTAACCTGGAGTCACCCACTACATCATGTTTCATAGTTTGGCTTTGGCATGTGAAAGTTCAATATTAAATATTTCTACAAACACAACCTATCACTAGTGCCTAGTGCCAACAAACCATGTGATACAATGAGAATTTTCCTTAGTCATGTATGTCAGCAGTCATGTCAAACTGCATCAATGAGCCACTGCAAACTCAAGTAACAACCTGGTACACCCAGAATGCACAGTTGCTCTGGGAGAAGAAAAAAAACTAATTTTACTAGGCACAATGAAAGTCCCTGACTTTGGGGTCTGTGTACCATTGTCAGGGTCTTTGTACAGTTAAAGTGCTTATTTTGTGTGTTTACATCAGGTGGTCTGCTAAAGTTGTCACAGCCAGCCACTGAAGGTACAAAGGCAAAGGAAGAGAGACGGTCGTTCTAATTTTAGCAGTTGGGGCAACTGCATAAAACGTGTCAGGAGGAACGTACCTCATTTCAAAATTCACACATGTATGGCTCCACAGGCAACCATGCACTGTGTGATGCCAGAGAAAAGTGAGTAAGGCTCTCGTAAAAGGTTTTTTTCTTTTCGTTGTTCAGGCAGTATGCATGCTGCACAGGTAAATAAAGATGCTGTCTTCCATGACTTCAGTCTGCAGCATGATTTTCTTAGTTTGAAACTAAACCCGAGCTCAACTGCGCAACCCACCTTCATCTCGTCCTCTGTATTCAGGTTTGAGTAGAACAGCCACACCTCATTGTCCATGCTTGCTGTTGCGAACCTGAAACGACAAAGATGCTAGCGATGAAATATTAATAACAAAAAATGCCCTCCTGGTTCCATATATAACGCCTTGTGAATAAGATGCTTGTTTGGCTGCCTACACATGAAATAACTAGCTGACACGGTGGCTCAGTGGTTGGCTGTGCATGGCTGCTGACTCGAAAGACGTAGCTTCAATCCCGGCCACGGCGGATACATTTCGACGGAGGCAAAATCCTAGAGGCTCGTGCGATGTCAGTGCATGTTAAAGAAGCCCAGGAGGTCGAAATTATTCCGGAGCCTTCCACTACGGCGTCCCTCGTAGCCTCAGTCACTTTGGGATGTCAAACCCCAAAAAACCGAAAGCAAACGTTGGCAATAAATTTGTCGTTCCACCAGAGACCTGTGATTTTACAAATTTGACCTTGCCGGGCCAAATAAAGTGTAGCAGCTGCTAATGAGAAAACCATTAATTTATTGTGAGACACAATAGGTGTAAATAAACTTGCAAATGGGCCCTATGATATGCAGAGAGCCACTCCACAAATGTGAAGAGATTAAGACAGGAATATGCAACAACTCTCAGCAATAAAAAATTACAGAGCTACCAAATAGGATAGACAGATCTAAATGGACACAAAATATAGAAGTCTCAGAACTAAAGTCATTTACAACAGTGAACACGTGGATGTAGCCTAAAAGCTCCCTCATCAACTGAAGACACACATTGGAAAAAGAGCAGTGGTTAAACTTAGTGAACCACGAGAAAAAAAAATTACTGCCTTCTGCTTCATCAGTAGTTTTTCTGATGAAGCAAAAGGAAAAGACATCGGACATCAGCCTGCTTTTTTTGCTGACATAAGAGCTATTCACTGCCTCATGCGTAGCCTTATTTCTGTGCTATAACATCACAAACAGGGCTTCTGCTGTGCCCTGTCATGCAACCTTAATTCCTAGCATTGCATGACTATGCCCGCACTGACAAGTTGGGCAGTCTCCTTACTGTGGAGTTGCAGAATGAACGATAAGCTTTGAAGAGTGTTGAAAGGAACTAAAGTGCAGGACCGCCCTAATCAGAAATCCTATTACTCTTTCAGTTTTTACATAGACGATCGCCAATGATGTTTACACAGAAAAAATGTACTAGATGCACCCTCTGTGCCGCAATTATCACAACTGACGCAGTAATACAGAGCCCAACCCTCACCTCATCCAGACAGGCTGCAGAACGAGAAACATGTTGGGACTCCAAGCGATGCACTGGACGGGGGCATCGTGTTTAAATCTGCGTACGATGCTTGCCTCGATTGTGTTCAGCTAGAGGTTCTTCATCCTGCAAGGTGAAATGAATGCATCGAGTAAGACGTAGTTCTTTACCGACCACTATGTTGGTAGGAAAGAAGCACCTCTCAGCTAAGGATTACAATTTCTGACCCAGTTATAAAGCATTAACTCAACTTAAGACTCTCGTGGTCTCTGCCCAGTTAAAAATACTTGGCTGCCACAGGAGTGAAAATACTGCTGGAGGAATGAAGGGTCATAATTGTTCATTCACACAAACGGCGAAACTGCTTTAAAATCTGGCCGTCTCAAGAGCTGGAGTAAGTACAGTACTCACGGATTGAAATAGGACATTCGGAGCGCGTGGCCGTCGCTTCATGGAGCGCCGCCCGTAGACGCTCATGGAACCAAGGTGGTGCATTGTGGTATGGCGTGAGAGGGAGAACATCTACAAAGCAGAATTGTTCCTTCCAGTAGCCAATCAGCCGGCCTGTGGTTTACCACATGCCTGCGTGGCACTGCAAGGCTAGCGCTCCGAATGTCCTATTTCAATCCGTGAGTACTGTACATGTGGTTACCTATGCGCACGAAACAGCCAGTACTTTAGTTTTTGTCTCGTTGCGAAAATCATGGGCATGTGTTACCAGGACATTCATACCGCGCCAAGCGCGAGCGGCGCAGCACCAGTGACGTTCTATTAGGGGAATTTTATTTTCCCTTTTTCTGGAAATTTGAAGAGTAAAATTGGGCAAAAAGAGAATTGTTGCAGAGTGTCAGAGAATTTTAAGAACATAAATCGTCTCAATTTATCGAGTTTACGGAATTTTCAAGCTCCGGCCGGCAAAAATTGCCTGAAATACAGAATTCTGCGTGTAAATGAGAGAATTTTGGTCACTTCATGGAACATCGCTGTGAAGAACTCGATCCGTCCACTTCTTTAAAAGCAGTTCATTCATTCATTCAGTTATTGCTATGCCCCCTGCCCCTTTTTATGTTGTTTCCGACTGAACTAAAGATCCAGTAGAATATACGAAGTCAAAAAGTAACTTGGCACCTAGTAAACGCACCACCTGTTGCGTGCAAAAATGAAAATTACCCAGGCTGCCAGCTCCTAGGAGACGCTGCGTCATTTGGCTTAATTTCTGTTCATCGACGATTTTCCCATCGCCTTCATTGCCAATGGTACGACGGAGACCGTCGAGATGAGGACGTGACAACAAGAGAACTCACCGGCAACTTGACGTTGAACACTGTCACGAATGATGTCGTGCCGACTGCCAGCAGAGACGACTTCCACTTGCATGGGCAGAAAGCGACGGCTCTGACGTCTTCTTGTACAGATAATATCCTGTCATGGTCCAAATCCACGGCGTTCTCTACGGGCTCAGCTTGATCTTAATGTCTGAAAGCGAGCGAAAAGCTTCACGAGTAATCCCGAGCAAGCGGCAAATTCAAGAATGTAGAGGCCGCCTTGTAATGGTGATGTCCCGCACACTGCGGATATCAGAGCATCTCCAAGGGCGTATCAAGCAAAGTGTACCAAATCATACCGCAGCAAGACATCTAAAACAGTAACATAATAATAACATTTAAACTACTTTGAGTCATAAAACTGACTGTAAGCGAAGATGAAAGCCCCCCAGCGCACTCGAAGGATTGACAGCGACGCATTGACTTCGACATCAGTTTCTAGTGGCTCGTTTTCGTCTGTTTCGCGCGCTTAACTCGAAACTGTCAGATATTTGCGCCTTTTCCAGCCTGACCAAGGGTGAGTCGCTCTTTGTAGCTGAGCTGCACGCCCGTGTCATCTCGACCGTCGCCTCGCTTGTCGTTTTTCCCTAACATTTGGTGTCTCACGATTGAATTGGAAACCCGGTGTCGCCTCCGTGTTCCCAGCCGTTAGGCCCAATTCTCGGCTGTTCTGGGGGAGCTCCCACAACTGTTTATTTTTTTCTTTTTCAACGATCGGAGCGATGCCACTTTGCCTTTTGCTACGGTACCCGCTGGCAACTAACTGACTGCGTCGCATCGTTTAGACGCATTTCATTTTCCTGGGCGGAAGAGACGCATTCAGTGTCCGGATAACGACCCGCATACGTGGTCAAGCCTGTCAGTGGGCTGGCGGTAGTTCGACGGCCCGTGAAATACGACGGGCATGTAGTCGGGGCATCAGCTGTTTCTGCGGCATTAGTGTTGGTTGGTTGGTCGGGAAGCTAGCGGGAAGCTAGCCCACGTATGACCATCGTGCTTCCGGGAGATGGTTTCACGGGGCGCTCATATTCTCCTAGGCGGGCATTTAGACATCCTACCAGTTTTATGTGTGGTGTTGGGGTTCTGTGCTAACATTCACCCTTCTATCCTGGTCAATCTGGCCATAGTTAAACTTTGAGTATGGAAGCATGGTGTTTAAATCATTCAGCACATTCTCGCATCAGAGTATGTGCTAGGCTGCAGTCATCACGCAACTCAAAGCTTTGTTAGCGGCACAGGAAACAAAAATATCCTGAATTGTTTCCCTTCTCCCCAGACGAACCTCCTCCTGCTGCAGTCACTACCCAGGGGCTGGCAAAAACCGCTCTTGCGTCCTCTCTCGGTTCAGGAGGAGGAGTTTGCATAAGCACAGATTGCCTCTCTCTAACATAGCTGCATTTTGAATGGCTGATTTGAAGTCTGGATGATTGCCTTTGCTTGCTTTTTGATCCTACCAGATTCCACTGGGTTGCTTGGAAATCCGCTGGCTGTCTTTATGACTTGCTGGCTTCGTGTATATTCCTTCCTTCGTGGTATCTCAGCTTGAAACTAGCAGCATCGCTGCTCAAAAGCACTTCATACACGATAACATGCGCAGCTTAGCAAGGACCACATCATAGCTATTGAAAGCACAGCAAGTCTTGCAAGCATTGGCTCAATACAGCTTTGGTATTGATTTGGCGCCCGCTGCGGCATCTCAGTGGCTCTTTCGTCAAAATGGTTTCCTAGGCTTGTTTGGCTTTCATGATGAACGAATACATTGCTAACAAACACAGACATAGAAAAGGAACAGTGGTGTCTGTTCTTCTTTCATGTGTGTATTTGTGTGCGCTGTATTCGTCAGTGGTTTCGCTGTTTTGCTGCTGATACCAAGGTTGTGGGTTCGATCCTGGTTACAACCAATTAAAGGGACTATGCAATAAATTAATTGAGATTACATAAAGCATACGAGACATTGGCATTCGATCACTCATCACCCGAGTGCAAGAATTTTTGAGCTAGCATCAATATCAACCCAGATATAGACGATTAAAAATTACGCTCCTTCTCTCCCCCCTCAACTCGTACATGCAGAGCACCAGAAAAAAGTAAAGAAAACAGGTCTAGTACTGGGCCCCGTCTATGAACACGTCATCCGCTGAGGTTCGGTTTGCAACTTCTGGTTGTCGCACCCAACGCCCCAGCAGCAGCATCGGCAGCGTCTCCGTGGTCTCTCTTCGCGTTTCTGGATTGCAGTGTGCTTCGGATTCTTTTTCTTGTCTGTTGTTGCAGACGAAAAAGACACCGTGGGTGGTCCCACAACTTCCGAAAAAGAGGCGGTGGAGGTAAATTGAAACCATATGCACGAAAGTAGTGACCTGGCTCGCTCGCGCTTGCCCGTGGTGCTCGTGCGGCAGCACGACCAGACGTCATTCACGGCTACCAAAAGTGTGCCTGTGACGTCGTGGCTGCCGCGGCTTCAGCGAATGACAGCGTGTGGTGGCCTGCTGACGTCATGGGTATAGTGATGTCTTTTTTCACGATTTTAGTCTCAAAATCTGTCACTACGAGCACATCAGTCAGCCCGTGAATTTAAAAAAATACTTTTTTAAATTCATAATAAATTGCCGGCTGAGTTCCGAAGTCTCATACTTGGTGTGAATGCTTCTTAGCATCATTTCTAAGCATTGAAAACATTTACAAGCGACATTTAATTCATTGTATAATCCCTTTAATGAAGGTAAAATTTAAGGACACTCATGTGCTATGTGATATCAATGCAAGTTGAGGATCCTCAGGTGGTCTACATTATTCCGGAGCCCCCCACTGCAGCATTCCCTCTTGGCTCACGTGTTGCTTTGGGTGTGTTAGACCACACAGTTTACTACTTTGCAGTATTAAGGGAGTTGGGTGCACGTTGACTGTGAAGCTTGATCAGTTATGATGGAGCATGTTGCTACTTGTCCTTGTTTTTTTACCGTCGCTGCTGCACATGCTGCAGTGGCCAGCTGTGCCTTCGAGGTCTGTGCAAATAATTCCGTCTCCTGTAGCCTCTGGTCCAGTGCAGCTGCTGGCTTGGTTCCTGGGGTTAGTCACGTAGCAGTTGTCCAGCTCCCTGCTTTATGCACGAGTGGATGCAGCTGCGAGGAGGCTTTGGTTTTGAAAAACGTAATTTTCGAGCCAATACGGGCCTCACTCTTTTTTGGTTTCCTGTTTAATATTTTGAAAGCATGTAGGCAGCCAGTATATACATATTTAGCAGAATAATTGTATAGGTGTCATTGCATTTGTCAGCTATATTTCGATTACACATCGTTAGCCTCTATACTCGCTTTATCTAAATTCTGTGGTTTTATATCAACTTGGTTTTTTCCTTTGTGTACTTGTTCAAGCTTTCTCCTTTCTCTGTGCCAGCTCATCCATCTCTGCCGTTGGCTCGGGCACAGCCTGCTCTTTTTTTGTTCCGGTCTCATACCGTACATGAGGGAGAGGGAGGGAAGTATTTGTTATGTGAATTGGAAATGCACTGTGACGTGAGCCTTGGGAATTGTTTGCGAGGAAGTGGAATAACGTCCAGTTGTTCTGCTTCCTGGCGAGGTTTGAAAGTGCAAAGAGTGTTGCAGAGTATTCTTCATTTATAAATTTATGGGGAGGCTTTTTGGGGCTATATGGTGCTGACATAGTGTTGGGTTGGAAGCAGAAACACCTACTTTCACCTCCTGGTGAAAAACGCAGGTTGTCTGGAGAGATGGTGCTTGCGAGAATGTGTGTGTGTCTATGATAGGTTTTAAAATGTCTTAATCCAGCATCCTGTAGATTGTTTGTCCTTGATTGAGTGCACACCATGTTTGAATTTTGTTGCATCTGGGTTTTTTCTTCTTCCTTGTGGGGCTGACAAGAGTGAGAGTGTGTTTAATAATTTGATGAATTAATAAATAAATAATGCACTATATGAAACAAGGTACTGAATAGTATGCAACACCAGAAATGCCGTTTCAAGCTAAAAGTAGCAGGCTATGCAGATGATGAGGGAAGCAGCGGTGATGTGTGTTTAAAATCATCGAAAATATTTTGTCTGCAGTTATAAAGTCTCAGCATTAGGCAAACTGGTGAGATAGCACAGGATCAAACAACTTGGAAAGACAGATAAGGACACTGAGGTGCATGGGATGGGAGCCAACTTTCAAGTGATGCTTATTGGAAAACCATCCACTGGACGGCAGCAATGTGCTAGAGATTGTTGTTATTATTACTGTTATTAATAGAGAGCCATGTTGGAATTGTGGGTAATGAGAAGAAAGCAGATGCATGCACTTTACAGGCACAGTTTGGCCAAATAAAGCAAGTGAGCATACCGCACAGAGGTTATTGAAAATTAATTTACAGTAAATTGAGAAATAAGTGGCAGGCTACATGGGAAAAGCAAGTAAACAACAAATTACATTGTGTAAAGCCCATTTTATTAGAGTGGAAATCATGTAGACATCAAGAATGCTTTAAAGAAATTGTTTTATGTCGTCTACACATTGTGCACACACACCTCATGCACAACTTCTTACGAAACAAACAAACCTCAAACGCAAAATTTGTGGTGGTGAACTCATTGTAAACCTCATTTTAATCTCATGTACAATGCTTGAAGGACTGAGAAAAAATATTTTACATCAAGCGCTTGTTGAGTTTTCACTTATATTAAGGTTTCTTAAGGAAGCCAGTATTTCAAACACACTATAGGTATTGACTTTAATATAAGACATTCTAACCCTGTGTTTGGTGCATCATAGTTTTAGTTGCTTTTGCACCGTAAAACTGAATATAACTATTATTTAACAGAGTCAAATGACACAGGCTAGAACACAGCAAATGGGGTGAGAATGTAATATAGGTAAAGGGTGCAAAGGCAAACCTTGTAACCAAAAAAAAAAGAAAAGCTGACATTCCGGGAAAAAGGGATGGAGTTATACAGGTGAACAAAAGGAATGTTTTGCTGCTGGGAAGAGAATTCTTAAGCATGGCAATTTTCTATTTGCCAAACCAAATGACTAGCACTGGTCAGACCCTGTTTTTTTTTTGTTTTTTTTGTTCTTCCACCCTCTGTTTGCTGTCCAGGGCTGCACAGTGATAGAGGTGGATGCGCTGCATAAGACTGGATGCAAGTGTGGAGATGCTGCAGGCCAGTTGAGACAGTGTGCTCTGCCACGTGGGAGGAGGAGGCGGAGGAGAAGTTTGAACATGCCTTCCTCCCACTGACTCTGGGAATGCCTGGCATGTGGATCAGGCTTAGTGCGTGACCGTACCCAGCTGTTCGTCCTCATTTCTGAGCATAGAGGGTGACGACGAAGGCGGCCTGGCCCAGGCCCGACCTGGTGAAGAGGCGGATGTGCGCAGCCCGTATGGGTCAGAGGTGGATGCGGCTGTGGCTGGTTGGCTGAAGGCACACGGGTGTGGCGCCCTGACCCCCGAAGTCCTGAGGTCGTTTTGAGGAACACACGTGCCGCCCCTGCTGAGCCTGCCCCCCAACTGCAGGCCCCTGGCTTTGGCCTACGATCAAGCGGCACTGAAGCGGACACTGATCGACTCGCTTGAGAGGTGAGGGCATGAGCGGAATGAAAACTGAACTTTCCAAGTGTCTCATTTTGTGTAGAATAGAGACATAGTCGGGACTTTCATGGTTGCCTAATTAAGGGGAGATGCTCCTCGAAAACACTTCTTTATTATTGAACCGAAGGTTATAAAACTCTGGCCACTGATAGAGTTTTTAATGCTGATTCCAAATATGCATTTAGTTTCAGCATACATTTATTAGTTTTTATGTAAGAGTCCACACGAGCACAATATAGGGCATTTTGTGCACACTTTTTTGTTAATGAAATGTATGTTTAGAGCAGCTTGCAATAGCTCATTGTGTTGCTTTAGTAACGTAGTATGTTGAGATCTACTTCAAATTTATTCATTTTAGCTCATAAATTTAAAAAAAGTCAGGAACACCAAAGTGTATATTTTGGGCACCATGTGACAATATTCAGAATTTTTTTCAAAGAATCTTGGAGATATTTTATAATCAGATAACGACATTCCACACACATCGAAGCGGCTATGTGCAAAATTTTGTCCAAATCCGACTATTGAAAGTACTTGAAATATTTTGCATGAAACAAAATTGCTGAAAACTACAAATGGAAAAAACTACATTTGAAAGTTTCAAACATCTGTATTTTTCAGAAACTTCACAAAAGCACATGAAACTTTATTTCAAAATAGAGAAATATAAAGCAAACACTGCAAATTTCATTAGAACTCCCCTGGCCCATAAGTTGACCCCTCAAGATTTTCTCGAACAGTCTGTGAGGCGCGCCCTCTTCATCATATTACAGCGATGCACTTGGGCTTCAGCGGTTTGGCGGAGTGACCTTTTTTTACCCTTCTCTGGTCCCAGGAATTGCCCAAAACAACAAGCTCTTCTGGTGGCAGTACACTAAGCTCCTGAAGCACTTTCAAAGCTTGCATGTCCCCTTTTG
Organism: Amblyomma americanum; assembly: GCF_052857255.1. Classification (NCBI taxonomy): domain Eukaryota; kingdom Metazoa; phylum Arthropoda; class Arachnida; order Ixodida; family Ixodidae; genus Amblyomma; species Amblyomma americanum. The sequence goes on along the minus strand of NC_135505.1, from coordinate 108,240,565 downwards.
TGCCATAGAACCGCAATGGCAGTTGCTGTTTCCACTGCAGTCCTGGAAGTGAATCTGGTTTTCGGGCACAGCAGCCAGATTTTGCTGTTCATGCACTCCGCTGCGTTTTGTGTTTTCCCCTGCAAGGACTGGGTGAGCAGCTTTTCTTCGGTGAGGCGCTTGTATATGGGCAGCAAAGCTAGCCCATGTGCCTTTGTCAGAAGCGGGGTGTGGTCCAGTGCAGGCTGTTCCAGCGCTTCAGCCCGTCAGTGCTTGCACCACGATTCCACTCCTTCGGGGCAGAACTTGTGGCTATTAGAATTATTAGTAGAACAGGAGTGAAAATATGATGCCCAAATGGCATGATACATATTCTGGACGTCACCCCCGTTGCTTGTGATTGCTATCCAGTAGTAGTTTTGCAACTTCTGGATGTGCGTATCCTTCAACTTCTTACCACATGGAAGAGGTGTCGTCGACTTCCTAAGTGCAGTCAGTGCCTTGGCGCTTGGCTGCGTGGATCGTGCAATCCTCCTTCTCGATGGAGGTTTCGCCATATGCTTTTGTCTGAGGTACAGCACTAAAAGCTTTACCGTCCCCATCACTTAGAAATTTAAGCGCAGTGGTGTTTCCTGTGAGGGGGGCCCGCTTCCATATCTGCACTGCTGCCTCCATTTCTATGGTATGAGAGGAGCATTCAGTGTTCTTCTCACAAAGGCCATGGAATGCCTGCCAGATTTCTTCCTCTTCACTTCCAAGGTCTTGGTGCCGACTGCACGAAAGACAGAAGTTCGACAGGACCTCAAAATTGAGGCACAAACCACTGTCTACTGACACAGCGGGGCCAACTCCGTTATGGCTCTTGCTGCCCTGTTTTTGCCAAGGCCATCAGACATAACGTCAATATCCGTGTCACCCACCATCTGTTTCGTGAAAACCCTGGCCTTCTCCATGTTTTCTGCCACGGCTTTCATGGCCGCAACAGGAACTTTCTTGCCGATCGCAGTAAAGTTCTTGTGATGTAATGGGTTTGGCAGGCCAAGAATAGCACAATATCGCGACAACTGTTCGTGCCCGATGCCAATCGCGCGCGCAGCCACCACCAGTACCACGTTGACGGCGAAGCTGTCGCAAGAGCTTCCACTCTGATAGTCCCGATTTCCGCTGGCGCCATCCACATTTTCACAGGGCATAATGCTGCTCGAGGTGTGCACAGCAGAAAGCACTGATGCTGGGCACTCACTTTTTTCACAATGCAGCTCAAGAAAAGCTGAAAGCCCCTTTCGCTTTTCCGCCAGTTCGCATATTGCAAGGGTACAGGTGCGGCACGTAGGGCAAGCAGCACCGCTTACCAGCACCGTAAGCGCGCTGGTTCCGCATATCGCAGCACTCGCAGAATGTTGACCGCACGCTGCTTTCCTTGAAGAGTCCAATCTTCACCTCCGAGGCGCTCCCAAAGTCCACTGCAGCGTCAATCTCGTCCGAGTGCCCGTTGGCCTGATTAGGGCTAGCTGGCATCGGGTGACTGCTTTCCATTGCCGTTTTCCGGTGAAGTTTGCGACAGCGTCCTCGGTACAGGTTGTTCATCCGCGACTTTCGAGCTTGGAAATCGCGCTTTTGCTAGTTGTCTGGGACGAACGAACAAATGCTAAAATGCCGTAGAGCTCGATCGAGACGGCGTACTAGCCATACAAAGCGAGAGCAGGAAAGGAAGGAGGTAGGCTTCACCACAGCATCGCATCAGTCCGGGGCAATGGCGGCCTCGCTAGAGCACCACGTGATCAGTAGAACCGCTGGAGCATGCGAGAAAAACGTGTTTTAAAGCGAAAAGCTTCACTACGCTAGTCAACAACATGCTTCGTGCGAGCCGCGTATGTCCGAGCACTGATGTCATGCACTAGTCACTGCTTCACATGCACCACTAGTAGCACTGGCCATGTTCGCGCTGCAGTGTCCCTTTCCTCAAAATCCAACTTCCAATTTTCTGTTTTCTCTTCTTTCCGTCCCTCCTTTATCCCTTCCTTTACGGGGGGGGGGGGTTCAAGTGTCCACCGAGATATTTGAGATGGTTACTGTGTCATTTCCTTTCCTGAAAAAGCAAACAAAACAAGTGAGCGATGGTGTTCATAGAGTTCATTGGAGTTGACAACTTTGCAAAGGGCGCTCATTTTCACGAAAGGAAAGGCGCACAACCGGCTCCGTGGGTCAGTGGAGACCTCAGTCTCACTTTCATGTACGTGGCTGTCTTGGTGTCCAACTGCAAAAGCCTGCTTTGATTGCATTCCGTGCACTGGATAGGGAGCACACCCTTCCTGCCACACTGGGAGGTGGCTTGCAGTTTATGGTTGATCGCGAGAGATTGATCATCAAATGAACGCTGCGGCCTAGCTATTGCTGCAGTGCCGCATGTCAGCCACAACGCTGTCAGCACTAATGCATTCAGGCCACATCTCTCTCTCACTGCCGCCACATGTATCAAAGCACGAATGAGGCGTCCGAATGAGGCGTCCGCATGTCCAGGGAGCCAGTTACGCACCCTTCCTTTCCTCAAAACCATCACATCTAGAACATTGTCAACGCCAACGCCAATGAACACAGTGAACGGCGACATCTTTCGCTTTGTATATTGCCACAGTCCCAATCAATCCAGTGGCGCCATGCCGCGGCCGAACTGTTTTAGATGGGACTTGCCATGCCTTGCGCTCTCGAGGCGCTAGAGGTTTTCGTCTTCCTCGCACGAGCTCCCTGCTGTCTTGGACGCATAGCACGTCTAATTAAACCTGGCTTTGAGTGCTTTGACCGTTTATCGGTGATATTTGGTGGAGGAGCCGGGCAACGATCCATGTACGCTGACCTCGAGGACACTCTTGCCATCAGTTCTCAACGTGTGGCTACAACACGAGTCCACAAGGCGAGCCGCCGCCTGCGAGGCCTACAACCAGAGTTCGGCCAACTCGCAAGACCAGCAAGGGCCATGACGTCCGCTACGGCTAGCCAGACAAGTCAGCATTCCGGGAATGCCCCGCTGTTGGTCCTTCACACACTTCGGTTGCCCCCATCACTCCATGGTGAGAGGTTTGTGGACGTCGAAGACTGGTTGGCCAGCTTTGACCGTGTGGCGGGCTTCAACGAGTGGGACGGCGAGCGCAAATTGCGGAACGTGTACTTCGCACTACAGGACTCGGCCAAGACGTGGTATGAGAACCACGAAGCTTCCTTCACTAACTGGGAGATCTTTCGCCGAGAGCTCTTAGCCACGTTCAACACCAGCGAACGAAAGGAGAAGACTGAAATCGCCTTGCAATCGAGGTCGCAGCAGCCGAACGAGAGCGTCGCCATGTTCATCGAGGACATGACGCGACTTCAATCGCGCCGACCCTGCTATGACCGCCACCTAATGCGCGGCGTCAAAGAGCAATTGTTTGCCGGACTGGTACGTGACCTGCCAAGAACGGTGGCCGACTTTGCCAAGGAGGCAACAAGCATGGAGCAGTCTCTGCATGAACGGGGCGCGCACTACGGCCATCAGGCTTGTGGAGCAGCCGCTCACCACTGCACGCCCACGTCATTACCCACTGAGGAGCTTCGAGAGCTTGTGAGGAGCCTGGTGCGCGAAGAACTCGAGAAACTTCGCTTCGAAGCTCCACAGGCAAGCGTCGCTGCCATACCGGACGTGGTCCGAGATGAAGTCCGGCGAGCTGTTCAGTCGCCACCAGCTCTGCAGCCAGCGCCCTATGTGATGACTACTAGGTCGTCCCGGGCCAGTGAGTCAAGCATTTTCTCCCGTCACTCCTGTGCCTTCACTGCGGTACCCAACTGCAGCTGTACCCGTCGTACCACAGGAGCCCCTGTCCACCATGAGCAAAGCGCGCGTTTGGCGTACGCTAAACAATAGGCCGCTCTGCTACCACTGTGGGTAGCCCGGCCACATCCTCCGCCACTTCCCCTACTGCAGAATGGGCTTAAGGGGGTTTTCACCTGACGCACCTCGATCACGCTACGGAGAACGGCCGCGGGACATCGAGCAGTATCTGTCCGATAACGTGCAGCCAACGACCTCGCGGCGACGCCAGCCCCGTTCTCCATCCCCAAGGCGGTTTTCTTCGCCAAGCCGCCCATCTTTTTCTAGCCAGTTCAGAGGCGCGTCCCCACATCGGGAAAACTGAAGACGGCATCCCCCAGGGGTAGGGCCGCCGCTATTGGATCAAGTCAAGAGCCTCCACCCGACAATTCGCGGCTACGATCCGACCGACGACGACCTCACCCGACGACCTCAACGACGACGTGCTGCGACCGACTGGTGTCTGCCGAAATCCCAGTAATCGCTGATAATCGTGATGTGACTGCACTTGTGGACACCGGCGCTGATTTTTCTGTAATGAGCAGTCGGCTAGCTACGGCCCTCAGAAAGGTGCCGACCCCTTGGTCTAGACCCCAGATCCGCACCGCCGGCGGTCATGTGGTTACGCCAATTGGCGTCTGCACGTCACGAATCCAGATCTGCGGTTCCACTTTCCCTGGTTGCTTTGCCGTGCTACCGGAGTGCTCCAAAGACCTGATACTTGGTTTGGATTTCCTTCGGGAGTACGGTGCTGTCGTCAACCTTCAGGAGCTGGTCATGTCATTTTCCACTCAACCCCCTGTTGACGGCGATCCTGAGCCGCGCGGGACTAAGTTACGCGTCTTTTGACGACCACGTATTAATCCCGTCAAGAGCTAGCATGTTTGTTACCGTAGATTGCGACAACATCACTGGTACTCATGGCATCGCTGAAACCAACATGTCGCTGCTCCTTGGTCGGCAAGTCTGTGTTGCTAGCGGAATTGTCGAGCTGAACAATGGCCGACTGAGCTCTTGGTAACCAATTTTGGCTGTGAACCTCAGTGTTTGCCTGGCAGAACAGTTATTGCGTATTTCGAAGAACTCGGCGAATTCGCGGGACAGCATGCTTTGTCTGAAGCCTCGGCATCAGTGGAGGCACCGACCACTCCCATAAAAACTGACGTGAACCCGAACCTCCCGTCTAATCAGAAACGCTGCCTTGAAAGCGTTATCCAGTCTTTCTGTGACTGCTTCGCCTCCACCTCTAAGGTTAGGCAGACACCGCTCACTAAGCACCGAATTATAGTCGATGCCAACCAGCGGTCGTTATGTCAGCCGCCTTACCGGATCTCTTCAAAGGAGCGTGATGCCATTCGCCGCCAAGTTCAAGAAATGCTCCAGGACGACGTGATACAGCCATCGACGAGCCCGTGGGCGTCGCCTGTTGTTCTAGTAGCAAAGAAAGATGGAACCCTACGGTTCTGCGTTGATTACCGACGTTTAAACAAAGTCACAAAAAAAGATGTTTATCCTCTGCCACGCATTGATGACTCCCTGTATCGGCTGCGCCACGCCAAGTACTTCTCATCTCTAGATTTACGCAGCGGCTATTGGCAAATCGAGGTAGACGAACGCGACCGGGAGAAGACCGCCTTTATTACACCGGACGGTCTGTGCGAATTCCGGGTGCTCCCTTTCGGCCTGTGCTCGGCTCCTGCAACCTTCCAGCGGATGATGGATACCGTTCTTGCCGATCTGAAATGGCAGTCCTTTCTCGTGTACTTGGATAACGTTGTCATCTTCTCTGATACGTTTGAAGAGCACCTGAGACGCCTGCGCGCTGTGTTCGAAGCAATTCGGTCGGCCGGACTTTCCCTGAAGCCCGACAAGTGCCACTTCGCTTTCGAAGAGTTGAAGTTTTTGGGCCACATCGTGAGTGCTAAAGGGGTTAGCCCTGACCCCGATAAGACAGCCGCCGTGGCTGCTTTTCCTGTGCCCACCGATAAGCGAAGCGTGCGCCGCTTTCTGGGTCTCTGCGCCTATTATCGGCGTTTTGTGCAGAACTTCTCCCAGATCACTGAGCCCCTCACCCGCCTCACGAAAGATTCCGAACCGTTCTTCTGGGGCCTGAAACAACAGAAGGCTTTTGAAGACCTCCGAACTCGTCTCCGAAGTACGCCCATCCTTGGACACTTCGACGAGTCAGCCGCCACTGAACTGCACACAGACGCCAGCAACATCGGCCTCGGTGCGGTCCTTGTGCAGTGGCAGGATGGTCTCGAACGCGTAATCGCATACACGAGCCGCACCTTGTCACGATCTGAGGCAAACTATTCCTCTACCGAAAAAGAATGCCTGGCCGTTGTGTGGGCGGTGACCAAATTTCGCCCGTACTTATATGGCCGTCCTTTCAGGGTCGTCAGTGACCACCACTCACTCTGCTGGCTGGCGAACCTCAAACATCCCTTGGGACAGCTTGCACGCTCGAGCCTTTGCCTTCAAGAGTTCGATATCACCATCGTTTATAAGTCCGGTAGGAAGCACAGTGATGCCGACTGTCTGTCTCATGCTCCTGTCGAGGACAACTGAGCTGATCCCGACGACGATTTTATTTTTCTCAGCGCCATCTCCATGTCCGTCCTCACTCAACACCAAAGGGACGACAGTGAACTACGGCCTCTCATTGAGTATCTTGAAGGAAGCGCTGCGTCACCCCTCTGCGAATCTTCTCACGTGGACTGTCGTCATTCTGCTTGCGCGATGGCGTTCTGTATAAGAAAAACTACAAACCGAAGGAAGCTGCCTATCTGCTCGTCGTACCTACGGCCTTGCGTGACGAAGTTCTGCAAGCGTGCCAAGATGAGCCATATTCTGGTCACATGGGTTTTTCTCGCACTTTGGCGCGGATATGCCAAAAGTACTACTGGCCCAGGGTTGCTTCAATTGTCCAGCGTTACGTCAGAACTTGCCGTGAGTGCCAACGTCGCAAGATGCCGCCGACTAAGCCAGCCGGACTACTGCAGCCTAATAATATGCCACAAGTCCCCTTCCACCAAGTCGGCATAGACTTACTGGGCCCATTTCCGGAGTCCTCGCTGGGTAACCGCTACATTGTGGTCGCCACCAACTACCTCAGCCGGTACTGTGAAACTAAAGCTCTCCCTCGTGGTACCGCTGACGAAATTGCGAACTTTTTCGTTCAAAATATTGTGCCTCGTCACGGTGCACCCGCCATCATTTTAACTGACAGAGGAACGGCCTTCACCTCGGCCCTTATGCAGGAGGTTATGCGCCTGAGGGGCACCAGTCACCGCAAGACAACCGCTTACCACCCTCAAACGAACGGCCTCACCGAACGGCTCAACAAGACGATCGCGGACATGATTTCCTTGTATGTTGACGCAGACCACCGCAACTGGGACGTCATACTCCTTTACGTGACATTTGCCTATAACACTGCTCTGCAAGAAACGACACGCTTCACTCCATTTCGTTTGGTGCATGGTCGCGAAGCCACAACCATGCTGGACGCCATGTTGCTCCCGACTAGTAGTACCTCATCTGTTATGGGTGCTGCCCAATTCGTTCGTCACGCCGAGGCCGCCCGCCAACTCGCCCGACAGCGCATCCGGAACAAGCAAGCCCTCGACGCTCGCCGCTATAACCTCCGCCACCGAGCTGTTAGTTACCAGCCCGGCGAACAAGTCTGGGTTTGGAGCCCAATACGCATGCGTGGGCGCTCCGAAAAGCTTCTACGCCGATATTTTGGCCCCTATGAGGTACTCCACCAAGTCAGTGAGGTGAACTATGAAGTTCTTCCCCAGGGTACAGTTCGCTCTTCTAGACGGCCGACCCCCGAAGTCGTCCATGTCGCACGAATGAAGCCGTACCATGCCCGCTAGCACTTCAGGCCTGTCCACACCAGCCGCCGGACACATGTGCCGTCCCTGGTCTTCGTGCTTCTCATTGTTGCGGCACTGAGTCGTTGCCCTTCAGAGAGGGGGAGTAATGCCACGGTCCCAATCAATTCAGTGGCGCCATGCCGCGGCCGAACTGTTTTAGATGGGACTTGCCATGCCTTGCGCCCTCGAGGGGCTAGAGGTTTTCGTCTTCCTCGCACGAGCTCCCTGCTGTCTTGGACGCGTAGCACGTCTAATTAAACCTGGTTTTGAGTGCTTTGACCGTTTATCAATGACAATATCCTGGATTAGCTGAGCTAATCCACATTACTTTTTTCTCAATATTTTCTGCCAGATACGAAACTGCAGGCAGCGCTGTCTACGAGAAAAAGGCTTACTCAACCTCTCCCAGCAAACGGCAATCGTGGGCAACGCTCCGTTTTCGAGATGCAGGCGCTCGAAAGTTGACGATTTGCATGAAAAACAGCACTTTCTCGAGCCACCGTGGTTGAATAAAATAGACTTTTTACCAATTTCGCGATCAAATTTTGCCTTGATCTTTTGTCAAGTTGTAGCTGAATGTCCAAAGATAATTTTACAGGCAAAAACTCAAACTGTAAAATTACTCGGAAAACTCACTTTTTCGACGCGCATCTCCCTTTAAATGTGTTCCTTCTTGTCTGGTACACAGAGGCATCCTTTTTGACGGAGGTACTTGTAATTTGTGGTGTAACTCTTAAGTGCTTGCTGATATAAACTTTCATTTAGAAAGCATCTGAAATATATGATCAACACTCGTTCATTTGCATAGAATGAAAATATCGGTTTCTTAGCCGAACCGCGTTATAACGAAATGGTTTATAACGAAATAATGGATATAACGAACGAATGAGGATTCTTCTTGGAGGCTCAATCAACATTGGCTTTAACAAAGTTACAGCCATAAAGGAGTAATAGCCGGGCCCCTTCAACTTCGTTATAAAGAGGTTCAATTGTAGTAGTAGCAGAGACAACCAATGATTTTATCTACATTGGTCTCACAACACTAGTCTCAGCCAAACAGTTCGTTCAAGAGATTGCTGTTGTCCTTTTATACTCAGAAAAATTGTAGCATATCCTCTGGTCGAGAAGAGTTGCAGTCATGAAATAGGTTGCAGGAGCACCAAAGTACATCCTAGGATGGCTCGTTCTGAAAGATGGTAGCTTCGAGAGTGGCACGTGTTCCTCCATCGGTTCAACCCGTTTGTGTGGCAGTGATGTTGACCAGGGAGTCATGGTGTAGATTTCGTTCGAATGCACACACAAAGTGATGGATGTACGGCTTGGACTGTTAGTGGTGCTAAACACTCCTGATATCGACGCCCTGTGTCTGACCCTGAGCTGGACGCACGCACTTGATGGTATGGTCAGTTGTTCACTGTGAATAGGCCATTACAAACGGGTAAGAAGTGAAAAGTGATTAGACAACTGGTAGTGCGGAAAATGAGCACCTACTGGCAGGCAATAATAATTGTGCATAGAAAGATGTGGCTCGTGTGAGATGCTTGTACGGGGTCCCTGGACCCTGCCTCTCCACCCTTCCAGTCAGGCCTGGCTGCACGGATGTGAAATGACTACGAACAAAAAGGCACCTTTCTTGGGAACCTTCGCTCTGTTTCTTTCGGGGGAGTTACTACGAGGTGCAAGGTGCAGGCTATGTGTATGTGGTGGTCCAGGTAATCGTGCCATCAGGCGGGTGCCCGTACAGGGCACCTCGCATAAGTACAGGCTGCTACAGAGGGTGGGGATAAGTACACTGTGCTTATCTGGTTCCTCCTCCCGGTCCCACTTGTCTGCATGGTGTTTTATGATGATGACAATGAATACGCTTGGCCCAGAAACCTTTCTATGACAGCTAGCACTATAAAAAAAAAGATGATGCAGTCCCACAATGTGACACTGAAATGGGGCCTCCGAGACGGGCATTGGAAATAACTAATGCGATGTAAATGGAAGCATGGTAAACACTGATAAGAAAAAAAGAAATTTCGTTTTAGCACAAAGTTTCCAGCCTTTTCCTTTCGTCAAAACAATGTTTTTGGTTACAATGAACCATCGAAGTGTGGGAGGATACCAGAACAGATTGCGTGGATTCTAGCTTTGCCATAGAAAAAGTTTGTGTTTATTATGTCCAGTGTGAGCTGTGCTGGACTTACTTGTCTTTACATGTTCAACGTAGGTTTTTCTGTGGGACGTCAGATCCGTGAGCCTACTTTGAAGATCTTCGACGGATGGAGTCTTCTCCGACGCTATGCGACCAGGTGTTCAAGCCGGGCGAACTTACGTACTCGTGCCGGGATTTTAGTCTTGACCCCACCTGCGTCCTCTGTGTCGACTGCTTCAAGAGCAGCTGCTGGGCCTGTTGCTTGTGGAGAAAAATGCTGCTGTTCCCACCTAGTTACTGTTTGCCTGTCAAAGTTATGGGCATTATTTTGAAAACTTTTTTTTGCTTAGCGAGTTTCAGTTTCTGTTCAACACTATGGTGCCTGTCCACAGGCCCCTAAATACCCTGGAGGGTCCTGGCTTCATCTCTTATTCTCTTAAGAAAAGACGTTACTATTATTTAATGAAAAATGCATGCTACTCTTCAATTGCACTAAATGGTCTACTTCAAAATGCAGGACTACCTGCCCTACTGAACATTGCTAGTGTTGTTTTCGTTTTCTGGGCCTGTTTTTCTCCTCGTTCTGCAGGCAGTGCAGGAGTACCAGTAGCCAGGGGAAGGACATTGCAGAGGAACTGCTGCCAGCTATGCCGACCCATCGCTTGATGCTCCTATCCTGTGAACAATCTATTGAGGCAGGTGTGTTTGGTCCACGCACCAAGAAATCTGTTGTAGATAATTATTGGCATCTTTTTTATATCAGCTTGGTGGCGAGTGCCACCTTGCCTAGTAAATTAGTGGTGAATTATTTTATTTGTTTTGTACTGCCCCTTCCTTTTTCCTGTCTTGAATCTTGTTGTTTTTATTTTCTTGATATTCATGACTATTTTTCATGTTCTAAGCTGCATTCCTTCGATTTCTGTGACATTTCATGCAATTTCTCCATTGTGCTTTTACATCCCCTGTTAATTTTTCTTTCACTATCCCTGAAGCACAAGGCTACTGGAAGGCTGACTATTTTCTCTCGGATATCTTGTTGCGCAGCTTTAGTCTACCAGAACTTGTTTAATGTTTTCTGCACTGCTCCTGTATGCCGCAAAAGTATCTCCCTGATTGTACTTGCTTCTGTGTGTTGCCTGCTTCTAAGAAAACCTGATCTAGCCTCAATTACTTGCGCGCTGACTATTGAATTATCATAAAGAGCGGTTCCTTCCAGATTTAGTTCTTACCAGCTTTGTATTCGCACCTCGTTTCCTTTGTTCTAATTTTTTTCCTTCTCTTATACTCCGTTTCATACATAGCAGGCAATGCTGCTGAGGCTACGGAAATAGTGTGTTTGTGAAACCATACTCCGCCACATATTATTTGTTCTTCTTAAAACTTTTGGTGAGTGGTTGGACGAAAACAAAGAGCGGTGTAAAACGAAGTGTTAGCATTTGAAAAGCATGGTCGAAACTGTGAGGCGCTCAGTGTTCAAGCCCTCTGGCTGTAATTTTCTCTGAGTGAACTACTTTTTGGGCATGGATTGAGTTGGAGTGATTCGCCCTGCCAACCAGGTATGATATCGGGTCATGTAATTTGTGCTTCTTGAAGACTGGATGAGTCGCAGAGCGAAATTGTGGCAAGAGGTAAAACAATGTCCAGGAGGTGCCAGCCACGGCACTTCAGGTTTGTCACAACGAAATAAGCTTGTGTTCACTTTGCTAGTATGGCGAACATTTTTAGCGCGTGTGAACAGGCGTGCTAGCTTTGGCACATTACCTGATATGTATGAATTTGGGTACAGGAGTCTCAGTTTCACGAATTTTTTTATGTTCAATGGGCACGTTGTTCTACTCAAAGAATGAAGTTCTGTCGGAATAAACACCGCAGAGCTTTTGTCTTTTCCGACAGACAGGGAATGTTCTTCTCAAAATGATTCAATGCTCCCAAGAACCTTTGCATGTCATGCTTGGATAATGGTCGTGTAAAGTTGACAACAGACTGAGATTTCCATCCATTTTGATTCTTTGCCTTGTGATTGCATCTCCAAGTAATTTAGCTTTCTGAGCGCCAAAGATACCCTCTCTTTGTTCAGTGGCTGAGTGGTTATAGCGCTCGGCTGCCGGCCCGAAAGAGGCGGGCTCAGTCCTGGCCGCGGCGGTCGAATTTCGATGGAGGCGAAATTCTAGAGGTCCGTGTACTGTGCGATGTCAGTGCACGTTAAAGAACCCCAGGTGTTCGAAATCTCCGGCGCCCTTCACTACGGCGTCCCTCATAGTCTGAGTCGCTTTTTGACGTTAAACCCCTATAAACCTTAAACCATCTTTGTTCAGGGTGAAGCTAGCTTCGTGAATCGCTTTAAAGACTACCCTCAAATGACTGCCGTGCTTGGGCTTTGTTGCATCCCGGATCAATATGTCGTCTTTGTACACTCTCACGCCAGGCAGGCTGTCCATTGCTTGACTGATTTGTCCTTGAAATATTTCTAATGTGGACCTTAACCAAAAGCCCGTATGGTGTACTGAAGGTGCAGATTTTAGATGCCTTTGTCTTATGCGATCTGATAAAACCCACGATTGGCTTCAAGTTTGCTGAAGTAAGTGGCACCAGCCAACTCTGCTTCAAAATCCTCTCTTCTGTGAAGCTTGTACTCTCGCACTTGATGTTTTCATTGGTATCACATTTCTGACACAATGCTTCAGGTTACAAGACGCTAACACTCTATGACTGGTGTGGAAGAACCACCTGTATTGAGCTGCCCTTTCTTTTATGCTTCATAGATATGGCCTATGCAGCCGGACAACACAGCATAACGTGCTACATATCGGTGCACTGATGTTCGAAAATCAAAATTTTTTGTGAAAGCACAGGGTTGCAAAATAGGCTGCCATTCCGGCAGTGGCATAGTAAACAACCGTAATGTTGGGAGTGTCCTATCATCCTCTGATGTCCCTACAGCTGCGTATGTGGCCAGAAAGCATTACCACATTGTTATCATTCATATAAGTAAAGCTGTGAAATAGTATTTTATTTTTCTGTTAAGTCAGCAGTGATAAGTAGCAATGTTTAAATTTTATTTTGCAGCTTTCCTATCTCCTCCATGGTTGGTAATATCATCATAGTCTTCAGTGACCCATAAATATATGTGACTGCCCTGCCACATTAATGGCCACAAATGGATATTCCTACTCTGATGCTTTTTGGATTAGGTTTCTATCCTGTGGATTTAATTTAATGTTTCAAATTCTATAGACCACATTTTTAAGTTTAACACAGAGTAGTGCTATCTATACCTTCTTTTATGTCAAAATTAGACATATGTGTCTCACAAATGGTGTACTGGGTGTTAGGTTAATACAAACCCTCAGCAATATCAAGTTATGTAGTCTTGTAGGTTTTAAGATCACGATCTCTGAAAGAACTTGCTTCCTAATGGTTTCTATGATGCTTTCATAAAGCTGCTTGCTTTGGTATAATCACTTGTGGCTCTTGACATCTCTTAAGCCTGTATGTATGGTACCTCTTGCAGTATGCATGGATAGGTGCTCTGCTGACGACTTGATCACCAGTATTATCGATGCTACAGGACTGATTAGGGTAGACATATATGCTAGCATTGTTTAGAGCTGTGCTCGCGTCCCTAAAGAGTACCTTGTCTGCAGGTTTCGCAGCAGCACTTCTGTAGGCGTTTTATTTCTGCATGCAGGGTTAGTCATGTGGGCATTGTTTTATGCAGTGAATGTAGTTAATGGCACTGCGCAGCATTAAGCGGCCTAACTTATTATGACTCATGTTTTTGAGAACAGTCTGGGGTCCAACAGCTATCTGGGGATGTTGTTATAATGCCAGCAATTGTTCACTTGTTGATTCTTGAGTCCAAAACGTTTAGCACACTAGCCATCGGTTTCCTTCACTTCTCATTTCCACGAAAACTAAGATGTTGGGATAAAATATCAACGACACCATAGAAAAACGCTTTGTTTCTAAACAGATATTACTGCAGTGTGGTGTCGTATTTCTAGTCGGACACTAATTGTTTATTCAGTATTGCACAACCAGGTGCCATGTGGTCGTGTAGAAGTGGGGTGGGGGCTCATTTAAAATATTTCTTCTCTCAATGCTGCCCTGGCTGCCTTACTTTGCATGTCCGAGTTGCCACCTGTAGGAAATGTTGTGTTTGAATGTACCCTATGTGCTTTGATGTAACCAATATTGGTAGAAACATGGGAATTCTTTTGCTGCTCGCGTAAGTAAGGATTCAAAATGCTACGTAGGCAGCAGTGCTGTTAACACATGCATCTTGTTATAACGTCGACTAGAGGGGTTAAAGTAAAAGAATGTATGCTTCACGCAAATGTTGAGCAGGACTGCAAATTCAAGCTACCAGCTTGAACGTGAAAAAAATAAAGGCGTCCCAGCTTGCCTCCTGCTGTTAGCGTCACGAGTATGAACTCGCCAGATACGTTTCCGCAAGGCCTCAGGGAATGTTGCGCCGACATGTCCTCATGTGATGAGTTCTCGAGGTGAAAAGGAGAGAGAGCTGTCTCTCCAACTCCGGTAACAGTCACTCCGTCTGTCGGCACTGTGGTCGCTGCCACACAGGTGCCCTCTCGTCTCAGTTAAAGTAACTAGAGATTACGATATCGCAGGAAAGTAAACTTAAGGGTACAGTGTGGGCTAAATGCTCACAGCGAAGAGAATGTGCTCTCTAGTTTTGTTTTTGTTGTCAGCACTCCCTTGAATCTCTGCTCCATATTATCAGCTGTCACTGTATTTGTCTCAGATCACATCCACAAGGATAGCTTTGCTTTGAGATGCATAAGGCTGTGTGTGCTGATAATATAGGCAGCTGCCGCAACGTGTCTGATGTGCAATTTAGGGTGCACTCTGCTGGCTCCTGGCACTTGCTTGAGGCAGTGGATCTGAGTTTTACCTTTGCCAGGAATGTGCATCTAAAGTTCCATCACCGTTGCCTTGATGCATCACACCATTAGTATCCTATGCACAGGTGTCATCTCTGCTGCCGTGGTTTCTTGGCAAGATGAAATGTATTCCTGCATTTTAATGGATGCTTTTTCAACATTAGGTGGACATGATGCCCCTCGATAACACTGAATATTCTCTGCCTTCCCTATGTACTAGTGGGTACTTTATTAAACTCTCTTTTTGTGTAATTGAGGCTTTCCCTTGTGGTTGTTATGCTTTTCTGTGTGCCATTTTGCAGGCAAATCAAGCGTATTCGCAGGAGGAGTGCGAGATGTTGGAGGAACAACCTGCCTGGACAACTGCTGGCAAACTGTGCAGTTGATATCCTCAGACTCGTATCTTTTCAAACTGTGTGTCTGTTGCTCTGAATTTCTGATGACTATGTGCCAAGTTAGGCACATCAAAACACTTTTTGGTAATTTGTGACGAATACGGTGGGTTTTTACTTGGCAGCATATATATACGGGGTACAGGCCATTTTGGAGCTTGGGTTTACGACCATTTGTGGCATTTCTGTTGTGTTCATTAATTTCACTTTTGGCTGTGTTGAGCTGTATGGATTGACAGTTTTTTTGCAGCCAAGGTCATCTGCTACTGCAGGAATAAACAGGGGTTTTGAAAGTATAGGGCTGAGACAAGCAAATTGTTCTCACATTTCCTTAAGTACTCAGTCAGTTGCGTGCCCTAGGTTAATTTTGGCGTGGTGATCTTGGGTGCTGGCTAAACAGACAATGCGCTTACTTTATTCTTATGTATATTAAATTGCCTAGAATCCTAATCTCACACCCAATAAAGGGATGAGTTTGCCACGGTGTTAGATTCAATCATCAGGTGCAGTGTTAATATGACAGGCATGAAAAGACTAGTGGAGTATGTAGTAGTAAGAGTATAATGTAAAATAAAAACAAAAATGAAGGTAAAAGATTTTTTCTAACCCCTGCATCTGCCATCACTACGGCGGCAGCACCTGAGCTGGGGCAGAAGAAATAAAGGATAGAGGTGAAATTAAGGATAGAAATGAAAGGTGAGGGGACAGTAAGAAAGGATAGAGGAAGTGGCGATACATACACTATTTAAATAATACATTTGTACAAGGTGGAGGATGGGCAAAACACCATTCTAGGTCCACTGTGGTGCCATATGGAACTTGGTACAGTCACTAGAACAAAATTTCAAGCATGAAAATGTTCTCTGTCAGCTGCAACCCTTTTCATACCATCATGAACTGTATGCCTGCTCCAGAAACAAAATTCCTGTCTGGTATTCAGTGTATTTATCTTCTAAGCACTGCTCCGCCTCAAATAACTGTTATTACCTGTGGCTGTTGAATTTAGGTAATCTGCAATTGCAGTGAACACTAAGATGCCAATCTATTGCATTTAGAGGGGCGTTCGAGGTTGTCTACAAAATGCTCGCATTATGTAGAATACAGGCCAACGAGCGTTCATACCGCGTACAAGACCTCAAAAGCGAGCCAATAATTTACAATACAATTTTTAAAACTCCCACTTCCACGCCTAACGGTGACCTGCAGTGCTGGGCTTCTGCCAGAATCCACGCTCATCTCCTCATGTAAAATTGAAAATTGGGTGTTGGGGAAAGGAAACGACGCAGTATGTCTCACATCTCGGTGGACAACTGAACCGCAGTGTAAGGGGAGGGATAAAGGAAGGCTCGTTATGTCAGCAGCAAACTGCTAGCATTGGTTAGCGTGCGACGGCAGCCGGCGGAGGGGGCGAGTGTGAGGGACCTGCGAAGGAGCTCGGAGACATTGCAGCATGCAAAATGTCACGAGAGGAGAGAGAAAGGCGGCGATGACGCAGAAATTCAAATTTTGACTGCAGACACCTCAGTTTCCACAAAACGCATCTAAAAAATGATTGCTTTAGGATATTTGTGAAGCGGCATCTTTTAGCATCCTAGGCACATCGCATCTTTTTTACCCCCTTTCACAGCCCCTTTAAAACAGCGCAAGGGTGCGATGCAGTAAGGAGACACCATGAACGCTGACTATTAAGTGGTTTTATTTCAGAACGCTCAGGAAGATATATAGATTTGACCTATGTATGGGAAGCATGATTACGAAGGGAGAACAACATTGTGTGAGCACATCATCTGTCACCGTGTTTCCGAAGGAAATCACATTTCTAGATCATCACATTTATGACGCGTACCCGTCTGGTAGATTTTAGCTTTGTTGTTAGTTTATACTTGTTTTGCTAGTTTTGTGGTTCCCTCTCACATCATCATCTTGTTTCTGATGCATGCCTTGTTAGATTTTAGCTCTCTTATACACTTATGAATTTTTGTTGTTGCTTGTTTACATTTTTGTTTCTCTTTTTGGCTTCCCCTTTTAGATCTTGTTAGTTGCCTAGCTGTGCACTTGCCGTTACCTCTGTCATGCCACATTGTGCAATTTTTGGAATTATTGTTTTGTTCTTAGCTTGTGAAGCCTATATATCCCAAGTTCCTATGACTTTTGGATCTACAGAGCATATAGGCGCCTCCACTATAGCATCTGGGTTTTTTGCATATTTATTCTGTCTTGCTCTGCTTTATTTCGCAGACAGATGTCGTCCTTGTACTATGTACAAGCTGCCAAGCATTAACCTTTCAATGTGCTTCCAACCATTGCTTCACAGGTGTCTTGCTATTGATAGCAGGTAAATTGAGATTCCTTGTAGGAGCAGTGTCTGGCTTTGTACTGGCCTTGTACACAACCAGATGCCTTTCAAACATAGTGCCTACTGAATTATAAGTGCTGTATACTCAAAGCATATAAACAGTTCTCTTGTAGCAACTACGCTCTGATTGAATGTGCTGTAACCATGACAAAGAGTACATCCTGCCTAAGGAAGGAATTTCGAAAGTAATCTACTGCTACGAGCACGTGCAGAACCATACCGTCTCATATTCATGTGTAAAGTCATGTCAAAAAATGGTTCACAGGAATCCACTGCCTTTGCCTAGAGAACTAACCAGACCAGCTGTGCTAAGTATACCACAATTGATATTGCATTTTTCCTGCTAGAAATTATCAGTTTCAAATATTTGTTCTCTTATTTTGCTGCAAAATACTATTGTCTACTTCTTTTTTTCTGACCATATCCTTTTACATTTTGTGCCTTTAGAACAAAGAAAATCACACATCGTGTTGTCCGATGGTTTCGTGAATGATTGCTACTTCTCTGTGCATTGCCGTTTACACAAAAGTACACAAGCACCATTCCTGGGGCATTTGTGGTCACTTTAAATTGACGCTCCTTTTCTCTCCATTATTTTTCAGGGCATTATTGATAAGCCAAGATGTACAACATTCCAAAGGAAAAACCACACCTGCCAGCCTTGCGTGACTCCATTGCTTGATGTTCATAGGCTGAAAAATTGCATGTGCTGTGATTTTGGTGCATTGTGTCTATATGCAAAATGAGACAGAAATGGTTTTGATGTAATTGTTTTTATTATACTGGTCTAAATAATGAGGAAAGTAGGCTTTGCCCACAAAACAAAAATTTTGTTTAGAGGACTCGTTTCATGTACAATATAATTTTTTCCGAAAAAAATGAGGACCACTTTTGCAAGGGAGAGGGATGGAGGGAATAACAAGAATATTGCATTGCTGCACAGTAGCCTCTTCAGCTGTTATTGATGCTGAGTGGGCAGCAGGTTTTTTTTTCTTTTTGGCTGAAGGGTCGCGGAGCAGAAACCATTGCCGTACATTGGCTCAACAGTTTAAATTAGGCTCTGATTGAGATTTTCATTTCAATCATGGCGCATACAAAACACATGACCACATACAGCAATCAAATGCAACTGGGGACCTGTGTACTCTTGCAGTGTACGCTTAGCAGTACTAGTATTAGAATCAGTATATTTGGTCACTCAAAATCAACCACCATGGAGGGAGTGGGACCTGACAAAGAGCTGTCTGGTCTTGCAGCTACCTTAGGCAAGCCAGGCACTCCATGAAAAAGGGGCTGAGAGGCGAGAACGTTCAATGGCCATGGGGCATTCCAGAAGACAATGGGTCAAACTGGCGTATGTTTCACGGCAGTTACAACGTTCAGGTTAGGTTGCAGAATTTTGGAAGAAAGTCTGCCAGTGTCACTAAGGTGTTACATGTCCATTTGTAAAGTAACCTTGTGACTTGGAGAGTCAAACAAAATAAGCAGCTGGAGCTCTCATGTGATAAAGGAAGATCATTGGTTCCAAAACATTATGCAGAATTAAAAATGCAAGTTGTAGAAAATGATGCTTTATTTTTGGTGCAAAGTAAGGAGTATGAATTCCGTATATTTTTCTCATTTCATGTCATCCTTTAGGTCGATGATAGAAGGCACTAGGCTATTGAAACAGAACGACCACACAGTTAAATACTCGCAACACAGACACTTGGTTAATTCCCCCTTTTTGCACTGACTATAAGTTCAAAGCATTACAGCACAATGTTATAATAATTATAAATAGATATAAATAACCCTACTAAGAAAGCACTGCGTAAATTATTTCTTCAGAAATAATTCCTGACTTCTTTGTGCCCAAGTACAGCTGTTCCCTTGTACGTTTTTGCAAATTTGTTTTTTGCATTTCCGTATTTTTATTAATGATAATTTTGTGCATTTTGACTGTCCTGTTTTGGGAAAACTAACCTAACTATGTGTTTGGTTTTTATTTTGTGTATGTAAAGATTTTCAATTGTATCTGCTCCTTTTTTTTCTGTGCATGTAATGATTTTGAACTGAGTCTGCCCCTTTTCCTTGTAACGGCTGCCTGGGCCTCGTCAAGCTGTATACCTACAGCTTTTAGTCCAGGCTGCCAGCCAGAATTTTCTGGGAAATAAATGGAATTGAATTGAATCAGAACCAATCCTGTTATACAGAGGTCGAAACAAGTAGGTGATGGTCATTGTGAAAAACTTCATGTGATATCATATGAAGGAGCACAAAATGCAATTATGCTGGACGTGTGAAAGTTGTGTTGGTCAGTGCAATTTTTTTAATTGATTCTGTTCTTGTTTTTCAAAGCAGTAACGTCAGAGCTGAATATTGTATGCTTTGGAATAATTAGCCTTTTGGTGCATCTGTGACACTTAAATCTTTATCTTCATTGTTGTGCTGTATGGTTTCGAATCTTTAAAAACTCACTTTAATGTAATTCAGTGTGAGTCCACCACTCCAGCATCTGATGACAAGGTGACAAGTTGCACTTTTATTCACAACATTTCCTCGCTTTCGCTTGCTCTACAGCAGTGGCCTAACCATTGGAGCATGCACATAACATGTAGGATGTGCGATGTGGGATTCGCAGTGCCATTGGATACCTGCCAGTGCTACAATACGCAAGCTTTGTCCCTGGCTTCTGCTAGGTGAAATGCTTGGAAATGGGTGTTTGACTTCACCTTGTGTAGACGAAAGTGCTTGTTGCCATGCTCCTATTTGGCCAATGCTGTCCCTGCGCCATGAAAATTCACTATTGCCATGCTCAGCTCCCACTCTCGCTGTTCCGATGACCTCACTCATCAGTGTGTTGCCAGAGATGGGCTTCTTTTGAGCCATCCATGGGTTTAGAAAAGCTAGTAACCTTAAACTTTTTTCGGAGCAGTGCATTGATCAAAAGACTCGCATTTATAAGTGTATTGTGAAAGTCAGTCATGACAGTTTCTTCCTTTTTTTTTCTTGTCCCAAAATTGGAGGTGCACGAGTAAATATGGTATGCTCTAACTGCACTCAAGAGACAATAGTGTGCAGTTTAGATGTGGTTCTACTGGCTTGATTAACACGCTTGGAGGTGATGGAGGCGGAACATCATTTTGGGCATATTTGCAACATTCGTGGGCACCTGTAACTTGAGCGTTTTTTCCAGTAGCCATGGTCTGAAAGATTTTGTCCTTTGCCCAGTACAGTAGCTATAAATGGTTTAATAAAGAAGTGATGGCTGTATCAATGTTTTATGTCTTTAAGAATAATTGGCACTCGTTAGTTGCCTAGGCAGACTTGTACTGTTCTTCCCATCAAGTCAGAAATATTGCAAGTTCAGTCATGAATGCAATGGCTGTTGACTCGGTTTTGATAGCTGTATAAATTTGTGGGCAATTGTCAGTCTTTTGAGAGCGTAAATATAGTAATCATCTGCATTCATTGAAAATGTTTGCTTTGGAATTCGCTTTTCAGGCTTGCCCTACTGAATTTACACAGGCTTGAAAAGCTGTTATGCGAGATTTAATTCTATATTTGTAGTGTCATGAACATAACACCATATAAGCTGTGGCACGTGTGATCTTTTGTCTCAGTGGATATGTAATCTTGTTTTTGCATGCAGGTTTGAGCTCCAAGGACCACAAGCATAGTGTACCTTCTGGACAGAACTTGCCAGGTTAGAATCGGCACTTATTCATATATGCATTCCTGCAGATTGTCTTTTAAAGAGCAGGTTGAAGGATACCGAAGCTTCAATTTAATGAACTCTTGTGAATGACGGTGATATGTGCCTTTGATGTTCTGGAAGGTTGCTTTCTGTGATATGTAAACTACTCACAGAACTGCGACCGCTGTGAGTTCTGTTTATTGATGCAAGAAATTGTAGAAGGGACCCATGCGTCAGTTTTTTAGACTTTAGCCACGGCCTCCTTAGACACTGTTAGAGGAGCAAATAAAACAAAAAATATCAGTGTTTTGTGTGCTAAACATAGCTAACTGCCCTTTGTTTAGTTATTAAGCCTTTCTATGTGGACTTAGACTGTCTGTTATGGTGCCAGTAATGTAAGTGCTTTGGATGGATTTCAAAGGCTACCCTGTGTTGTTGGCAATGGTGGCATTTCTTGCAGCTGAAATGTTTTCTTCGACTGCATGCAGAATTCTTTGTAGGGATGTAGTGAAGAAAGATTTCTTCAGGCTTGAATTCTCCTTAAGGCCGACCT
The DNA here is from genome assembly GCF_052857255.1 of Amblyomma americanum. Lineage (NCBI taxonomy): Eukaryota > Metazoa > Arthropoda > Arachnida > Ixodida > Ixodidae > Amblyomma > Amblyomma americanum. The sequence goes on along the minus strand of NC_135505.1, from coordinate 108,218,837 downwards.
ATATTGAATAAAACTTCATAAGCATCCACAGCTGTTGACGAATGTCTCCTTCACATTCATATTTTTTTCCCTAGCTCCAGGTGAGCTGGGCATTGTTGTTTCCTGCATTTTAATGAAAGTATTCTACCTTTATAACACAGGTTCTGTCGTCACACAGAGCGCCAATGGCACACCTCCTGTGCTCGATTCAACCAGTGGAAGGCACCCTGTGAGCCACTGCATGGAGTCTACTCCTTCCGGCATGGGTAACCACCAGAGCAAACCCACAGGAAAGAAGCTGCACGAATGCAGCCACTGCAGAAAGGGATTCAGACACAGATCCCAGCTAGTGGCACATCTCCGAGTCCATACCGGCGACCGCCCATACCGATGTAACGACTGTGGAAGCAGGTATTCACAAATCTGCAATCTGAAGACACACCAGCGCATTCACACAGGCGAGCGTCCTTATTGTTGTGACCACTGTGATAGGAGCTTTTCACAGCATAGCCACCTGGTAAGACACCAGCGTACTCACACAGGCGAGCGTCCTTACCATTGTGAACTTTGTGGTAGTAGCTTTGCACAGACGGGCACCCTGGCGGCACACATCCGTACGCACACAGGTGAAAAGCCGTTTCAGTGTCAGCTCTGCCCCATGGCTTTTGTGGTGAGGTCGCACCTTGTGAGTCATGTTCGATCCCATACGGGCGAAAAGCCCTACCAATGTGACTTGTGCCAAAAGACATTTAGTCGAAAGGGCATCTTAAAATACCACAAGAAGTCAATACACAACCAATAGCAGTGGTCCGTGATGCCTCTATTATATGTGTGTTTTGCTAACTACCAATTTGTATACAAGGTAACAAGATTCTAGCTGAATACCCCTTGAAAGGTGCTGTTAGGTAACCTTCGCAATTAATTACATTTGTAAGTTTTGTTCACTTTATTTATTAATTTGTAACATTCATTCAGACACAAACGGTCTAGGATGACCGGACAAAAGGCAGATGCTCTCTGCCTGACAAGGGCACTGTCACCCTGATAAACTTGTAAGGAAATGACATTTTTTGTGCCCTTATACGACGCACACTGTTGGTCTGTCTTTCCTGAGCAGAGAGCGAGCCTGCTATGCTCGTAAACTTGCATCAATGGAAATGAAATTGCGGTCATATGTGCATGGCAACTTCTTGTTGGAGAGTGACTTTCAAAAACATTGTACCCAATATTATTTACTGGTGCTAGTTGTCAGCCTGCCTCATTGAAGAGATCTGGGAGAGTGAAAGGTTGCACAGCAATTTCTTTTTATCTTGAAGCCTGAGTGGAATAATTTTTGTGAGCTTGCTTATAAGGCCACTTGTTGGTGTCACTGAACCAATTACTTTTTGTATGACAACAAAGGAAAACCTGCTTTTGTGTAAATTTGGGTGTTTATTCTAGGAGTATTAGTGTCTTAAATAGTGCTGACAAGCAGGTGACCAAACTCAAAATGATGCCTCTTGCGTTAGTTTGCTAGCGTTAATAGTTCACGGTTGTTTGAAATGAGAACTAACAAAAGAGTTCACTAACATCTGTGTCACCATTTCTCCGAGTACATCACAGCTGTATAAAAATGGCATAATATCTGTGGATCATTGTTGCCACACCATATTTAATTCATTTCGTCTACCAGCTGTTTGTGACCATTTCACATTGTGCTAGCTTTTTTATTTTGGTGTTACGTGTGAATGCCTTCTTTATTTACATAAGGGGTTCATGATAACAAGCCGCAAGGACGGTGGCTGCTGAAACAAGAAATACTGTGATTACTGCTTATGAAAAACTTTGTAAATCTTGTAGTTTATTGTAAAGATCATAATTTGGGCAATTTTGTGAAATTGCTTGAGTGCACATGAGTATTTTGTTACACTTGCCGTTACTAAACGTTGAATACATTCTGGCTGTTTGTGAAGCTAGCTTGTTATATTTTTTATTAAAATTCAAAACCGGTGCAGTTCATTGGCTGGCCTCCTTCAAAAAAGTTGCTGCTGCCTTTTTCCTATTTTACTTTGAGCATCGATAGACATCATTGTGCTTAGCATCCAACACAGAATTGCTGTCATCACTCTCTTCAGCACTTAGTGCTGTTCCCTATAACACACCATTTTGTCTGATAGCATTGCATTACCAATAGTACAACTACTCGTTGTTTTGGAGAAAAGTTCAAACTTCTCATTTTCCCAATCACTGTGCATTTACCTGCCGTTGCATGCATTCGTTCTAATAAAGATCAATGAGCAAACTTTTAGGTGATTTTCAAATGAATAACCTCTGTTCTTCTCTTTTGCACATTGTGCAGTATTCTCTGTGCTTTGCACTCTCATCCTTTGAAGCTCAAGCGCAGTTAACCAATATGTGGCTCACGTCCTACATGCAGGACACCGTGTGGAATAACTCAGAATGTTTATTTAGCAAAAATTTGTGCAGGCTAGCGTAGTTTCAAGAGGGTGTAACCTGCTCCTGCACACGGGTTGTGTTCAGTTTGTTTACTTTTATGCGTTTTGATGTTCAGAGCGATTGTACAGTCTTTTCTGGATGCCAGTTTTGAAATTTGAGTCGGTCGAATGCATTGTAATTCTGCAATAAAAACAAATCATTTGTTTATTGACATGAGGAAAATGCTGCGTCTGGTGAGAAATGCGATTTTAGAGTGTATATCAAATGTGTGACAGGTTGTGAATCTGCCTAATATCCTACGATGTAGGACAGCTAGAAAGTTGGTGTTGATAAAAATATTTCTGAAAATGAAAGGATTCTGATTTGAGAGTGAAATAAATGGCTATATTGAAAAATATTTGAATGCTTTCAGTTCACTGAATTTTCGTTATATATGAGTTAAGCTGTGTACTCAAAGAATGTGTACCTTGCGTACTCAAAAGAATGATTACAAAGCACGTCGCAATTACTAAGCCGCCGCCGTGGTGGCTTAGCGGTCGCTTAGTGGTTATAGCACTTGGCTGCTGACACGACAGATGCGGGCTTAATCCCCACTGCAGCAGTCTAATTTCAATGGGGCTGAAATTCTAGAGGGCTGTGTACTTGTTGATGTCAGTGCACTTTTTAGAACCCAAGGTGGCAAAATTTTGGAGCCCTTTACTACGGTGTCCCACACAGCCTGAGTTGTTTCGGGATGTTAAACCCCCATTAAATAAAGTAAGCTAGTTGCAGCACCAACTCTGTGCACACCATGCCCTCTCTTTGAGTGCATAAAAAGCAAATCATGTGCTTTTGAGTTCAGCTGGCTCAAGATTTCATATTAAGAGAAAGCTGGCATGCAGCGTCATTATGATCAAGGCTCTTACAGGGATCCCGTTTGTCGTTTTAAAATTTCATGGACACAACAGGAATCGTTTCTGATTCTACACAATGCACGAGTGTTTTTTCAGCAAACACCTCTCAATTTTGAAATGCTTCACCACCGTGGGTAATGTTAAGTGAGTACTCACACGCATACCACCACATCCCTTACAGAGCAGAACCAGAGGAGAGGGATCTTGCTGTTAGCCTTGAACCGCCATGGTGGTTGCATATGAAATATATGCGGTGTAATAGTGCACAATGCTGGCACTGTAGTTTCATTAGCATGTTTGTAACACCATGTTCTGGGACAGGTTTGACCATTGGTACAAAGTCAACAAGCAGATGACAAAGGAATGTGGCACAGTTTTGGAGTGGATGTGCTTTGTTGTGTATTAAAGTTACAGCAGTGTGACGAGGTGCACTCATGCATCACTGTTGCTCGGCTGCATGTGCAGAGGCTGGCGTTGCTCCGTGTAGTGGACTTCGGTGTAGTCGAGAGCTTTATTGTTGCAGTGAATCATGGAGAACTGCTGACATGGTCTGGAAGGCTTTCAGTTGGTGTAGCATTGCAGTGCTGACAGACACTGAGAAGATAGTCACTTTTTGTTATACTACAGATGTAGAAAAAGCATTGTACCTGAGCAGGTACAAAGGGCAAAACGCTTGCCTAGAACACATTCTGGGCGTGTTTTGGGCTGAGCACGCGATATCTACTGATAACATTTGTTTAAAAATGGTCTGAATGTTAGCGTGTACAGCTAAACTCATAGGATTTCAGTGTCATTTTTTGTCTTCTTAATCGCAGCAGCTTTGAGAGCTGTGAAACACAAAGTTGAGCCATTCTTGACATGTTTTTTTCCCTCTATACGATTATTAAAGAAGTCAAGCAGTAAATGTTAGGAAAACAGTACCAAGGTGTTGCTTTCACATTATTTATCTTGTGGGCCGGTCACATTTGGACTCTGCAAAGCATGCACTCGGAAACTCTGTTGGTGTACCTTTCCACTTATCTCGTGATGGAAATATGGCCGACCTCCTTTTCCTAACAATCACGCCAGGAAAGCCCGCAGTTTTCTTTTATCCATAATGTGAGACATCCTTAATGCCTACACCCACGGCACTTGTCTCGTCGCCTTCATAGCTCTTCTAGCATGAGCTGCGCTATCTCTTGGTAAACTAAGGTATGCGGGAAAGTCCACTTGTTGACCTTTGCTTGGGGTTCCTGACAGGAAGGGGGGAGGGTTGAGTCGAGGTGTCGCTGTAACTGCAAGTGATGGTGTAAAAATCCCGCCTATTGCGTGGTGCATTGTAGTCCATGCACCTCTGATGTGCCTGTAGCAGAAGTGCCGACGTTAGAAGGGTCGTTGCTGCTAGTCTAATATCTTGGACATGTAGATTCTGTTTCTGAGCCTAACGGTTAGTCCGTGGACGTCAGCTGGCTTGGCATGGGTCGTGTATATATATATATATATATGTGTGTGTGTGTGTGTGTGTGTGTGTCTATATATATATATATATATATATATATATATATATATATATATATATATATATATATATAATGCTTATAGAGTGTAATGGCTCGATCGGATCGATTCTGCAAAGCCGCTCTCAGATACATAGAGAGTAGCCATAACTGTTTAGTGCTAGGTCGCAGGATTTAGTGCTAGGTCGTAGGATGTTTACAGAGAGGCGCAAAATTCTTCAATGCATAAAGTAGCCAGTGCCTCTGGTGGCGTGTTTTTGTTTTGCTTGATTTACAGTGTTTTTATCTAGAGCAAACAAGCTGGTTAATGTAATAGAAAACACAAAAACTTGACAAACCGTATCTAGTTTTTAACCCAATTTGCAGTATATTTACTCTTTGTCCACTCATCAAGCTCGCACAAAGTGATGTCATATCTGCTGCTAAAAACTGCCACTGTATGGTGACACCGTCAGCGCCACGAATTTTTTTTTTGCGAGCTAATTAAAATATTAAAAACCACAGTATACGCGGTATGACCGATGCTAATAGCATCACTATAACTTATTCTATGCAACCAACAGGCCAAACAATGCACTGAAAATGCATTTCGGGGCCCCTTTCAGGTTCCTCGAACTTTTCTTCACGGTTTAAGTTGTCCTTTCATTGCCCCCAACCCCATTTCTTCACGGCTTGAAATTCTCTGTCGGCTCGAGAAGGGAGGCGAGCCAGCACCAGTAACACGGAGATGCATGCCACTTTTCGATGCCTGTTCTTGCGTACGCCAAGATGCCTGTTCTGTCGTACGCTGGTCGCATATGCCTAAGAAGGGCCCTTGGAGTTGGCACTTTATGTTGGTCGTCATAATGTCGTGGAAGCGAGAACTGTACAGAAATTTCAGCTGGCTGTCGCTGACGAGTGCGCCATGCAAGAAAGCCATACCTGAACAGCTCCCGAAACGCGCGCGGTGGACAGCCAGACCTAGCGATTCCCTGGGCCCTCTAGGGACAGGTCGAGAGAGGCGCGGCGACCCCACATTCGGTTGAGAACGAGGGCGAAGCAAAAAAAAACGTCACGGAGACACGCATCCCACCTCAGCGTTTCCAGCCTACCTGCTGCGTGATAGTCGTCGCTTATGTCATAAAAGTCAATGCAAGACGACACGTACGCTATCTTGTCAGCGATGTTTAGTCTTTAAATATTACAGGCCATTAAACTGCACCTAGCAATTTATTTTTAATTCGGCAGATAAATACGGAAGTCTGTGTAAGTTGCAGAGAAGGGAAGAGGGAGCTCGCACCCTAGATTACGACCTCCTTTTCGCCACAATGATTGACTCGAAATCCATTACAACTGCCGAAGTAGAACAACCTACAACCGCATCGAAGCGTACCTCTAAAGGATGTCGTTGCATAGCGCATGCAACCTAATTGCGTTTCCTGAAAACAAGCCCAGACAAGGGGCCGTATTTGAGAATTACGCATGATGAGGTCCTTGTAACAAAGATCCTTGCCAAGCAAACATTTAAGAATACGCGTGAGCATGCGTTGCGCCTGGTGGCACCGATCTAGACGCGGTCTGGTGCTGCGCATTCAGCAAATAAAAATCGACCGCTATGCTTCGGTGGAGTGTAGTTTCAAGAGAGTGGAGAAGTATCTCCGCATATGGTTTTCATCTGAGCAGCACACAGTGGCAGTGAGTAAACCATCGCACATATAAGTTCAGCCAGATATAAATTTCGGATATAAATTTCAAGCGTTGCGCTCCATCAAATGCGATATTGAAACCAACAGTGTCAAAATTCGGTTTTGGTTTCGATTGCATTATAAGGTCACAACTGACAGCCAGTTTCCAATCAACTATACCTTGTGCACAGATCGAAATTTGCTGCATCATAAATACTTAATTGAGGCCATATACATGGTTCTCATTATGTTTGTATTTACACGTGTCCACACCTAGCATACAGGCAGGATGCAAGCTGCATCGCAGGTGGCATCAACAATCGCACAAATTTCGTGCGTTGCCGGTTGTACATGCAGTTCCTCAATTTGTTGTTTACATATTTGGTTTTGTGTGTTGTCAGTCTGTGTGAAGAAGAAGCTTTGCATAACGGGATCCAAGTGCCTACATAGCAACGGGAAATGCGTGCGACCCTGCGAACGTCACTTTTCAGTGTGCGCTAGTGAAGACGCGGTCCGTCTTTGTGTGCGCTTGCCCAAATGTCGCCACACAGTCACAAAATATTCGGGCTTGTTAACGCCTTTACCACAAACATGAAAGTCGGAAAAATGTCTAACCAAAAAAGCAGCTAAAATTGCTTCGTTGAAACCTGCCGCAGTTATTTCTTTAAACCTGCTATTTTAACACTTACATCAATGGGCAAGTAGACGCAATAGGTTGAAGAGCTGTAATTGGCTTTAATTGATTTAAGTTCATTAGTTGTGTGTCTTCAGCCTTGACCATTTCACTAACTGGGTCGCCAGTGAGCTATCCAAGCCTTCTTTCTGTTGTAGCAGGCCTTAGCAAAGATAGCATGTTTGTGAGGATAGCTTCGTTCGCATTTATTATGGGATGTCCACGTTCTTCTGTTTCCGTAAACGCATCGCAAATGCAACACTTAGTTCTTTAGAATTCTATAGCTTTGCTGTGAAAATGACTATGCTTTATGAATTCTGTGGCGGTATGTGTGATAACCTTGTTCCTGGTGCGCTATCATGACTTGTGGAAGCTGATGAACCATAGCCTGATGGCGGTACCTGTAGCCAGCAGTTTACGCTGAAAACTGGTACAAATAGCTACTAGTTAGGCATGCCACTAGGTTTTTTTCATTTTGAAATCGTTCCTTTCTCCTTGCTCGAGTGGCACACAAGTATAAAATTGTTTTTTCGCGTCCCAATAGCCGCTACACAGGACTGAAAAATGCGTGCTACTCTTCGATTGCACTAGAAGGTGTAATTCAGTATACAGGACTACCTGCCGTATTGAACAATGTTGGTGTCGTTTTTCTGCTTTTTTTTTTGTGTCCTCGTTTTGCAGGCATTTGAGGAGTACCAGTAGCCAAGGGAAGAACATTCCAGGGGTACTTCAGACAGCTGTGTTGAACCATAGCTTGATGATTCTATCCAGTAAGTGAGGAAGTCTCCCCTAGGCAGATAACTATTGGCATCCTCTCTTTATCAGGCCAGTGGCAAATGCCACCCTGCCTTGTAAGTTAAAGTGGTGAATTGTTTTATTTCTTTTGTACTGCCCCTTCCTTTTTCAGAGTTTTAATCCTCTTCTGTTTACTTTTTTGCTATTCATGGCAATTTTTCATGTTCTAAACTGTATTTCAATTTCTGTGATGTTTCATGAAATTTCTCCATTCTGCTTTTTCATCACCTCTTAATTTTTCTTTCACTACAACAGAACCCGGAGGCTACTGAAAGGCTGACTATGTTCTCGCTCATATCTGGTTGAGTAGGTTTGCGGTCTACCAGAACATGTTTAAGTTTTCTGCACTGCTCCTGTATGCTGCACAAATATCTCCCTGATTGTACTTGCTTTGATGTATTGCCTGGTTCTAAGGCAAATTGATCTATCCCCAAGTACATGCATACTGACTCCATATAGAGCACTACTTTGCGGATTTCATTCAGACCGGCTCTGTATTCGAGCCTTCATTCTTTTGTTCTCATTTTTTTCCTGCACTTATACTCTGTTTCATACATAGTAGGCAGTGCTGCAGAGATCACGGAAGTAGTCAGTTCGTAAAGGCAAACTGCACCACATATCATTTCTTCTCCTCAAAACTTTAACGTGCACTGACATCGCACAGCACACGGGCGCCTTAGCGTTTCTCCTCCATAAAAACGCAGCCGCCGCGGTCGGGTTCGAACCCGGGAACTCCGGATCAGTAGTCGAGCGCCCTAACCACTGAGCCACTGCGGCGGGGCCCTCCACTACGGCACCTCTTCTTCCTTTCTTCTTTCACTCCCTCCTTTATCCCTTCCCTTACGGCGCGGTTCAGGTGTCCAACGATATATGAGACAGATACTGCGCCATTTCCTTTCCCCCCAAAACCAATTATTATTATTATTATTATCCTCAAAACTCAGGTGAGCGTTAGGACGAAAACTAAGAGCAGTGTAAAATGAAGGGTTAGCATTGAAAATCACGGACGAAACTGTGATCCACTTAGTGTTCAGGCCTTCTGGCTATAATTTTCACTGAATGAACTACTTTTCGGGTACGGATTTAGTTGGAGCGATTCACCCTGCCAAGCTGGTATTATATCGCCTCATGTAACTTTTGCTTCTTGAAGACTGGAAGAGTCGCAGGGCAAAATTGTGGCAAGAGGTAAAAACAACGTCCAGGAGGTGCGAGCCACGGCAGTTAAGGTTTGTCGCAACAAAATATGCTTGTTTTCACTTTGGTTGTATGGCAAACAACTTTCTGGATGGAGACATAGCCTGCGTGAACAGGCTCGCTAGCTCTGGCAGCATTGCCGGCTATGTATGAAAGGGAGTATAAAAGTCTTGGGTTCACAGACTCCTTTTTTTTTGGTGTTCCACGGGCATGTTGTTCCACTCGATTAGTGAAGTCGTGTCGGATTAAACTGTGCAGTGCTTTTATCTTTTGCGGCAGACAGGAAATGTACTTCACTAAGTAACTTGCTGCTCCCAAGAACCTTTCCACATCGGGCTTCCTCTTAATTCTCTCTTAAAGGGACACTGAGGAGAACCCTATCACATTTTTTTTGTTAGCAAAACCTGATAGTCTGGCATTTCATGGCTTTATTGCCGCTTGTCCGGGAGCGAAAGATGCATTTATTTCAAAGAAATTTGGATTCGAAGTTGAAAAAGTTTTTCCCGCCGCTTCGATTCCAACTCGAGAACTCTTATGACGTCGCAGGACGGAGCGCGAAACGTAACGTAAACGGAGACTCCGTGATTTCTAGCAGCTAGCGGTGCGGTCTAGCAGCTGCCGAAATGAAAGCTACCGCCGCCGCACGTTGAAGGCATCTATCGGGGGTCACTACCGTCGCTCTGTTTACGTTTGCACCGGCGTCTTGCCAGCGTTGCGATGGATCCCGTTCCCGAACCCGACGACATAGTTCTCGCAAAATCTCCGGCCTGCATTTCAGCGACCTCAGCCCCACAGAGCGTGCGATGCTTTTGAGGGAGCACGGTTAGGTTAGGCGCCGGCGGGTCGTTTCCCCCTTCCTCAGTGAGCAGCCGTTGCAAACTAGATATCATAACCCCAGTGCGGGGAGTCGCGAGGCGCCAGGACAAGGTCGACGCGTTGCGCCCATCGGAGGCTGGCCGGGGCTTTGGGGCCAACGGATTGTGATTGCTTAAACGGCGCAGTTGTACGGGGCAGTAGGCGGCGTCGAGGTCTCCCATGGTTGCAAGGGCCAAGTTATTTATTTTATTGTCAAAAAACGGATAGGTGCTCAAGGGCGGTCGCGTTTAAAGTGGGCGCCTTGAAACTAAAGCCGACGCACGAGGCTTCAACGGCTTCCGCTAGATCCAACGGGTCCACTGGATCGGGCTCTCTCGCCCACTTGCATGTATCTTCAAATGTGTACCGTGAATGGATCAAATTAGCCGAGAGTTCGAAAAGAACAGCTCCGCCCAACTGCCGAAGTTATTGAATTACGTCACAATGCGCACCTCGCCGCGGAGCTGATTCAGTCTGGCCGGGCCGGCGGTGGCTGGCGCACTTGGCACGAAATAGAGACATGCTCCAAGTCTCCCCGCCAGTGCGGTCAGAGTGCGCTGAAGCCGCCGAACGCGTCGGCGGTCAAGCGCAGTTGGAGTATAGAGGGTCTCGCTTTGGCCGACATGACGTCGCCGTGCAGCGCGCGCGTGCGCGTGTTACGCCGGAGCATAAACGCGCCTTAACAGAGCCTGCGCGTAACCGCTAACCAACGTATTCGGTGGCGGCATCTATGGGAGCCACTGAAACCCCCCGCCCACTCACTGAATAAAAAAAAATCATCTGCCGAAGTTTGGAATTGAACCAGGGCCTTTAGCATTTGAGGCGGAGACACTGCCACACCGCCACGACGGCTGAAGTAGCAATTATCAATGAAGGCACATCTAGTGAATGCACTCTTCTGATGTCGAAATTTCCACGCTTTCGCTATGTATATCCTGGCCTAACAGAACTAGGCCATCAGCAATTTTCCTGAACTGCCTTGTACCTTGTCTCCCGTCCCTAATAAACTATTTCCGTTAAGTACTTTTAAGTTTACTGGCACAGCCGGGAATGTTTCGCCGGGTGAGCGTGCGAAGACACAAGTGCTGCCTTGTACGATTATCGACCATCGTGCCATCATAGTTTTTCATCGACCGTGCCGATCATCTGACAAGACTTAAAAGGCTCCTTCAAAGGTTAACTAGCACTTGAAGCGGCACTTGGAGTTCCTCTGCTGTTCGGCACTTGTAAATCGAGGCGCATCAAAAACAAAACCATGGGGCACGCAAAGCTCATAGACGCGAAGCGCCTTAAAAAATCGAAACTCTCCTGGCAGCTTGTGGCGCCGCCAAGCATCGGTTTTCTTTGATCCAACATTCAGGTTGCCTTTTGTCTGCCTTCTTTGTGTGATAAAAGTGCACTATCGGTTTTAAAACAAAATTTACTTCTATATTGAACCGCAAAATCTTCCTTTGTCAGCTTCAGAGATTCGCGCCAAATGTAGAAAGGAAAATTCCTCCAAGGTGGGGTCTCTTGTCCTACGACGTCACCACGCTTGTAACTGCGAGTTTGGCCTGTGGCGACGATACCTGTATTTTGGTTCTTACTATTTTCTACCTTACAAGAGCTTTGTTTTCAGTAAGAGCGGCGTTTTTGTGTTTAGGAGCTGGTATTCTATCGATACAAGCCAACTTCAATTTCTCCTCAGTGTCCCTTTAATTCTTCCTCTTGTGATTGCATCTCCGTAGAATTTTACTTCTTGAGCACCAAAGATGCGCTTCCCTTTGTTCAGAGTTAAACCAGCTTCGTGAATCGCCTTAAGCACTGCCTCCAAATGACTGCCGTACTTGGGCTTTGTTGCGTCCCAGATCAATATGTCGTCTGTGTACACTCTCACGTTAGGCAAGCTATTCTGTGCTCGACTGATTTCCCTTTGAAATATTGCTTATGCAGAGCTTAAGCCAAAACCCATACGGTGTACTGAAGGCGCTGATTTGAGACGGTTGTTTGTCTAATGGTATCTGATACAACCCACGATTGGCATCAAGTTTGCTGAAGTGACACCGGACAAATCTGCTTCATTATCCTCTCTTTTATGAAGCTCATACCTCTCGCACTTGATATTTTCGTTGGTATCTCCTTTTCTGACACTGTGCTTCGAGTTACAAGACAGTGACGCTGTGACTGGCATGGGAAGAACCACTTGTATTTCACTGCGTTTTTTTTTGTACCCCATAGATCGGGCCAATGCAGCCAGACGACACAGCATAATCCGCTACATATCGACACAGTGATCTTCAGAAGTCAAAAATATTTTGTGAAAACAGATTCTTCAAAGCAGGCTGTCAGTCTGGCAGTGGCATGTTAAACAACCACAACGTTGCAGGTGCTCCATCATCCCCTGATGTCCCTTTGGACAGAAAGCATTACCACCCTCTGATCACTCATGATAAGTAAGGCTGCGAGAGAGTATTTAATATTTCTGGTAAGTCAGCAGCAGTAATGTAGCAATGTTCAATTTTTATTTCACAGCTTCATGTCTCCTTCATGGCTGGCAATATCATAATTTTCAGTTGCATATAAATATATATGACTGCAAGGATACAAATTAACGGTCACGAGTGAATTATCCTAATCTGATGCTCTTGGATGAGGTTTGTACTCTGATGTTTTAAATAGAAGTTTCAACTTGCATAAGCCACATTTTCAGTTTTAACTCAGATTAGTTCTGCCTGTGCCTTTTTATGCTATATTGGACATGTTGACATAATCATATACTGATTGTAATTCTTCATGTCAATACAAACTCTCAGCAATATCAAGTTAGGTAGTGTTGTAGATTTTAGGATCAATATCCTTTGAAGAACTAGCTCTCTAATGGTGTCTCTGAGCCTTTCATAAAGCTGCTTGCTGTGATGATGCAATCACTTTGCTCTAGACAACTCTTAAGCCTGTGTGTATTGTACTTAATGCAGTACGCATAGGCAGGTTTTCCGCTGAGGTCTTGATTATCATTCTTATTGATGCTACAGGAATGATTAGGGTGGACATCTATGCTACCATTGTTTAGAGCTGCTCTGGCATGCCAAAAGAGTACTATGTCTGCAGCTTTTGTAGCAGCATTTCTTTAAGCATTTTATTCTTGCATGCAGGGTTAGTCATGCAAGCACTGCTGAATGCAACAAATGCAGGAAATGGCTCTGCAGTTCATTAAAAAGTCTAACTTATTATGACTCAAGTTTTTTAGAACAATTTGGGACCCAACAGCTATCTGAAGATGTCATGATAATGCCAATGATTGTACACTCATCGATTCTGCAGTCCTTAACATTCAGCTTAGCTGCATTGTCCATTGATTTCCTTAACTTGTCAATTCCTTGAAAACTAATGTTGGGATAGAATAGCAGAAAGTAGAAAAACGGTTTGTTTCTAAACAGAGATTATTGCACTGTGGTGTCGTATGTCTAGTCTGGTACTAATTGTACATTGACTATCACACAGCCAGGCGGCATATGGTCACGTAGAACGGGGGGGATCATTTAAAATGTTTTTTCTCTCAGCACTGCCTTGGTCGCCTTACGTCGCAGGCTTGAGTTGCTGCCTGTAAGAACAGTAGTGTTAAAATGTTTCCTATATTCTTTGGTGTAACAAATATATGCAACAATGTAGGAGTTCCCTGGATTCTCACGTAAGCAAGGACCAAAAGACGATATCGAGAACAGTGCTGTTAAGACATGCACTTTGTGAAAAAAGGGAAAGTGAATAAACGTATGCTTCATGCAGCATTTTAACACAACTGCAAACTCAAGCTGCGAGCTTGGACGCGAAAAAAAAAGAGATCATTGCGGTGCCCGCGTTGAAGGAATCCGTAAGCATTGACGCCTCCTTGCCCCTCTTTGCTTAAATTAATCGAGTTCCACCATTGCCCATATTGAGTTTTCAAACTTGGCACGGCGCTTCGTTTTCAAATTTGGCACCACGCTTTAGCTCTGCCCACTTTTGCTGTTTTCATATTTGGCGGCACTTATGCCCACTTTTTGGTCATTTTTGGCTGTAATTAAACTAGCTACCTCGCATGCACCTCATGATATCTGCTGCGATATTTTTTGATGCTCTGTCTAATGCAACCATTCTTTTTCTTATAACTCAATGTGTTCGAACGTTATCGTGATGACAAGCTCGTGATGACACGAAACGGCAAACAACAAGGCACCCCTACAAACAAAAGGGCCCTTGTTGCTAGGCTTAAAATAGCCTAGACTCAGAATTATGTTCTCTGAGCTTTGCTGCTATAGCCTGCGGCGACACCGCTTTTAGACCCTGACTCGCTTGTCACTGATAAAATTTGTTTTATGGCCGGATACAACTTAAGTCTGCGGTGAAGCTCTGCCCACATTCAGGACCACTGCACAGAATTCTCACACGACAAAAGAGTAGTTCGTAGTTAAAAGTTTTCTCATTACCTAAACAAGAAACTGATCACCAGAAAAAAATAAGCTCTAGAATTTTGATACCTGGCTCATTTAATAAAGTTAAAGATTAAAAAGCCGATTTCGTTTACTGTTGTCTTTTGCTAGCGGAGAAATGCGAGGTGCCGCGGATCATGGCTCAGTGTTAGCAACTGCTGTTTTTTAAGGCGATTGCCTTTAATGGCCAGCTCATACTTGCGTCCGTCTGTTACATATGACGTCACGTGACCTTGTGATGTCACGTGATCTCTCTTTCATGCTTGCACCAGCTGCTCTACTCCTCTGTCGTAAATTGAAGTGCGGAAAATTCAAATCAGTGCAATGAGTCGCGAACAGCTTTTGTCTTCCTGCAGTTAAGAGATATTTAAGTGCCTCAAACGAATTTTTTAATTGTATCCTACTGCAGAGTGAAAAGCTCTACTCCACCCATGCTGAACCTGAAGGTCAACTGGCTCTTAGATTGGACCTCTAACAGGAGGCACGCCTCATGGCAATACCATCATGCCATGTGACTCACCGACACTGCAGCTGCGCGCTTGGCAGGCACGTTCGCCGCTTTGCTGGTTGCTGCTCGGCCACTCCTCCTCGTCAGTTGTGGCATGCTATGTCACGTGATTTTCTCTTGCGCTTAGCGGAAGCTTGATTTTGCACTTGTGGCACGTGATGCATCATGGGATTTGCTCTCGATAGCTAATATAATTGCAGTGCTTGCTGACAGAGCTTTCACTCTGTATATCCTGGCTGAGTTGAGCCACAGCCGCTTCTTACTGACATTCTCACAGTTTTCATGCCAGGTTGCGGTCCCCTCTTTTACGTCCACCTTGTTCTTTCAGCATGCTAAAACTGTGTGCTCGTCACTTCCTGTTCACTGTTTGAAAAATGCAGTGTCCTCACAACCTGTCACCACATTTTTGGCAGTTTTATTATTAAAAAGGGGAGGGGAGTGGGAGGGCAGCCTTTGATGTGGCGACCATACTGGAATTTCTTCTAGTGTCTTGAAATACGAGTTATGAAGGTTTTACCACCCATCATGCTATTAATTAGTGCTCACTTAAGTGTCAGTTCATGGATTTCAATTTTTCACTTGTTGAGCATGATCACGTACATTACAGGTTGCATACTGTTATATGTTTCCTACTCAAGAAGTATACATTGTGGCGTATGTTACTTTGTTTTTTTTGCATGTTGCTGAGTCAGTCGGACTTTGTTTTCTTGGGTTGCAATGTCCATACATTGTTACTCTTCCGAAATTTTTTTACTAAACAGGTACTCAATATTCGATGCAATATATTAGAAGGCGTTTTTTCTTGATGTTCATATTCGATTTGTAGTTTAAAATTTCCCTATATACACACCCCAAATATATATTTCTATATGCCACAAAGACCCACTGCAAGTACATTTCTTTTGTATTTGATGGCTTGATGACACTGCATAAGGGAGCCGGAAGTAAAAATTTCTTCTGTTCAGTTTTAAGAACTTACAGTTGACAGCACTAAAGAATAATACAAACACAAGTAGTGTGTTTTCCAGACATATCTTCAAGCCTCTGGGTTATACTACGAAAGGTTCTTATCATGACTGAAGCGAAACATACCAGTGGATGGCAACGAGTTTGATTATCGTATTTACACGATTGTAAGTCGACCCTTTTTTTGAAATTTAAAATTCCGAATTGGGGGTCGACTTACAATCGAAACGAAACCTTGAACTGCCAATAAAAGCAAGAAAAACAATCTATCAGGGACGCTACTGCGATGCTAGAAGTTTTTGTTTGCTCTACGGCTTCAAGCGTAGCATTCAGGTATTCCGCAGGCTTTTTGGCCAGGATTTTTCATTTTATTTTTACTGCGCAAACCGTTGCCCACCGCGATGGTTCAGTGCTACTGAACAGGATACCTGGGTTAGAACCCGACCGCGGCGGCAGCGTTTCGATGGAAGCGAAACGCAAAGGCGCCCGTGTGCTGTGCGATGTCAGTACAGCAGGTTAAAGATCCCCAGGTGGTCGAAATTATTCGGAAGCCCTTCACTACGGCATCTCGTTCTTCCTTTCTTCTTTCACTCCCTCTTTTGTCTCTTCCCTTACAACTGGGTTTCCGCCGATATTTGAGACAAATACTGCGCCACTTCCTTTCCCCGAAACCAATTTCATTTCACTCGCGGCAAGTGCCGCTGTCCCGCTGTTCCAATCGCGGAGTCTGCGCCAGTGCCCGGGAGTGTCGCTAGCTGATGGAAGAGCCGCTATTTCAGTTGGTTGCACAATATGTAACAGCGGCGCTTCCTGGGAATGCCGATGTTTGCTGGAAGAGCCGACGCCCCGACACCGATCACTCTGTTTGGTGGTGCTTGGAGTTGGTGCTTTTGACTCGACTGCTGGCCGCGTGCTTCGCCATGAGCTCTCCAGGTTCGAAAAGCATTCGGCGCTAATTCACTGCAGCGTTCAAGAGGGCGGCCATCATTTACGCCGAAGAAACCGACAACAGCGCGGCGGGCCGCAAGTTCGACGTTTCTGAACGGTTGGTGCGGTAGTGGCGGAAGCAGCGAGACAAAATTTTCGATTGCGACTACAAGCGAAGAGGTTTCCGTGGGCCGAAGTCGGGACGCTTTCTGGAGCTGGAGGTCAAGCTTGCAGCGTATGTCACCGAAATACGTGATCGGTCCCTTCCAGTGACATGCGAAATGATCACGCAACAAGGCCGGGTCTTTGCTGCGGAAGTTTTAATGCTCCGAACAGACTTCAAAGCCAGCAGGGCTGGGGCTTCGAAATTTATGAAGAGGGCTGGCTTCTCTCTTCTTCGGCATACTAGTGTATGCCAGAAGCTGCCTGCTGCTTACGAGGAGAAAGTTCTCACCTTCCATAGGCACTACCTCAAGCTCCGCGACTCGCGGCGATACCTGCTCGGCCAAATCGGGAATGCGGGCCAGACTCCCGTCTACTTCAACATGACGAGCAACACAACAGTGAGCGTGAGGGGAGCTCGCGAGGTTAAGCTTCTCACGACAGGAAACCAGAAACTTCGGTTCACTGTTATGCTATCATGCTTGGCAGGTGGCACAAAGCTCCGACCGTACATCGTCTTCAAAAGAAAAACTATGCCAAAGGAAATGTTCCCGAAAGGTGTGATTGTGCAAGTGAAGGAAAAGGCTTTATGACGGACGATTTAGTTATTGATTGGTACCGTCGGGTGTGGCTTTTGAGGCCAGGGGCATCCCTCAAAAATCGCAATCCGAACCTCCTCGTGCTGGACTCATTTCGCGGCCACCTTACCGCGAAAGTGAAGGCAGAGCTCCGAAAAGAAGATACAGATATGCTGGTGATTCCCGGCAGTCTGACGGGGCAGCTGCAGCCGCTAGACGTTGGCATTAACAAGCCATTCACGGACTTGCTCCGGCGTGAGTACATGTGGCTGGCGGCAGAAGGGCGGGAACTTAAGCCAACGGGGCGCGTGAAGAGAGGCTCCCTGGCGGCTGTGTGCGGGTGGGTGATTTCCGCTTGGGCGGCCGTTCCACGATGTCGTGGTGCGGTCATTTAGGAAGTGCGGGCTCTCCTTGCAGGACGATGTGCTGTGGGATCGCAGCGGCGACGACGACGACAGTAGTACCACTGAAGATGACTCAAGTGAGGATGAATAGCCCATCTATGAAAAAATTTTTTGTTTTTGAAGCACTCCACTGGTGTTTTTTTTCGGACATGCGATTTGGAGAGGTCGACTTACATTCGAGTCGACTTACAATCGTGTAAATATGGTAGCTGAGGAGAATAGGAAGCTTGCAGGGATGATGTGGCACAAGCTGACAAACAAGGTTGATTAGAGGTCAGTGGGAGAGGCCTTTGTTGTGCTGTGCATGTAGTTAGGGTTATGAAAATGAAGCTAAAATGTTCTTCAATTGTTATACTATTCCCCATGCTTCCATGAAGTCACACTAAAGCCGCCACAATATTGTTCACCTTACACAATGCAACGGAGTGGCTCTAAACACTGCTAATTTCTTTGGAGACCTTTGGCCATACACGAAGCGCAGGCTAGGAGCATGCCTTCTGATGCACTTAATTTATCCTTTGAGTCTTTCCTCCATGTCCAAAAAACAAAAAGGGGCAGCATACATAATAACCCGAAATGCACAGTTAAAACGGGCCGGAGTAAACGGACAATAAAGCAGCCAGTGTGTGTCCACTTGGGGTTCGAATCCCAGCATCGCGCATTTCTCCACCGGGCTTAAAAAAATAAAAACTCTACATGTCGATAGAATTGCATAACCAGGTCTCATGTGCAGCCTGATCTCAGTGACTTGAACAGAGAGTGCTCTTACTCACCAGAAAAGAATAGCCATCCTGGTGCAGAACTTGACTGCAACCTCCTAAATTAAAATCCTATGGCAAGAATGTTTACGAAGCAAAAAACGTGAGGAATACTTGGCATTTTATGCCGATAGTTCAAAATTAGCACACTACATTTGAAGTGCCATGGCACTAAACAATGAAAAAGGGCCACAAATGGGTTTCTATCAGACAAGGCAGATTTAGGGTTGCTTGACGGCAGAATTTATCTTTGATCCGTCAAGGCAATTGTGGTCAAGACCCTTTTCCCAAGCATCTCACCCCAGAATAGCCGAGCACCAGGCCGAGGGAAACCTTGTACCCATTAGAAAACAGGTGGGTCCCTGGCGGCACTGGGGATCGAACTCAGCACCTCCCGAACGCAAGGCGGATGCTCTACTACAAGGCTAATTTTCAAGCGACGTTGGAATCAGTAGCAGTGAGAAAGGTGATCCCCGTGCTGCACAAGCTCAGCACAAAGAAATCAAGACTGAACGTTTTCTGCAAATGGTACTCAATAAGCTCTATACTGTAAGTTTTCAACCACCATCGTTGAAATCTTTAGCCTATGCAGCAATTGTACGGCCCAAACGAGTGTGCATGTTCTGTGTGCGACCCTAATTGAAATAATCTTTAATACACTAAAGCAACACAAAACTGTTCCGTTATAGTTAATCATCTCTGCTTATTCTTATCATGAAGTGTCCCTGAATTAAAGTGCAATGCTCATGCCACAAATTTAACTGAGGTCACAGCAAAAAACTATGTCTATACTAATACTATTATCATGTTCTGCATGAGTATGTTATCATCCCTGCCTACAGCACCCTCAGCCGCATGATCCATGAAAAGATTGCATATATCCTTTGCCTGCCCCCACATGTGCACACCTGTCTTCATTTTCTGTGTGCACTGCAAAAAACGAATGACTTGCCCTGCCATGTCTTGCTCTATACTGAGCCATCACTATTCAAATCATCAAATGAAATTAAGCACAGTTAGGCTGTGCAACCCACTTCCTTATGTAATGTCCTTTCAAAGAGCCTTTGAGGTAGTAAAAATAAATAAATAAAAATAAATAGCAATGTATATGAAATATTGAAGTAAATCATAAGATACATCTGGTTTCAACTTATTTTAACAGAGTGGAAGTCATGGTCACACCAACGATTCATTGAAGTCTTTATATATATCTGCATATTTATATTTAGAAAAAAAATAGGTTTAAAAATCCAAGGTAAAACAGATGGCTTTGATCTAGCAGAGGGAGAGAGTGAGGATTAGAACTGCAACGTGGGATTTAGGTAATATGATTAATTGGACATCACAAAGAAATGGAAGGAGAAATAATTTACTTATTAAGTTTTCAGGTTGAAAGCTCTTGGTTTTGTTATTAAAGTTACTCAAGCAAGAAAACTGTAAAACATATATTGAATTCCATTAACAGTGAAGCATGGAGGAATGAACCTTTGATCTCTGTAAAAATGATGCAGACTACACAAGTGCCAAATCCCCTCTAGAAGTGAAATGCCAAATTTACCATATCTTTCATAATTCGATAACATGTCCAGAACTGTGCGTGCAAAGTTCCAATTCAGATATTTATATAGCAGAATAAAATAAAAGGTACTGCACTTGCCTCTACGTATGTTATTGTTGAAAAGGCATGGATTCACTTGGTGTCGAGGTTTCTTTCTTTGGCCTGAGTGTCCGATATGTAAACATGAGGGCATTGAAGCCGACATTCACCACTGCGGTTTGGGAAGTACTGCCCAGCTCGCAATTAAACCTACAATGATCCGGCATCTTAAGGTATAGTGGGTCTTTCACGGAGAAACCCTGCTTCATGTATTGCCTGGACGCTGCAACCATGCCATCGTTCATTACTGGACATTATGCCTTGTTTCATTAATTAAATCATTACTGCATCCTCCATCATTCCCAGCCCATTCATGCCCTGAGGCAATAAATCGTATTTTATGTTCATGTGCAAAGCTGTACAAAGTGAAGAAAAAACACTTTCCAGTATCTTCCGGTATTTTCATCCGTGTAAATTTGCTCATTGGAGAAAGTGCGCTTGTTGGACATGCATTTCTTGTGTTTTTAGGTTTTTAAAAAAAAGCTAACAAACACAAATTTTAAACATCTTAGAGCTAGGTTTCTTATATTAAAGGCAAACAATTTCTATCCTTAAATTTGATTGGGGCGTGATAGTCGTCACTTATACGTCATAAAAATCAATGCAAGACAACACGTACGCTATCTTGTCAGCGATGTTTGGTCTTTAATTATTACACGCTATTAGACTGTGGCCAGGATAATTTTTTTAAATTCTGCAGTAAAGTACGGAAGGTTTTGTATGCAGCGGAAAAGGGAAGAGAGAGCTCGCACCCTAGGCTACGACTACCGCCTTTTCTCCAGAACGAATCCGTCGAAATCCATTTCAACTGCTGATGTAAAATGTTAGTGTGCACCTGCAATCGCAACTAAGCGTACGCTCCAAACGATCTCCCTGCATATCGTGACCTATTCGCGTTTTCTTGAAAGAAGCCCAGACAAGGGGCCATATTTTCAAACTCTGCGCATGATCAGGTCACTGTAGCAAGGGGCCTGGCCATGCAAAAAGTTCACGATACGCGTGACATGCCTTACGCCTGGTGGCACCGAGCTGGATGCGTTCTAGTACTGTGCGTTCCGCAAATAAAAAATTGGCTACTATCCATCGGCAGAGTGTAGTTTCAAGAGAGTGGAAAATTATCTCCATGCACGATTTCCATTCAAGCAGCACGCAGTCGTGACGAGTAAATAATTGCCCGTACAAGTTCAGCTGGATATAATTTTCGGATATAAATTTCAAGCATTGCACTCCATCGGTTGCGATCTCCAAACCAGTGTTGAAATTTGGTTTTGCTTTTGATTGCGCTGGAAGGTCGCAACTGACAGCCAGTTTCCAATCAACTAACATTTGTACGCCGATGAAATTTTGCTGCTTCATTAAGGTTTAATTGTGGCTGTCTACATGGTTCTCATTATGTGTGTATTTAAACGTGCCCACGCCTAGCACACGGGCAGGATGCAAGCCGCATTGCGGGCAGCAGCAGCAATCGCAACAATTGCTGGGCCCATAAAGTACAGCGTTGTCTACTATACACTGGTATATGTACGCGCTGGAAGAAGAGAGTGCGAGCGTTGGGGAGCAAATACGGCGTGCCACTGCCTATGTTCGCTGACACCGAAGGCACCTGCTGGAGGAAAGGGAAGGTGCAGAAGCGTGTGGTGGAGACGGAGACAGAGCTTTGGAGGACCAGCGCGAAGGCCAGGTCAGCTCTCGGTCTGTACTCTGTGCTCAAGCGAGAGATTGTGCAGGAGCACTTCTACGACAACTCCTTTGGCAGTGCACTACTCTTCGGGGCTCAAGCGGGGGTGCTGCACACGAAGAAGTGGCAAGCCCGGATTGCCAGCCAAGTCAATGCAGACATCTAGTGCACAATGTGTGGGCAGGATGAGGATTCTATCGAGCATGCTGTTCTGTTGTTAGATC
This sequence comes from Amblyomma americanum, assembly GCF_052857255.1. Taxonomy (NCBI): domain Eukaryota; kingdom Metazoa; phylum Arthropoda; class Arachnida; order Ixodida; family Ixodidae; genus Amblyomma; species Amblyomma americanum. The sequence continues at coordinate 108,196,545 of NC_135505.1, read as the reverse complement.
ACTCCACCCCTGCCAACCGAATGGATGTACCCTTCTGCAGGCGCAATGTTTCGACTCAGGTCAGCCGACAGAGGGCGGAGCGACCGACAGCGAGGTGTATGACCAAGAAGCCTTTTCCAAAGCCAGGGCGGTCGAAACAACTAAACGCCGCCTTGAAAATTGGAATACGCTCAAGTGATGGGTGGTGGTGACACGGCGGGACAGACTCTGTCGTAGCATCCCAAAAAATTTGGCTAGGACTTAGGCAGTGACTGCTACAACCAGGTCGAAATAACGCAAACGTTATTTCAACCCATGACGTCACATCTGGTTTGAAGAAAAGACGTCACGTCTGGCATTTATTTAGCTGTTTGAGCTATGTTTGAGTCGAGCCGAGCATGGCTTTTAGCACCAGTAAGGCCGGTTAGCGGGAAGAGCGTGAAATCGTGTTGCATGTGAGTAATTTGTTCTTTCTATCTTTAAATATGCACATACTGGGCGATTGCCTGTTATCTGACACTCGGCATTCCGTTGTAAACTTCCTTGCACCCGAATATTTTGTGTTAGCAGATAACCCAGGACTAGCATGGAGCCCGCTTGCCCGCCAGTGGACCCAAAGGCCCAGAGGGAAAGACTCATCTGTTTTATCGTAAGTTCTGCTCAAAAGCTCTCTGAAGGTCTACGGAAAAGAGGAAGCGCTGAGCGAGTTTTTATATCTTTTGTCAACCCAGCCCAACGTAACTCATGGTCATGTATCACATGCATATTTACCAGCTTTTGCGTGCTCCCGAAAAAAGGCGGGAAACTTTTGACAACAGTCCCGTTGAGCCACTAATAAAGCCGGTCGTGAGTTGAACTAACCGTTTGTGCGATGAATTTTGTACGCAGTTTGATTTTTTGTGGCCCCGCGGCTGGGAAAGTCTGTTGAGTGTTGACTTGTTGCACTTTACAGTTGTGTGCTCTTGTTACAATTCGCTTTCTAAAACAGGTGCAAAAATTGTTTCGAGATAAGCGATTACGCTTTGGTGTCTGCAGAGCGAAACATGTTTTTCTTTTAAATTCATATTTATTTCAGAAAACAGCACTTGAAAAACTGGCAGGCAGTTTTCTGGTATGCACGGACCTTCCCGATTCCTGCTTCGAGTCTGGCGTTCACTTGCTGGTGCAGAGGCTGAACAAATGGGACTTTAAAATGCTGAGGCAGCAAAGGCTTTAAGGCGCCACAAGGTGAGCCCTCCACCTTCAGTGATATTTTAAAATCAGTGCTGTGCCACCTGCACCGAACATTGGTTTTACATGGGGAAGGTGTTTGGACTTAGGTGGCCAACTAGCATGGAGCACATGAGGCAACTGGAAAAGCAAGCTTCCTTTTAAGGCCTCTAATCTTAAGACCTTTTTACAGCTGTTGCTGTAAAGAGGCCTTAAAGAGATGAACACTGTGGACAATGTGCATGACGTCCTTTGGCTGGGAGCTTGTGAGGTGCATAAAGCTCACAAGGCACTGTTGCAGTGTGTGACAGGTCATTGTGGTGATATTAGAAAAAGACATAGTACAGCACAATGGGGCAGAGAAAAGGAGCACACAGGATAAGCGCTCGTCCTGTGTGCTCCTTTTCTTTTCTGCGCTATGTCTTCTAATATGCTATGCCAACAAGCCCAAACAACCACTTTGTCAGGAATGTGGTCATGATAGGTTTCTTTGATTTGGCTGCACTCTCTGTACTAGTTCTGTGAAGTTCTGCGGTGGTGCTGGCAGCGTGCAACAACAGCTCAGGCAGTTCAAATGCAGCTTGGCACTGGCCGCTTCCAAAACGAATGGTTGAGTGCAGGCCTGATTGTCTGATAGCCTTGCTGTCATCACGAAATTGCAGCCAACTGCATGCCGCCGACACCAACGACCACTAAAATCCTGAAACACTTGGAAGAATTTTCAAGCAGCAAATCGCAAAGAAGTCTTACCATGAACCTGCTCTAGGAAATCGTCATTTCACAGAAAAAAAATTGTAGCATGTATACACACAGGCAACTTACGAATTAGCGCTGAAATGCTGCCCATGCGACTCGACCGCTTAGGTTTTCATTATGACGCCTCAAACAGTCACTCAGCTCCTTTATGTGTAGGTCGAAGAAGCAGAGAAGGTATGGCATGTGTTATATAATGGAATGATGACAGGTATTTGCTGAAAGGTTATGGTTTAGGGGGTTTAACGTCCTAAAGCCACTCGGGCTATGAAGGACGCCGTAGTGAAGGGCTCCAGAAATTTTGACCACCTGGTGTTCTCTAAGGGAGCTGCTGACCCGAAGAACATGGGTTCGATCCCAGCGGCGGGGGTCGAATTTTGATGGAAGTGAAATTCTAGAGGCCCGTGTACTGTGCGATGTCGGTGCACGTTAAGGAACCCCAGGTGGTCGAAATTTCCAGAGCCCTTCACTACAGTGTTCCTCATAGCCTGAGTCGCTTTGGGACGTTAAACCCCATAAACCAAACCAATCTTTTTTGTAATGAGGTGTAAGGCATTATTATACATGGATTACCATGTGGTGTGCTCCTATGTCATCTAGATAATTTATAACTGAATTTCTTTCTCGTGCTGTTTCAGTTTCAACAGCTGAATGGTGACTGTGACCTTAAAGAGAGGATGTAGGTCATGTGAGGCGTGAAAAACTGCAATATAATTGATGGTTTTACATTTGTTGTCATTCCTCCTCTTGAGGAAGGCTGGCTTCAGCAGTGCAGTCAATGAAAACGATAAAGTAGCAATTATATCGCAGTTTTTCTATGTCTCTAATTACCTAAAACCTCTCTTTGTCATCACAGCTCTCATTTGGCTGTTTAAACTGAAACAGCATGACAGAAAAATTCGATGAATTATTTAGTGGTCGCAGGCGAACACCACATAGTGATTCATGCATTGTAGTGTCTTTCGTTTCATTATAAAGAAGAAAACTTGCCACCAAAATGAGGTCTCTACGCTCCCTTAACGTGCACTGACATCGCACAGTACACGGGCCCCTAGAATTATGCCTCCATCAAAATTCCAGAGGCCCGTGTACTGTGATGTCAGTGCACGTTAAAGAACCCCAGGTGGTCGAAATTCCCGGAGCCCTTCACTATGGCGTCCCTCATAGCCATAGTCGATTGCTTTGGGACATTAAACCTCCATAAACTGCATCTTTGCTTTGTATATGCTCATCTCCATAAACGTGAGGCCAAAGCATGGCAGATACAAGAAGAAGCATGGACTCAGTATGCAGCAAATGTAATATTGCTAGTAATTAATTACTTTTCTGTGAAATTACTGCTTGAAAATAGTCTATTACATTACTAAATTACCAGTCCACAAAAGTAATTTAATTTCTGTAACCATATTACAGTAATTTAATTGCTGGCTAGTCTGCCACTCACTGATTTCAAGGTGATTGCACACTGCTTTTCAATGAATGCAAAATCCTTACATGATAGCTTCTGCAAATGGTACGAAACAAGGCCCTTTGCATTTTTAAGGCAAAGGTTTGTGCCACATTACCTTTTATTTTTTTCTCTCGCCCCCTGCTTCTTCCCCTTCATATTTTTTTTGATGTTATGAATGCAATGTTTTAGCAACAAGCTTGAATTAGCCCCTATGAAAAATTTTTTTCCTGGTCTGCACGTGACTCTCTCTATGTCCAGGTTTCACTCAATTTCCTAGTCCCTGGCATTTATTGGCACTTTCACTTCATTAAAACTTTTGTGAATGTGGTGGCACAAATTTTGAAAAGTTATTTTTCTAGTGCTAGAAAGTTGTTTCCTTATTTTTGTCTTCCATGGGGGTAAAGTTTCATGGCATGTCCAGTCCGTCAACTATTTCTTACCGTTCTCAGATACTTTGTCCCGTTACACTCGTGCATTGTGGAAGAGCCACAGCTGCTCTCAAGGTGCTTTGTGTCTGTTTGTGCAGGGCAGCAGCGGCGTCTTCTCCGCAGTGCTAAAGTGCATGTGGGCAAAGCATCCAAAAGTGATGACTTCCTTGGCTGGCATTTTCTCTTGGTCTCTGAATGCATCATATGGTCAGAATTTGGCAAAATTATGGACATGTATACCAGGCAATTGATTCAAAAACTTATCCAGGATTTCTATTGTGAACAAAAATCGCACAACACGCATAATTTTTGGTTTTGTGATACTGCAGATTACACAAACCAAGAACAGAACAGCAAAGTTCTACTGTATTTCTTTGAAGGGCTGTGACGATTTTAAAGGGTGTCTGGCAACATATAATTGTAAAGAGGAATTTCGTTTACCTAGAAAAATCGGGGAATTGTGAGGGATACCATCAAGAAAGTGGTCAAGTCTCGTAAAAGGACGGAATGAAATTAACGTAGAGGTCTGTTCTGAGTTTTAACGATACTGTGAGTGTCCAGCACACGGTCTGTTCATATTGGCATGACATATTTTTGCTTGAATGAGTATTAGGCATGGCAGCCTGTCTGTTTTAGCTCTATTTTTTTGTCTTTAATTAAGTGAGCATTGTATATACTGGTTGGTTCTGTACAGGTTGCCAAACTCCTCATTAAATTTGGTCTGGTGCTTATGAATAGACACAGCTACATTCAAAAGTGTTTTCTGTGGAATAAGCCACAGTCATAGTAATGTGCAGAATTCATGCACTTTCAGCATACTGATGCGAGATGCCACGCCACCTGTCACGGATCTCTCCGGAGAACACTCGGACTCAAAGAATGGACTAGGCGACGGGTGTACCCACACAAATGCACATTTAATACACCCTACATGACACACACACTAGAACACAAAACTAACAAAACTAACACAACACACACAGGCTATAAATACAGACGACCGACCCGGGCACACTGCTACCAGCGTCTACTACTAGTGTTCTACTATTCGTGGTCGGCGTTCGTGCTCACGGTTGGTTCGGTGCGGCTTCAGCGTTGTATGGCTCCTGTAGCCGGCGTCAAGGCAGCGTTCGGCGTGCTTGGGCTGGCGTTGCTGGCGGCGTTCAACGTGCTTGGGCTGGTGTCGCTGGCGGCGTCGCTGGCTGTGTCGTACAAGCTCCTGGTCCAAGCGCCCGTGGAGGTGATGCCGGTGTTGTTGGCGTTGGGGGCACCACCCGGATGAGTGGCAACAGCGCTAGAGACACCCCTGGCCGTAGCAGGTAGTAGCGTCCTCTGTTGACTCCCCGGAACGGGCTCAAGCACAGCAGGAAGTCAATGATGCGAAGTCATGGAACGCGAGCTCTCCGGAGCAGTAGCCGGCGTCGCTCTCTTCCAGCCGATGTGTCCCTGACCCGCCGGAGCCTCCGCTTATCTGCTGTTTCCTCCCTGTGCCTCGCTCTCACTCGCCCTTTTATAGCCTCGGTGTTAGTCCATTTGTCGTCTTCGTCTCTTCTCCACCAATCATCTCTCTCCACCTCACCGAATGCTTCTCCACCAATCATCTCTCTCCACCTCAACGAATGCTTCTTCTTCCTCTTCTTTATTCTTCGGTTAATTTGCGTCGTCTTCTGCACACCTTTTTCCTTTAAAATTTAATTTAGGCTCCTTAAAGGGAAGCTGAAGTACTTTTCAAAAAATGAGTTCTCTTCGTCTTTTTATAGGCTTTAGTCCGCTGAAAAGGAATATCTGATTCAAGAAGAGCGGACAATGTAAAAAGCTGTTTTTTAGAAGAAAACGCGCCCCATCGCCTCAGGGCGCCGAACGAATGCCGCTCTTGCCCGCGATTGGCCAGGACTGTCGTGACGTCATCCTTGGGGATCTACGGCTGGCACCGACGGCGTTGCTGCGTAGCGCATTGATTCAGCTGGCTTTTAAGGACTACGTTTTGGAAATTATGGATAATTAAAGCAGTGTTGAACAGTTTGGTCTTTCATCATGCATTTTCGAGCCATCAGCAGCTTCAGAAAACGGCGGAACCAACGACGCCGCGGATTGCGCCGGCATAATAATAATTGGTTTTTTGGGGAAAGGAAATGGCGCAGTATCTGTCTCATATATCGTTGGACACCTGAACCGCGCTGTAAGGGAAGGGATAAGAGAAGGAGTGAAAGAAGAAAGGAAGAATTAGGTGCCGTAGTGGAGGGCTCCGGAATAATTTCGACCACCTGGACATCTTTAATGCAGCGAAAATCAAGTCGCGACATTTTCACGCGTAGGAAACCTCGAATTGATAGATGGATGGATGACAGCTTTTATTTCCACCGGAAATGGAGATCCCTTACTACTCACCGCCCCCAGCACGCAGGCATGGATGGCGGGGGCCGGAGCCTCTGTGGCTAAAAGCTAAAAAAAAAGATTTTATCTCTTCGCGGCCTCATCCGCCAGGCGGATTAGATTGTTTCTGCCGAGCGGGTTCTTCGCTGCGCAGCAGGGGTAACCAGCTTTCTCTGCTATCAATATCTTCGTCCACTCCAGGGTAGTCAGCGCATTTCCATATTCTTTGCTTCCGGGTAACCGTGGAACCGCCGGAATGTCGGAACCTGGCCATTCCGAAATCGTTGAGAACTACTGAATAAACAGAAAAGTGGTGCCACTGCTGGATAAGAAGCTAAGTAATAGAGAAGTGACCACACGGCGCGTGCAAGCCGGAAATTTCGTTAGCCCTGTATGGTACTTGCACGTCCTACCTGGGTAACAGGAAAACCAAGTCTCGACTGATACGTATGTTTTGCGTAGGTGAATGCGCGTGCTTATCTTTTGTGTAGGTGCAAGTAGCAATGAAAGAAAAGGACCTTGCGCTGAAACGTTGTTCTGTACCGCTGCAGCATAAAAGCCTGGCCGCCAACTTCTGTCCAGCGACATTCTGTGTGTCTTCTCCTGGTCCTGCGTCTTTTTATCGCTGGTTTATTTTTTTCTTCACGAACTTCTTGTAACGCCTGTAGGCGTGATCTAAATCAGATCACCGGCACGCTTACACGAGTCGCGCGAGGTAAAGCATAAGTTTGTTCGTGTATTTATGGTTACTTGCCTAATTACTCCCGAAGGCCTTTTAGAACTACAAACGAATGCCAAAATGGATGAGTTGGAGTGGGTTCACTGCTGTACTGCAGCGCGAAGGGACGAGGCGACTGGGCGGCAAGCTCCCGTGTGCGCTTTCCTTCTTTCACATGTTCGGGCTACTGTTCAGCCATGGAACTTCTGCACTTACCTCCGTACGTTGTTTTTTTTTTAATGCTGAACACGTTTTTGAAGAATAAATATGGCTGCGTTTCGGAGCTCGCAGTGTTGCTCATCAAAACTAGTCTGCTGCGAGATGCTGCTCCAGCAGAATTTCTTGTGGATGACATACATGTATACGTAACGCAGCTGACAACTTTGCCGTTCTGACTCAAGGACAAATTAGCATGAATTCTGGCACCATTGCCGACCGTCAGCCATGACCAAGCGCTCATGAATGCAAATATTTGCTTTGGTTAAGTATATTCTAGGATTATATAATCGCGTTTTGTTAAGTTAGGCGCAGGTGCGTTTGCTGTGCGCTGATGAAAGATTTCGAGAATTGCTTGTGCTGCCATGAGGTGCAAGCAATCAAGAAAAAGCGAAAAGGCACACAGTGCGTAGGAAGCTTAAAAGAGTTCGACTGTGGGCCTTAAAGACAGTGCTGGAAGTGGCCTTAGCTCAGCATGGATGTGAACCAGCTGGAAAAGGCAGAGTTTACAAACAGATAAGAAAATAATATAACGAAAAGAGAAATATTGATGCACATATTTTGTCCAGGCAGTTTCGGCATGCTGCGTACCACAAGATTGTCTGGTTAACGTGGAAGAGGCTGGGGAGAACAACCAACGGATTCTACCAAGCTGTGTGCTGATGCTGTTCGAAAGAAGTACTATGCCGAAACTGGTTTATATACAGGCTTCAACCATTACACGGAACGCCTGAACGAGAGAAAGTAAACGGCACTGGCAGAAGATTACGTTGATCCGCAGCGAAGCAAGCGCAGCCGGACGGCCGGCCGACTCTCCGCGAACGGCGTCACTTCCGCCAGTTCTCCCTCTCTGCCGTCCCCCCACCCGGTGCTTCCGGAAGCGACGAGGGTGTGCCGGCGGCGTGTTTTTAAGAAGCGATTGCAGCTCTGTTTGCGGACAGAATCGGGAAAAAATTTATGCACCTGATTTTCAAGGTCTTTTTATTCTCAACCACAGCGTTTCATGCAATTTGAAAACCGTTTCAGCTTCCCTTTAATATATGTGACACCACCCCAGTGCGACATCAAAATCGATCCGTAATTCTTGCTCTCAGGCCTCATCAATCTTTTAGGCTATTGCGGAAACAAACGGAGGCTAGTTTCTCTGCTGTTCGAGCTGTGATGACGAGGTCGTGAAAAGCTGTTACTTTTTGTGGAAATCGCTTGGTGCTTGTCCTGTGGCATTGCTGCTATCGAAAGGGATGCCAGAATGTGCCTTCATTGGAAAGGCAGTAAAAGGCAGTGCTTCTGAGTGATGAGCAAACCAACCTTTGTCAGTCCCCTTGTTCAAGGGTTTCTTCTTGAAAGCCTGAAATATTTTTTTTAGTACAATGAGCAGTGTATAAAGCCCTTGAAAGCATGCAGAGTGTTCCGTTTAGAAATTTTCGGTGCTATGATCTTTGCCAAAGGGCCGAGAAGTGAAAAGCCGAAATATTGTCGTTCAGCAGCTCACAAACTCAAGTTGTCGTGTTTTTTTCCTGAACACAGTTGTGACTCAGACAAATTGTACCTTTCTACATGATTTTCCCTCATTCATTGAGGTGCTCAATAAGCTTTAGGATGCGATAAATTATGAAGAGGGATGAAATATTTGTGTGAAATGTTTCTTTTCATCACTGCATTTTGTGGAAACATGTTTGTATTGTAATTTCAAATATGTTTTATCATTTGAACTGCTCGAAAATAAAGCATATCGCCGCACTGGCTGGCATTTCGAAAGGCCCTGATATGCACAGCATGTGTATGAGAGCTAGCAGACGATGCAGCGGTCCCTGTGTCACTACTTTTGGAGCCCACATGGCCAGGGTTGCTGCTCTTCCTCGGGAGTGACATCATAATGCACCCCGACACTCAGGAACGGAAATCGCTCAGTATAAATAATGCAGCAATATTTAACGTGCATATTTGAATTGCGGAGCACGTATCACGCACCGGGTGGGAGTATGCAAGGTTTGAAACTAAGAACACTCCAACCAAAAATTTGATGTCTCCGCCCCTTTAAGGTTTTGGGTTAAGCATATGGAGCTTCTGACCTCGTGTGTGCCAGCGTCAGAAGCCTTTCAGAAACCCTTTCGTTGTTCGTCCTGACTATTTTTATTCATTCTTGGTCTCTGCCTTGTACACACTTCTTTTTGTGTGTGATTTCTCTGGCACATCTTGAACAATGTTCCTTTTATCCTTTTTTTTGACGACCTTTCTAATGTCCATATGCAAAGCCGCTACAGGAGTGCGTGGGCTGCTGCTGTAGCCTCTTGGGAGATGTCCTTATCTTTTTTCCCCCATATGAATTCCATTTTTTGTGTATTTGTTTGTGGGTTTCTTTTAGTGATTTATTAGTTGCATTTTATTGCTCTGAGCTTGCATACTTTTTCTCTTTTCATGGCATCCAACCCTGTGTATGGCTGACACTAGTGGAGGGACTGCAGCAGCCGACCTTGCATGGCGCGGCATTCTCTGGTCCAAGGCACCTATTCCCCGTTCCAGGCTACTGGCTAAAGATTGTGCCCACAAGTCTGCACCTTGGTCTACAGGCAGAGTCGCATTAGGCCCACGTTGGCCAGGACTTCCTTGCCAAATAAAGTATTCCTACCGACACGCCTTGTCAGTAATTGATGAAGCGTATGAATAAATGAGTAACAACTTCATTGGCCGTATAGAAAAACCGTGTTACAAAGCAGTTTTTTTTTTGTAAGGCCATACCCAACCACCACATTGTTTCCTCTGGGTAACCTACTGATCTTTGAGGTAAGTGCTTGCCGTGTGTCGCATCACAGTCTGAAGTGTTGCTGTAGAACCACTTATTGTCTTCCTGTTTATGCCATTGCAGCAGAGAATGCTCCACAAAACTAATGAAAAAAAATTTTGCCAACATACTGCTTTGAGAAAACTGCTAAACGGGTGCAGAAGCCCACTGAACATTGTAATTGAGGCCCTTTGAATTGAATGTTCTTTGTAGGTATTTTACAAAGATAACATTCCTAGCAGTGCTACTGGGATTGCAACTCGCTGCAAACGAGGCGGATTCTGTAGCACTGGGCTCTTGCTGGCAGTTTTTGAAATTCGCATTACCCGAAACTGCACTGTAAAAGAGCATAAAGAAAACAATGTCTTCCTCAGTAATTAATGCCATGCAACATGACATGGAAACCTAACAAGAGGCCCTAAATATTTGCTAAATTTGATTTATAGTCTTCTCTTACTGTTGTAACCCATCTTTCCTCAAGCAGAACAGTGGCCTGAGCTAGGTGGCTGAGTGAATTCGCATCACCTGTTAATGTCAGATTAATTTTTTTCTCAGCTGCTGAGGGCCATTATTGCCAGAGGGGTGTGTAAGGTGTGTACATGTAGACAGGGAAATCGCTTAATTCAAACCGGCGGTATTTGCAAACTGGCACTTCGCTCCCGCCAAAATTGCGTATTACGGTGGCTCAAGCCACCTTGTCTTGACTTGTGAAATTTTACTCTTGTCTTGCTTTTAGCCACCAATCATATAAGCTTCGCTTGGTTACTTCTACCCGCTTAAAATCTACTTTCTCTTCACTGCCATTAAACCCCAATGTCTTGGGTAAATCAGCCCCTCTGCTTTCCACTGTAGGGTGAAGTCCTCTACAGAAAAGCATCAAGTGTTCAGCCGTTTCCTCCTCCTCTCCGCACGCAATGCACAACGCGTCTATCTCGTGGTACCTGACTCTATACGTCTTAGTCCGCAAAACTGCTGTCCTGGCCTCAAAGAGCTTCCCCTACAATTATCATAGATATTTCCTTTGGCAATTTCCTGCTTAAAGGTTCGGTATGTTCCCAGTGCCAGTTTCGCTCACACCCTAGATTACGACCTCCTTTTCGCCACAACGATTGACCCGAAATCCATTACAACTGCCGAAGAAGAACGACCTACAACCGCACCATACCGTACCTACAAAGGATGTCGTTGCGTAGCGTACGTCGCCTAACCACGTTTTCTGAAAACAAGCCCAGACAAGGAGCCATATTTTATAACCCTAGCCATGATCAGGTCCTTGTAACAAAGTCCCTGGCCAAGCATAGAGCTAAGGATAAGCGTGACATGCGTTGCGCGTGGTGGCACCGAACTGGACACGTTCTAATGCTGTGCATTCAGCAAATAAAAAATCGGCCAGAACGCCTCGGCAGATTGTAGTTCAAAGAGAGTGGAGAGGTATCTCTACATACGGCTTCTCTTCGCACAGTACGCAGTGACGACGAGTAAACCATCGCAAGTGTAAGTTAAGCCATGGACATAAAGCTCGGATATAGAATTCAAGCATTGCGCACCGTCGGGCCCGGGTTCGATCCCGACCGTGGCGGCTGCGTTTTTATGGAGGAGAAATGCTAAGGCGCCCGTGTGCTGTGCGATGTCAGTGCACGTTAAAGATCCCCAGGTGGTCGAAATTATTCCGGAGCCCTCCACTACGGCACCTATTTCTCTCTTTCTTCTTTCACTCCCTCATTTATCCCTTCCCTTACGGCGCGGTTCAGGTGTCCAACGATATATGAGACAAATACTGCGCCATTTCTTTTACACGAAAAACCAATTATTATAATTATTATAGCACCGTCGGGTGCGATATCGAAACCAGCAGTGTCGATATTCGGTTTTGGTTTCGATCGCGCTATTTTTTAATCAACAGACTTGTACGCAGATCAAACTTTTCTGCGTCATTAACACTTAATTGAGGTTGTCTACATGGTTCGAATTATGTTTGTTTGTATTTAAACGTTCCTACGCTAACCATTCAGGTAAGATGCAGTTTATGGATAGCGCAAGCTGCATCGCGGGCGGCATCAACGATTGTACAAATTCCGCGCGTTGCCGGTTGCATACCGGTTGTGCCAGTTTCTCTATCTGTTGTTTACATATTCGTTTTTTTTTTGTCTCGTCAGTGTGTGTGACGAAGAAGCTTTGCAGAAGGAATTCCATGCGCCTACAGAGCAAGGGGAACTGCGTGCGACCCGGTGAACTTCACTTTTTCAGTGTGCGCTTGTGGAGACGCGGTCCGCCTTTGTGCGGGCTTGCCCAAATGTCGCCCCACAGTCACAAAAGATTCGGGGCTGTTAACGCCTTTACCAGTAACATGAAAGTTGCAGAAGTGTTTAACTACAATAGCAGGCAAATTTGCTTCGTTGAAGCCTGCAGGAGTTATTTCTTTAAACCTGCTACTTTAACACCTGCATCTGCAGGCAAGTAGACGCATAGCTGTAATTGGCGTTAATTTTTGTGAATTCACTAGGTGTGTGCCTTCAGCCATGACCATCTCACTAACTGGGTCGCCAGTGAGCTCTCCACCCCTTATTTCTCTTGTAGCAGACTTTAGCGAAGACAGCACGTTGGTGGAGATCGCGCCGTTCGCGTTTCTTTTCTTATGTCTGCGTTCTTCTGTGTCCGTAATCACATAGCAAATGCAACGGTTAGTTCTATTGCAATCTATAGCTTTGCCATGAAAGGGCAGATGCTTTATGAATTCTGTGGCGGTATGTGTGATAACAGTTCATGATGCGTTATGGTGACTTGTGGAAGCTGGTGAACCATATCTCAGTAGTGGTGATTGTAGCCATCAGTTTACGCCATAAACTGGCAAAAACAATTACTAGAGTTAAGCACATCACAAGGCTTTTTTTTTTTCTATATAGAAGACATCCCGTTCTCCATCCTCTAATGGCATACAAGCAAAAAATCCTCATTCCGCCTCCCAGTAGCCGCTACACAGAAATGAAAAATGCATGCTGCTCTTCGATCGCACTAAATGGTATACTTCAATATGCAGGACTTCCTGCCCTACTGAACATTGCTAGTGTTGTTTTCTTTTTCTGGGTCTGTTTTTTCTGTTCTCGTTCTGCAGGCTGTGCAGGAGTACCAGTTGCCAGGGGAAGGACATAGCAGAGGAACGGCTGCCAGCTATGCCGACCCGTCGCTTGATGCTCCTATTCTGTAAACAATCTAATGAGGCAGGTATGTTCGGCCCACGCACCAAGAAATATCCTATAGATAATTATTGGCATCCGTTTTATATCAGTCTGGTGGCGAGCGCCACCTTGCTTAGTAAATTAAAGTGGTGAATTATTTTATTTGTTTTGTGCTGCCCCTTCCGTTTTCCTGTCTTGAATCCTGTTGTTTTTATTTTCTTGCCATTCATGGCTATTTTTCATGTTCTAAGCTGCATTCCTTCGATTTCTGTGACATTTCGTGCAATTTCTCCATTGTGCTTTTACATCCCCTGTTAATTTTTCTTTCACTATCCCTGAAGCACAAGGCTACTGGAAGGCTGACTATTTTCTCTCGGATATCTTGTTGCGTAGCTTTAGTCTACCAGAACTTGTTTAATGTTTTCTGCACTGCTCCTGTATGCCGCAAAGTATCTCCCTGATTGTACTTGCTTCTATGTGTTGCCTAGTTCTAAGACAACCTGATCTAGCCTCAATTATTTGCGCACTGACTATTGAATTATCATATAGAGCACTTCCTTACGGATTTAGTTCTTAGCACCATTGCATTCGCACCTTGTTTCCTTTGTTCTCATTTTTTCCTGCTCTTGTACTCCGTTTCATACATAGCAAGCGATGCTGCGGAGACTGCGGAAGTAGTGTGTTTGTGAAACCATACTCCGCCGCATAAACATTTGTTCTCCTCAAATCTTTGGTGAGTGTCGGGACAAAAACAGAGAGCGGCATAAAATGAAGTGTTAGCATTGAAAATCACAGTCAAAACTGTGAGGCGCTCAGTGTTCAAGCCCTCTGGCTGTAATTTTCTCTGAGTGAACTACTTTTTGGGCATGGATTGAGTTGGAGTGATTCGCCCTGCCAACCAGGTATGATATCGGCTCATGTAATTTGTGCTTCTCGAAGACTGGATGAGTCGCAGAGCGAAATTGTGGCAAGAGGTAAAACAAAGTCCAGGAGGTGCCAGCCACGGCACTTCAGGTTTGTCACAACGAAATAAGCTTGTGTTCACTTTGGTTGTGTGGCGAACGATTTTAACATGTGTGAACAGGTGTTAGCTTTGTCAATTTACCTGATATGTATGAATTTGGGTACAAGAGTCAGTTTCACGAATTTTTTTTTTATGTTCAATGGGCACGTTGTTCTACCCAGAGAGTGAAGTTCTTTCGAATCAAACACCGCAGAGCTTTCGTCTTTTCCGATAGATGGGGAATGTGCTTCTCAAAGTGACTCAATGCTCCCAAGAACCTTTGCACATCACGCTTGGATTATGATCATGGAAAGTTGACAGCTGACTGAGATTTTCATCCGTTTTAGTTTTTTGCCTTGCGATTGCATCTCCAAGTAATTTAACTTCTTGAGCAGCAAAGATGCACTTCTCTTTGTTCAGGGTGAAACCAGCTTCGTGAATCGCTTTAAGGGCTACCCTCAAACGACTGCCATACTTGGGCTTTGTTGCACCCCGGATAAGTACGTCGTCTTTGTACACTCGCACTCCAGGCAGGCTGTCCATTGCTTGACTGATTTGTCTTTGAAATATTTCTAATGTGGAGCTTAAGCGAAGGCCCATACGGTGTACTGAAGGTGCAGATTTTAGACGACTGTTTGTCTTATGCGATCTGATAAAACTCACGATTGGCGTCAAGTTTGCTGAAGTAAGTGGCATCAGCCAACTCTGCTTCAGAATATTCTCTTCTGTGAAGCTTGTACTCTCGCACTTGATGTTTTTGTTGGTATCCTATTTCTGACACAATGCTTCAGGTTACAAGACGCTGACACTATATGACTGGTGTGGAAGAACCACCTGTATTGAACTGCCCTTTCTTTTACGCTTCATAGATATGGCCAAGGCGGCCGGACGACACAGCATAGTTTGCTACATACCGATGCACTGATGTTCGAAAATCAATTTTTTCAGAAAGAGCACAGGGTCGCAAAATAGACTGCCATTCCGGCAGTGGCATGGTAAACAACCGTAATGTTGGGGGTGTCCAATCGTCCCCTGATGTCCCTACAGCTGCGTATGTGGCCAGAAAGCATTGCCACATTGTGATCATTCATGATAAGTAAAGCTGTGAGATAGTATTTAATGTTTCTGCTAAGTCAGCAGTGATAATGTAGCAATATTCAAATTTTATTTTGCAGCTTCCTTTCTCCTCTATGATGGGTAATATCATCATAGTCTTTTGTGAACAATAATTATATGTGACTGCACTGCCACAAATGGATATTCCTACTCTGATGCTATTTGGATTAGGTTTGTATCCTGAGGATTTAATTTCATGTTTCAAGTTCTGTAGACCACATTTTTAAGTTTAACACAGAGTAGTGCTATTTATACGTTCTTTTATGCCAAAATTAGACATATGTGTCTCACAAAGGGTGCATTGGGCTTTACGCTAATACAAACTCTCAGCAATATCAAGTTACGTAGTCTTGTAGGATTTAAGATCATGATCTCTGAAAGAACTTGCTTCCTAATGGTTTTTATGATGCTTTCATAAAGCTGCTTGCTTTGATGATATAATCACTTGTGGCTCTTGACAACTCAGGCCTGTATGTATGGTACCTATTGCAGTATGCATGGATAGGTCCTCTGCTGACGACTTGATCGTCAGTCTTATCGATGCTACAGGACTGATTAGGGTAGACATATACGCTAGCATTGTTTAGAGCTGTGCTGGTGTCCCAAAAGAGTACCTTGTATACAGGTTTTGCAGGAGCACTTCTGTAGGGGTTTTATTCCTGCATGCAGGGTTAGTCACGCGAGCATTGTTTTACGCAACGAATGCAGTTAATGGCACTGCGCAGTATTAAGCGGCCTAACTTATTATGACACGTTTTTGAAAACATTCTGCGGTGTGCAACAGCTATCTGGGGATGTCGTTATAATGCCAGCGATTGTTCACTCGTTGATTCTAGGGTCCAAAACATTTAACTCACTAGCCATCGATTTCCTTCACTTCTCATTTCCTCGAAAACTAAGGTGTTGGGATAGAATATCAACGACACTATAGAAAAACGCTTTGTTTCTAAACAGATATTACTGCAGTGTGGTGTCGTATTTCTAGTCGGACACTAATTGTTTATTCAGTATTGTACGGCCAGGCGTCATGTGGTCGTATAGAATTGGGCCGAGGGCTCATTTAATATGTTTATTCTCTCAACGCTGCCCTGGCTGCCTTATTTTGCAGGCCCGAGTTGCTGCCTGTAGGAAATGTCGTGTTCGAATGTTCCCTATGTGCTTTGATGTAACCTGTATTGGTAGAATTGTGAAAATTCTTTTGCTGCTCGCATAAGCAAGGGCCAAAATGATACGTAGACAGCAGTATATATAACACACGCATCTTGTGAAAACATCGACTGGAGGGGGTGAATTAAAAGAACGTATGCTTCATGCAAATGTTGAGCTGGACTGCAAATTCAAGCTACCAGCTTGAACGTGAAAAAAATAAAAAGGCGTCCCAGCTTCCCTTATGCTGTTAGAGTCGCGAGTATGAGCTCGCCAGATATGTTTCCGCAAGGCCTCGGGGAATGTTGCGCCGACATATCTCATGCGATGAGTTCTCAAGGTGAAAGGGAGGGAGAACTGTCTCTCCAACGCCTTTAACAGTCACTCCATCTGTTGGCATTAGGGTCGCTGCCACGCAGGTACCCTCTCATCTCAGTTTAGGTAAATAGGGAGGACGACATCGCAGGAAAGCAAGCTTAAGTGCACAGTGTGGTCTGCGCTCACAGCGAAGAGAATGTGCTCTTTAGTTTTTGTTGTCAGCACCCCCTTGTATCTCTGCTGCATATTATCAGCTATCACTTTGTATTCGTGTCTGAGATCAAATCCAGAAGGATTACTTTGCTTTAAGACACATAAAGCTGTGTGTGCTGATAAAATAGGCAGCTGCCTCAACATGTCTGATCTGCAATTTAGGGTGCACTCTGCTGGCTCCTGGCACTTGCTTGAGGCAGTGGATCCAAGTGTTACCTTAGTGAGGAGTGTGCATCTAAATTTGCATCACCATTGATGCATCACACCATTAGTATCCTATGCACAGGTGTCATCTCTGCTGCCATGGTTTCTTGGGAAGATGTAATGTATTCCTGCATTTTAATGGCTGCTTTGACATTAGGTGGCAATGATGCCCGTCGATAACACTGAATATTCTCTGCCTTACCCATGTACTAGTGCGTGCTTTATTAAACTCTTTTTGTGTAATTGAGGCTTTCCCTTGCGGATGTTATGCTTTTCTGTGTGCCATTTTGCAGGCAAATCAAGCGTATTCGCAGCAGGAGTGCGAGATGCTGGAGGAACAAGCTGCCTGGACAACTGCTGGCAAACTGTGCAGTTGATATCCTCAGGCTCATATCTTTTCAAATTGTGTGTCTGTTGCTCTGAATTTCTGATGACTATGTGCCAAGTTGTTTATGGATAATTTGTGATGAACACGGTGGCTCTTGGCAGCATATATATACGGGGTACAGGCCATTTTGGAGCTTAGGTTTATGACCTTTTGTGGCATTTCGGTTCTGTTCATTGCTTTCACTTTCGGCTGTGTCGAGCTGTATGGATTGACAGTTTTTTTGCGGCCAAGGTCATCTGCTACTGCAGGAATAAACAGGGGTTGTGAAAGTGTAGGGCTGAGACAAGCAAATTGTTCTCACATTCCCTTAAGTACTCAGTCAGTTGCGTGCCCTAGGTTAATTTTGGCCTGGTGATCTTGGGTGCTGGCTAAACAGACACCGCGCTTACTTTATTCTTATGTATATTAAATTGCTTAGAATCCTAATCTCACACCCAATAAAGGGATGAGTTTGCCGCGGTGTTAGATTCAATCATCAGGTGCAGTGTTAATATGACAGGCATGAAAAGACTAGTGGAGTATGTAGTAGTAAGAGTATAATGTAAAATAAAAACAAAAATGAAGGTAAAAGATTTTTTCTAACCCCGGCATCTGCCATCACTACGGCGGCAGCACCTGAGCTGGGGCAGCAGAAATAAAGGATAGAGGTGAAATAAAGGATAGAAATGAAAGGTGAGGGGACAGTAAGAAAGGATAGAGGAAGTGGCGCGACATACGCTATATAAATAATACATTTGTACAAGGTGGAGGATGGGCAAAACACCATTCTAGGTCCGCTGTGGTGCCATATGGAACTTGGTCCAGGCACTAGAACAGAGCAAAATTTCAAGCATGAAAATTTTCCCGGTCAGCTGCAACCCTTTTCATACCACCATAAACTATGCCTGCTCCAGAAACAAAATTCCTGTCTGGTATTCAGCACATTTCGATTTCTTCTAAGCACTGCTCCACCTCAAGTAACTGTTATTACCTATGGCTGTTGAATTTAGGTAATCTTCAATTGCAGTGAATACTAAGATGCCAATCTATCGCATTTAAAGGGTCTCTGATGTTGTCTACAAAATGCTCGCATGTAGAATACAGGCCAACGAGTGTTCATACCGCGTACAAGACCTCAAATGCGAGCCGATAATTTGCAATACAATTTTTAAAACTCCCACTTCTGCACCTAATGGCAACCTGTGGTGCTGGGCTTCCGCCGGATGCACGCTCGTTACGTCATGTAAAATTGAAAATTGGGTGTTGGGGAAAGGAAACAACGCAGTATGTCTCACATCTCGGTGGACACCTGAACCGCAGTGTAAGGGAAGGGATAAAGGAGGGCTCGTTATGTCAGTAGCAAACTGCTAGCATTGGTTGCCGCGGGACGGTAGACGGCGGAGGGGGCGAGTGCGAGGAGCCTGCACATTTCAGTGTGCAAAAATGTCACGAGAGGAGAGAGAAAGGCGCGAAGACGCAGCAATTCAAATTTTGACTAGATACCTCAGTTTCCACAAAACTTGTCTAAAAAATTTTTGCTGGAGGATATTTGTGAAGCGGCGTCTTTTAGCATCCTAGGCACATTGCATCTTTTTTTATCCCCTTTCACAGCCGCTTTTAAACAGCGCAATGGTGTGATACACTAAGGAGACGCCGTAAACGCTGAGTATTAAGTGGTTTTCTTCCACAACGCTCAGGAAGATATATAGATTTGGCATATATATGGGAAGCATGATTACAAAGGGAGAACAACATTGTGTGAGCACACCATCTATCACCCTGTTGCCGAAGGAAACCATATTTCAAGTTCATCGCATTTATGACGTGTACCCGTCTGGTAGATTTTAGCTTTGTTGTTAGTTTATACTTGTTTTGCTAGTTTTGTGGTTCCCTCTCACATCATCATCTTGTTTCTGATGCATGCCTTGTTAGATTTTAGCTCTCTTATACACTTATGAATTTTTGTTGTTGCTTGTTTACATTTTTGTTTCTCTTTTTGGCTTCCCCTTTTAGATCTTGTTAGTTGCCTGGCTGTGCACTTGCCGTTACCTCTGTCATGCCACATTGTGCGATTTTTGGAATTATTGTTTTGCTCTTAGCTTGTCAAGCCTATATATCCCAAGTTCCTATGACTTTTAGATCTACAGAGCATATAGGTGCCCCCACTATTAGCATCTGGGTTTTTTGCATATTTATTCTGTCTTGCTCTGCATTATTTCGCAGACAGATGTCGTCCTTGTACTATGTACAAGCTGCCAAGCATTAACCTTTCAATGTGCTTCCAACCATTGCTTCACAGGTGTCTTGCTATTGATAGCAGGTAAATTGAGATTCCTTGTAGGAGCAGTGTCTGGCTTTGTACTGGCCTTGTACACAACCAGATGCCTTTCAAACATAGTGCCTACTGAATTATAAGTGCTGTATACTCAAAGCATATAAACAGTTCTCTTGTAGCAACTACGCTCTGATTGAATGTGCTGTAACCATGACAAAGAGTACATCCTGCCTAAGGAAGGAATTTCGAAAGTAATCTACTGCTGCGAGCATGTGCAGAACCATACCGTCTCATATTCATGTGTAAAGTCATGTCAAAAAATGGTTCACAGGAATCCATCTGCCTTTGCCTAGAGAACTAACCAGACCAGCTGTGCTAAGTATACCACAATTGATATTGCATTTTTCCTGGTAGAAATTATCAGTTTCAAATATTTGTTCTCTTATTTTGCTGCAAAATACTATTGTCTACTTCTTTTTTTCTGACCATATCTTTACATTTTGTGCCTTTAGAACAAAGAAAATCACACATCGTGTTGTCCGATGGTTTCGTGAATGATTGCTACTTCTCTGTGCATTGCCGTTTACACAAAAGTACACAAGCACCATTCCTAGGGCATCTGTGGTCACTTTAAATTGACGCTCCTTTTCTCTCCATTATTTTTCAGGGCATTATTGATAAGCCAAGATGTACAACATTCCAAAGGAAAAACCACACCTGCCAGCCTTGCGTGACTCCATTGCTTGATGTTCATAGGCTGAAAAATTGCATGTGCTGTGATTTTGGTGCATTGTGTCTATATGCAAAATGAGACAGAAATGGTTTTGATGTAATTGTTTTTATTATACTGGTCTAAATAATGAGGAAAGTAGGCTTTGCCCACAAAACAAAAATTTTGTTTAGAGGACTCGTTTCATGTACAATATAATTTTTTCCGAAAAAAATGAGGACCACTTTTGCAAGGGAGAGGGATGGAGGGAATAACAAGAATATTGCATTGCTGCACAGTAGCCTCTTCAGCTGTTATTGATGCTGAGTGGGCAGCAGGTTTTTTTTTCTTTTTGGCTGAAGGGTCGCGGAGCAGAAACCATTGCCGTACATTGGCTCAACAGTTTAAATTAGGCTCTGATTGAGATTTTCATTTCAATCGTGGCGCATACAAAACACATGACCACATACAGCAATCAAATCCAACTGGGGACCTGTGTACTCTTGCAGTGTACGCTTAGCAGTACTAGTATTAGAATCAGTATATTTGGTCACTCAAAATCAACCACCATGGAGGGAGTGGGACCTGACAAAGAGCTGTCTGGTCTTGCAGCTACCTTAGGCAAGCCAGGCACTCCATGAAAAAGGGGCTGAGAGGCGAGAACGTTCAATGGCCATGAGGCATTCCAGAAGACAATGGGTCAAACTGGCGTATGTTTCACGGCAGTTACAACGTTCAGGTTAGGTTGCAGAATTTTGGAAGAAAGTCTGCCAGTGTCACTAAGGTGTTACATGTCCATTTGTAAAGTAACCTTGTGACTTGGAGAGTCAAACAAAATAAGCAGCTGGAGCTCTCATGTGATAAAGGAAGATCATTGGTTCCAAAACATTATGCAGAATTAAAAATGCAAGTTGTAGAAAATGATGCTTTATTTTTGGTGCAAAGTAAGGAGTATGAATCCCGTATATTTTTCTCATTTCATGTCATCCTTTAGGTCGATGATAGAAGGCACTAGGCTATTGAAACAGAACGACCACAAAGTTAAATACTCGCAACACAGACACTTGGTTAATTCCCCCTTTTTGCACTGACTATAAGTTCCAAGCATTACAGCACAATGTTATAATAATTTTAAATAGATATAAATAACCCTACTAAGAAAGCACTGCGTGAATTATTTCTTCAGAAATAATTCCTGACTTCTTTGCGCCCAAGTACAGCTGTTCCCTTGTACGTTTTTGCAAATTTGTTTTTTGCATTTCCATATTTTTATTAATGATAATTTTGTGCATTTTGACTGTCCTGTTTTGGGAAAACTAACCTAACTATGCATTCGGTTTTTATTTTGTGTATGTAAAGATTTTCAACTGCATCTGCTCCTTTTTTTTCTGTGCATGTAATGATTTTGAACTGAGTCTGCCCCTTTTCCTTGTAACGGCTGCCTGGGCCTCGTCAAGCTGTATACCTACAGCTTTTAGTCCAGGCTGCCAGCCAGAATTTTCTGGGAAATAAATGGAATTGAATTGAATCAGAACCAATCCTGTTATACAGAGGTCGAAATAAGTAGGTGATGGTCATTGTGAAAAACTTCATGTGATATCATATGAAGGAGCACAAAATGCAATTATGCTGGACATGTGAAAGTTGTGTTGGTCAGTGCAATTTTTTTAATTGATTCTGTTCTTGTTTTTCAAAGCAGTAACGTCAGAGCTGAATATTGTATGCTTTGGAATAATTAGCCTCTTGGTGCATCTGTGACACTTAAATCTTTATCTTCATTGTTGTGCTGCATGGTTTCGAATCTTTAAAAATTCACTTTAATGTAATTCAGTGTGAGTCCACCACTCCAGCATCTGATGACAAGGTGACAAGTTGCACTTTTATTCACAACATTTCCTCGCTTTCGCTTGCTCTACAGCAGTGGCCTAACCATTGGAGCATGCACATAACATGTAGGATGTGCGATGTGGGATTCGCAGTGCCATTGGATACCTGCCAGTGCTACAATACGCAAGCTTTGTCCCTGGCTTCTGCTAGGTGAAATGCTTGGAAATGGGTGTTTGACTTCACCTTGTGTAGACGAAAGTGCTTGTTGCCATGCTCCTATTTGGCCAATGCTGTCCCTGCGCCATGAAAATTCACTATTGCCATGCTCAGCTCCCACTCTCGCTGTTCCGATGACCTCACTCATCAGTGTGTTGCCAGAGATGGGCTTCTTTTGAGCCATCCATGGGTTTAGAAAAGCTAGTAACCTTAAACTTTTTTCGGAGCAGTGCATTGATCAAAAGACTCGCATTTATAAGTGCATTGTGAAAGTCAGTCATGACAGTTTCTTCCTTTTTTTTCTTGTCCCAAAATTGGAGGTGCACGAGTAAATATGGTATGCTCTAACTGCACTCAAGAGACAATAGTGTGCAGTTTAGATGTGGTTCTGCTGGCTTGATTAACACGCTTGGAGGTGATGGAGGCGGAACATCATTTTGGGCATATTTGCAACATTCGTGGGCACCTGTAACTTGAGCGTTTTTTCCAGTAGCCATGGTCTGAAAGATTTTGTCCTTTGCCCAGTACAGTAGCTATAAATGGTTTAATAAAGAAGTGATGGCTGTATCAATGTTTTATGTCTTTAAGAATAATTGGCACTCGTTAGTTGCCTAGGCAGACTTGTACTGTTCTTCCCATCAAGTCAGAAATAATGCAAGTTCATTCATGAATGCAATGGCTGTTGACTCGGTTTTGATAGCTGTATGAATTTGTGGGCAATTGTCAGTCTTTTGAGAGCGTAAATATAGTAATCATCTGCATTCATTGAAAATGTTTGCTTTGGAATTCGCTTTTCAGGCTTGCCCTACTGAATTTACACAGGCTTGAAAAGCTGTTATGCGAGATTTAATTCTATATTTGTAGTGTCATGAACATAACATCATATAAGCTGTGGCACGTGTGATCTTTTGTCTCAGTGGATGTAATCTTGTTTTTGCATGCAGGTTTGAGCTCCAAGGACCACAAGCATAGTGTACCTTCTGGACAGAACTTGCCAGGTTAGAATCGGCACTTATTAATATATGCATTCCTGCAGATTATCTTTTAAAGAGCAGGTTGAAGGATACCGAAGCTTCAATTTAATGAACTCTTGTGAATGACGGTGATATGTGCCTTTGATGTTCTGGAAGGTTGCTTTCTGTGATATGTAAACTACTCACAAAACTGCGACCGCTGTGAGTTCTGTTTAGTGATGCAAGAAATTGTAGAAGGGACCCATGCGTCAGTTTTTTAGACTTTAGCCACGGCCTCCTTAGACACTGTTAGAGGAGCAAATAAAACAAAAAATATCAGTGTTTTGTGTGCTAAACATAGCTAACTGCCCTTTGTTTAGTTATTAAGCCTTTCTATGTGGACTTAGACTGTCTGTTATGGTGCCAGTAATGTAAGTGCTTTGGATGGATTTCAAAGGCTACCCTGTGTTGTTGGCAATGGTGGCATTTCTTGCAGCTGAAATGTTTTCTTCGACTGCATGCAGAATTCTTTGTAGGGATGTAGTGAAGAAAGATTTCTTCAGGCTTGAATTCACCTTAAGGCCGACCTATATTGAATAAAACTTTTCATAAGCATCCACAGCTGTTGACGAATGTCTCCTTCACATTCATATTTTTTTCCCTAGCTCCAGGTGAGCTGGGCATTGTTGGTTCTTGCATTTTAATGAAAGTATTCTACCTTTAAAACACAGGCTCAGTCGTCACACAGAGCGCCAATGGCACACCTCCTGTGCTCGATTCAACCAGTGGAAGGCACCCTGTGAGCCACTGCATGGAGTCTACTCCTTCCGGCGTGGGTAACCACCGGAGCAAACCCACAGGAAAGAAGCTGCACGAATGCAGCCACTGCAAAAAGGGATTCAAACACAGATCCCAGCTAGTGGAGCATCTCCGAGTCCATACCGGCGACCGCCCATACCATTGCAACACCTGTGGAAAGAGTTTTGGACTTCAGTCCACTCTGAAGATACACCAGCGCACTCACACGGGCGAGCATCCTTACGGTTGTGACCACTGTGGAAGCACCTTTGCACATAGGGCCAGCCTAAAGAAACACCAGCGCATTCACACAGGTGAGCGTCCTTACTTTTGTGACCACTGTGATAGGACCTTTGCACAGCTGAGCCACCTGGTAAGACACCAGCGTACTCACACAGGCGAGCGTCCTTACCATTGTGACCATTGTGGTAGCAGCTTTCCACAGATGGACAGCCTGGCGGCACACATCCGTAGGCACACGGGTGAAAAGCCGTATCAGTGTCAGCTCTGCCCCATGGCTTTTGCGGTAAGGTCGCACCTTGTGAGTCACGTTCGATCCCATAAGGGCGAAAAGCCCTACCAATGTGACTTGTGCCAAAAGACATTTAGTCGAAAGGAGAATTTAAAATACCACAAGAAGTCAATACACAAACAATAGCAGCGGTCCGTGATGCCTCAAGTATATGTGTGTTTTGCTAACTACTAATTTGTACGCAAGGTAACAAGATTCTAGCTGAATACCCCTTGAAAGGTGCTGTTAGGTAACCTTCGCAATTAATTACATTTGTAAGTTTTGTTCACTTTATTTATCAATTTGTAACATTCATTCAGACACAAACGGTCTAGGATGACCGGACAAAAGGCAGATGCTCTCTGCCTGACAAGGGCACTGTCACCCTGATAAACTTGTAAGGAAATGACATTTTTTGTGCCCTTATACGACGCACACAGTTGGTCTGTCTTTCCTGAGCAAAGAGCGAGCCTGCTATGCTCGTAAACTTGCATCAATGGAAATGAAATTGCGGTCATATGTGCATGGCAACTTCTTGTTGGAGAGTGACTTTCAAAAACATTGTACCCAATATTATTTACTGGTGCTAGTTGTCACCCTGCCTCATTGAAGAGATCTGGGAGAGTGAAAGGTTGCACAGCAATTTCTTTTTATCTTGGAAGCCTGAGTGGAATAATTTTTGTGAGCTTGCTTATAAGGCCACTTGTTGGTGTCACTGAACCAATTACTTTTTGTATGACAACAAAGGAAAACCGGCTTTTGTGTAAATTTGGGTGTTTATTCTAGGAGTATTAGTGTCTTAAATAGTGCTGACAAGCAGGTGACCAACCTCAAAATGCCTCTTGCATTAGTTTGCTAGCGTTAATAGTTCATGGTTGTTTGAAATGAGAACTAACAAAAGAGTTCACTAACATCTGTGTCACCATTTCTCCGAGTACATCACAGATGTATAAAAATGGCATATTTGTGGATCATTGTTGCCACACCATATTTAACTCATTTCGTCTACCAGCTGTTTGTGACCATTTCACATTGTGCTAGCTTCTTTATGTTGGTGTTACGTGTGAATGCCTTCTTTATTTACATAAGGCGTTCATGATAACAAGCCGCAAGGGCGGTAGCTGCTGAAACAAGAAATACTGTGATTACTGCTTATGAAAAACTTTGTAAATCTTGTAGTTTATTGTAAAGATCGTAATTTGGGCAATTTTGTGAAATTGCTTGAGTGCACATGAGTATTTTGTTACACTTGCCGTTACTAAACGTTGAATACATTCTGGCTGTTTGTGAAACTAGCTTGTTATATTTTTTATTAAAATTCAAAACCGGTGCAGTTCATTGGCTGGCCTCCTTCAAAAAAGTTGCTGCTGCCTTTTTCCTATTTTACTTTGAGCATCGATAGACATCATTGTGCTTAGCATCCAACAATGAATTGCTGTCATCACTCTCTTCAGCACTTAGTGCTGTTCCCTATAACACAACATTTTGTCTGATAGCATTGCATTACCAATAGTACAACTACTCGTTGTTTTGGAGAAAAGTACAAACTTCTCATTTTCCCAATCACTGTGCATTTACCTGCCGTTGCATGCATTCGTTCTAATAAAGATCAGTGAGCAAACTTTTAGGTGATTTTCAAATGAATAACCTCTGTTCTTCTCTTTTGCACATTGTGCAGTATTCTCTGTGCTTTGCACTCTCATCCTTTGAAGCTCAAGCGCAGTTAACCAATATATGCCTCGCGTCCTACATGCAGGACACCATGTGGAATAACTCAGAATGTTTATTTAGCAAAAATTTGTGCAGGCTAGCGTAGTTTCAAGAGGGTGTAACCTGCTCCTGCACACGGGTTATGTTCAGTTTGTTTACTTTTATGCGTTTTGATGTTCAGAGCGATTGTACAGTCTTTTCTGGATGCCAGTTTTGAAATTTGAGTCGGTCAAATGCATTGTAATTCTGCAATAAAAACAAATCATTTGTTTATTGACATGAGGAAAATGCTGCGTCTGGTGAGAAATGCGATTTTAGAGTGTATATCAAATGTGTGACAGGTTGTGAATTTGCCTAATATTCTACAATGTAGGACAGCTAGAAAGTTGGTGTTGATAAAAATATTTCTGAAAATGAAAGGATTCTGATTTGAGAGTGAAATAAATGGCTATATTGAAAAATATTTGAATGCTTTCAGTTCACTGAATTTTCGTTATATATGAGTTAAGCTGTGTACTCAAAGAATGTATACCTTGCATACTCAAAAGAATGATTACAAAGCATGTCGCAATTACTAAGCCGCCGCCGTGGTGCCTTAGCAGTCGCTTAGTGGTTATAGCACTTGGCTGCTGACACGACAGATGGGGGCCTCTCCTGCAGCAGTCCAATTTCAATGGGGCCGAAATTCTAGACGGCTATGTACTTGTTGATGTCAGTGCACTATTTAGAACCCCAGGTGGCAAAATTTTTGCAGTCCTTTACTACGGTGTCCCACACAGCCTGAGTTGTTTCAGAACGTTTAACCCCATAAAGTAAAGCAAACTAGTTTACAGTGCCAACACTGTACACACTATGCCCTCTCTTTGAGTGCATAAAAAGGAAATTGGGTGCTTTTGAGTTCTGCTGACTCAAGATCTCATGTTAAGAGAAAGACCTGGTATGCAGCATCATTATGGCCATGGTTCTTACAGGGATCCCGTTTGTTGTTTTAAAATTTTATTGACACAAGAGCAATCGTTTCTGACTACACAATGCATGAGTGACTTTTTTCAGCGTACACCTCTCAACTTTGAAGTGCTTCATCACCGTGGGTGATGTTAAGTGAGTGCTCACATGCATACCACCACATCCCTTACAGAGCAGAACCAGAGGAGAGGGATCTTGCTGTTAGCCTTGAACCGCCATGGTGGTTGCATATGAAATATATGCGGTGTAATAGTGCACAATGCTGGCACTGTAGTTTCATTAGCATGTTTGTAACACCATGTTCTGGGACAGGTTTGA
Organism: Amblyomma americanum; assembly: GCF_052857255.1. Taxonomy (NCBI): domain Eukaryota; kingdom Metazoa; phylum Arthropoda; class Arachnida; order Ixodida; family Ixodidae; genus Amblyomma; species Amblyomma americanum. The sequence continues at coordinate 108,168,811 of NC_135505.1, read as the reverse complement.
CCATTGGTACAAAGTCAACAAGCAGATGACACAGGAATGCGGCACAGTTTTGGAGTGGATGTGCTTTGTTGTGTATTAAAGTGACAGCAGTGTGACGAGGTGCACTCATGCATCACTGTTGCTCGGCTGCATGTGCAGAGGCTGGCGTTGCTCCGTGTAGTGGACTTCGGTGCAGTTGAGAGATTTATTGTTGCAGTGAATCATGGAGAACTGCTGACATGGTCTGGAAGGCTTTCAGTTGGTGTATCATTGCAGTGCTGACAGACACTGAGAAGATAGTCACTTTTTGTTATACTACAGATGTAGAAAAAGCACCGTACCTGAGCAGGTACAAAGGGCAAAGCGCTTGCCTAGAACACATTCTGGGCGTGTTTTGGGCTGAGCACGCGATATCTACTGATAACATTTGTTTAAAAATGGTCTGAATGTTAGCGTGCACAGTTAAACTCATAGGATTTCAGTGTCATTTTTTGCCTTCTTAATCGCTGCAGCTTTGAGAGCTGTGAAACACAAAGTTGTGCCATTCTTGACATGTTTTTTCCCTCTGTACAATTATTAAAAAAGTCAAGCAGCAAATGTTAGGAAAACAGTACCAAGGTGTTGCTTTCACATTATTTATCTTGTGGGCCGGTCACATTTGGACTCTGCGAAGCATGCACTTGGAAACTCTGTTGGTGTACCTTTCCACTTATCTCATGTGATGGAAATATGGCCGACCACCTCTTCCTAACAATCACGCCAGGAAAGCCTGCAGTTTTCTTTTATCCATAATGTGAGACATCCTTAATGCCTACACCCACGGCACTTGTCTCGTCGCCTTCATAGCTCTTCTAGCATGAGCTGCGCTATCTCTTGGTAAACTAAGGTATGCGGGAAAGTCCACTTGTTGACCTTTGCTTGGGGTTCCTGACAGGAAGGGGGGAGGGTTGAGTCGAGGTGTCGCTGTAACTGCAAGTGATGGTGTAAAAATCCCGCCTATTGCGTGGTGCATTGTAGTCCATGCACCTCTGATGTGCCTGTAGCAGAAGAAGTGCTGACGATAGAAGGATCGTTGCTGCTAGTCTAATATCTTAGACATGTAGATTCTGTTTCTGAGCCTAACGGCTAGTCCGTGGACGTCAACTGGCTTGGCAAGGGTCATGAATATATATATATATATATGTGTGTGTGTGTGTATGTGTGTGTCTATATATTATATATATATATATATATATATATATATATATATATATAATGCTTATAGAGTGTAATGGCTCGATCGGATCGATTCTGCAAAGCCGCTCTCAGATACATAGAGAGTAGCCATAACTGTTTAGTGCTAGGTCGTAGGATGTTTACGGAGAGGCGCAAAATCCTTCAATGCATAAAGTAGCCTGTGCCTCTGGTGGCGTGTTTTTGTTTTGCTTGATTTACAGTGTTTTTATCTAGAGCAAACAAGCTGGTTAATGTAATAGAAAACACAAAAACTTGACAAACCGTATCTAGTTTTTAACCCAATTTGCAGTATATTTACTCTTTGTCCACTCATCAAGCTCGCACAAAGTGATGTCATATCTGCTGCTAAAAACTGCCACTGTATGGTGACACCGTCAGCGCCACGAATTTGTTTTTGCGAGCTAATTAAAATATTAAAAACCACAGTATACGCGGTATGACCGATGCTAATAGCATCAATATAACTTATTCTATGCAACCAACAGGCCAAACAATACACTGAAAATGCATTTCGGGGCCCCTTTCAGGTTCCTCGAACTTTTCTTCACGGTTTAAGTTGTCCTTTCATTGCCCCCAACCCCATTTCTTCACGGCTTGAAATTCTCTGTCGGCTCGAGAAGGGAGGCGAGCCAGCACCAGTAACACGGAGATGCATGCCACTTTTCGATGCCTGTTCTTGCCTACGCCAAGATGCCTGTTCTGTCGTACGCTGGTCGCATATGCCTAAGAAGGGCCCTTGGAGTTGGCACTTCATGATGGTCGTCATAATGTCGTGGAAGCGAGAACTGTACAGAAATTCCCGAAACTCGCGCGGTGGACAGCCAGACCTAGCGATTCCCTGGGCCCTCTAGGGACAGGTCGAGAGAGGCACGGCGACCCCACATTCGGTTGAGAACGAGGGCGAAGCAAAAAAAAACGTCACGGAGACACGCATCCCACCTCAGCGTTTCCAGCCTACCTGCTGCGTGATAGTCTTCGCTTATGTCATAAAAGTCAATGCAAGACGACACGTACGCTATCTTGTCAGCGATGTTTAGTCTTTAAATATTACAGGCCATTAAACTGCACCTAGCAATTTTTTTTTAATTCGGCAGATAAATACGGAAGTCTGTGTATGTTGCAGAGAAGGGAAGAGGGAGCTCGCACCCTAGGTTATGACCTCCTTTTCGCCACAACGATTGACTCGAAATCCATTACAGCTGCCGAAGTAGAACAACCTACAACCGCATCGAAGCGTACCTCTAAAGGATGTCGTTGCATAGCGCATGCAACCTAATTGCGTTTCCTGAAAACAAGCCCAGGCAAGGGGCCGTATTTGAAAATTACGCATGATGAGGTCCTTGTAACCAAGACCCTTGCCAAGCAAACATTTAAGAATACGCGTGAGCATGCGTTGCGCCTGGTGGCACCGATCTAGACGCGTTCTAGTGCTGCGCATTCAGCAAATAAAAATCGACCGCTATGCTTCGGTGGATTGTAGTGTCAAGAGAGTGGAGAACTATCTCCGCATATGGTTTCCATTTGAGCAGCACACAGTGGCAGTGAGTAAACCATCGCACATATAAGTTCAGCCAGATATAAATTTCGGATATAAATTTCAAGCGTTGCGCTCCATCAAATGCGATATCGAAACCAACAGTGTCAAAATTCGGTTTTGTTTTCAATTGCATTATAAGGTCACAACTGACAGCCAGTTTCCAATCAACTATACCTTGTGCACAGATCAAAATTTGCTGCATCATAAATACTTAATTGAGGCCATATACATGGTTCTCATTATGTTTGTATTTACACGTGTCCACACCTAGCATACAGGCAGGATGCAAGCTGCATCGCAGGTGGCATCAACAATCGCACAAATTTCGTGCGTTGCCGGTTGTACATGCAGTTCCTCAATTTGTTGTTTACATATTTGGTTTTGTGTGTTGTCAGTCTGTGTGAAGAAGAAGCTTTGCATAACGGGATCCAAGTGCCTACATAGCAACGGGAAATGCGTGCGACCCTGCGAACGTCACTTTTCAGTGTGCGCTAGTGAAGACGCGGTCCGTCTTTGTGTGCGCTTGCCCAAATGTCGCCACACAGTCACAAAATATTCGGGCTTGTTAACGCCTTTACCACAAACATGAAAGTCGGAAAAATGTCTAACCAAAAAAGCAGCTAAAATTGCTTCGTTGAAACCTGCCGCAGTTATTTCTTTAAACCTGCTATTTTAACACTTACATCAATGGGCAAGTAGACGCAATAGGTTGAAGAGCTGTAATTGGCTTTAATTGATTTAAGTTCATTAGTTGTGTGTCTTCAGCCTTGACCATTTCACTAACTGGGTCGCCAGTGAGCTATCCAAGCCTTCTTTCTGTTGTAGCAGGCCTTAGCAAAGATAGCATGTTTGTGAAGATAGCTTCGTTCGCATTTATTATGGGATGTCCACGTTCTTCTGTTTCCGTAAACGCATCGCAAATGCAACACTTAGTTCTTTAGAATTCTATAGCTTTGCTGTGAAAATGGATATGCTTTATGAATTCTGTGGCGGTATGTGTGATAACCTTGTTCCTGGTGCGCTATCATGACTTGTGGAAGCTGATGAACCATAGCCTGATGGCGGTACCTGTAGCCAGCAGTTTACGCTGAAAACTGGTACAAATAGCTACTAGTTAGGCATGCCACTAGGTTTTTTTCATTTTGAAATCGTTCCTTTCTCCTTGCTCGAGTGGCACACAAGTATAAAATTGTTTTTTCTCGTCCCAATAGCCGCTACACAGGACTGAAAAATGCGTGCTACTCTTCGATTGCACTAGAAGGTGTAGTTCAGTATACAGGACTACCTGCCGTATTGAACAATGTTGGTGTCGTTTTTCTGCTTTTTTTTTGTGTCCTCGTTTTGCAGGCATTGGAGGAGTACCAGCAGCCAAGGGAAGAACATTCCAGGGGTACTTCAGACAGCTGTGTTGAACCATAGCTTGATGATTCTCTCCAGTAAGTGAGGAAGTCTCCCCTGGGCAGATAACTATTGACATCCTGCCTTTAACAGGCCAGTGGCAAATGCCACCCTGCCTTGTAAGTTAATGTGGTGAATTGTTTTATTTCTTTTGTACTGCCCCTTCCTTTTTCAGAGTTTGAATCCTCTTCTGTTTATTTTTTTTGCTATTCATGGCAATTTTTGTGCTCTAAGCTGTATTTCAATTTGTGTGATGTTTCATGCAATTTTTCCATTCTTCTTTTACATAACCTCTTAATTTTTCTTTCACTACTCCTGAACCCGGAGGCTACTGGAAGGCTGACTGTTCTCGCTCATATCTGGTTCAGTAGGTTTGCAGTCTACCAGAACATGTTTAATGTTTTCTGCACTGCTCCTGTATGCTGCACCAATATCTCCCTGATTGTACTTGCTTTGACGTATTGCCTGGTTCTAAGGCAAATTGATCTTTCCTCAAGTACATGCCTACTGACTCTTAATTTTCATATAGAGCACTTTGTTGCAGATTTCGTTCTGACCAGCTCTGTACTCGAGTCTTCGTTTTTTGTTCTAATTTTTTTCCTGCACTTGTACTCCGTTTCATACACAGCAGGCAATGCTTCGGAGATTGCGGAAGTAGTCAGTTCGTGAATCCAAACTGGGCACATATCATTCGTTCTCAAAGCTCAGGTGAGCGTTAGGACGAAAACTAAGAGCAGTGTAAAATGAAGGGTTAGCATTGAAAATCACGGTCGAAACTGTGATCCACTTAGTGTTCAGGCCTTCTGGCTATAATTTTCACTGAATGAACTACTTTTCGGGTACGGATTTAGTTTGAGCGATTCACCCTGCCAAGCTGGTATTATATCGCCTCATGTAACGTTTGCTTCTTGAAGACGGGATGAGTCGCAGGGCAAAATTGTGGCAAGAGGTAAAAACAACGTCCAGGAGGTGCAAGCCACGGCAGTTAAGGTTTGTCGCAACAAAATATGCTTGTTTTCACTTTGGTTGTATGGCGAACAACTTTATGGATGGAGACATAGCCTGCGTGAACAGGCTCGCTAGCTCTGGCAGCATTGCCGGCTATGTATGAAAGGGAGTATAAAAGTCTTGGGTTCACAGACTCCTTTTTTTTGGTGTTCCACGGGCATGTTGTTCCACTCGATTAGTGAAGTCGTGTCGGTTTAAACTCTGCAGTGCTTTTATCTTTTGCAGAAGACAGGAAATGTACTTCACTAAGTAACTTGCTGCTCCCAAGAACCTTTCTACATCGGGCTTCCTCTTAATTCTCTCTTAAAGGGACACTGAGGAGAACCCTATCACATTTTTTTTGTTAGCAAAACCTGATAGTCTGGCATTTCATGGCTTTATTGCCGCTTGTCCGGGAGCGAAAGATGCATTTATTTCAAAGAAATTTGGATTCGAAGTTGAAAAAGTTTTTCCCGCCGCTTCGATTCCAACTCGAGAACTCTTATGACGTCACAGGACGGAGCGCGAAACGTAACGTAAACGGAGACTCCGTGATTTCTAGCAGCTAGCGGTGCGGTCTAGCAGCTGCCGAAATGAAAGCTACCGCTGCCGCACGTTGAAGGCATCTATCGGGGGTCACTACCGTCGCTCTGTTTACGTTTGCACCGGCGTCTTGCCAGCGTTGCGATGGATCCCATTCCCGAACCCGACGACATAGTTCTCGCAAAATCTCCGGCCTGCATTTCAGCGACCTCAGCCCCACAGAGCGTGCGATGCTTTTGAGGGAGCACGGTTAGGTTAGGCGCCGGCGGGTCGTTTCCCCCTTCCTCAGTGAGCAGCCGTTGCAAACTAAATATCATAACGCCAGTGCGGGGAGTCGCGAGGCGCCAGGACAAGGTCGACGCGTTGCGCCCATCGGAGGCTGGCCGGGGCTTTGGGGCCAACGGATTGTGATTGCTTGAACGGCGCAGTTGTACGGGGCAGTAGGCGGCGTCGAGGTCTCCCATGGTTGCAAGGGCCAAGTTATTTATTTTATTGTCACAAAAAACGGATAGGTGCTCAAGGGCGGTCGCGTTTAAAGTGGGCGCCTTGAAACTAAAGTTGACGCACGAGGCTTCAACGGCTTCCGCTAGATCCAACGGGTCCACTGGATCGGGCTCTCTCGCCCACTTGCATGTATCTTCAAATGTGTACCGTGAATGGATCAAATTAGCCGAGAGTTCGAAAAGAACAGCTCCGCCCAACTGCCGAAGTTATTGAATTACGTCACAACGCGCACCTCGCCGCGGAGCTGATTCAGTCCGGCCGGACCGGCGGTGGCTGGCGCACTTGGCACGAAATAGAGACATGCTCCAAGTCTCCCCGCCAGTGCGGTCAGAGTGCGCTGAAGCCGCCGAACGCGTCGGCGGTCAAGCGCAGTTGGAGTATAGAGGGTCTCGCTTTGGCCGACATGACGTCGCCGTGCAGCGCGCGCGTGCGCGTGTTACGCCGGAGCATAAACGCGCCTTAACAGAGGCTGCGCGTAACCGCTAACCAACGTATTCGGTGGCGGCATCTATGGGAGCCACTGAAACCCCCCGCCCACTCACTGAATAAAAAAAAAATCCTCTGCCGAAGTTTGGAATCGAACCAGGGCCTTTAGCATTTGAGGCGGAGACACTGCCACACCGCCACGACGTCTGAAGTAGCAATTATCAATAAAGGCACATCTAGTGAATGCACTCTTCTGATGTCGAAATTTCCACGCTTTCGCTATGTATATCCTGGCCTAACAGAACTAGGCCATCAGCAATTTTTCTGAACTGCCTTGTACCTTGTCTCCTGTCCCTAATAAACTATTTCCGTTAAGTACTTTTAAGTTTACTGGCACAGCCGGGAATGTTTCGCCGGGCGAGCGTGCGAAGACACAAGTGCTGCCTTGTACGATTATCGACCATCGTGCCATCATAGTTTTTCATCGACCGTGCCGATCATCTGACAAGATTTAACAGGCTCCTTCAAAGGTTAACTAGCACTTGAAGTGGCACTTGGAGTTCCTCTGCTGTTCGGCACTTGTAAATCGAGGCGCATCAAAAACAAAACCACGGGGCACGCAAAGCTCATAGAAGCTTTGCGTGCCCCTTAAAAAATCGAAACTCTCCTGGCAGCTTGTGGTGCCGCCAAGCATCGGTTTTCTTTGCTTCTTTGCTTCCAACATTCAGGTTGTTTTTTGTCTGCCTTCTTTGTGTGATAAAAGTGCACTATCGGTTTTAAAACAAAATTTACTTCAATATTTAACCGCGAAATCTTCCTTTGTCAGCTTCAGAGATTCGCGCCAAATGTAGAAAGGAAAATTCCTCCAAGGTGGGGTCTCTTGTCCTACGACGTCACCACGCTTGTAACTGCGAGTTTGGCCTGTGGCGGCGATACCTGTATTTTGGTTCTTACTATTTTCTACCTTACAAGAGCTTTGTTTTCAGTAAGAGCAGCGTTTTTGTGATCAAGAGCTGGTATTCTATCGATACAAACCAACTTCAATTTCTCCTCAGTGTCCCTTTAATTCTTCCTCTTGTGATTGCATCTCCCTAGAATTTTACTTCTTGAGCACCAAAGATGCACTTCCCTTTGTTCAGGGTGAAACCAGCTTCGTGAATCGCCTTAAGCACTGCCTCCAAATGACTGCCGTACTTGGGCTTTGTTGCGTCCCAGATCAATATGTCGTCTCTGTACACTCTCACGTTAGGCAAGCTATTCTGTGCTCGACTGATTTCCCTTTGAAATATTGCTTATGCAGAGCTTAAGCCAAAACCCATACGGTGTACTGAAGGCGCTGATTTGAGACGGTTGTTTGTCTAATGGTATCTGATAAAACCCACGATTGGCATCAAGTTTGCTGAAGTGACACCAGACAAATCTGCTTCATTATCCTCTGTTTTATGAAGCTCGTACCTCTCGCACTTGATAAGTAAGGCTGCGAGAGAGTATTTAATATTTCTGGTAAGTCAGCAGCAGTAATTTAGCAATGTTCAATTTTTATTTCACAGCTTCATGTCTCCTTCATGGTTGGCAATATCATAATTTTCAGTTGCATATAAATATATATGACTGCAAGGATACAAAATAACGGTCACGAGTGCATTATCCTAATCTGATGCTCTTGGATGAGGTTTGTACTCTGATGTTTTAAATAGAAGTTTCAACTTGCATAAGCCACATTTTCAGTTTTAACTCAGATTAGTTCTGCCTGTGCCTTTTTATGCTAAATTGGACATGTTGACATAATCATATACTGATTGTAATTCTTCATGTCAATACAAACTCAGCAATATCAAGTTAGGTAGTGTTGTAGATTTTAGGATCAATATCCTTTGAAGAACTAGCTCTCTAATGGTGTCTCTGAGCCTTTCATAAAGCTGCTTGCTGTGATGATGCAATCACTTTGCTCTAGACAACTCTTAAGCCTGTGTGTATTGTACTTAATGCAGTACGCATAGGCAGGTTTCCCGCTGAGGTCTTGATTATCATTCTTATTGATGCTACAGGAATGATTAGGGTGGACATCTATGCTACCATTGTTTAGAGCTGCTCTGGCATGCCAAAAGAGTACTATGTCTGCAGCTTTTGTAGCAGCATTTCTTTAAGCATTTTATTCTTGCATGCAGGGTTAGTCAAGCTAGTACTCCTTAACGCAACGAACACAGTTAATGGCACTGTGCAGCATTAAAAGGTCCAACTTATTATGACTCAAGTTTTTTAGAACAATTTGGGACCCAACAGCTATCTGAAGATGTCATGATAATGCCAATGATTGTACACTCATCGATTCTGCAGTCCTTAACATTCAGCTTAGCTGCATTGTCCATTGATTTCCTTAACTTGTCAATTCCTTGAAAACTAATGTTGGGATAGAATAGCAGATATAAAGTAGAAAAACGGTTTGTTTCTAAACAGAGATTATTGCACTGTGGTGTCGTATGTCTAGTCTGGTACTAATTCTACATTGACTATCACACAGCCAGGCGGCATATGGTCACGTAGAACGGGGGGGATCATTTAAAATGTTTTTTCTCTCAGCACTGCCTTGGTCGCCTTACGTCGCAGGCTTGAGTTGCCGCCTGTAAGAACAGTAGTGTTAAAATGTTTCCTATATTCTTTGGTGTAACAAATATATGCAACAATGTAGGAGTTCCCTGGATTCTCACGTAAGCAAGGACCAAAAGACGATATCGAGAACAGTGCTGTTAAGACATGCACTTTGTGAAAAAAGGGAAAGTGAATAAACGTATGCTTCATGCAGCATTTTAACACAACTGCAAACTCAAGCTGCGAGCTTGGACGCGAAAAAAAAATGAGATCATTGCGGTGCCCGCGTTGTAGGAATCCGTAAGCATTGACGCCTCCTTGCCCCTCTTTGCTTAAATTAATCGAGTTCCACCATTGCCCATATTGAGTTTTCAAACTTTGCACGGCGCTTCGTTTTCAAATTTGGCACCACGCTTTAGCTCTGCCCACTTTTGCTGTTTTCATATTTGGCGGCACTTATGCCCACTTTTTGGTCATTTTTGGCTGTAATTAATAAACTAGCTACCTCGCACGCACCTCATGATATCTGCTGCGATATTTTTTGATGCTCTGTCTAATGCAACCATTCTTTTTCTTATAACTCAATGTGTTCGAACGTTATCGTGATGACAAGCTCGTGATGACACGAAACGGCAAACAACAAGGCACCCCTACAAACAAAAGGGCCCTTGTTGCTAGGCTTAAAATAGCCTAGACTCAGAATTATGGTCTCTGAGCTTTGCTGCTATAGCCTGCGGCGACACCGCTTTTAGACCCTGACTCGCTTGTCACTGATAAAATTTGTTTTATGGCCGGATACAACTTAAGTCTGCGGTGAAGCTCTGCCCACATTCAGGACCACTGCACAGAATTCTCACACGACAAAAGAGTAGTTTGTAGTTAAAAGTTTTCTTATTACCTAAACAAGAAACTGATCACCAGAAAAAAATAAGCTCTAGAATTTTGATACCTGGCTCATTTATAAAGTTAAAGATTAAAAAGCCGATTTCGTTTACTGTTGTCTTTTGCTAGCGGAGAAATGCGAGGTGCCGCGGATCATGGCTCAGTGTTAGCAACTGCTGTTTTTTAAGGCGATTGCCTTTAATGGCCAGCTCATACTTGCGTCCGTCTGTTACATATGACGTCACGTGACCTTGTGATGTCACGTGATCTCTCTTTCATGCTTGCACCAGCTGCTCTACTCCTCTGTCGTAAATTGAAGTGCGGAAAATTCAAATCAGTGCAATGAGTCGCGAACAGCTTTTGTCTTCCTGCAGTTAAGAGATATTTAAGTGCCTCAAACGAATTTTTTAATTGTATCCTACTGCAGAGTGAAAAGCTCTGCTCCACCCATGCTGAACCTGAAGGTCAACTGGCTCTTAGATTGGACCTCTAACAGGAGGCACGCCTCATGGCAATACCATCATGCCATGTGACTCACCGACACTGCAGCTGCGCGCTTGGCAGGCACGTTCGCCGCTTTGCTGGTTGCTGCTCGGCCACTCCTCCTCGTCAGTTGTGGCATGCTGTCACGTGATTTTCTCTTGCGCTTAGCGGAAGCTTGATTTTGCACTTGTGGCACGTGATGCATCATGGGATTTCTCTCGATAGCTAATATAATTGCAGTGCTTGCTGACAGAGCTTTCACTCTGTATATCCTGGCTGAGTTGAGCCACAGCCGCTTCTTACTGACATTCTCACAGTTTTCATGCCAGGTTGCGTTCCCCTCTTTTACGTCCACCTTGTTCTTTCAGCATGCTAAAACTGTGTGCTCATCACTTCCTGTTCACTGTTTGAAAAATGCAGTGTCCTCACAACCTGTCACCACATTTTTGGCAGTTTTATTATTAAAAAGGGGAGGGCAGTGGGAGGGCAGCCTTTGATGTGGCGACCATACTGGAATTTCTTCTAGTGTCTTGAAATACGAGTTATGAAGGTTTTACCACCCATCATGCTATTAATTAGTGCTCACTTAAGTGTCAGTTCATGGATTTCAATTTTTCACTTGTTGAGCATGATCACGTACATTACAGGTTGCATACTGTTATATGTTTTCTACTCAAGAAGTATACATTGTGGCGTATGTTACTTTGTTTTTTTTTTGCATTTGCTGAGTCAGTCGGACTTTGTTTTCTTGGGTTGCAATGTCCATACATTGTTACTCTTCCGAAATTTTTTTACTAAACAGGTACTCAATATTCGATGCAATATATTCGAAGGCATTTTTTCTTGATGTTTTTATTCGATTTGTAGTTTAAAGTTTCCCTATATACACACCCCAAATATATATTTCTATATGCCACAAAGACCCACTGCAAGTACATTTCTTTTGTATTTGATGGCTTGATGACACTGCATAAGGGAGCCGGAAGTAAAAATTTCTTCTGTTCAGTTTTAAGAACTTACAGTTGACAGCACTAAAGAATAATACAAACACAAGTAGTGTGTTTTCCAGACATATCTTCAAGCCTCTGGGTTATACTACGAAAGGTTCTTATCATGACTGAAGCGAAACATACCAGTGGATGGCAACGAGTTTGATTATCGTATTTACACGATTGTAAGTCGACCCTTTTTTTGAAATTTAAAATTCCGAATTGGGGGGTCGACTTACAATCGAAACGAAACCTTGAACTGCCAATAAAAGCAAGAAAAACAATCTATCAGGGACGCTACTGCGATGTTAGAAGTTTTTGTTTGCTCTACGGCTTCAAGCTTAGCATTCAGGTATTCCGCAGGCTTTTTGGCCAGGATTTTTCATTTTTATTTTTACTGCGCAAACCGTTGCCCACCGCGATGGTTCAGTGCTACTGAACAGGATACCCGGGTTAGAACCCGACCGCGGCGGCAGCGTTTCGATGGAAGCGAAACGCAAAGGCGCCCGTGTGCTGTGCGATGTCAGTACAGCAGGTTAAAGATCCCCAGGTGGTCGAAATTATACGGAAGCCCTTCACTACGGCACCTCGTTCTTCCTTTCTTCTTTCACTCCCTCCTTTGTCTCTTCCCTTACAACTGGGTTTCCGCCGATATTTGAGACAAATACTGCGCCACTTCCTTTCCCCGAAACCAATTTCATTTCACTCGCGGCAAGTGCCGCTGTCCCGCTGTTCCAATCGCGGAGTCTGCGCCAGTGCCCGGGAGTGTCGCTAGCTGATGGAAGAGCCGCTATTTCAGTTGGTTGCACAATATGTAACAGCGGCGCTTCCTGGGAATGCCGATGTTTGCTGGAAGAGCCGACGCCCCAACACCGATCACTCTGTTTGGTGGTGCTTGGAGTTGGTGCTTTTGACTCGACTGCTGGCCGCGTGCTTCGCCATGAGCTCTCCAGGTTCGAAAAGCATTCGGCGCTAATTCACTGCAGCGTTCAAGAGGGCGGCCATCATTTACGCCGAAGAAACCGACAACTGCGCGGCGGACCGCAAGTTCGACGTTTCTGAACGGTTGGTGCGGTAGTGGCGGAAGCAGCGAGACAAAATTTTCGATTGCGACTACAAGCGAAGAGGTTTCCGCGGGCCGAAGTCGGGACGCTTTCTGGAGCTGGAGGTCAAGCTTGCAGCGTATGTCACCGAAATACGTGATCGGTCCCTTCCAGTGACATGCGAAATGATCACGCAACAAGGCCGGGTCTTTGCTGCGGAAGTTTTAATGCTCCGAACAGACTTCAAAGCCAGCAGGGCTGGGGCTTCGAAATTTATGAAGAGGGCTGGCTTCTCTCTTCTTCGGCATACTAGTGTATGCCAGAAGCTGCCTGCTGCTTACGAGGAGAAAGTTTTTACCTTCCATAGGCACTACCTCAAGCTCCGCGACTCGCGGCGATACCTGCTCGGCCAAATCGGGAATGCGGGCCAGACTCCCGTCTACTTCAACATGACGAGCAACACAACAGTGAGCGTGAGGGGAGCTCGCGAGGTTAACCTTCTCACGACAGGAAACCAGAAACTTCGGTTCACTGTTATGCTATCATGCTTGGCAGGTGGCACAAAGCTCCGACCGTACATCGTCTTCAAAAGAAAAACTATGCCAAAGGAAATGTTCCCGAAAGGTGTGATTGTGCAAGTGAACGAAAAAGGCTTTATGACGGACGATTTAGTTATTGATTGGTACCGTCGGGTGTGGCTTTTGAGGCCAGGGGCATCCCTCAAAAATAGCAATCCGAACCTCCTCGTGCTGGACTCATTTCGCGGCCACCTTACCGCGAAAGTGAAGGCAGAGCTCCGAAAAGAAGATACAGATATGCTGGTGATTCCCGGCAGTCTGACGGGGCAGCTGCAGCCGCTAGACGTTGGCATTAACAAGCCATTCACGGACTTGCTCCGGCGTGAGTACATGTGGCTGGCGGCAGAAGGGCGGGAACTTAAGCCAACGGGGCGCGTGAAGAGAGGCTCCCTGGCGGCTGTGTGCGGGTGGGTGATTTCCGCTTGGGCGGCCGTTCCACGCGATGTCGTGGTGCGGTCATTTAGGAAGTGCGGGCTCTCCTTGCAGGACGATGTGCTGTGGGATCGCAGCGGCGACGACGACGACAGTAGTACCACTGAAGATGACTCAAGTGAGGATGAATAGCCCATCTATGAAATAAATTTTTGTTTTTGAAGCGCTCCACTGGTGTTTTTTTTTCGGACATGCGATTTGGAGAGGTCGACTTACATTCGAGTCGACTTACAATCGTGTAAATATGGTAGCTGAGGAGAATAGGAAGCTTGCAGGGATGATGTGGCACAAGCTGACAAAAAGGTTGATTAGAGGTCATTGGGAGAGGCCTTTGTTGTGCTGTGCATGTAGTTAGGGTTATGAAAATGAAGCTAAAATGTTCTTCAATTGTTATACTATTCACCATGCTTCCATGAAGTCACACTAAAGCCGCCACAATATTGTTCACCTTACACAATGCAACGGAGTGGCTCTAAACACTGCTAATTTCTTTGGAGACCTTTGGCCATACACAAAGCGCAGGCTAGGAGCATGCCTTCTGATGCACTTAATTTATCCTTTGAGTCTTTCCTCCATGTCCAAAAAACAAAAAAGGGGCAGCATACATAATAACCCGAAATGCACAGTTAAAACGGGCCGGAGTAAACGGACAATAAAGCAGCCAGTGTGTGTCCACTTGGGGTTCGAATCCCAGCATCGCGCATTTCTCCACCGGGCTTAAAAAAATAAAAACTCTACATGTCGATAGAATTGCATAACCAGGTCTCATGTGCAGCCTGATCTCAGTGACTTGAACAGAGAGTGCTCTTACTCACCAGAACAGAATAGCCATCCTGGTGCAGAACTTGACTGCAACCTCCTAAATTAAAATCCTATGGCAAGAATGTTTACGAAGCAAAAAACATGAGGAATACTTGGCATTTTATGCCGATAGGTCAAAATTAGCACACTACATTTGAAGTGCCATGGCACTAAACAATGGAAAAGGGCCACAAATGGGTTTCTATCAGACAAGGCAGATTTAGGGTTGCTTGACGGCAGAATTTATCTTTGATCCGTCAAGGCAATTGTGGTCAAGACCCTTTTCCCAAGCATCTCACCCCAGAATAGCCGAGCACCAGGCCGAGGGAAACCTTGTACCCATTAGAAAACAGGTGGGTCCCTGGCGGCACTGGGGATCGAACTCAGCACCTCCCGAACGCAAGGCGGATGCTCTACTACAAGGCTAATTTTCAAGCGACGTTGGAATCAGTAGCAGTGAGAAAGGTGATCCCCGTGCTGCACAAGCTCAGCACAAAGAAATCAAGACTGAACGTTTTCTGCAAATGGTACTCAATAAGCTCTATACTGTAAGTTTTCAACCACCATCGTTGAAATCTTTAGCCTATGCAGCAATTGTACGGCCCAAACGAGTGTGCATGTTCTGTGTGCGACCCTAATTGAAATAATCTCCAATACACTAAAGCAACACAAAACTGTTCCGTTATAGTTAATCTCCTCTGCTTATTCTTATCATGAAGTGTCCCTGAATTAAAGTGCAATGCTCATGCCACAAATTTAACTAACTGAGGTCACAGCAAAAAACTATGTCTATACTAATACTATTATCATGTCCTGCATGAGTATGTTATCATCCCTGCCTACAGCACCCTCAGCCGCATGATCCATGAAAAGATTGCATATATCCTTTGCCTGCCCCCACATGTGCACACCTGTCTTCATTTTCTGTGTGCACTGCAAAAAACTGGAATGACTTGCCCTGCCATGTCTTGCTCTATACTGAGCCATCACTATTCAAATCATCAAATGAAATTAAGCACAGTTAGGCTGTGCAACCCACTTCCTTATGTAATGTCCTTTCAAAGAGCCTTTGAGGTAGTAAAAATAAATAAAAATAAATAGCAATGTATATGAAATATTGAAATAAATCATAAGACACATCTGGTTTTAACTTATTTTAACAGAGTGGAAGTCATGGTCACACCAGCGATTCATTGAAGTCTTTATATATATCT
This sequence comes from Amblyomma americanum, assembly GCF_052857255.1. Taxonomy (NCBI): domain Eukaryota; kingdom Metazoa; phylum Arthropoda; class Arachnida; order Ixodida; family Ixodidae; genus Amblyomma; species Amblyomma americanum. The sequence continues at coordinate 108,153,190 of NC_135505.1, read as the reverse complement.
GCATATTTATATTTAGAAAAAAAATAAGTTTAAAAATCCTTCAAGTGAGAACTGAGGTAAAACAGATGGCTTTGATCTAGCAGAGGGAGAGAGTGAGGATTAGAACTGCAACGTGGGATTTAGGTAATATGATTAATTGGACATCACAAAGAAATGGCAGGAGAAATAATTTACTTATTAAGTTTTCAGGTTGAAAGCTCTTGGTTTTGTTATTAAAGTTACTCAAGCAAGAAAACTGTGTAAAACATATATTGAATCCCATTAACAGTGAAGCATGGAGGAATGAACCTTTGATCTCTGTAAAAATGATGCAGACTACACAAGTGCCAAACCCCTCTAGAAGTGAAATGCCAAATTTACCAAATCTTTCATAACTCGATAACATGTCCAGAACTGTGCGTGCAAAGTTCCAATTCAGATATTTATTGAGCAGAATAAAATAAAAGGTACTGCACTTGCCTCTACATATGTTATTGTTGAAAAGGCATGGATTCACTCTGAAGTGGCCTTGGTGTCGAGGTTTCTTTCTTTGGCCTGAGTGTCCGATATGTAAACATGAGGACATTGAAGCCGACATTCACCACTGCGGTGAATGTCGCAATTAAACCTACCATTAAAACTAAACCCAGCTTGCAATTAAACCTACAATGATCCGGCATCTTAAGGTATAGTGGGTCTTTCACGGAGAAACCCTGCTTCGTGTATTGCCTGGACGCTGCAACCATGCCATCGTTCATTACTGGACATTATGCCTTGTTTCATTAATTAAATCATTACTGCATCCTCCATCATTCCCAGCCCATTCATGCCCTGAGGCAATAAATCGTATTTTATGTTCATGTGCAAAGCTGTACAAAGTGAAAAAAAAACACTTTCCAGTATCTTCCGGTATTTTCATCCGTGTAAATTTGCTCATTGGAGGAAGTGCGCTTGCTGGACATGCATTTCTTGTGTTTTTAGGTTTTTTAAAAAAGAGCTAACAAACACAGATTTTAAACATCTTAGAGCTAGGTTTCTTATATTAAAGGCAAACAATTTCTATCCTTAAATTTGATTGGGGCGTGATAGTCGTCACTTATACGTCATAAAAATCAATGCAAGACAACACGTACGCTATCTTGTCAGCGATGTTTGGTCTTTAATTATTACACGCTATTAGACTGTGGCCAGGATAATTTTTTTTAAATTCTGCAGTAAAGTACGGAAGTTTTTGTATGCAGCGGAAAAGGGAAGAGAGAGCTCGCACCCTAGGCTACGACTACCGCCTTTTCTCCAGAACGAATCCGCCGAAATCCATTTCAACTGCTGATGTAAAATGTTAGTGTGCACCTGCAACCGCAACTAAGCGTACGCTCCAAACGATCGCCTTGCATATCGTGACCTATTCGCGTTTTCTTGAAAGAAGCCCAGACAAGGGGCCATATTTTCAAACTCTGCGCATGATCAGGTCACTGTAGCAAGGGGCCTGGCCATGCAAAAAGTTCACGATACGCGTGACATGCCTTACGCCTGGTGGCACCGAGCTGGATGCGTTCTAGTACTGTGCGTTCCGCAAATAAAAAATTGGCTACTATCCATCGGCAGAGTGTAGTTTCAAGAGAGTGGAAAATTATCTCCATGCACGATTTCCATTCAAGCAGCACGCAGTCGTGACGAGTAAATAATTGCCCGTACAAGTTCAGCTGGATATAATTTTCGGATATAAATTTCAAGCATTGCACTCCATCGGTTGCGATCTCCAAACCAGTGTTGAAATTTGGTTTTGCTTTTGATTGCGCTGGAAGGTCGCAACTGACAGCCAGTTTCCAATCAACTAACATTTGTACGCCGATGAAATTTTGCTGCTTCATTAAGGTTTAATTGTGGCTGTCTACATGGTTCTCATTATGTGTGTATTTAAACGTGCCCACGCCTAGCACACGGGCAGGATGCAAGCCGCATTGCGGGCGGCAGCAGCAATCGCAACAATTGCTGGGCCCATAAAGTACAGCGTTGTCTACTATACTCTGGTATATGTACGCGCTGGAAGAAGAGAGTGCGAGCGTTGGGGAGCAAATACGGCGTGCCACTGCCTATGTTCGCTGACACCGAAGGCACCTGCTGGAGGAAAGGGAAGGTGCGGAAGCGTGTGGTGGAGACGGAGACAGAGCTTTGGAGGACCAGCGCGAAGGCCAGGTCAGCTCTCGGTCTGTACTCTGTGCTCAAGCGAGAGATTGTGCAGGAGCACTTCTACGACAACTCCTTTGGCAGTGCACTACTCTTCGGGGCTCAAGGGGGGGTGCTGCACACGAAGAAGTGGCAAGCCCGGATTGCCAGCCAAGTCAATGCAGACATCTAGTGCACAATGTGTGGGCAGGATGAGGATTCGATCGAGCATGCTGTTCTGTTGTTAGATCACTCCACCCCTGACAACCGAATGGATGTACCCTTCTGCAGGCGCAATGTTTCGACTCAGGTCAGCCGACAGAGGGCGGAGCGACCGACAGCGAGGTGTATGACCAAGAAGCCTTTTCCAAGGCCAGGGCGGTCGAAACAACTAAATGCCGCCTTGAAAATTGGAATACGCTCAAGTGATGGGTGGTGGTGACACGGCGGGACAGACTCTGTCGTAGCATCCCAAAAAATTTGGCTAGGACTTAGGCAGTGACTGCTACAACCAGGTCGAAATAACGCAAACGTTATTTCAACCCATGACGTCACATCTGGTTTGAAGAAAAGACGTCATGTCTGGCATTTATTTAGCTGTTTGAGCTATGTTTGAGTCGAGCCGAGCATGGCTTTTAGTACCACTAAGGCCGGTTAGCGGGAAGAGCGTGAAATCGTGTTGCATGTGAGTAATTTGTTCTTTCTATCTTTAAATATGCACATACTGGGCGATTGCCTGTTATCTGACACTCGGCATTCCGTTGTAAACTTCCTTGCACCCGAATATTTTGTGTTAGCAGATAACCCAGGACTAGCATGGAGCCCGCTTGCCCGCCAGTGGACCCAAAGGCCCAGAGGGAAAGACTCATCTGTTTTATCGTAAGTTCTGCTCAAAAGCTCTATGCAGGTCTACGGAAAAGAGGAAGCGCTGAGCGAGTTTTTATATCTTTTGTCAACCCAGCCCAACGTAACTCATGGTCATGTATCACATGCATATTTACCAGCTTTTGCGTGCTCCCGAAAAAAGGCGGGAAACTTTTGACAACAGTCCAGTTGAGCCACTAATAAAGCCGGTCGTGAGTTGAACTAACCGTTTGTGCGATGAATTTTGTACGCAGTCCGATTTTTTGTGGCCCCGCGGCTGGGAAAGTCTGTTGAGTGTTGACTTATTGCACTTTACAGTTGTGTGCTCTTGTTACAATTCGCTTTCTAAAACAGGTGCTTCGAGATAAGCGATTACGCTTTGGTGTCTGCAGAGCGAAACATGTTCTTCTTTTAAATTCATATTTATTTCAGAAAACAGCACTTGAAAAACTGGCAGGCAGTTTTCTGGTATGCACGGACCTTCCCGATTCCTGCTTCGAGTCTGGCGTTCACTTGCTGGTGCAGAGGCTGAACAAATGGGACTTTAAAATGCTGAGGCAGCAAAGGCTTTAAGGCACCACAAGGTGAGCCCTCCACCTTCAGTGATATTTTAAAATGAGTGCTGTGCCACCTGCACCGAACATTGGTTTTACATGGGGAAGGTGTTTGGACTTAGGTGGCCAACTAGCATGGAGCACATGAGGCAACTGGAAAAGCAAGCTTCCTTTTAAGGCCTCTAATCTTAAGACCTTTTTACAGCTGTTGCTGTAAAGAGGCCTTAAAGAGATGAACACTGTGGACAATGTGCATGACGTCCTTTGACTGGGAGCTTGTGAGGTGCATAAAGCTCACAAGGCACTGTTGCAGTGTGTGACAGGTCATTGTGGTGATATTAGAAAAAGACATAGTACAGCACAATGGGGCAGAGAAAAGGAGCACACAGGATAAGCGCTCGTCCTGTGTGCTCCTTTCCTTTTCTGCGCTATGTCTTCTAATATGCTATGCCAACAAGCCCAAACTACCACTTTGTCAGGAATGTGGTCATGATAGGTTTCTTTGATTTGGCTGCACTCTCTGTACTAGTTCTGTGAAGTTCTGCGGTGGTGCTGGCAGCGTGCAACAACAGCTCAGGCAGTTCAAATGCAGCTTGGCACTGGCCGCTTCCAAAACGAATGGTTGAGTGCAGGCCCGATTGTCTGATAGCCTTGCTGTCATCACGAAATTGCAGCCAACTGCATGCCGCCGACACCAACGACCACTAAAATCCTGAAACACTTGCAAGAATTTTCAAGCAGCAAATCGCAAAGAAGTCTTACCATGAACCTGCTCTAGGAAATCGTCATTTCACAGAAAAAAAAATTGTAGCATGTATACACACAGGCAACTTACGAATTAGCGCTGAAATGCTGCCCATGCGACTCGACCGCTTAGGTTTTCATTATGACGCCTCAAACAGTCACTCAGCTCCTTTATGTGTAGGTCGAAGAAGCAGAGAAGGTATGGCATGTGTTATTTAATGGAATGATGACAGGTATTTGCTGAAAGGTTATGGTTTAGGGGGTTTAACGTCCTAAAGCCACTCAGTAACGTCCTAAAGCCACTCAGGCTATGAAGGACGCCGTAGTGAAGGGCTCCAGAAATTTTGACCACCTGGTGCTCTTTAAGGGAGCTGCTGACCCGAAGAACATGGGTTCGATCCCGGCGGCGGGGGTCGAATTTTAATGGAAGTGAAATTCTAGAGGCCCGTGTACTGTGCGATGTCGGTGCACGTTAAGGAACCCCAGGTGGTCGAAATTTCCAGAGCCCTTCACTACAGTGTTCCTCATAGCCTGAGTCGCTTTGGGACGTTAAACCCCATAAACCAAACCAATCTTTTTTGTAATGATGTGTAAGGCATTATTATACATGGATTACCAAGTGGTGTGCTCCTATGTCATCTAGATAATTTATAACTGAATTTCTTTCTCGTGCTGTTTCAGTTTCAACAGCTGAATGGTGACTGTGACCTTAAAGAGAGGATGTAGGTCATGTGAGGCGTGAAAAACTGCAATATAATTGGTGGTTTTACATTTGTTGTCATTCCTCCTCTTGAGGAAGGCTGGCTTCAGCCGTGCAGTCAATGAAAACGATAAAGTAGCAATTATATCGCAGTTTTTCGATGCCTCTAATGACCTAAAACCTCTCTTTGTCGTCACAGCTCTCATTTGGCTGTTTAAACTGAAACAGCATGACAGAAAAATTCGATGAATTATTTAGTGGTCGTAGGCGAATACCACATAGTGATCCATGCATTGTAGTATCTTTCGTTTCATTATAAAGAAGAAAACTTGCCACCAAAATGAGGTCTCTACGCTCCCTTAACGTGCACTGACATCGCACAGTACACGGGCCCCTAGAATTATGCCTCCATCAAAATTCCAGAGGCCCGTGTACTGTGATGTCAGTGCACGTTAAAGAACCCCAGGTGGTCGAAATTCCCGGAGCCCTTCACTATGGCGTCCCTCATAGCCATAGTCGATTGCTTTGGGACATTAAACCTCCATAAACTGCATATTTGCTTTGTATATGCTCATCCCCACAAACGTGAGGCCAAAGCATGGCAGATACAAGAAGAAGCATGGACTCAGTATGCAGCAAATGTAATATTGCTAGTAATTAATTACTTTTCTGTGAAATTACTGCTTGAAAATAGTCTATTACATTACTAAATTACCAGTCCACAAAAGTAATTTAATTTCTGTAACCATATTACAGTAATTTAATTGCTGGCTAGTCTGCCACTCACTGATTTCAAGGTGATTGCACACTGCTTTTCAATGAATGCAAAATCCTTACATGATAGCTTCTGCAAATGGTACGAAACAAGGCCCTTTGCATTTTTAAGGCAAAGGTTTGTGCCACGTTACCTTTTATTTTTTTCTCTCGCCCCCTGCTTATTTCCCCTTCATATTTTTTGATGTTATGAATGCAATGTTTTTGCAACAAGCTTGAATTAGCCCCTATGAAAATTTTTTTTCCTGGTCTGCACGTGACTGTCTCTATGTCCAGGTTTCACGCAATTTCCTAGTCTCTGGCATTTATTGGCACTTTCACTTCATTAAAACTTTTGTGAATGTGGTGGCACAAATTTTGAAAAGTTATTTTTCTAGTGCTTGAAAGTTGTTTCCATATTTTTGTCTTCCATGGGGGTAAAGTTTCATGGCATGTCCAGTCCGTCAGCTATTTCTTACTGTTCTCAGATACTTTGTCCCGTTACACTTGTGCATTGTGGAAGAGCCACAGCTGCTCTTAAGGTGCTTTGTGTCTGTCTGTGCAGGGCAGCAGCGGCGTCTTCTCCGCAGTGCTCAAATGCATGTGGGCAAAGCATCCAAAAGTGATGACTTCCTTGGCTGGCATTTTCTCTTGGTCTCTAAATGCATCATATGGTCAGAATTTGGCAAAATTATGGACATGTATACCAGGCAATTGATTCAAAAACTTATCCAGGATTTCTGTTGTGAACAAAAATCGCACAACACGCACAATTTTTGGTTTTGTGATACTGCAGATTACACAAACCAAGAACAGAACAGCAAAGTTCTACTGTATTTCTTTGAAGGGCTGTGACGATTTTAAAGGGTGTCTGGCAACATATAATTGTCAAGAGGAATTTCGTTTACCTGGAAAAATCGGGGAATTGTGAGGGATACCATCAAGAAAGTGGTCAAGTCTCGTAAAAGGACGGAATGAAATTAACGTAGAGGTCTGTTCTGAGTTTTAACGATACTGTGAGTGTCCAGCACACGGTCTGTTCATATTGGCGTGACATATTTTTGCTTGAATGAGTATTAGGCATGGCAGCCTGTCTGTTTTAGCTCTATTTTTTTGTCTTCAATTAAGTGAGCATTGTATATACTGGTTGGTTCTGTACAGGTTGCCAAACTCCTCCTTAAATTTGGTCTGGTGCTTATGAATAGACACAGCTACATTCAAAAGTGTTTTCTGTGGAATAAGCCACAGTTATAGTAATGTGCAGAATTCATGCACTTTCAGCATACTGATGCGAGATGCCACGCCACCTGTCACGGATCTCTCCGGAGAACACTCGGACTCAAAGAATGGACTAGGCGACGGGTGTACCCACACAAATGCACATTTAATACACCCTACATGACACACACACTAGAACACAAAACTAACAAAACTAACACAACACACACAGGCTATAAATACAGACGACCCGGGCACACTGCTACCAGCGTCTACTACTAGTGTTCTACTATTCGTGGTCGGCGTTCGTGCTCACGGTTGGTTCGGTGCGGCTCCAGCGTTGTATGGCTCCTGTAGCCGGCGTCAAGGCGGCGTTTGGCGTGCTTGGGCTGGCGTTGCTGGCGGCGTTCAACGTGCTTGGGCTGGTGTCGCTGGCGGCGTCGCTGGCTGTGTCGTACAAGCTCCTGGTCCAAGCGCCCGTGGTGGTGATGCCGGTGTTGTTGGCGTTGGGGGCACCACCCGGATGAGTGGCAACAGCGCTAGAGACACCCCTGGCCGTAGCAGGTAGTAGCATCCTCTGTTGACTCCCCGGAACGGGCTCAGGCACAGCAGGAAGTCAACGATGCGAAGTCATGGAACGCGAGCTCTCCGGAGCAGTAGCCGGCGTCGCTCTCTTCCAGCCGATGTGTCCCTGACCCGCCGGAGCCTCCGCTTATCTGCTGTTTCCTCCCTGTGCCTCGCTCTCACTCGCCCTTTTATAGCCTCGGTGTTAGTCCATTTGTCGTCTTCGTCTCTTCTCCACCAATCATCTCTCTCCACCTCACCGAATGCTTCTCCACCAATCATCTCTCCACCTCAACGAATGCTTCTTCTTCCTCTTCTTTATTCTTCGGTTAATTTGCGTCGTCTTCTTCACACCTTTTTCCTTTAAAATTTAATTTAGGCTCCTTAAAGGGAAGCTGAAGTACTTTTCAAAAAATGAGTTCTTCTCGTCTTTTTATAGGCTTTAGTCCGCTGAAAAGGAATATCTGATTCAAGAAGAGCGGACATAAATGTAAAAAGCTGTTTTTTAGAAGAAAACGCGCCCCATCACCTCAGGGCGCCGAACGAAAGCCGCTCTTGCCCGCGATTGGCCAGGACTGTCGTGACGTCATCCTTGGGGATCTACGGCTGGCACCGACGGCGTTGCTGCGTAGCGCTTTGCTTCAGCTGGCTTTTAAGGACTACGTTTTGGAAATTATGGATAATTAAAGCAGTGTTGAACAGTTTGGTCTTTCATCATGCATTTTCGAGCCATCAGCAGCTTCAGAAAACGGCGGAACCAACGACGCCGCGGATTGCGCCGGCAGCGAAAATCAAGTCGCGACATTTTCACGTGTAGGAAACCTCGAATTGATAGATTGATGGATGACAGCTTTTATTTCCACCGGAAATGGAGATCCCTTACTACTCACCGCCCCCGGCACGCAGGCATGGATTGCGGGGGCCGGAGCCTCTGTGGCTAAAGGCTAAAAAAAAAGATTTTATCTCTTCGCGGCCTCATCCGCCAGGCGGATTAGATTGTTTCTGCCGAGCGGGTTCTTCGCTGCGCAGCAGGGGTAACCAGCTTTCTCTGCTATCAATATCTTCGTCCACTCCAGGGTAGTCAGCGCATTTCCATATTCTTTGCTTCCGGGTAACCGTGGAACCGCCGGAATGTCGGAGCCTGGCCATTCCGAAATCGTTGAGAACTACTGAATAAACAGAAAAGTGGTGCCACTGCTGGATAAGAAGCTAAGTAATAGAGAAGTGACCACACGGCGCGTGCAAGCCGGAAATTTCGTTAGCCCAGTATGGTACTTGCACGTCCTACCGGGGTAACAGGAAAACCAAGTCTCGACTGATACGTATGTTTTGCGTAGGTGAATGCGCGTGCTTATCTTTTGTGTAGGTGCAAGTAGCAATGAAAGAAAAGGACCTTGCGCTGAAACGTTGTTCTGTACCGCTGCAGCATAAAAGCCTGGCAGCCAACTTCTGTCCAGCGACATTCTGTGTGTCTTCTCCTGGTCCTGCGTCTTTTTATTGCTGGTTTATTTTTTCTTCACGAACTTCTTGTAACGCCTGTAGGCGTGATCTAAATCAGATCACCGGCACGCTTACACGAGTCGCGCGAGGTAAAGCATAAGTTTGTTCATTTATTTATGGTTACTTGCCTAATTACTCCCGAAGGCCTTTTAGAACTACAAACGAACGCCAAAATGGATGAGTTGGAGTGGGTTCACTGCTGTACTGCAGCGCGAAGGGACGAGGCGACTGGGCGGAAGCTCCCGTGTGCGCTTTCCTTCTTTCACATGTTCGGGCTACTGTTCAGCCATGGAACTTCTGCACTTACCTCCGTACGTTGTTTTTTTTTATGCTGAACACGCTTTTGAAGAATAAATATGGCTGCGTTTCGGAGCTCGCAGTGTTGCTCATCAAAACTAGTCTGCTGCGAGATGCTGCTCCAGCAGAATTTCTTGTGGATGACATACATGTATACGTAACGCAGCTGACAACTTTGCCGTTCTGACTAAAGGACAAATTAGCATGAATTCTGGCACCATTGCCGACCGTCAGCCATGACCAAGCGCTCATGAATGCAAATATTTGCTTTGGTTAAGTATATTCTAGGATTATATAATCGCGTTTTGTTAAGTTAGGCGCAGGTGCGTTTGCTGTGCGCTGATGAAAGATTTCGAGAATTGCTTGTGCTGCCATGAGGTGCAAGCAATCAAGAAAAAGCGAAAAGGCACGCAGTGCGTAAGGAGCTTAAAAGAGTTCAAGACTGTGGGCCTAAAAGACAGTGCTGGAAGTGGCCTTAGCTCAGCATGGATGTGAACCAGCTGGAAAAGGCAGAGTTTACAAACAGGTAAGAAAATAATATAACGAAAAGAGCAATATTGATGCACATATTTTGTCCAGGCAGTTTCGGCATGCTGCGTACCACAAGATTGTCTGGTTAACGTGGAAGAGGCTGGGGAGAACAACCAACGGATTCTACCAAGCTGTGTGCTGATGCTGTTCGAAAGAAGTACTATGCCGAAACTGTTATTACAGCCCCTGAGCGATGGGCGTTGAGTCCAAGACTACGCTGCACGGTGTGTTTGCGGAGGTTGGAGACAGCACGCACCCTCCCTCCAGCCTAGTATTCTCTCAGACCCAGCGGTGCTAATGTTGTTGTTCTTGTTGTTAGCCTATCAAAAGATGGCTCATACCCACACTGGGGGATCGGCCAAGAATCGGGTGGCTATTCACCTGAACGCAGTTAACAAAACGGAAAAGCACGTGGGAGCATAACACCGGTGAATTTTTCGTCATGAACAGAAAAGGGATGAGTGTTTTGATTTTAAAATTTTAAGAATAATAATAAAGAGAGTGAATATTAATGATTTAGTCAAAATGTAATAATTGATAGAAAAGAAAAGGTTGAATCACTTAGCAAGGCAGTCGGTGAGATTCTATCAGGAAATTTTGAACAGCGGTGCAAACAGATCTGTGGCTGAAACCAAATGTGGTGGCGCCAAATGATAGCAAGAGCGGGCTGCTCAAACTAAGGCCAAGATGCTCCAAGGGCTCCTCCAGCAACCTTTTTCTCAGTGAGTTGAATCGGCGACAATACAGCCAAAAATGTTCAATAGATTCTGGCTCACGGCCAAATGCACAAAGGCGAGAGAGCGCCAAACCCGACTTGTGTAAATAGAAATTTAGAGGGGGGGATGCGGCAGCGTAGCCTCGTCAGTGATACTTCAAGCTGCCGAGAGCAACAAATTTTCCTATTCCAATAATATTTAAGGTGCTCATAATCCGCCGATGTTAAAAGTGATGTGTCTTGCGTGATGTGTCAGTCAAAGACACGCGCTCGAGCATTCGTGTTGAAGCCTGCTGCGGTACCGAACTTCCCACCATAAAATCAAGTATGCTGAGATTCGAGAACTCAATAATTTTAAACATCCACAAGCTTTTTCTCCCGCAAAACTACCAGTCGTCTTGCTGGACTTACCAATTATGATGCTTATTGCGTGGAAGGTTCGTCAGCACTGCAGGGATGTCTGTCTGAACACAGCCATACTATGGTTCATTAGCATCAACAGCAACTAAAAAAAATCACATGACAAGCGCAGCGGAGCACGAAAAGGACAGTAATCAGGAATAATAGCAAGTCAAAAATCGTTTACAACACATTCAATTCAGCGTGCCGCAGGTCTGCTGGGCTCGCGTCAGTGCAATAAAAAAAAAAGAAAGCAAAGCCTACACAGCGCCACACTAAAATTTCGGTACAAGCCAAAACTCCATCTTTTATTTTAAAAAAATAACAGCATATAAACTACAAGCATAACATTTTTGTTTTTTTGTCTCTCTTCTTTGAAAAAAAAACTAACCGTTTGCCGAGTTTTGGCAGTGTCGTGCAGCAACTCAAACAAGCCTCTGCAACGGTACGCTTTTTAAACTGGCCGGCTTCAAAGTGTGCGTAAGTCTCCCTGTGGGTCCTTCGTCGACCAAGCAATTAAATCAGCATAGCTTCATGGACATCAATTATATATGCATGAAGGATAACAGTATTCACACACATGTGCAAACTTGTTTGCAATACATACCTCATGATTTCATTGCATCCTTCCTTTTCTGCGAGCATAAAATTCGAATAAGGAAGGATGTAAGGGAGGGAGACACGACCTCTCAAGTGTCGTTCACCACCTGTTTACAGGAGTTCACTCTAGCAGGAAGAATTCAGAAACCTGGGTTGGGAATTGGGGATCAGTTAATGGAGAATATCTCATTATACTGCACTCCACTGATGTCAGTTGCTAAAGCCACTAAGGGGATACGTACCGCAAAACATAATCAATGACTTAATTAACAGGCAGAGCAGAATGGTGAGTCTAAAAATGAATATGCAGAAAACCAAAGAAATGTTCAACAGTCCCAGAAGTGAACTGCAGTTTACGATTAGCTTCAAGGAGCTGGTAGCTAGGGTTAATAGAATATCTCTCCGAGCTGGGTCTGGACAGCTTTAGGAGCTCAGGAGGTCACGTGGTATCCACTCAATACGAATTGTCTGCGGAATGCGTGCTGCCAGACAATTGGATTCTACTCAGTATAATGGCAAAGTTCATTCTCGAAACGGGCCTTCACCACATTGCTCTGGTGTGGACAGCTGAGTGCTCATCTGGAACCTCATGGTCATATTTGCTCAATAGCAATTCTCACAGCGGCTTGTTCCAAAACAAAAAACGCGGGCGGTTGAGTTTCGCACTGGATAGCGTTGACTCGACGTATATTGATGATGATGGGGATGGGAACTGTAGTACGGGCAGCAGAAAGTTAGGTGAGCAGGTGAGAGCAAATTTGTGGGGATAGGGTAGCCACATCTGGCACAGGACAGGGCTAATTGGAAAGATATAGGAGAGGCCTTTGTCCAGGAGTGGCTGTAGTTGCAGATGATGTTGGTGCTGATTTGTAGTTGGTTTCTTTAAGAACAAATTTCAGTACTTTTCTTTGTAATCAGAACAAAACCATTAAAAGCGACTCGCCAATCACAAAGAAAGTTAATGAAATCAGCGCCTGATAACTTCTTTCAATCTCATCGATCCTGCCCAGTTAAACTAACAAAGAGGAGTCGGAGCAGCACAGGTCGCCTTCTTCACTTATATGGAACCGTCTGCTTGAGATGCCAAGAGGTGCTGGCTTGCCGTCTGACTTGATAATCGTTGGGCAAGGCAATAGACCTCTTATTAAGGTATGGGTGTGGGCTAGTTGGAAAATCTCGTTTGACTTTACTAGGGAGCCTGAAATGATTTCGATGGGCATATTCTAGAGCAACAGATCAGTCAGTAGATGTGGTTTGTGTGGTTATTCGAGCGAAATTTGAAAGCTCTGCATGGCCCTGGTAATTTAGAATGCAGTTTTAAAATTCGCTGCTCGTAGTAGCTCGCAACCGATTAAGGTGACACACCTTACCGCGCGTCCTCTTACCCGATGGCATCAGTGGGCAGATGGTGCGGGCATGAATGCTGGCTCTTCTGCCCACTGATGTCAGCGGGGTAGTGGACCCTTGGTGTTGATTATTAGAACGTTTTTGCGAGGCCACTAATGTAATTTAGAAAGCACACTGTTAGCATGCACGACAAAATCAGCTGGGGATTTGGACGAATAGAGAAGTGAGCTGTCATCTTCATAAATAATGTATGTGGTGTCAGGATTAATGCTAATAACATCATTGATGCAAATGTTAAACAAAAGAGGGCCTAAGATGCTTCCTTGAGGCACACCTACATGAACATTTCAGAACAATACAAAGTGTAAGGCAAATAAACCACTATTAAGAAAAAAGGGCTCCTTTCGTTGCAGTCAAGTATCCACGACTTCTTTGGTTACTGATGCACTGAAAGTAGGTATTCCAGGATATTCGTAGTGAGTGGGTGCAAAGAAGTTGGGAGAAAAGGGGGGAGAGGGGCAACGCTGGAAAAACACTTGTTTTTGCAATATACTTTGAGGCTATCATCTATAGGTTTGTGTAATTTAAAAGAATAAACATACCTACTTTTGGCTCCCTTATGTAGGTCATCAGATACAAAACAAATAGGGTAACCCTCTATGCCATATAGACACATTATTTGGTGTGCAAAAATATTGAAATACGAATCAAATAAGAACGTGAAGAAACGCCTGTGAACATCACATCAAGTATTGCATATCTGTAACGTATAAAAAAATTTCTGAAAAAGATCAGTGGGCAAAAGTCTTTAATATTTTAAAAACAATGTACAGTAAAACATCGATAATTCAAACTCAGTTAAGTCAAAATCCCAGATAATTCCAAGAATTTCTGTGGTCCCGTAATTTACAATGCAAATTTGACCAATAATTCAAAGTGGCGGCTTGCACCACTCCGGCTAATTCGAAGATCTGGGGTGCTACGCAGGCATCCCCGATCCCTATTTTGCCGCAAACCAGTAAAGCGACGGCCTCTACAAGCCCTAGGTGGCACCCCAGTGTGATTCCAGTCAGAGTTATTGTATAAGTACCTAGACTTGAGCGTTAGCTTTATTTGCGCTCTTCACACCTCTTTTGAGTAAAGGCGATCACCTGACTGAAAGCATCCATGAATTGGGGAGAAGACCACTCCTTTGCATCGTTTAGCACTGCACCGTTGCTGGCTGTCCATTCGTACACCTACTGTTCTCGTACTTTGCAGCACTCTATATTTTCCAAGCGCACATGTTCACTGGAAACATTGTTTTCTTATCAATAACATTCAATTTTAACACAAGTGTTGGCCACTCAAAAAGACGTTTGATTTCAGGTGTTTATAACAGATGGCGCCACCCACCATTCACATGGCAACTGTTTTGTTCGTGAGTCGTAACACACTGAGATATGCCTTAGTGTATAAGATGCATAACTAGCAAGCTGTGTCAATCAATGCAACCATTATCTGACCAGAATAAAGCAAGTTTGGCAGTCAGAATCAAGCATATTGAGCCTGCAATTGGTGTACTTGTTGTGTGTGCCTACTTGTATTTGGAGTCAACTTTTTTTTTGGCCAGCAGGGACTATGACTTGGGGGCAGGCTTTTACGCTGCAATATATACAGTAATCACAAAATTTGTTCAGTATATATATGTATACTGGACGAACTTAGTGATTACTGTATATATTGCTGCGTAAAAGACTGCCAAACTCATAGCCCCATATATATATATAATTAACATGAATGAACCTGAATGAACAGCAGCCGTTGACAGCCTAGTCAGGCAGTCCACCCCTGAAATAAGGAAAAGATGGTAGCATGAGCATGCATTATATAGTCTGATTAAAATCAATAAAACTGGCACCTGTGCCCATATTCGTGGTGCTGCCCACAAAGAAGTAGCTGCAAAGGTGCAGGCAGCATGAGCAGTGTAACTGTGCTTGAGCTTCAAAGAATAAAAATGCAAAGCATGGGGAGGACTGCATTATGTGCGACAAGTAAAAATGCGGGGGTTATTTTTTTTTAAATTTGCCAAGAAGGATATTATTGTTTCTTATTCAAATCAATGTATGCAAGGGCTTGTAATGGTGGTTGAGAGAATTAAAGATTTAAAATTTCCTTCAAAGCGACCGCCAAAACTAATGCAAGTTCGTCTAATGTTTTAAAGGGCAATCCCCCAAGGCGGAGTAGATTTGTAATGAGGGAGTAATAAGTCACTGGCATCGAGCCGAGCGCAGCCAGCTACAAAGGAAAGCTATGCAGTTTCCACAGAAACCTCGTAGTTAAATAAAATTTGTTGGTAGAACCACCACTCCTATGATGCAGTGGTCCTGGGTTCGAATCCCAGACCAGGAAGAATTATTCTTTAACTACAAGGTTTTCGTGAAAGCTGCATAGGTTTCCTTTGAAGCCGTAAGGCTGCGCTTGGGTGGATGCCAAAGAGCAATAACTCACTGATTACCGCAAGTTGGTGTGCCACTGGTAACGCAACGCCATCAGACAGAATACCCTTTTTGTGGGGAACGGCACTGAGTGCTGAAGAGAGTGACAAAACGTCTTTCCTAGATGCAAGGCACAATGGTGTCTGTGAATGCTTGAAGTATAATAGTGTAAAAAAAGGAACCGCAGCTTTGTGAAGAAGCAGGCTAACCAAAGAAAAGCATGGCTTTTGAATTTTAATGCACAATATGTCAGGTGAGTTGTACAAACAGCCAGAATGTATTTTTTGTAATAACAAATGAAGTAAATGCTAATGTGCGCTAAGCAATTTCACACAACTGACCTAAATTAGGAGCTTTACAACACACTACAAGATTACAATATTTTTTGTCTGCAGTATGTAGAGTATTATTTATTTCAATAACCATAGATCATGGCACCTTATGCGAATAGATAAGCCTTTTTCATGTAAAACCAATACAACAAAGATAGCCAACTCAAAGTGAAATAACAAACGGCTGATATTATGACAGGCAAAATACACTGAAAATAGTGCGGACCGAAAAGTCTACATATAATGCCATTTATATCCAGCAGACACAATGCTGTGAGAAATGGCAATGCAGACTGTGAACTTTTTTTGTTAGTTTTTTACAAACACAGAACTCCTTAAGCCTAAAAATTAACGCAAGACGTATCAGTTTTAGGTGGAACACCTATTTGTCCCCACTCGTTCCTGCCTGTAATATTGCTGGAATAAACACACAGATTTTCATAGGACGAGAATTTCCTGGGTTGTCAATTATTGGGGCAGTGATATTAATGCGCAAACTTAAAACGACAATCACTAAAAATAGCCCACTCAGACAGCAAAATTAAAAAGTGCTGCGTGCCCTTGACTCCCCCAAATCTCTTTACTGAGGCAGGTTGACAACTTGCACCAGACATAAATAATGCGTATAATGTTACTGAGTCTCTTTTCAAGTATGACCGTGATTTTATATGAGCCCATGGAAGTTTACGAGCGTAGCAGGATCGCCTTCCTTGTTCAGGAAAGGCTTAGACCGAATGTCTGTGTGTTATTTAAAGGCACAACAAATGTCGTTTTTTGAGGAGTTCCTCAAAACCAACAAAACTTACATATTTAGCTAATGATACAGGTTAGCTAATAACCTTGTTTCAAGGGTACTGAGCCAGAATCTTGTTAGCTTGTACTCAAAAAGATAGCTAGCAAAACATTTACTAATGGCATCACGGGCAACTTCTATTCTTTGTGGATCGAGTCCTCGTGATTTCTCAAATTTCGCCTCCTACTGAATGTCTTTTGGCACAAGTCACATTGGAAGGGCTTTTCACCCTTATGGGTTCTAACATGACTCACAAGTTGTGAGTGTTCTGTAAATGCCATGGGGCAGAGCTGGCACTGAAATGGTTTTTCACCTGTGTGGGTCCGGATATGTGCCACCAGGTGACTGCTCGATGAAAAGCTGCGACCACAACGGTCACAATGATAAGGACGTTCCCCAGTGTGAGTGCGCAGGTGTACTACCAGGACTTTCTTCAATGCAAATCTGGTACCACAGTAGTCACAATGGTATGGGCGGTCGCCAGTATGCACACTCAGATGCTTCGCTAGGTCGGACCTGCATTTGAATCCCTTGTTGCAGTGGGTGCACTCGAGCAGGTTCTTTCCTGTGGGTTTGCTCTGGTGGTTACTTATGCCAGGAGGAGTAGGTGCATTGCAGTGGCTGAGAGGGTGCATTTGATGGGGAGAATCTTGGTCAGAAGATGCAGAGTGTCCTCTCTGCGTGGCAACTGAACCTGCATTTTAAAAGTAGAATACTTTCAGTAAAATACAAGAGCCAACACTCTAGAGTTCTCTAGGAGATAAGGATACAAGATGAATGTGGTGGACACACTCATCAACAGCTATGGATGTTTACAAAAAGTTTTATACAGTAGATTAGCCTTAAGAATTCAGGCCAAAATCAAGACATCCCTACAGTGAATTCTGCACGCAGTTGAAGAGAGCATTTAGGCTGCTATAAATATCATCATTGCCAACAAAATAGGGCAGTCATTGTAATCCATGCAGTCACTGCCTTTCACCCTTGCAATTGCATTACTGGCATCATGACACTGTCTCAAACCCATCCAAGTGAGCTAGATAACTAAACGAGTGGCAGTCAGCTATGCTTAGCACACCACTATTTTTATCCTTCAGTTACTCCTCAAAGTGTCTGAGAGGAGAAGGCTAAAGGCAAAATTCTGAAGAGACCATGGCCCCTGTACAAGTCTTCACATCAGTGAACAGAATTCACAAGGGTGTCAGTTGGTAAGCAGTTCATCTAACACAAAATACCGCCCAGAATATCGAAGGCAAATACCACTGTCATTCACTGCAGTTTGGTGAAATAAATCTTCCATATCCCTCTAGTGATCTTTGAAAGTCAACTTTCACGAGGAACTTATCGAGAAAAACTGCAAATTTAACCTGGCAAGTTTTTGGACTTCAGGTACATAATTTGTGCAGTCCCTGATGAAAGACTTCATGTGAAAGCCACATTATATCCACTAAGACATGACTACACATGCCACAGCTCATTTCGTGTTACGTGCATGAGACAATGAATATGGAATACAATCTCGTACAATAGCTGTGCCAAGTTGTGCAAACCGAGTAGAGAGCTTAAAAAAAGCGACTTCCAAAGCAAACATTCCTGACTTCTAATTCCATGTGCAGAGGAGTACTTGACATACGCTCACAAGAAACTGACTGGCTACAAATTCAGATATTGGATTAAAGTCAACAGCCACTTTACTGACTTGTTTGCTTGCACAATCACTGGCTTCATGAGAAGAACAGTACTAGTCTGCCTTATCAGGCTATGAACTGATGAGTGTCAGTTATGGAATTAATGACACAACACACTGGCATAGCACCATCATGAATCTAAATCCATATATAATGAATTAGATGTTCAAAACAGTATTCAGTATTTTGTGAAAACTAAGAATAGTTTGTACATCAAAGTACACACCATGCAGCCAAATATCTCCTATTAAAAACGCCACAAAATAGAATGGAAGATGTCAGAGTGGGGATAAATGCACATAGCAACGACTAGTTTTGATAGAGTCAGTAACGCTATGTGCGTGAAGAAAGAAGGGCAGCCATTTGTGATAAACCACAAGCAATCTCAGTGTTCTCTTCAGCAATGGCAAAGAAAATTGTTTCAAACCAGTGAACAGCTGCAAACAAAATAACGTGTAGAATTCCCCACACAATACTGACCGCACAAGTTTTGCAGAGATGCAGTCTTTACAAAGCCCACAAGGACAAAGCAGGAGTGCAAAGTGGTGGAGTCACATAGAATGACGTAAGCAAAGAATTTGCAAAGATTTGTGACTGTACAGCACAATAATCAAGACAATATTTGATGTCTCAAACCCAGAGGCGCCAAAAGAATAATTATTTCAACGCATGCAATTTTCATTTTTGATATTTCTGCATTGAGTGAAAAAGACAGAACGAAACATTATATGGCACAAATGAATCAAACTGCAGGCTTAAGCGAACCAAACCTTGTCTAGCATAACTGCATTTTGAACTCTCTGATATAAGACGTGACACGTTTCACAATGGCAATCAAGTGATTTTGCTTTGAAACACCCAATGGGGTCTGATTCACCAAATTTAGCACGTAAACTGAAGCCGTCATATTCTCCTATTTTTAATTCAGCATAAAGATTTGGAACCAATGAGCTTCCTTTAGCAAACAGTGAGCTCCAGCTGCTTAGTTTTTTTCTATTCTTTAAGTCACAAAGTCACATGGAACGTCCAACTGACACCGGCACAGACTTCCTTGCAGCAATGTGCAACATTTCCCGAAAGTTGACTGCCCTGAAACACACGACAAATTGATCCATTCTCCTCTGGAATGCCCTTCCCAGCCATTCAGACCCCTCGCCTCCCTTTCCCCCTCATTCTTGGCTTGTCATGGATCACTGCAAGACCAGCTGGCCCTTGTGCGCCAGGCCTACTCCTTTCTTGGCACTTGATATTGAGTGACCAAATAATGTGATTCTAACACTACTGCTACTACTAAGTGCACTTCTTAAGAGTAAACCAGTCGGAGGGTCTGCTTGATTGCTGTGCGCATCATGTGCTCTGTATGTCCCACAACTGAGATGGGAACCTTGCTGAGAACTCAATGAAAACTGTTCAACCAATCTGGACCAATGGTTTGTGCTCCATGACTCACGAGCCAAGAATAAAAAACCTGGTGCCACCTCAGCATCAGTAACACTGAAGACATCACTATGCAGCCATCCGTTATTCCCTCTCTTTTCCAAAACCTGTTGTCATTCCTGTGGAAAGAACTATATTGCTTACGAAACAAGTTCAATAAACAAGATTTCTGCTTTCAGGGTGATGCCTATTTCCCTTATTATTTAGATCCCTTTGATTCAGACAATTTATTCCACTTTGTGCATAGACACAATGCACTGAGATCACTGCACATGCAATCTTGTAGGCTATGAGCATGAAGCAATGGAGTCATGGAAGGCATGGTATTGAAGGTTTCTTCCTCTGGAACCTGGTATGCATTGGCTTTTCAAAATTGGCCTGCAAAACAATGAAGAACACAGGAGAGAAACTATAAAAACAAACTTATCCCACAAGCAGCAGTGCTTGTGTGCTATTATATAAATGACAATGCACAAAGGAGCACTGAGAATTCACAAAAACGATATCTGACAGCATATTCTGTCATTTTCTTTTGCAGGCACAAAATGTGAAAGGATCCGGACAGAAAAAAAAAGAAGTGCAAGTGGCATTGTGCAGTTAAATATGAGAACGAACTTTGGAACTGATGTTTTCTAACATGCTAAAATACAATGTCAACAGTGGTACTTTTAGCACAGCTGAACTTGATAGTTCTCGTGGCAAAGCCAGATGGATTCTCCTGCACCTAACTTAGCCCATGCAAAGAAATGAAGGCAAGTTTCAGCATATGCTGGCAGCACTAGGTTGCTTTCAAAGGTTCTTCCTCAGGCATGCGCTACTCTTTGTCGTCGTAATACTGGTCCTCATGCCTGCAAATTGAAACAAAGCACAGTAACCTAAGCAGGAGACTCCAAAAACTCAACAACATTGTTTGTATGCTTTGTGTGACACATATTATGCAGCAGGCACTTGCATGCTTAAAAAGCATCACATTATGTTTCTGGCTTAATGCGTGTGCAATACCCGGCACTACTACTGGGTATGTGAATTTACAGGCTTCCAACCGTAAGACAACTAAAAAGTAAGGTCTGGAAGCAGTTTGAAAGGTTCATTCCCGGCAGCTTGTAATCACAGGCCTACACTGGTCTGGAAAGTCAAGCAGAGCAAAGATAGAAAAAAGGAAAAAAACCCAAATGCCACTAGTGGAAGTGCCTATGTGTTCTGTACATTTAAAAAGCATAAATTGGCATCCCAGTGTTGATTTTGAGAGTAGATTAGTTAACTTCAACAGCCATGAGTAATGACGGTTATTTGTGGAGCAGAGGTGCTTATAAGATACAGATATGCATTGGTTACAATGGAAAAATTTTCTCACTGGAGAAGGAATACATTTTATCATAATGTAAAAAGGGTCACAGGTAGGAGGACTTCTATGCCTGAAAGGCTGTTAAAATGCCGCTACCAAGCTGCATAAGCTGCCAGAGTGGACCCAGAATTGCGTGGCACATACCGCAACAGTTGCCTTTTCATGCCTGTCATAGTAAAGCTGCCCGATTGTATTGAACACCGCAGCGAACTGACTCCTTCATGATCCCAAGAAAATGTATATACCTGAGAATAAATAAACGCGGAATCTGTTTTGCCAGCACCCAAGAAGATCATTGGGCCAATATTTTCCCCAGGACATGCAGCTGATTGAGTACTTGGGGGATGTGAGAACCATTTGATTTCCTTAGCCCTGTATTTGTGGAACCCCTGTTTATTGCAGGATCAGCAGATTATCTCGGCTGAGAAAAAAAACTCAATCAAGCAGCCAAAAGTAAAGGCAACGAACAGAACTCAAATCCAACCAAAGACAGTCCCAAAAAACTCCGAAGTAGTCCACAGCAGTATATAGGCACTGCCAAATCTAGACCTCTCGTTTTCTTGTCACAAATTACCTAGAAGGATTCTGATGTGCCTAACTGAGCATAAAGACATCAGAAATTCAGAGCATCAGACACACAAATTTGAAACGATATAAGCCTGAGGATATTATCTGCGTAGTTTGGCAGCAGTTGTCCAAGCAGGTTGTTCTTCTATCATCTAGCAGACCGTCTCCGGCTAATGTTTGATTTGTCTGGAAGATACCACATAGAAAAGCAGAATGTGCACAAGGGAAAGTGTCAGTTACACAAAGCAGGGTTGAAACAGCAGTCACTTGTGCATGTGTAAGGCAGAGAATATTTAGTGTGATCAAGAGGCACCGCGGCCCCTTAATGTGTCAGCAGCAGCCATCAAAGTGCAAAAATACATTTAATCTTGCGATAAACCCACGCCAGCAGAGAGACATAAGAGAATCGTGGTGTGATGCATTTAGGGAACGCTGATGTGATTTTAGACCCAGACACCTGGCTAAGGTAAAACTCAGATCCACCACATCAAGGAAGTGCCACGAGCCAGCAGAGTCTACCCTAAATTGCACATCAGACATGTTGCAGGTGTTGCCTATTCTATCAGCACAACATGCATTATGGATTTCAAAGCAAAGTTATCTATGTGGATGTCATTCAGACAAATTCAGAGCGACAGTCAATAATATGCAGTCATAATATAATATGCAGCTCGTAACCCAGCAGCAAAGTGCCGTTACCTGCACTCTGTTATGCACAGAATTGCTTCCATCACTAAGCCTACAAGGTGAAAAAAACTTTCACTGTATTGCTACTGAAAAAAAACTGGAGAGGGCACTTTGGCCTCGCTTTAAGGGTAGCAGGCAACAGGGTTATGGTGTTAATAGGCATATCTCCTTCAGGCGCCAATTAAATCTACTGAAAAGAAAAATCTTTTTTCCATAAATCATGATCAGTAGACCAAATAAAAGTGTTGTGCAAAAAATTACGGATACAGTCGAAACCCGTGATAACGAAATCTCATGAATACGAGATTCTCGCTGCAACGAAATATTTCCAGATCACCGGCAAATGCCCATAATGGCCAATGTATTTCATACCTCTCAGTAATGAAACATTTTCATACCGCAATCCCACGATAACAAAATTTGCTGCAACACCGGTCCGCATACTGTCTCCTATATTATGAATAACAGCGTCAAAAAAGCACTCAAATTAAAGCAGTAACCGCATGAGGCGATATTCCTTCGCGATACATCGCGCGATGACGCCGCCAGCGCCCATCGCTGCCGCTGGTGCAAACCGTACAAAGCGACGGGACTTGGTGTCGGAGCGGCGCGTTTTCAGTGCTGCTCGATTGCGGCAGCTTCAGCGTTCAGTCATTTTGCGTTAACACATAGAACAACGCTCTTAAGGATTCATACAAGATAAAACACAATAAAAACACTGAAAAAATATATTTAGGTAACAATTTTATTTCTAGTCGACTACACAGTCACGTGACGGAGAAAAGCGTGCCCCAGAGACGCTGCGATAAGGCGCCAGGCGACATTCCGGCGACCTTGTGACTTATAGTGCATGTAGGACATATCTCATGGCACCCTTCATTTTTGAACTTCATTATTGAGCCTTTCATTAAATTCTTGCATAGCTGCCATGGTGAGGGATGCGTCAGCTGTTGCTCCGCTAAAAAAAAAAAAATCGCCTTTCGCGTGCAAAAAACGGATCGGAAAATATGCACCCGCAAGGCCTACCATCATTAGCTAGTCTCGCACGGCACTTCCAGGCAATGGGCGAAATTTTCTGAAAACCCAGAAACTGGGAGACACGATGAACGACAATGCTTCGCCGGCCTTCAGTCCATCGCGCGGCTTGTCGCTGCGAATTGTCACCTCATGCGGTTAGCGCTTAAGAGTACTCTGCCACAACACACTTGCGTGGCTGGAGCGATCGTGTTGGTGCCTGGCAATCTTGAAGCCAGGTAAACTTTAGCCACCTTTAGCCGGCACAGCGCGTGCCCTCTGTGATCGGCTCCGCGGGGTGGTGCTTGTGGAGGCCACGCCTGGACACGCTCAGGGCATGGCCTCCGAAACGTTGGAGTGATCTCGGAGGCTATGTTCAGGGGAGGCAGCCTTGCAGCGACACCATCAGGGGGCGACACTAGACTGATCATCGGCGCTGCATTTTTAGGCCTGCAAAGCGGTGCACGCGCGTTCGTTGTGTGTGTGTGTGGTGGTGCCGGTATGTGTGTGTGTGTGAGCTGCAGTCGGCTCGTTTGCGTTTCAAAAGATGTCTCCGCCAGCCAAAAAATGAAGATTTTTGTCGCTGCAAGAGAAGGCTGCCATCATTGCCCAAGTAGAAAAAGGCATGGAAAAATGGATATCGCCGACGAGTATAGGATTGCGTGCAGCTCTCTGTCTACAATTTTGAAAAGTAAGGCAGCCATTTTCAGTGCACTTGAGAATAGTGCTCGAGCACAGCACAAAACAGTGACGGCTGTGGCGTTCTCGGACGTCGACAAGGCGGTCTTTGCCTGGTTTTGTGAACAGCACGCAAATAAAGTGCCTCTGTCTGGCAAAGTTCTGTAACAGAAGGCTCTGAGCTTTGCTTGCATGCTCGGGCATGAAAAATTCATAGCAAGCGCTGGCTGGCTGAGCCGATTTAAAGCCCGCGACGATACTGTGGCCAAAGCGATTTCGGGTGAAGCAGCAGGAGTGGACCGGGTGGTAATGTCGACGTGGCAGCTGACTGCCGAAGAAATCCTGGGGCAATACGAACCCACAGACGTCTACAATGCAGACGAAACGGGTTTATTGTATCAAATGCTGCCTTCGAAGACCCTGGACGTGAAAGGGCCAAAATGACACGGTGGGAAGCACAGCAAGCAGACAGTATTGTTGTGCTCTAATATAGACGGCACTGACAAACGGCCGCTTCTTGTCACTGGCCGGAGCAAAAAGCACCGCTGCTTCAAGGGGATGCTGCCTGTCCAGTACACCTCAAACTGGAATTCTTGGATGACCTGTTCAATATTTTCCAGCTGGCTTGAGGCCTTTGATGCCGACATGAGAAAGGCAGGCAGGTCGGTGAGTCTTTTTTAGACAGCTGTACCACCCATCACGTTAATATGGAGCTCTCAGACATGCGCATGTTTTTTTTTTTCACACCTGGGTGCAGTTCTTGTTGTGCAGCCGCCCGAACAAGGCATCATACGAAGTGTGAAGTGCGCCTACAAAGAGAACCTAATTCAACGTCTCATACTTAATCTCCATCTCAAGCGTCCCACCGAAGTGGCCTTGTTCATGGCTCTTGAGATGCTGGCTGCTGCATGAGTTGCAACACCTCCGGTCGTGATTGAGCACTGTTTCAAGCACGCGGGCTTCACCTCCACCCAGCAGACATCACGCGCGCGACTCCGATTCAGAGTCACCAAATGAAGACATGCATGAAGAATCACTTCACAATGACTGTGCTGCCAGCGCGCAGGGCTGAAAACGCTGGCCAACGCATGGGGTGCGCTTTGTGTCATTGACAACTACGTTGTTCCAGATAGCCACAGTGTCGATCATTTCATCTGCACTGATGACGATGTAGTTGTTCATGAAGAATTGACCGACGATGCTATCACCAGCGGTGTGTGCGAAACCGACGACACCGAGGACCAAGGTCCAAAACATGAAGAGAAGGTAAGCCCGAGGAATGTGTTGGACGGCTTCGACACGATCCGACTGTTTTTAGGCACACACGATGACGACATGGCAATGCATCACTTCTTGCAATGTGAAAGTAGAACTATGAAGTAGCTGCAAGGCAAGGCTCGGCAAACCAAGCTAACCGACTTTTGGCAATAAATTTTCTTTTTGCGGGCTGTTTTCTACCTTTTCTGTTTCATTTTCGCGGCTTTGAATTTCTCGCGAAAGCGAATTTTTTTGCTGTCCCCGGCAATTTTGTTACTGCGGGTTTTGACTGTATTCATAACTGAGCATATTTTATTCGCGTCCCCATATGTGGGCATGGCACCTCCAAGCTGCTACATGAACGTAAACAGTGCAACTTTTTCTTGCTTTTATTAAGTTATCTTTAGACATGAATAAATGTTTAGCTGCGAGAATATACGCTTCAGATAATTATTCTCCAGTTCATGACCTATGAAACAGATAAAAAGCTGTTCTGTGATGAAAGGCAGAGAAAATTACGGCATTTCCTGCACCAAACGTGGCTTTTAGATGTGCAGCCTTCATATCAGCACTGTTGTACAACTAACATGTTCACAAGCTGGGGCCAATTTCCATCACAGGCAGTGCTTAAAGTCTGAATCCATCGAAGGGGTCTCGAGTGATCTGAGCATAGGTCGAGAGGGAGGGGTAGAAAAGAGCTTGCAGCCTGTTTGAAACATGGTTTCTACAGAGGTGAAATCATTTTTATATGTCGTTGTTTGCTCAACTTATGTCAGAGACCTGAAACAAGCTAAAGGTAAAGTTCCAAGACTGAGTCCATTAAAAAAAATGCATTTAACATTGAAATCAATTGTGCAGCCCCCTTTTGAAATAGTCTCCAGTGCAGTCTATACATAGCTTCCAATGCTTCTTGAGGTCTTGGAAACAACTAGAAAACGCTTCTTTTGGCAGGGCTGTCAGCCCTGCCAAAAGAAGCGTCGTGGTGTCTTGAATAGCTTTTACGCTCCCCATCTAGCGACCTGTTAGGGCTCTCTTCACACGAGGAAACAGGAAAAAATCGCATGGGGAGAGGTCAGGCGAATATGGTAAATGGGGAAGCAGAGTAATGCTGTGCTTGGCGAGAAATTTTGTCAAGCTGAGAGCAGTGTGCGGCCTTGCGTTATCGTGCAGAAGGCTCCATTGCACAGATGCCCAGAAGTCAGGGTGAGGGCGTCGCAGTGCATCACGCATGTGCTGGAGCAGGCAGATATAAAACTCCTGATTCCCCGTCTGCCCTTGTGGGACGAACTCGTGGTGTATGACACCTCTGGGATCGAAAAAAACTATCAGCATCGTCTTTGTTTTGGTCTTCTGTCGCCGCACCTTTCTCGACGCTAGAGAGCTTCTGGACTGCCATTCGGCGCTCTACCTCTATTTGAGAATCGCATTGAAACCATCATGTTTCGTCTTCAGCATTGATGCTAGCGACGAATGCAGCATCCGTTTCTGCCTCGGAGAGCAAATCAGCACTCACTGATGCCCGCGTGTCCTTCTGGTACTGTGTGAGGGACTGCGGCACAAGTCTGGCATTCAACTTTAATTTCCCCAAGTTTTCATGCAAAATTTGGTGGCATGTCGTCTTACTAATGTCGAGAGCATCTGATAGCATGCGGACTGTAATGGTGCGGTCTTGCTGTACAATTTCCTTGAACCGAGCCACGTTTTCATTCCGTGAGGTTGAAGGGCGCCCCTGCCTTGTGCCGTCTGCCACCGACGTTCTCCCCAATATGAACCTCTTGTGACACTTGAAAACTTGCGCCCGCGATAATGCCTCTTTGCCATAAGCGTCACGAAGGAGCTCATACGTCTGTCTGGGTAGCTGTCTTGCCAGGCTTTACACAGAATTTCATGTTTACATGCTGTTCTAGGTGGACGTCCATCTCTCCACATTCACTCACTCTTGAATGCACAGACGACTAGTGACAGCGTATTTTTCTACATGTAGCGCCATCTAGCAGATGCCACAATAAACATAAATAGTTCAGGTTAGCCCAAAAAGATGGCGTTACACATATGCACCAACATTTGGTTTGGGGAATCATTTCTGGAGAAGAAAATAAATCAGTCTCGAAATTTTACAGACAAGCCGGGTTGTATCCCCACCCTCGACCAGTGTGTTGATCCTTGTTTTGTAACCTTAGAGCTCAGCGACCGGCTCTGAACTAAGTCATGATGTGAGGGTAGGTGTTCACCTTTTTCATCGCCACCCTTGTGTAGAGCTGCCACTTAGTATTTTTCTCCATCTCGGGTTTTATACGAAATGTTAATGATTCTTGCTAAAGACCACAGCAAAATTTTCAAAACGAGAAAGAGAAATGTTCGAATCACCACTTAAAAGAAGCATAAAAAAGTGCTTCTTGTTTCCGTTTCATGCAGTCTACATTCTAGCATAGGGGTCTAGATCCCTTTTCAATATTGGTAAGAAGCCTAAGTCCCTCCGAGACACCTCTCACTTTAAGCACTGATCATAGTGCGCTGTCTTTTTCGAAAAAGACAGCAGCTCAGCGTGGTGGCAGTTCTTTGTGACCATCTGCGGATCTTCATTGCTCAGTTGGCCGCGCTTCTTTGAAGGTTCTTCTCCATTGGCTATTTTCATGAACAACGCAACAGCACAGGAGTCATTCAAAGATATATTTGAAGAAGTGTAGTTTTCAACACCTGTAAGCAATAAGCCAATTTCCTACTGCACCTGCCCAAAAAAATGGCGCATAATGGGCAGAAAATGCCACTTTGATATTTTCGGCATTAAAGCACCATGTCGATGTTTATGGGCATGCCACTCCAAACGTCCACAGCAGTACTTTTCCTTCATCTATGGCAATGAAAATTGGTGTGCCATTTCTAGATGAACCTGTTGACACATTCCGAATGGTAAATTGCATCATTCACGACCACTTGAAAAGTTAACATGAAAAAATAAAAGCTATTCACTCGTCGCACCAAAAACCCCGTGATGCCTATCTTTATTCTTTTTTTACAAACACATTTCGCTGTGCCTGCAAGAGGTAGCGCCACAAACTTAGGAGGGAGGGTCAAAATGGTAAGAGCACGAATTTCGAAGGTGGAAATTCACTTTGTACAGTCGCCGACCAATTTTTCGGACTCGAAGGGACCCGAAAAATGGTCCGAATACTCGAACAGTCCGAAAAATCCATGAAGTACAAAAAAATCACGTTATTGAGATGAAATCGGCTTAAAAATGTCAGATTTTACCTTGCGGAAAATTTCTCTTGCTGGCGACGATTTGCACCTGTATGTGCGCCAACGTTGTGCTTTCACTGTACACGCTAAACAAGGTCACCACATTTAGTTGGAATACTTCCCACGCTTCTTTGACGGACCCGGCGGGGCCATGTTGTCCACAATCCGAGTGTGCACCACACCGCTCGCTAAACACACGCAAAGATAAGGAACTTTTCTTTCAACGCGGCGGAACTGCTGGACGCAATCACAAAACGGTGAACAGAAGTAACTTCGTGAAGACTGAGCGCCACTCGGTCAACGCGGTCAGAGAAACCCAAGTGGTGAAACGGCGAATGTATGAGACCAACCACGGTGGCTCAGTGGTTAGGACGCTCGTCTACAGATCCAGAATACCCGGGTTGGAACCCGGCCGCGGTGGCCGCGCTTCGATGAAGGCGAAACGCAAAGCAGCCCATGTGCTGTGCGATGTCAGTGCACGTTAAACTGGTAGAAATTATTCCGGAGCCCTCCATTATGGCACCTCTTCTCTCATTCCCTCCTTTATCCTTTCCCCATCGAGATGTGAGATAGGTCCTGCACAATTTCCTGCCCAAACAACCAATTTTCAACGTATTGGACAAGCGATAACTGCCCGCGACGTCGCCGACAAAAGCAAGTTGGTGGCAATGACAATCCGGCTGCCACCCGAAGTGTCAGAGATTGCAGGAACCTCTACTGGCAACAATGAGGTACCGAAAGTGTCAAGCCAAGCCAACTGCAGCATAAATCCACCTCAATCCAAGATGACGCCTTTTGCGTCAGTGAAAAGCCAATAAAATGGCCGAATTTGGCCCGCAGGCGACTGAAATTAGTCCGCAGAATCGAACTTTCGGACTTTTTAAGTCCGAAATATCCGTCGCAAATATGTATGCGCTTCTATGGGATGACTGACGGTGCCTCATCGAGGTCCGAAATATCCTACAAGTCCGAATTACCCGTCGGCTACTGTATACGAAAACATAAGCAGGCTTAAGTCGCGTCCACAAATGTCGACACAGTGTCTGAAGAGGATATACGTTGAATTCGTAATTCTCTACTTCACATTAAGCGCAATAAGGCTAAATGTGATTGAAGTGTTCTACCAATTCAATTTTCACTTTTTCGGTGTTCATTGGAGGTAGCTGTTCGGATAGCTATAACGGGTTAATGCCTATGTATGAGGAATTGGTCATTCTCTACTTTACATTCATAAATCCCTGGAAGTCCTCGTACTACTGGTGCAGTGGCGGAGCAGTGAAGCGAGGTGCCATGGCCCTGCTAAGGCAGGTGCAGCCATTGGTGCGACTTGGATTGCTTGGGTCTCTACCCGCGCAGCCTGCTCGTGTGTGTGTGCGGGTCTCTCCCTCCTATCCTGTGCTAATCTGTGCAAAGTTTTCCTGCATATGTCGCTACACCAACTGGTCCAACATTCTACCCTATAAAACTGCCAGCAGCATGCTGCAAGGTGTTTGTGTGGGTGCGTATGCGCACACACACACAAACAAGGCAAGTTGTCCACAAACCAGTGGGCAGGTCGTGGGCTACCAGTTAGCAGTCTGTCACAAAGCAGGCTTAAGACAAGCACACAATGGCTAAATGCGGAGAATGCTCATTATAAGTGGTAACTTACAATGGACACCAGCACTGTTCAATATAGCAGGTAGCTCTGCATTTTAAAGTAAACCATTTAGTGCAATCAAAGGGTAGCATGCATGTTTCATTCCTGGGTCGTGGCTATTAGGACGAGGAAAAGGATTTTAGAGTTGCACGTCATGTGAGCCTGCAGAGGGAGACGACCTCCATATACAAAAAATGCCTAGTAATATGCAGTAACTAGTGGCTGTTTGTACCAGTTTTCTATGCAAGCTGCTGACTACAGCCATCGGGATATGGCTCACCAGCTTTAACAAGTCACCATAGTGCACCGTGAACGGTTTCAGATATACCATTGCATAATTCATAAAAGATCACATTTTCACGGCAAACTGAAAGAAAAAATTTGCAGTGGTTTACTTTGGTTATACCTGGAGTGGCGTGATAGCTACAGCTGGCCGAGTGCAACTTGCTCAGTTGACTTGCAAAGTCAGTCTTTCGCCGCACCGTTTCGCTGGGTGTTCCTCCTTCTTCCCACTTGACATGGCACATGCGCACAGTTGTGACAGCTCGGTTCCGGACCATGTGGCTGGTCACGTGACCAACCACGTAACAAACCATGTGATCTGCCACGGCGCCGAGCTGCCGGCAGCTGCTTCGCACCACGTGACCAGCCACGTGACAGCACAGCGACAGTGTGGCGGTGCAGCCACAGGGTGGCGGCGCCGCCACGCTGAAGGGTCTACCGTAATGTACCTAACGCTAGAATAACAGTTGCATTTGCTATGCAATTAAGGACACGCAAGAACGCGTACATGCGAGAGGAACGGCGAACAACGCGATCTCCACTAATCTGCCGTCTTTTGCTAAAGCACGCTACAAGAGAAATAAAGCCTGGAAAGCTCAGTAGCGACCGAGTCAGTGAAATGGTCACGGCTTAACACAGACACACTTAATGAATTTAGATAGGTTAAGGTCAGTTCCACCCTTCCAGCCTGTAATGAGTTTACTTGTTACACAGATGAACGTGTTGAAATAGCCAGCTTAAAAAAATAACTCTGGCAAGTTTCACCGAAGCAAGTTGGTCTGGAATACATTTTTGCAGCTTTCATTTTAGAGCTAAAGGCATGAATAAGCCTGAATGTCATAACTGTGTGGTGGTGCACAAAGCGGAACCACATTTTTACTGGCACACATGCAAAAGTGACATTCCCCCAGTCACTCGAAGTTCCCCATTCTCTGATGACATGGATTTCTTTTTGCGATGCATCGCCTCCTTCTCACAGACTAATAACACAGAAAAACAAATATGTAAAGCACCACACAGCTGAACTGGAACAACCAGTGACACAGGAATTTTGTGCCAATGTTGATGCAGCTTTTGTCATCATACAGTTTACGAGCATGGTTGGCGTGGGCATAATTAAATATAAATACACTATGAAGACGACGTGGACAACTTAAATTAACTATATCTTGTGAAGCAGCAAAGTTTCATCTGTGCGTAACGTATTGTTGATTCAAAACTCCCTGTGAATTGTGACCCTCCAACACGAGCGTGAATCTGAAATTCATGAACTGACATATATTGGGCCATTAATTAATACCATGAAAAGCAGTAAAACTTTCATAATTCGGATTTAAAGAGACCAGAAGAAATGCCCGAACTACCCAAAGTTTGAAGATCTGAAATGTAAAAGGCGCTTGTGTGCTGTGCGATGTCAGTACACGTTAATGATCCCCCAGGTGATCGAAATCGTTCCAAAGTCCTCCACTAAGGGGTTTACCCACCGTGGTGGCCTGAACAACTGAACCGAAGTCTTCGGGTGCGAACCCAATCGCGGCGGCCGCGTTTCCATTGAGGCGAAGTGCAAAAGGCACCTGTGTGCTGTGCGAGGTCAGTGCATGTCATAGATCCCCCAGGTGGTCGAAATTATTCCGGAGCCCTCCACTATGGGTTCACACGCCGCAGTGGTTAAGTGGTTAATGCACTGGGTGCCCCTCACCCCCAACCCCGTTGCAAAAAAAAAAATGAAAAATGCAGTGACGGCTTAAGAGGAGGCTCGATTGCCTAAACAGCAAACAGCCCGTGACGATCACACAATTTCAGCCTGCTGGAAGAACAATGCGAACCTAAACAAGGGGAACGCCCATTGGTATTGAAACGGTGAGACTGCTAGTGAAAATAAAAGGATATGGCCCGTGACAAGCCAGTTGGCATCCAAAAGCAGTGTAAGCAAGACACGCCTTCTCCTATGGACACGAGATATGCATGAATTACAATGCACCATGCAATAGGCAGGATTTTCACACTATTGCTTGCACTGTCAGAGATATGACCCTCCCCACCTCCGTATTCAGAAACCCCAAGCAAAAGTCTACAATTAGGCTTTCTTCAATATCTTAGTTTCCCCAAAGATGGCGCAGCTCAGGCTACAACAGTTGTGAAGATGACCGAACGATTACCATGGGCATGGGTGCTAAGCATGTATCACATTACGGATAAAAAAAATACAGGCTTTCACGTATTGGCTGTTAAAAGGGGGTGATTGGCCATCTCGTTTTCATCACATGCGATATGTAGGTAAGTCCACAAAAAGAATTTGACAGCAAGTCCATGCCTCGCCAGTGTTGTGGGCGTTCCCGAAAAAAAGTAACTAAATACGTTACTCGTTAGGCTAAGAAAAAAAGGAACGCGTTACCGCCCTACATTACCTACAAGAAAAGATAACACGTTATAGATACCATTACTGAAAAAAAGTACCGCATGTTACTTTGCCGTTGCTTCTTGGCCATTAATTTTAATTAATCTTTGCCTTAAGAACGATAACAATTTTATAAAGCTCACATTTCACATCGAAATGCTAGCCCAAAAAGATTTTACGCGAAATCCTGTGCAAAATATAGGGGGACTGCACAATGTGCGACAAACAGGAAAACGGGGGTTATCTTTTTTTAATTTACCGAGAAGAATATGATAGTTCGTTAACAGAGTGGATGTATGCAAGGGCATGTCTGTGTAAAAGGTCAGTTGTTGGGAGAACAAAAAATTAAATAATTTTCTCCAAAGCAACCAACAAACCTGCTGCACGTTGGTCAAATGATTGAGGAGAATCCCCCAAGGTGGAGTAGATTGTAATACGGAAACAATTAGTCACTGGCATCGACACAAGTGCAGCCTTACGGCTACAAAGGAAAGCTCTACAGCTTCTACAGATTCCTTGTAGTCAAGAAAACATTTTTTGGTAGAGCGACTGCTCCGAAGAAGCAGCGGTCCCAGGTTCAAACCCTGGACCAGAATGAATTTTTCTTTAACTGCAAGGTTTCTGAGGAGGCTGTATAGCTTTCCTTTGTAGCTGAAGGGTCCGCTTGGGAGGATGCCGAGGAGTAATTACTCCTTTATTACACCAAGTTGGTGTGCCACTGTTAAGGCAATGCCATCAGACAGAATGGCCTTGTGAAAAACAGCACTGAGAGCTGAAGAAAGCAATAGAAATTCTGTCCTTCCTGGATGCTAGGCACAATGATGTCTGTGCATGTTCGCAGTATAATAGTAAAAAAAAAAAGCAGCACCTTTTCGAAGAAGTAGGCTAACCAAAGAACTGCACTGCTTTTGAATTTTAATCGACAATATGCTAAGTGAGTTTTACGAACAGCCAGAATGTGTTCAACATTTTGTAATGGCAAATTCAGTAAATGCTCATGTGCACCAGGCAATTTCACACAACTGACCTGAATTAGGAACCTTACAATACACTACAAGATTACAATATTATTTGTCTGCAGATTGTAGAGCATTTTTTATTTCAATAACCATAGACCATGGCAGCTTATTATCATGAACACCTTACATGAATAGATGAGGCTTTTTCAAGGAGCACCAACACAACAAATATACCTGAATCAAAGTGAAATGATCACAAACAGCTGACATCCTGACAACCAAAACAGACTGAAAATGGTGAGGACCTAATAGTCTACAAATATTGCACCACTTTTATCAAGCAGCCATAATGCTCTAAGAAACAGCGATGAAGATGTTGAAATTTTTTGTTAGTTTTCGTTCCAGACAACACATAACTCTTGAAACCTGCAAACTAACACAAGATATGTCAATTTGAGGCTGAACACCTATTTGTACCCACTCGTTCCAGCCACTAACACTGTTTGAATAAACACACAAAGAGCTTCACAGGAGATTTTCCTGTGTTGTAAATTACAGGGGCAGTGATATACATGAGTGAATTTAAAATGAACGTCACTAAAAATAGCCCACTAAGACTGCAAGATTAAAAAGAAGTGCTGTGTGCCCTTTGACTCCCCCAAATCTTTCCACTGAGCCAGGCCAACAACTGGCACCCGCCATAAGTAATGCGTATAATGTTACTGAAAGTATATTTTCAACAAAGAGTGACGTCATCCCTGTATGCCATGATTTTATATCCACCCATGCAAGCTTACGAGCTTAGCAGGATTGCCTCCCTTGTTCACGGAAGACTTAGACCGACTGTCTGTGTGTGTTGCATAAAGGCACAATGTCGTTTTCTGACAAGCTCGTCAAATCGTTTTCTGTCAAGTTCCTCAAACCCAACAAAACTTACAAAAGTAGCTAATGATACAGATTAGCTAATAACCTCATTTTATAGAGTACTCAGCCAGAATCTTATCTTGTATTCAAAAGGATAGCTAGCAAAACATATTGACTAATGGCAGCACGGGCCACTGCTATTCTTTATCAAGTCCTTGTGATTTCTCAAATTCCGCCCCCTCTTGAATGTCTTTTGGCACAAGTCACATTGGAAGGGCTTTTCACCCTTATGGGTTTTAATATGACTCACAAGGCCTGAACGATTTGTAAAGGTCATGGGGCTGAGCTGGCGCTGATACGGCTTTTCACCCTTGTGGGTACGGACGTGCACCACCAGCTGACTCCTCACTGAAAAGCTGCTACCACAATAGTCGCAATGATAAGGACGTTTACCAGTGTGAGTATTGCAGGTGTGCTACCAGAGTACCCTTTTGTGCAAAGCTGCTACCGCAGTGGTCACATTAAGAAGGATGGTCAGCAGAGTGAGTGGACAGGTGGCGTTCCAGGAGGGGTTTTGAAGAAAAGTTCTTTCCACAGAGGTCACAAGAGTATGGGCTGACGTTAGTATGGATTTTGAGATGCTTCACTAGCCAGTATCTGTGTTTGAATACCTTGCTGCAGTGGGTGCATTCGTGCAGCTTCCTTGCTGTGGGTTTACCGTGGTGGTTACCTCTGCCAGGAGGAGTAGATTCCAAGGAGTGGCTGAGAGGGTGCATTTGATGGGGAGAATCTTGGCCAGGAAATGCACCGTGTCCAGTCTGCACAACCATAGAACCTGCATTTTAAAGGTAGAATATTTTCAATAAATTACAAGAACCAACAGTCCATAGTTCAGTTGGAGCTAGGGATAAAAAATGAATGTGGAGGACACACTCATCAAAAGCGCTGGATATTTTTCAAACGTCTCATTCAGTAAATTGGCCTTAAGAAGAATTCAGACACGTAGCAAGATGTCCCTACAGTGAATTCTGCATGCCGTTGAAGAGAACAGTTAGGCTGCTATAAATATCATCATTGCCAACAAAACCAGTCAGCCATTGTAATCCCTGCTAAATCATTGCTTTTTGCAATTGTAGTTGCATTACTGGCATCATGACACTGTCATAAGTCCATCCAAGTGAGCTTAACTAAATGAGTGGGAGTTAGTTATGCTTAGCACATCACTATTTCTATCTTTTATTTGCTCTTCAGATAGTGTCTTAGAGGAGGAGAAGGCTAAAGGCTAAAATTTTGACGAGACCATGGCCTCTGTGCAAGTTTTCGCATCAGTGAACAGAATTCACAAGGGTCGGTCAGTAGCTCGCACCACACAAAATACCTTCCAGAATATTGAAGTCAAATATCACCGGCATTCACCATAGTTCAGTGAAATAAATCTTCCATATCCTTCATAGCGAGCCTTGAAAGTCAACCTTCAAGAGGAACTTATAGAGAAAAACTGCAGAAGTTAACCTGGCAAGTTATTGGACTTAAGGTACATAATTTGTGCAGTCCATGAAAAACTGCATGTGAAAGCCAGATTATATTCACTAAGACACAAGGCTGCACATGCCACAGCTCGTTTCCTGTTACGTGGATGAGACTATGAATATGAAATACAATCACGTACAATAGCTGTGCCAGGTTGTGCAAATTTAAGAGGACGAGCTTAAAGAAAAGTGAGTTCCAAAGCAAACATTCCTGACTTCTAATTCCATGTGCAGTGGAGAGCTCCACTTACGCTCACAGGAAACTGATGATTGGCTACAAATTCAGACATATTGGATTCAAGGCAACAACCACTCTACTGACCAGTTCGCTTGCACAATTACTGGCATCATGGGAAGGACAGTACAAGTCTGCCTGTGCGGGCTTTCCAACTCAAGTGTCAGTTATGCAATTAATGACAACACACTGGCACAGCATCATCATGAATTGAAATGCATACATAATGAATAACAGATGTTCACAACAGTACTCAGTATTTTGTGAAAACTAAAGAGAGTTTGTACATCACAGTACACCCAATACAGCCAACTATCTCCTCTAATTAAAAATGCTGCAAAACAGAATGGAAGACGTCACAGTGAGGATGCACAGAGCAACGAATGCTGTTTTGGCAGTGCAGTAATGCTACGCTCATGAGGAAAGAAGGTCAGTCATTTGTGAGCAACCACAAGCAATCACAGCATTCTGTTCAGCAATGCCAAAAAAATTATTTTATCTTCTTTCACTCCCTCCTTTATCCCTTCCCTTACGGCGCGGTTCAGGTGTCCAACGATATGAGACAGATACTGCGCCATTTCCTTTCCACCAAAAAACCAATTATTATTATTAAACCAGAGAAGTTACAAATAAAAATTGGCCATGGTTTGGCTCTGGTCAAACCTGGAGTGACGCAAGAGCTACATCTGGCCGAGTGGAACTCGCTCAGTCGAATTGCAAAATCAGTTTTTCCAGCTCCATTTCACAAGGCATTCCATCTTCGTCCCTGGACCTGCACCTAGCCGGTGCCGTGCTGCCGGCAGCAACAGGTGCTCCGCACCCCGTGACCAGCCACAGGGTTAATTGGACAGACATGCAAGAGGTCTTTGCCCTGCAGTGGATGTAGTCAGGCTGATGATGATAATGCATATGCACCAGACAGTTTCAAAGGACATGAGCCTGAAGACCAATGCAGCTCAACACAGCCAAACGTAAAAGCAATGAAGAGGACTCATATCCAACCAAAGGCAGTATCCATAAATACCAAAGTGGTATGCAGCAGTAGACAGGCAGTGCCATAAATAAACATCTTGTTTTCTTGCCACAAACTACCCAAGAGGATTCTGGTGTGCCTAATTTAGCACAGAGTCATTAGAAATTCAGAGCACCAGACACACAGTTTCAAAGGATATGAGCCTGAAGATATTATCAGCGTAATTTTGCAGCAGTTGTCCATGCAGGTTACTCCTATATCATCTAGCAGACAGTCTCCGGCTGATATGTTGGATTTTCCTGCAGCATAACACACAGAAAAGCACATTGTGCACAAGAAAAAGTGTTATTTAAAAAAAGCAGGGTTTAATATAGCAGGCACTTGTGCGTGGGGAAGGCAGAGAATATTTTTAGTGCAATCCAGAGGCACCATGGCCCCTTAATGTCTCAGCAGCAGCCATCAAAATGAAAAAATACATTTATTCTTGCGATAAACCCACTTCAGCAGAGAGACGACTCCCATACATAGCAGACTGATGGTGTGATGCATCCAGGGAACGGTGATGTGATTTTATATAGAGACGCCTGGCTGAGGTAAAACTCAGGTACACCACCACAAGCAAGTGCCACGAACCAGCAGAGTACACCCTAAATTGCAGATCAAGCATGTTGCAGCTGTTGCCTAATCTATCAGCACAACACGCATTAGGCATGTCAAAGCAAAGCCATCCTTGTGTCACCTCCGAGACAAATTCAGAGTGACAATCGAAAATATGCAGCTCGTACCCCACCAGCAGAATGCCGCTACCTGCACTTGTTACGTACAGAAGTGCTCCCATGAGTAAGCCTACAAGCTGGAAGAAAAGTTTCACTGTATTGCTACTGGAAAAAAACTGGAGGGGACACTTCAGCCCAGCCTTAAGGGTAGGACTCAACAGGGTTACCGAGTTAATAGGCAAATATGCGGAATTGGTTATTCTCTACTTTACGTTCCGATGTACCAGGGAGTCGTCCTACCACTCATGGCGCAGCGGAGCTGCCTACGATGGGACTAGTGCGACTCAGGTTGCTCTTTCTGTGCCATATCTTGCCGACAACCATTCATTAGTTCAAATGCCACTTGCTTGGTGGAGAGTTTGCTCACAAATTAGTGGCCAGGTTGTGATGATGCGACAAGGTAACGTGACGAGCTAGGTGGCATACATCATTCGCTTTTTTTGTGAATTTTTGCTCACAGGGAACGGTTTCGACACCAGCGTTTATTCGAGACCCTTAATTTGGTTCTCTGCACCCACACACACACACACATGCACACACACAAACGCAAGAGGTTTTTTACCATGCCACACCTAACTGGCAGCTTACAATGAGACCCTGTGCTTTTGCACAAAAATTTTAACTTCCATCCCACATGACTATGTCTCTCACTATGGCCTAATGGTTGCCGTCGTGATACAAGGAAATCTAGTTTGCAGGTCAGGAACAGATGTCCTGCATTGTCCGCTTGAAGGTATGATTAAACACACAAATGGGGCAATACTGATGCATTACAACCAGTCAAAACAAATTCAATAGCGTATTTTCAATTGAGCAAGTGAGAAACACATGCACTGCCAAACATAAGATTCGCTGAACCAGAAAAAGAGCACCTCAGCAGTTATTTCAAGCTAAAGAACAACTGCACTGCAAAAACAACTCCTGCCTAACTTTAATAAATAGTATCTTCATGTAAAACTTCCAAGCACAAATATTATGGTGAATGACAGAAAAGAAAGCAGATATAAAATAATACAGACATAAACTGCTTAGAAACACCGAATATTTTGTCAACCTGAGGAGGTAGAGCCTAACTTGCAAGGACATAATGTAGATTGAAGCACGAAAAAGAACAAGCATAGCGGGTATAATCCCAACCAATAGGGATATAAAAGATGTGGCTCTTGGGATTTTTCCACCCGAAGGTGGAAAGAAATCAATGTGGGAATGGCTACTACAGCGACCCATAGCTGGAGGAGTGGGCCCGGGGAGACTCCCCTGATCTCCACTATGAAGTGGCACGGCGGGGTGGCATATGGCAATAGAATATGGGAAATATGGTTGGTGTTAACCGGTTTTTTCTCTCATTGCAGTCTTTTGTTTTCCCGCGTCTCCGTTATTTGCGCATTTCTTAACCGCCCAGCTTAAGTTATTCCTCCTTCCTTTTGTCATTCTGTTTATTCCTTTTCTCGTGTTCTCAAGCGCACTTCTCCACCCCCCCCCCCCCCCCCCTCCTTCACTTTTTTTATTTCAAACGAGAATCGAACGAGAAGGCGACCCGCAGGTCACCTTTGTAAGTGTGAACATCGCTGTTGTCGCCTAATGGGCCCATTCACTTCGCAGAGGTCGCGCGACCAGCAGTCGCCTGCGACTACACCGTAGGTCGACAACACCGATGTTCACACTTGCAAAGGCGAATTTCGGGTCGCCTTTTCGTTCGATTCTCGTTTGAAATGAGAACTCTTGGGAATGACGCCGTTCGCGCGCTTTCGAGAGTTTCGTCTGCTTCGGCCGCGTCTCCTGAACTCGCGCTTGGCCCTCGAAAGTGCTCTGGTCCCTGAGCGAAGAGGAAGATATACCGGCAATGTGCACCGCGGCCGTACAAGCGGCCGGCCAGCCAGCCTGGATGCCGGCCGCCAGCGTCAGAAAAATGCGCTAGTATGTTGTTTGTTCGCGTTCATACCATGCTCTGGTAAGTCAAAATTCAAAAATGAATCAGTTTTGAGGGTCGTTGGCCAATACCGAGTTGCTGGATACAAGCAAATTTCTTCTCATTGCCGCTTTGCTGCTGTTGCCCAAAGCGGCTCGATCGCCTGGCGTCTGCTTTCTCCGCTGCAGAAGGCGTCGCAGAAATCGAGCATATTTTTATATTATCATGAGACTGCGTTCACAATAAGGCCGTGGCGAAAGTAGCATCTCGGTTACAGCGCTGGTCAGTTCCGAAACACACTCAGCAGCGGCATCGATGTGAAACCGGCTAGGCTTTGCGACGACTACGGCAGCCAAGGAGCAGTAAGCGCAGTTCGTCGCTCGGCGCACCCGCGAGCGGTGTCGTTACCGAAAGCTCGGCTCGCTCGCTGATTGGTTCAGCGGTTTGCTACTCGCAATCGCGGGGCTGCAAAATCAAGCAGCGAGCGACTGGCCCGCGACTGTCGCTTTTCGACCAACGCGACCGTTTGGGACTGTCGCTTTTCGACCAAAACAGTCGCCCGACCTCTGCGACTCTCAAGTGTGAATGAGTTAGGGCTTATCGGTGTCTTAACTCACACTCACTCGCACTCACGTCCACTCACACTTACAGACTTGGGAGCGAGGCGATATGGGTGCACTCATGAGTGAGTGTGCCGTCCTATGCACCAACCTGCCTCCCGGCCGCACTGTTGCCGATGTTCTCACCAGCTGAAATCACTTTTCGCGTGAAAACAGCCCAGTACAGTTTCGTGGCTCTGACATCTTGCTCCATCACTGCGGAAAAATGAAGAACGCGCACTTAGCGAAGCGTGGTTTACACGTGAGCACACTCGCTGTCTCAACAACAATGAACCGACGCTGGAACCCGTCAGTGCCATAAAAAAAAAAAAGGAAGCAAGCAAATAGGGTGCCCCCATGAGTGAAAAGCGTTTGCGGGTAGGTAAGCTGAAAACGCTGATTGGTCCCAAAACTTGACGGATTCATAATGCAGGAGCGCCGCACTTGCGTAACCATTCATCAGTGGACAACTTGTTTTTGCACAATAACTTAGCATAACAATTCTGTGCGCGCGCTGCATTTGTATATATTCACGATTTTGTCATATGGAATGCAAGAGTTCAACATTAAAAGGTCATTTAAATAAACTGATTTTCCTTATATTGTTTCTTTTTGTGTCGGCGTCGCC
Source organism: Amblyomma americanum (assembly GCF_052857255.1). Classification (NCBI taxonomy): domain Eukaryota; kingdom Metazoa; phylum Arthropoda; class Arachnida; order Ixodida; family Ixodidae; genus Amblyomma; species Amblyomma americanum. The sequence continues at coordinate 108,111,953 of NC_135505.1, read as the reverse complement.
AGCGTCGCTTTGTTGCAGGTCGGTCCGGGCGGTCCGGGCCCGGACCCTAACCCGGCCTAAGTCCGAGCCGGGCCGGCGAACTCGGGCTTCCTTAGCGTAGGGCCGGGCCGGGCGCGTGCTCAGAATTGTGGCCCAGACTCCCTCAAAACGCTATTGCAGCCGCAGGGCAGTGCGTACACCCGTGAGCGAACCTTGAACAGCCTCTGTGCATTCCTCGAACAGACGGGCTTGACATCCAGTCTGTTCCCCGCCAGGTAGTAACACGCGGTGAAAACTCCGCTAGTGCTCCCTTGGACGATTAACAACTGGATTCCCCACTCTAGTTGTAGTCAACGTAGTGCTGTGCACGTTTTTATTGCTGCATCATGAACTAACCTCGCGCACAACCTGTGCGTATCTTTTTGTAGAAATAATTTGTGTATACTACCTCTCCTCCTGTCCCTCACCTCTTTCATTTAATTTCTCCATCCTGCCTGCTACCCTTTATTTCCGCTTCAGTATCGATCACTGATCTCCACTAGTGGCATCGATGGCAGATGCCGGCGTTAGCAAAAATCTTTTCCATCTTTTTTATTATTTAATAAAACCACCACTACTACTACTACTACCAATCCATCGAGCGGGATATGGAAACCAACAATGCCGAAATTCCGTCTTGCTTTCGATCGCGCCTGGAAGGTCGCAAATGACAGACACTTTCCAATAAACTATACTTTGTGCACAGATCAAACTTTTCTGTCTCATTAATACTTATTTGAAGTTGTATACATGGTCCTGATGATGTTTTTTTTTCCTTATTTGAACGTGCCTACAACCATGTACGAAAGATGTATGGTAGCGCAAGGTGCATCGCGGGCGACATCAACGATCACAGATTTCGTCTGTTTTGTGTATAGTGAACTAGAATACATTCTAGTGGCGCGACCGGTGGCTGCTGGGGCCAGCTCGGCTGAAGCGAGTTGACACTGACGGCCGCCAGGGGCGCCGCTGCGCCTTTTCCTAGCCTCCGGCGCGCGCGTTGGCAGCACATGGCAATGCGGTGTGTGATTTAGCTCGCTTCGCGCGCGCGCTGTCACGCAGTTAATTTTACTTTAGCGTTCGTATCTTGCTGTTAAGTAGAGATAGCAGTGAGCAGGAACTATGTAGCATCTGTGTCAGGGAATTTAACGAAGTTATGGCGAAAAGAAGAACTGATTCCCACTGTTTTGCGCCAGGCTGCCGCACCGGCTACCCGGGCGCGCCTAAAGCATCGTTGTTTGCCGCACCAAGAGACGACGAGTTGCGAGGGAAGTGGGAGCGGAACATGCGAAGGGACGACAAGAGCCTCATGGAACTATCAGCAGTGTGTGAGCACCATTTTGAAGCCCACCTCATATTGCGCGACTACGTTCACGTAATCGACGGCGTTGAAGTGCGTATACCCCGCCGCGGTGGCTCAGTGGTTATGGCGCTCGACTACTGATCCGGAGTTCCCGGGTTCGAACCCGACCGCGGCGGCTGCGTTTTTATGGAGGAAAAACGCTAAGGCGCCCGTGTGCTGTGCGATGTCAGTGCACGTTAAAGATCCCCAGGTGGTCGAAATTATTCCGGAGCCCTCCACTACGGCGCCCCTTTCTTCCTTTCTTCTTTCACTCCCTCCTTTATCCCTTCCCTTACGGCGCGGTTCAGGTGTCCAACGATATATATGAGACAGATACTGCGCCATTCCCTTTCCTCAAAAACCAACTATATATATGAAGTGCGTATACCCAGAGGCAAGCCGTCGTTAGCTTGAATGTAGATGCTGGTGAGCAGGACATTTGCACTGGGAGGGAGAAACTCATTGACAGATTTCTCGATGCCGGAAACTTGGATGCAGCCGACGCCCTGCTCACAAAAGCTGTGCCTGACCATTCTTCCATTGTTGTGGCATCAAGCGACTGCAGGCTAACCTTTTACATTGCTGGTTACGTCGCGCGAAAATGCGTTCTAAAAACGGGTTGTGAAAGGTGTCTTAACCTTCTTTTGCTCACCAAGGAGGCAGCGGACAATTTAAACATGGCCGAGCTTGTCCGTTTAAAGGACAATGGTGGGTTACTTTACCCTTCAAGCAAGTTGTTTAAATTTGTGGCTGACCTCGAAGAGTCATTCACAACCTGCTTTAGCCTTTCAGAGCTGCACTCTGAAAGTGTGCTTGATGTTTTGGACCTTGCTAAGCAAAAGCAGCAAACTAAGCTTGGATGCCCTGAGCACGCTCATACCATAGCTGCAGAAATAACTGCATTTTACCTAACTACTCGTCTGCATTTTTTCACGAAGAGCATTAATCGAGCCAGCGACAGCAAGCGGCAGGCGTCAAAGCACCTTAAATTGAGTAGGTGCTGAACAAGGCAATGGCAGGGAAGTTGTGGATTTTTGCAAACAAGATTTTTTTCTGATCATTTCTGCACTGAAGTCAGTTGTAAATAAAAGCTTCATATGGTGTTCATGTGTACATAGCTGTGACATCAATTTTATAATTATTACTACATCAAAAACAACACCAAAACTCACATCATAGCGGTAAATCGATCATATTTACAAGACCATTGACTTCTCTGAGCCATATATGAGCTCAAAATGCCGCATAAAATTTAGCTTAAACGGTTTACTTCTGAAAGTGTGTGGACAATAAATGGCTGTGAGTACACACACTAAATGGCATTGCTTTCGGGTCTTGATCTTCAAACCACAGCAATGGTCGCGCAAATAATTTGCTCTGTATGTCATGCTGACCGCTTGTCATTCTGCGATGGTGTTTTGCGCCAAAAAATCACTCTGCAAGTCGGAGTTTAGCAGACGACGCGACAGTAGGAATGTTGTATCCTTGCTTAGGTACGTGGTTTTCGGACGCGTTTCAATAATTAACAAGCCTAGTCACTGTAACTGACACGCGGAGAACAGCAAGAAGTAATAAATGAGCGATTCTTATAAGTAAATGAGATGAAAAACGCAAGATGACAGACGACCTTTTCAAAACTACACGAATTTCTGTGCCTATGAAAAGTTGCGGTGGCGCCATCTCATGGCGTCTGTTAGAAAACGGCTCGCCTGCGCCTCGCCGCTCGCGCCACTAGAGAGTATTCTAGTACACTACAGTTTTGTGTGTGTTCAGTTCCTCAATCTGTTGTTTACATAATCGTTTTTGTCTCTTGTCGGTCTGTGTAAAGAAGCTTTGCGCAAGGCAATCTATATGCCTAAGGAGCGAGGGGAAATACGTTCGACCCGGTGAACGTCACTTTTGCAGCGTGCGCTAGTGAAGGCGCGGTCCGTCTTTATGCGCACGTTTCCAAAATTTCGCCGCACTCGAAAGGTTAGGACCCGAAGCCTTGGGTTCGAACCTGACCGCGGCGGAGGTGTTTTGATTGAGGCGAAGCACAAAAGTAGCCCGTGTGCTGTGCGTTGTCACTGCACGTTAAAGATCCCGCAGGTAGTCCGGAGTCTATGGGTTTACACGCCGCGATGGCTAAGTGGTTAGTGTGCTGGGTGCCCCCCCCCCCCCCCCCCCAGCCATTAGAAAAAAAAATGCGGTGACAACTTATGAGGCGACTCAATTGCCTAAACAGCAAACAGCCAGTGACGAGCACACAATTTTGACCTGCTGGAAAAACAATGCGGATGTAAAACAAAGGGGAATGCACGTTTGTATTGAAACGGTGAGACCACTTATAAAAACAAAAGGATATAACCTGTGACAAATCCAAAAGCAATGTCAGCAGAGACACGCCTTCTCTTATGGACATGTCAGAGGTGCATGGACTACAATGCACCATGCAATAGGAGGGATTTTCACACTATTGCTTACACTGCCAGTGACATGACCCTGTCTGCCTCGGTCTTCAGAAACCTCATGTGAGTCTACAATTGGGCTTTCCTCAAAATCTTAGTTTCCCCAGAGATGGTGCAGCTCATGCTACAAGATTGTGAAGATGACCGAACGAGTGCCATGGGCATGGCCGTTATGCATGGGTCACGTTACGAATAAAAAAAATGCAGCCTTTCACGTATTGGCTGTTAAAAAGGGATGGTTGGCCATCCAGTTTTCATCACATGCGATATGCAGGAAAGTCCACAAAAAGAATTCGACAGCAAGTCCATGCCTCGCTTAGTCCAAAGCTGACCAGCCCACACTATAAATGATGCAAAAAGGATGCCTTTGAACTGTTTTCATGACACTTAAAAGGTAAATCTTCAGAGGTCCCTCCACATGCCTTGCTTTGAGACCTACTGCTGAACAATATCAAATCAAAAACATTTTATTTTCAGGGCTTGTCCTGCAGAGACAGAGACTAAAGGCTGATACAGCCTGACGAGGTCTCTGCCCCCGTTTCGTTCGTACAGAGTAGCGAAAAGGTGCATGACATAAAATTTTGGTTTTCCATTCGACATCCAATAAAAATAACTTCGAATATACCAGGAAAAAAAACAAGCAATACTACTCATATACACAGTTGACAAAAGTCATGTGCCCAGAAAAACTTGAAGAATTATAATGTGTTACAGGCATTCAGTGAGCACTGATGCAGCAGTACACACTGCGCATAAAAATCAAAAACAGTAAATGGGAAAGGAAGTGCTCATATTATAATAAAAAGTACAGAACGCATGCGGTTGTCACAAGAAAAGTTCTATACATTCTTTTTAATTTAGCAGAGCTATCTGCCCAATTTATTATGCCTTCATGGTTATTTAGAATATTGATTGTTTGGTAGGTCAATGACTGTTTACTGCAGTTTGTTCTAACCTTCAGAAGCCTTGTTGTGTGACGTCTGAAACCGTACGCGTGATCAACTGTTACGCCGAGAACTTTGTATGTGTTGAATTATTTTATACAAGTATATTTGGTTGGCCATGATCATGTCGTGCTTTGCAAATAGGTCCCTAGAGTGTAAATCACGGATGCCTCCTATATGATTTTCAAAAATACGTAGCATTCGTTTTTGTAATACCATCAACTTATTACAGTTATGTTGAGTAGTGGTGCCCCAAAATAGCAAACAGTAGGAAATCTTTGAATAAATTAGTGTAATGAGATTTTTTTAACTAGAAAGGTGTTATTGTCGAGATTTTTTTAATGCATCCGATCGATTGGGCTGTATCGGTGGCCAAGTGCTCTACATGGCATGTCCATGTCAGTTTCCTGGAACCAAACTTCTAGAAATTTCTGCTCGTATGTTTGCTGAATGTTCGTTGTTTGGTACGTAATTTGCATCACGTTGGTCACATTTATTTGGAGGAGAAAGTATTTAGTTTTAGTGGCATTTAATTGTGCAGTTTTTATTTAGCCATTCTGAAAGTGTGTAGACAGTGATTTGTCATTTCTTAAATTTCACATTACATTCGTGCAGAAAAAGATATGTTGGTGTCATCCGCAAACATAATATATCGGGAATGTTGGCAATTGCAATAATGTCGTTGATGTATAGCAAAAATAGCGCAGTTCCTAATATTGGTCCTTGCGGTACTCCAATTGTTACGCTCAACCAACTAGAGGAGTGATTATTCACATTCTACAAGAATGTTATTGTTATTTACTAAATATTTATTTTTATATTGATTGACTCATTGACTGACTGTACTAGTTCAGATATTGTGGTTTTTCACACTCCTAATATAAAGAAACGACTATCCATTCTTTGTCTGTCGGTATTGTCATGATCAAGCAAGAGAAAGCCTTCCAGTCCCTGTTAGCAGTTGCGTGATTCATGGCAACAATACAACTTTTAACTGCAGAGTAGCGCATTACACAGAGCAATGCCAGCTCACTCAAATGCAGGTAAACAGCAAAGTGTGATGCACGTGAGTTCAGCATACAAGAATGCACATCCACACCAACCAAAACTGTGCCAGTACTCATGCGTCCTCTGGCTGCTGATTTAGCACCAAAGGTCCATAATGTCCCAGAAAGTGGTGCCACCAAATGCTAATAACACTAGACTGCAAACTGTAAACTGTTACACTGCGGTGTATTTCAGCCCGCAACTACAATGGTGGTCCAAGGTTGACTGGAGAGGGATCCAGTCATTCTGTGATGTAAGTGGATCGAACTTTTATATTCTGGTAAGTGTGTGAACGGAGAAGTATGTTGGTAAGTGTGTGAGCACTCATTTAACATCATCAGTGATGATGAAACAGTTAAAGGTTGTGGGGTGTATGCTGGAAACCTTCCATCTTGCATTGCACAGAGACCAAAGCAACTTTTCTTTTGCCTATTCAATATTAAAACCGCGAGTAAGAACCGTGCCCTTCACGCCACTGCTTACCAGCCCCTTAATTTATCATTAAATCATGTGTCAGCAGAAATTAAAAACGTGTAAACTGCCTTTCATGCAGACACAGAGAAGGTGCCGTATGTACAGAGTTGGTTTTGTAACTGTTACATGCTTTGGAATCGTTCTTCGAGTTCAAATGGTGTAAGGCAGTCTACATTGTAGGACACCAATTTCGCTTACTCAAACTTAACTAAATATATACATCATTTACTTGAACCTGAATGAACAGCCATTGGCATCCCTGTCAGGCAGTCTGCCTCGGAAGTATGGAAAAGATGGTAGCATGAATATGAGCTTTATAGTGTCTGAAATCGATCAGACAGACACCTGTGTGAATGCCCCATAGTGCTGCCCACAATTAGCTGCAAAGGTGCAGGCAGCCCATGCAGGCCAACTGTGTGTGAGCTTCAAAGAAAAACAGTGCAAAATATTGGGAGGACTGCGCAATGTCTAACAAATAGAAAAACAGGTGTTATCTTTTTTTTTAATTTACCAAGAAGGTTATGATAGTTTGTTAATAGAATGTATGTACGGAAGTGCATGTTTATGTAAAATGGCAGTTGTTGGGAGAACAAAAAATTCAATAATTTTTATGAAAGCCACCAACGAAACTGCCGCACGTTGGTCAAATGATTGAGGAGAATCCCCCAAGGTGAAGTAGATAGCAATACGAAAGCAATCAGTCACTGGCATCGACACAAGCGCTGCTTTACAGCTACAAAGAAAAGCTGTACACTTTTTACGGATACCTTGTAGTTATGAAAAAATTTGTTGTTAGAGCGACTGCTCCAGAGAAGTGGCAGTCCCAGGTTCGAACCCTGAACCAGGGCGAATTTTTCTATAACTCCAAGGTTTCTGCAGAGGCTGTATAGCTTTCCTTTGTAGCCAAAGGTTCCGCATGGGTGGATGCCAAGGAGTAATTACTCTTTTACTACAAGTTGCTGTGCGTCTGTTAAAGCAATGCTATCAAACAGAATGGGCTTGTTGCGAGGAACAGCACTGAGAGCTGAAGAGAGCAATAAAAATTCTGTCCTGGATGGAAGGCACAATGATGTCTGTGGATGTTCAAAGTATAATAGTAAAAAAAAGAACAGCTCCTTCTTGAAGAAGCAGGTTAACCAAAGAACTGCACCACTTTTGCATTTCAATGCACAATATGCCAAGTGAGTTTTACAAACAGCCAGAATGCATTCAACATCTTGTAATGGCAAATTAAGTAAATGGTCATGTGCACCAGGCAATTTCACACAACTGATCTAAATTAGGAGCCTTACAATACACTACAAGATTACAATATTTTTTGTCTGCAGTACAGAGTATTTTTCATTTCAATAGCCATAGGCCATGGCAGCTTATCATGAACACCTTACATGAATAGATTAGCCTTTTTCAAGGAGCACCAACACATCAAATATAGCTGAATCAAAGTGAAATGATCACAAACAGCTGATATCCTGACAACCAAAACAGACTGAAAATGGTGAGGACCTAATAGTCTACAAATATTACACCGTGTGTATCAAGGAGCCATAATGGTCTAAGAAACAGCGATGCAGATGCTGGTAGCCTTTTTGTTAGTTTTATTTCCAGACAACACAACTCTTGAAACCTGGCAACTAAAACAAGACATGTCATTTTGATGCTGAACACCTATTTGTCCACACTTTTTCCTGCCACTAACACTGCTTGAATAAACACAAAAATTTTTACAAGAGGAGGTTTTTCTGTGTGTCAGTTGTAGGGGCAGTGATATTAACGAGCGAATTCAAAATAAACTTGTGCACATAATGGCAGCCAGCAAAACATATTGATAAGGGGCATCATGAACCACTGCTATTCTTTGTGCATTGCATCCTTGTGTTGTTTCAAAGTTTCTCTCCTACTGAATGTCTTTTGGCACAAGTCACATTGGTAGGGCTTTTCACCCTTATGGCATCTCACATGCCTTGCAAGGGCTGAACGTTCTATAAAGGCCATGGGGCACAGCTGGCACTGAAATGGCTTTTCACCCGTGTGGGTCCGGATGTGTGCCACCAGGTGACTGTTCCATAAAAAGCTGCGACCACAATGGTCACATTCATAACGACGTTCACCAGTGTGAGTGCGCAGATGTGCTCCCAGGGTACCTTTTCGTGCAAAGCTGCTACCACACTGCTCACAATGATAAGGACGCTCCCCAGTGTGAGTGCGCAGGTGCATCACCAGTTCATTCTTGAATGTATAGCTATTACTGCAGTGGTCACAACGGTAACAGCGTTCACAAGCACGAGTGCGGAGGTGGCGTTCCAGGAGGCCTTTTAGAATGAAGTTCTTTCCACACTGTTCACAATGGTATGGGCCGCCGCTGGTATGGATTTGGAGATGCTTCGCTAGCCAGCTTCTGTGTGTGAATCCCTTGCTGCAGTGGGTGCATTTGTGCAGCTTCTTTGCTGTGGGTTTACCATGGTGGTTACCTATGCCAGGATCCGTAGATTCCAAGGAGTGGCTGAGAGGGTGCATTTGATGGGAAGAATCTTGGCCAGGAAATGCATCATATCCGGTCTGCATTACCACAGAACCTGCGTTTTAAAGGTAGAATATTTTCAATAAATTACAAGAACCAGCAGTCCACACTTGACTTGGAGCTAGGGATACGAGATGAATGCAGAAGACAGACTCAACCGGTCTGGATATTTTTCAAGCGTTTCTTTCAGTAAACTGGCCTTAAGGAGAATTCAGGCCTGTAGCAAGATGTCCCTACAGTGAATTCTGCAAGCAGTTCAAGAAAATAGTTAGGCTACTATATATATCATCTCTGCCAACTAAATAAGTCAGCCATGGTAATCCCTGCAAAATCATTGCCTCACGCCCATTGCAGTTAAGGTCCACCCAAGTGAGCTTAGTAACTAAACGAGTGGAAGTTAGCTAAGCTTAGCACATTGATATTTTTATCCTTTATTTGCTCTTCAGATAGTGTCTTAGAGGAGGAGAAGGCTAAAGGCTAAAATTTTAACGAGTCCACGGCCTCTGTGCAAGTTTTCGCATCAGTGAATAGAATTCACAAGGGTCGGTCAGTAGCTCGCACCACACAAAATACCTTCCAGAATATTGAAGTCAAATATCACCGGCATTCACCATAGTTCAGTGAAATAAATCTTCCATATCCTTCATAGCGAGCTTTGAAAGTCAACCTTCAAGAGGAACTTATGGAGAAAAACTGCAGAAGTTAACCTGGCAAGTTATTGGACTTAAGGTACATAATTTGTGCAGTCCCTGATGAGAAACTTCATGTGAAAGACAGATTATATCTACTAAGACACAACACTACATATGCCACAGCTCATTTCGTGTTACGTGCATGAGACTATGAATATGGAATACAATCACGTACAATGGCTGTGCCGGGTTGTACAAACTGAGTAGGATGAGCTTAAAGAAAAGATAGTTCCAAAGCAAACATTCCTGACTTCTAATTCCATGTGCAGAGGAGAACTCGACTTAAGCTCACCAGAACTGATGATTGCCTAAATATTCAGGCATATTGGATTCAAGTCAACAGCCACTTTACTGACCTGTTCGCTTGCAATATCACTGACTTCATGGGAAGGACAGTACAAGTCTCCCTTATTAGGCTATGAACTCATGAGTGCCAGTTATGCAATTAATGACACAACACACTGGCACAGCACCATCATGAATCGAAATCCATACATAATGAATTACAGATGTTCAGAACAGTAGTCAGTATTTTGTGAAAACTAAAACAAGTTTGTACATCAAAGTACACGCCATACAGCCAAATATCTCCTCTTATTAAACACGCCACAAAACAGCATGGAAGGTGTCAGAGTGAGCATAAATGCACACAGCAACAAATACTGTTTTGACAGAGTCAGTAATGTTATGCGCATGAAGAAAGAAGGTCAGTTTTTTGTGATCAACCCAAAGCAATCTCAGTGTTCTCTTCAGCAATGCCAAAAAATAAGATCTTTTAAACTAGCAAACAGTTACAAATAAAATAACAGGTAGAATTCACCACACGATACTGACAGCACGTTTTGCGTAGCTGCAGTCTTCACAAAACCCACAAAGACAAAGCAGGAGTGAAAAGTGGTGGAGTCATAAAATGACAAGCGAAAATTTGCAGTCATGGCTTTACAGCACAATCAAGACAATAATTGATGTTATGTCAAACACAGATGCACCAAGCAGGTGAATTATTTCAATGCATGCAATTTTCACCTTTGACATTTCTGCTTTGAGCGAAAGACACAAAAAGAAACAATATGGCATAAACATATTATGGCATAAATGAAAAAATCAAATCGCATACCTAACAGAACGACCAAACACTGTCCAGCATAACTTCATTTTGTTTAATTAACATGTGCTGCTAGCCACTGTATCAGTGTGTTGCAGGATTGGGCGAGTAGAACACTTAGACAAACACAAATAAGAAGGCGGAATATACATTTAAGAAACCTCACAAACACTTAGTCAGCACTGAAGAACATAAATAGTCAATCTTGGTACCAGCAACTCATAAAATTCACAACCTGAAACAACATGGATAAGCAAGGATAACAGAAGCCACGAGAGATAAATTCACAATAGTAATACAAAAATACATGATATGGATAGCAATAGACCCAACAATAAAAAGTGAAAAGAGTACTTAATATGTTTCAGCCGAGACTGCACAAGTGTGAAGTGAAGACTTTGAGAGATGAGCTATTAAAGATATGGTCAGGCAACGAATTCCAGTCTCGAATTGCTTGTGGAAAAAAAAGACAACGTAAATGTATTACTATGTGTCTGAAATGCCACTAAATGTTTTGAATGTTGCTTCCCATCATTTCGAGTGGCTGAAAGTCATAAATAATGTTTCGAGTCTATGCTTAGGGCTGCAGATAAAAGAAGATAAATAAATCTCAGGTGGGTATTCTTTGCTCGAATACTAATGGTGGGAAGACAAGCCTGTAATAGAAGTTGAGATGGGAAATCGAGGTGGCGATATTTGTTAAAAACAAATCTGATAGACTTCCACTGCACATCTTCCAGTTTAGATATCAAATCCTTTGTGTGAGAAAACCAGCATAGTATGCAATATTCCATAACTGATCATACCAGGGATGTGTATGCAATATGCAAGCAATTTAGATTCAGGTGAGGTGAATCTGATGGGATGTTTTAGCGAACAAAGAGTGGAAAATGACTCGTTTGGCAAGTGTGATACGTTTGTCGCACCTTAAATCTGAGGAGATTATTATTCTAAAGTATTTGTATTCAGTAACAGCCTTTAATACCATGCCTCTATATCTAAAAGGGAAATTCAGTGGCCATTTCTTCCTCGATATTGCCATTGCAAATTATTTTTCTGAATTTAATGTCATCTACCAATCTATGCAAGAATCCTAATCTTTCAAGCGCATTACTTAACTGAAGTTGATCTTCTGGGCTGTTAATCTGTTTACAAATTATACCATCAGCAAACATGTGGCCTGTGACATCTGTGTCATTAGTTATATCGTTTATCTAGATTAGAAACAGTATGGGTGTCAGAACTGCGCCCTGTAGCACTCCTGATGTTACTTCTATATTTTCTGAAGCGCAAGCGTCAAAATGAACAAACTGTCGGCGGTCTGAAAGATAAGCTGCTATCCAGTTTGTGATTAGCTTAGTACCAAGAATGTGTTGAACCTTGAAGACCAATTTGGGATAGGACATGGACGAAGGCTTTGGAGAGGTCAATAAACAACATGTCAGTCTGTGCTTATCGATTATAGATGATAAGTTATCGATTGTTTCCACCAACCGTGTTGTAGACAATCATTTTCTAAAGTAATGATAATTTTTGTTAAGTAGTCTATTCTCTTAAATATAATTGCTCCAGAATTTTACATGCTGTGGACGTAAGGGAAATTGGGCAATGATATGTAGGGTTGTGTCTCCAGATTTATGACAGGGAATTATTTTAGGAACTTCCCATTCTCCAGGTACATCAGAAGTACCCCGTGACAACTTGTAAATTATAAGCAGGTATTTGGACACCCATTCCACATATCGTTTGAAAAACTGATTGGGGACATTATCGGGGCCATTAGAGTTCTTCACATCAATGTCAAGTAATAGGGATAGTATGCCAGATTCCGTTAAGGATAACTTGCCTAATTGGTCAGTGGTACTCTGCTGGAATTTTAATTCAAGTTTTCTACCATTTTCAGATATGAACACTGATTTAAAGTGACCAGAAAACTTTCTTGCTTTCTCAGCGGACTCTTTTTTTTTTATAAGTTCCTTAGCTTGTGCTTACTTGAACTGAGGTAACGCCACAACTTGTTCGGAACTGTTCGTATGAAATTCTTTAAAGTAATGTTCACATACTTATACATTGCAGTTTTAGCAGCTTTTTTGAAGTGTCTAATATATGATGTGACACATGTTGTTTCACAATGGCCATCACTTCACTTCCAGTGATCTTGCTTTGATCTCTGAATAACAGAGTAGGGTTCAATCACGTCATTTAGCACCTAAAACAAAGGTGTGATATTCTGATATCTGTATTTTTCATTAAGCATAAACTTTTGAAACCAATGAGCTTCCTTTACTAAACGGTGAGCTCAAGCTGCTTTTTTTATTCTCCAAGTCAGAAAGTGACTTCACAAAGTGACATGTGACATCCTCTGACACTGACACAATCATTCTTCAAACACTATGCAACATCTCCCGAATGTTATGACTGCCCTGAAACACACGACAGATTGACCCATTCTCCTCTGGAATGCCCTCCCCGGCCATTCAGACCACTCGCCTCCCCTTCCCCCTTATTCTCGTGGAGTGCTTGGCTTGCCATGGATCACTGCAAGACCAGCTGGTTCTCGTGCGTCAGGCATACTCCCTTCTCGGCACTTGATACTGAGTGACCAAATAATGTGATTCTAATACTACTGCTACTACTAAGTGCACTTCATAAGAGTACACAGGTGGGAGGGTCTGCTTGATCGCTGCACGTCAGGTGTTCTGTATATATCTCAACTGACATGGGAATCTCACTGGGAGCTCAATGAAAACTGTTCAACCAATGTGCACCAGTGGTTTGTGCTCCATGACTTTCGAGCCAAGAAGAAAAAAGAACCTGGTGCCCCCCAGCACCACAAACAGCTAAAGAGACCCCTATGCAGCCATCTATTATTCCCGTTTTTCCCTCTCTTTTCCAAAACCCATTGTCATTCCTGTGGAAAGAACTATATGGCTTACGAAACAAGTTCAATAAACAAGATTTCTGCTTTCAGGGTGATGCCCATTTCCCTTCATATTTAGATCCCTGTGATTCAGACAATTACATGAAAACCATTTCGATTCCGCTCTGACCATAGACACAGTGCACTGAGATCACTGCACATGCAATCTTATAGGCTATGAGCATGAAGCAACTGAGTCATGGAAGCTTGGCAGGCGTGGTATTGAAGGTTTCTTCCTCTGCAACCATGGTATGCATTGCCTTTTCAATAATGGCCTGCAAAATAATGAAGAACAAAGGAGTGACTACAAAAAAATACCACAAGCAGTGTATCCTTGTGTTTTTGTATAAATGACAATGCGCAAAGCAGAAATGAGAATTCACAAAAACCACATCTGACTGCACATTCTGTCATTTTCTTACTTCTGCAGGCACCAAATGTGAAAGGATCTGAACAAGAAAAAAGAAGTGCACCTGGCATTGTGCAGCAAAATATGAGAACAAACTTTGAAACTGACGTTTGCTAACATGCTAAAATGCAACATCAACAGTGGTGTTTTTAGCACAGCTGGTGGGGATAGTTCCCTTAACACAGCTAGATGGATTCTCTAGCACCTAACTTTGAACATGCCAATAAACGAAGGCAAGAGTTAAGTTGCAGAGCTGTTGCTCAGGGACCGATCGCGCGTGCACCCCGAAGCCGGTAGCTTGGCCCCCTTAGTTTTGTGTGTGTGTTGGCTGTTTTTCAGAGCTCCTCGAGAAGCGGCCATCCAGGCGCCACCGAAATGAGTTTGTTTTGAGACAAACGCGGCACATGGCGGCTAACCGGCAGTGAGGAGGCCCGTCCTTGGAAAGTCGTGCTCGGGCCGCAAGACGCAGCCGATGGGCGGACCCCTGGGGTTTCGAGAGGGGGTTGCGTGTGAATTTATGGCTTTTAACGGCGCACCGCGGTACGGGCCAGGTGCCTCGGAGCGGGCAGCAGAAGGGGGAGCGCGACCAGGGCAGCGCGCGGTTCGGAATGGGCGTTCGGTTTCTCTGAGCTTCCGCTGGCGGTTTTAGTGATTTTGTGTCTGTGTGCTGTAACCAAGCGGAAAAGTGCAACATCTTCGTGGAATTCGCGCGGTGCCCGTGAGACAACGTGAGCACCGGCATGCTATTGGCTCCTTCAGTTTGAACGAAATTCCCGATTGGCTCTGAGAAGCGCATTTCCTATTAGCTACAAAAAGGGTCCCCAGAATGCTGGGCGAAGGAATTTAGGGGTGAGTTTTTGGCGCAAACGGGGAGATTGGGGAGATCGGAGGGCAGGTCGCCTGTGAGCGCCCGTGCAATAAAGAGACAGTGTCCCGAAGAAGTTGTCCAGTCTGTTCCGCAACGTGTCGCCGGATCACTGAACCATCAGAAGACTTCAAGATCAACACCATCGATCTGTCGATCACCAACATCGATCGATCAGACAACCACCATCCATCACCAAATTTGCAAAATTTACTGCAAGTTTCTGTATATGCTGGCAGCACTAGGTTCCTTTCAAAGGTTCTTTTCAGGCATGTATTTTTCCTCGTAATACTGGTCCTCATGCCTGCAAACTGACACACAGTGCAGTAGGCACAACAACATCGTCTATATGCTTTGTGTATCAAGCATGTACAATGCAGCAGCCACTTGCATGCTTGAGAGAGAGAGAGAGAATGAAAAGGAAAGGTAGGGAGGTTAACCAGATGTGAGTCTCCGGTTTGCTACCCTACACTGGGGATGGGGGATATCACATTCTGTTTACGGCTGAATGCATATGCAATACCCGATACTGCTAATGGGTATGTGAATTTACAGCCTTTCAATAGTAAGACACCCAGAAAGTAAGGGTTAGAAGCAATTTCAAAGGTTCATCCTTGGTTGCTTGTATTCACAGGCCTAAATTTTTCTGGAAAGTCAGGCAGAGCAAGACAGAATGAGTAAGCAAAAAACCCAACTGCCACTAGTGGAAGTGCCTGAGTCCTGTAGATTTAACAATCATAAACAATCATAACTCACTTCTTCATTGGGGATGTGACTAGGATCCCAAGAAAATGCATACGTGAGAATAAATAAACGCAGCCTTTTTTAGCAGCACTCAAGAAGATAACTGGGACGAAATTATCCCAGGACACACAACTGATTGAGTACTTAGGGGAATGTAAGAACTACTTGCTTTTCTTAGCTTGTACTTTTGCAACCCATTTATTTCAGGATCAGCAGACGATAAAAAAAAACTCGACCAATGCAGCTCAACACAGCCAAACGTAAAAGCAATGAAGAGGACTCATATCCAACCAAAGGCAGTATCCATAAATACCAAAGTGGTATGCAGCAGTAGACAGGCAGTGCCATAAATAAACATCTTGTTTTCTTGCCACAAACTACCCAAGAGGATTCTGGTGTGCCTAATTTAGCACAGAGTCATTAGAAATTCAGAGCACCAGACACACAGTTTCAAAGGATATGAGCCTGAAGATATTATCAGCGTAATTTTGCAGCAGTTGTCCATGCAGGTTACTCCTCTATCATCTAGCAGACAGTCTCCGGCTGATATGTTGGATTTTCCTGCAGCATAACACACAGAAAAGCACATTGTGCACAAGAAAAAGTGTTATTTAAAAAAAGCAGGGTTTAATATAGCAGGCACTTGTGCGTGGGGAAGGCAGAGAATATTTTTAGTGCAATCCAGAGGCACCATGGCCCCTTAATGTCTCAACAGCAGCCACCAAAATGAAAAAATACATTTAATCTTGCGATAAACCCACTTCAGCAGAGAGACGACTCCCATACATAGCAGACTGATGGTGTGATGCATCCAGGGAACGGTGATGTGATTTTATATAGAGACGCCTGGCTGAGGTAAAACTCAGGTACACCACCACAAGCAAGTGCCACGAACCAGCAGAGTACACCCTAAATTGCAGATCAAGCATGTTGCAGCTGTTGCCTAATTTATCAGCACAACACGCATTAGGCATGTCAAAGCAAAGCCATCCTTGTGTCACCTCCGAGACAAATTCAGAGTGACAATCGGAAATATGCAGCTCGTACCCCAGCAGCAAAATGCCGCTACCTGCACTTGTTACGTACAGAAGTGCTCCCATGAGTAAGCCTACAAGCTGGAAGAAAAGTTTCACTGTGTTGCTACTGGAAAAAAACTGGAGGGGACACTTCAGCCCAGCCTTAAGGGTAGGACTCAACAGGGTTACCGAGTTAATAGGCATATATGCGGAATTGGTTATTCTCTACTTTACGTTCCGATGTACCAGGGAGTCGTCCTACCACTCATGGCGCAGCGGAGCTGCCTACGATGGGACTAGTGCGACTCAGGTTGCTCTTTCTGTGCCATATCTTGCCGACAACCATTCATTAGTTCAAATGCCACTTGCTTGGTGGAGAGTTTGCTCACAAACCAGTGGCCAGGTTGTGATGATGCGACAAGGTAACGTGACGAGCTAGGTGGCATACATCACTTGCTTTTTTTTGTGAATTTTTGCTCACAGGGAACGGTTTCGACACCGGCGTTTATTCGAGACCCTTAATTTGGTTCTCTGCAGCCACACACACACACACACACATGCACACACACAAACGCAAGAGGTTTTTTACCATGCCACACCTAACTGGCAGCTTACAATGAGACCCTGTGCTTTTGCACAAAAATTTTAACTTCAATCCCACATGACTACGTCTCTCACTATGGCCTAATGGTTGCCGTCGTGATACAAGGAAATCTAGTACGCAGGTCAGGAACAGATGTCCTGCATTGTCCGCTTGAAGGTATGATTAAACACACAAATGGGGCAATACTGATGCATTACAACCAGTCAAAACAAATTCAATAGCGTATTTTCAATTGAGGAAGTGAGACACACATGCACTGCCAAACATAAGATTCGCTGAACCAGAAAAAGAGCACCTCAGCAGTTATTTCAAGGTAAAGAACAACTGCACTGCAAAAACAACTCCTGCCTAACTTTAATAAATAGTATCTTCATGTAAAACTTCCAAGCACAAATATTATGGCGAATGACAGAAAAGAAAGCAGATATAAAATAATACAGACATAAACTGCTTCGAAACACCGAATATTTTGTCAACCTGAGGAGGTAGAGCCTAACTTGCAAGGACATAATGTAGATTGAAGCACGAAAAAGAACAAGCATAGCGGGTATAATCCCAACCAATAGGGATATAAAAGATGTGGCTCTTGGGATTTTTCCACCCGAAGGTGGAAAGAAATCAATGTGGGAATGGCTACTACAGCAACCCATAGCTGGAGGAGTGGGCCCGGGGAAACTCCCCTGATCTCCACTATGAAGTGGCAGGGCGGGGTGACATATGGCAATAGAATATGGGAAATATGGTTGGTGTTAACCGGTTTTTTCTCTCATTGCAGTCTTTTGTTTTCCCGCGTCTCCGTTATTTGCGCATTTCTTAACCGCCCAGCTTAAGTTATTCCTCCTTCCTTCCTTTTGTCATTCTGTTTATTCCTTTTCTCGTGTTCTCAAGCGCACTTCCCCCCCCCCCCCTCCTTCACTTTTTTTATTTCAAACGAGAATCGAACGAGAAGGCGACCCGCAGGTCACCTTTGTAAGTGTGAACATCGGTGTTGTCGCCTGCGACTGAGGCCCATTCACTTCGCAGAGGTCGCGCGACCAGCAGTCGCCTGCGACTACACCGTAGTTCGACAACACCGATGTTCACACTTGCAAAGGCGAATTTCGGGTCGCCTTTTCGTTCGATTCTCGTTTGAAATGAGAACTCTTGGGAATGACGCCGTTCGCGCGCTTTCGAGAGTTTCGTCTGCTTCGGCCGCGTCTCCTGAGCTCGCGCTTGGCCCTCGAAAGTGCTCTGGTCCCTCGATATTAGCAATGTACTGCGACGACCTGAGCGAAGAGGAAGATATAGCGGCAATGTGCACCGCGGCCGTACAAGCGGCCGGCCAGCCAGCCTGGATGCCGGCCGCCAGCGTCAGAAAAATGCGCTAGTATGTTGTTTGTTCGCGTTCATACCATGCTCTGGTAAGTCAAAATTCAAAAATGAATCAGTTTTGAGGGTCGTTGGCCAATACCGAGTTGCTGGATACAAGCAAATTTCTTCTCATTGCCGCTTTGCTGCTGTTGCCAAAAGCGGCTCGATCGCCTGGCGTCTGCTTTCTCCGCTGCAGAAGGCGTCGCAGAAATCGAGCATATTTTTATATTATCATGAGACTGCGTTCACAATAAGGCCGTGGCGAAAGTAGCATCTCGGTTACAGCGCTGGTCAGTTCCGAAACGCCCTCAGCAGCGGCATCGATGTGAAACCGGCTAGGCTTCGCGACGACTACGGCAGCCAAGGAGTAGTAAGCGCAGTTCGTCGCTCGGCGCACCCGCGAGCGGCGTCGTTACGGAAAGCTCGGCTCGCTCGCTGATTGGTTCAGCGGTTTGCTACTCGCAATCGCGGGGCTGCAAAATCGAGCAGCGAGCGACTGGCCCGCGACTGTCGCTTTTCGACCAACGCGACCGTTTCGGACTGTCGCTTTTCGACCAAAACAGTCGCCCGACCTCTGCGACTCTCAGGGCTTATCGGTGTCTTAACTCACACTCACGTCCACTCACACTTACAGACTTGGGAGCGAGGCGATATGGGTGCACTCATGAGTGAGTGTGCCGTCCTATGCACCAACCTGCCTCCCGGCCGCACTGTTGCCGACGTTCTCAGCAGCTGAAATCACCTTTCGCGTGAAAACAGCCCAGTACAGTTTCGTGGCTCTGACATCTTGCTCCATCACTGCGGAAAAATGAAGAACGCGCACTTAGCGAAGCGTGGTTTACACGTGAGCACACTCGCTGTCTCAACAACAATGAACCGACGCTGGAACCCGTCAGTGCCATAAAAAAATAAAAGGAAGCAAGCAAATAGGGTGCCCCCATGTGAAAAGCGTTTGCGGGTAGGTAAGCTGGAAACGCTGATTGGTCCCAAAAACGTGACGTCATTATCACGTGATTTTATTGACGTCATGTTTGGTTGCTTTCTCTAGAAAGATCCCTGCGGCGTCGCTCGCTCACCCATTGTAGCCGGCGTGCCCTATGTTGCGAACGGTTGTTAAGAGATGGCGCTAGCTACTTATCTGCGCCAGTGCGGGAGGCTGGTCAGCGTGGTGAGGTGCTACGGCGGTAGCAGCCAGTAGTGGGCATCGGCGGTGCTGCTATAGCTGCTCGACAAGCACGGCGCGACCTGTCTATTCAGGTGTATTTGAGCGAAGTCGTTGTGTTCTGGCCACTTGCAATGAAATTTTAGTTTTTTGCACGTATCGCTTTTGTTTTCGTTTGCTTAAACAGTAGAAAGCGCGCGGAAGGTGCTGTCTGGCGCAGAGACGTCGTCTGCTACGGCGCGGGCGCGCCACGACCGCGCGATGATGTGCGCATGCGCACATATGTTGCAAGTGGCCGCCAGAAGGATCGCTAGCTACTATCTCAAGTGGAAAGGAGAAAAAAGATAAAGGTAAGGGCAGCAGGTTTTTGGCGCACACGGCAGGCATCTTCCTATGGAGGCGATGGACGAGCACGTTTTCCTTACATTTTTTTTAATCCGCCTTTTTCATTTTCCTGTGCTGCCACCTGGCGTACAACGCTGGAAGCTCACTGGTAGGGTACTGCGCGCCCAACCCGGCCGGACTGAGTGCCGCTGCGGAGCACGTTTTGTTGGAATATGTCAACGATGGCGTGTCCTGGGCAGCACCTGGTACCTGAAGGATTTCTAGGGTTGTCTGATGGCTGGGTGCGAAGTCCGAGGCAGGCTGCAGTGCCCACCGAAGAGCAAATTCTTCAGTATCTCCGATCATCCGGCATGCGATGCGAACACCAGCTGAGCAAGGGCCGCCGCTTCAGAGATGAAGGCTACATTCGGAACATAATGTTCAATGAAATATCCCCGATCAGTGATGTTGGCGTTTTCCGCTGTATATGCCTGCCATTCATGAAAGGTGGATACTACATCGTGCGCGCCGTAGTACAGAAAACGACTGGGGACAACAGTTTTCACAAGCAATCGTTGTGCTCAAGCGCTGCCGAATAGCTACACGAGCTATAAAAGCACAAGCGTTCTCGCAACAAAGCAGCTCTGCTAGCATTTCACTGTATTTTCCCACAACACACCGCTGCATAGGTTAAACAAGCATGCGCGTCCATAAAGACGAGCGTGAGAGGCGCACATTGATCCATTCCGGAGATACCACGCAGAGCTCTCCATCACGGATATGATTCGAACACACGCATAACGCACCTTCTTCTGCCTGTTAATACATGGCACATACCCACAGCGGGGGATTGGTCAGGGTGTAGTGGCATAAACAAGAAAATATCCATAGGAGATTATGACAAAATTTTAGCACCATGCGTGAATGCTCTCGTAGCTTCTTTTTCGTTGCCCGCTCCATCGCGCGTTGAAAGCGGCTCACAGCACTTGCCCATTTGGCCTTCTTGCTTGAGAAAGCAAAAAGCGTCGGAACGAAGTTTGAGTGCCGCGGTGACATTCGAGGCCTTCCCGCCCATGAATAAAACACTTCGTGATAGACTGCACACGCATTTAAACCCAGTACCTCGTCCGTACCTGTCACAAAGTGATTCCCGCACTGTCTTGACGTGCTTGACGGTGCCCAAGGGCGGCCACGATCGTCGAGCCGGCGAACTGCTTTTATCCACGATTCGCGTCGAAGGCTGTCCCTGGAAGCGAAAAAATCCGAGTTTGCTTCCCTTTACATATTGGGCTTTGCAGCCGTATGCAACACATTTCGTAGGTATCGCCAAATGCGTCGCGCTGAACGCCCGACGCCTGCAGCAACGCACCCCGCGTAGGAAGCCGGTTTGTTTACACTCCCACGGCCGGTATCGAGGAAGCGCGCGACCCTTCCAATATGTTTCGCGACACCGCCGCCAGGGGATGGGCGCAGTCGCGTCGTGAAAAAGGCGGATTCCCCACATTCCGCGCGCGCGCGCACCGCTCTCGCTGCGTGCTTCGGTGTCCCAAGGAAGGTCGGCATCAACCTGATCCTCATCATTATAGACGTTTCAGCGTCTGCTACAAGGTCTTCACTAAGCGGAAGAACATGCTGTAGCATATTAGAAATGCCCATGAGTTGGGGGCGGAAGGAGCATTCCGTAAGTGCGATCAATGCAGCAGCGGGCTGCAACGCTGGAAAATTTGGTTCGTCACTGCTGCGTAGTACACCATGCAGTTCCGTGCCGGAAGTCTGCATCTTCCCTTTGGAACGACAAAGTTAATTATTTCTATATCGTGCATGAATTTGAAAGCAGTCTGCCGCTGTGACGTCTCTCAATGTCTCCTTTTTTTTTTTTTCTTGGGTCGGGGCTGGGGGAGCTTTTTCGTTCTTGAGCAAGTTTGTGCGAATGCAGTACAAGTTAGTCCGTTGCGCGCATATACAGTACTGTGCGTTTTTATCGCTGACACTTTCAAAAATTTCCCCGCCTCAACCGCTGGTTCGTTTGCGGTGAAACTGCACACAGAGCTTGCGTATTATGGTAACTTTTGTATCGTAGGAAGTTTGACAACGGTACTTTCTTAGTTGAGCCGTGCATGATGCGAAAACATAATCGTCTACGTAGCGATCGGCAACCAAAACCCGCAGACGACGCTTTTTCGCTGAAGGGCGGCGGTGGCGCCATCTGTTTGCGGTAGCGCAAAGCGTCATGTCAAGGCCGTCGAGGAGAGCGTTGCAAGGAGCGCGGGCCGTTTGAATATGCCGTTCCTGTCGTTTCGTCTGCTTCTACTGAAGCGCTTACAACATTTTCGACTAATTAAGCGGAAAAATATCAGAACAAATGATTTAACGAGGCTTTACCTTTTAAAGAATATTGTTTGCAATGCTCGCCTCGGCGGCCTAGTCGGGACGCTTTCCGCTGCCGAAAACAGATGGCGCTACTGCCGGTTCTCAGCGAAAAAGCGTCGTCTGCGGGTTTTGGCTCGCCGATCTCTCGTAGACGCTTACGTTTTCGCATCATGTGCGCCTGAACTAAGTAAGTACCATTGTCAAACTTGCTACGATACAAAAGTTACCATAATACGCAAGCTCTGTGTGCAGTTTCACCGCAAATGAGCCAGCGCTTGAGGCGGGGAAATTATTGAATGTGTCAGCGATAAAAACGCACAATACTGTATGCATGTATGTGCGCAACGGGCGAATTTGTAGTTTCTTTCTTCGAGCTTCTCGTATTTCATATTTATCCGTGCTCTGCGCTGTGCTCCTTTCGTGGCTTGTGTAGAGCGCGCTCGAACGGCGGACTCTGTTGTGCATTTATGACAACCGCCACTTGGCGTACGGTACAGCTTTTAAAGATATGAGGTTAAACGCTATCCGAGTTCCACGGGAATGTGCATGAAAACTAAACATTTTGACAGATTTGCCTGTCTGGTTGGGTTTGAAGACTTATAATAAACTGCACTTCTCCAACCAAAAATTTTAACTCTTGGTTGGAGATGTGCAGTATAAGAGAATGTGCATGACGTATGTACTACATACGTGCACTCCGGTGACGGTGCGCCGACAGACAAGTGTGGATCGACTTCGCGTGGAACTGCATGCATGTAGACGGTTCTGGAGAATGCTTGGCAAACCCCCTATTTTGTTTAGTTAGCACTGACATTTAGCACGGGAGTTTCAATTGCCGGTCCGTACCTGTTTAGCATGACGTTTTGTGGGAGATATTCGAAACAAAGGGTTTCTAGAGGACGACAGTACGTGTTCGATATGATGGACGCGTACTTTGGCTACAGTGAACTGACGCCATATACAGGTTTTTGATTGGGCTGTCGTGCTAGAAAACAAAGCTGCTCGTTTCACTAACCTGCGCACAAATATTCCGCGGAATCGTTCGCCACTGCAGGTCCGTTGCGTGCATATTTATGATCGGTTTGCTAGCTGGCCCAACAAGCGGTAGAAAACGGTGATCACGCAATGGGAAGCCGCGGCCTCGATCCGAGCGTAATACCTTGCGAACTCCTTTAGAGCGGACTGTAATTAAATCTGTACAGATGCTTAACTGTGAAGCCGGTGATGTGCCTTCTTTGATCGAGCTTCTGCGTCCTCGCGTCCTGTTTCCGTTTTGCGCGGATTTCCTTTCGACAGAATTAGGTGCCCTAATTGTTTGAGTCGATTTCGAGAAGCTCTTATAATATGACAGCTGCACTCGAAAAAGCTTACTTGCGCCATCTAGAGGCACATGTTCGTTGTTATAGTGCTGCGGACAACCCCGGTTATAATCGGGAGCCAGAGTTGCTTGTCCGGCGCAATCAAGTCGTCTTTTTGAAAATCGAAGCACGGAAATGTTTGCTTGTGGCTCGTCACTCTTGCAGAGGTGAACGTATCTAAGCTCTGGAAGAATTGCCAATATTTCTGGTAAACTGTCCGCATCCGGTAGATACAATCGGCGCATCAAAAATCCATATGCTATAGCGCTGCAGATCATATATGATATGGACTGTCAAGTGAATTAACCTTCACTTTTTGTCTCGGGTCCCTCATTTCTTTTTGAAATGAAAATAAACTTCAAACTGTAAGAGGAAAAAAAAAGGTTATGTCTCTAAGGAACGCTCATGCCTTCAGTATCTTCAGGTGCACATGTCCGCAAGCCAATGACTATAACATATTGCATTCTGTGACCTAATTGCACACTTCTATATGTGAAAGTGGTTGTTATTTAGGCAGCTACCAAACGCATTCAAATATTTATTCAGGTGACGGTAACAAAAGCACAGCTCAATGTATCACAAACGTTTGCGATTGAAATTGAAATGCATTGGGCATTTGAAGATATACTGAGCAATATTGAAAAAAAAAAAAAAAAAACATGTGCTGTATATTCTGCAAGGTGCGAAGTTTCAACTTTGAAGCATGTACAAGTGGGGACACTGTAACGGAAATTACAGTGCACATAATGCTTAATGTTTTTCTAACAGCCATGCATTTTTCATTTGTCATTCATATTGAGTGCTTTCAATTTTAACACCCGTGTGCATAATATTTCATATAGTATATTTTCTGCACAATTTACAGAGTTCCATGAATGGAAAGCACAGGAGGAAGAGATCCAGGTGTGCAAGCTCATTAAAAAAGGCTTCCCAATAGAAGTGCAAGGACGTTCTACAACTGTCAGGAGTGGCTAGACCAAGCCCAGGCAACAAGACTCTTGCGATGTAACGTCAAGGAAGCTGCAAGTGTGGTAAGACATGCTTCTCTTTTATGATCATGACAAGAGGTCAAGGTCTTATACCAGAGTGCACATTATGGGCACGATACCAACATTGCACACCTGAGTATAGGTCTCCTCATTTGGCTGCACTTTTCGCACTAGTTCACAAAAGTGCCATGCTAGTGCAGCGCCAGTTCGTGCGGCGCGAGTGTAGCCTGACACTAGTATTCCCGGTGCAGTGGCCAAATCGAGTGCAAAAGTGCAGAAATGTTTGTCTGCTGCAGACATGTGTTGGTGTTTGTCACGTCGTTTGACATATGCGGGGGTTGTGCTAGTTGTATTCAGCACTGTGCATTTGTTCGAAGAGGTGCATCTCGTGGAGCGGCCATTAAATTTGTTTATTTCAAAAGTGATGAAAAATTTGCCACCATCCTTTCTCTTGCATTGTGCATAGTGGCGCAGGTTGACCATCACCGAGTCAACAGGTACTTGAGAGAGGCAACAATTTTGGAATTCAAGAAGTTGTTCAGACTGTTGCTCGAATCGACCTTTGACAGTTTATACGGGTGGCTCAGGCTGTTGCCGTTCTATCCAAATCTGCAGTTGTCTGCCAATTGCAGCAGGAAAGGGTTGCCTAATAACTTCGATTTATTTGAACTCAACAACTCGTGTTCACTGTCGATAGACGGTGTGGTAGAGTGACTATCAGAGACTGACTAGCAGGAAAAGGTGTCGGCTGACGGTGACCTCGAAGACAGTCACGTGCGGATGATGTCGCAGCGAGTCATCACAAATGTTGCAATCATCCAAATATTAAACATCTCACAATCTGCCTCTTCTACAAATGCTCTATCGTGCTGGGTGTAATAATAATATTTGCACACAAAACAGAAATAACGTAAAGCAACTTTCAAGGCTGGACAGAAAGATGAGAGCCCATACGCAGTGCACCTGAGAAGCAGTCACTTACATGCGCATACACAGGCATGCACGCGCACAGTCTTTTCAGCTCTTTGGTGAGGGCATGGCGCAGATGCTGCATCTAGCACGAATACACTGCTGTCTCAATGCCCCTTGGCCATGTGGCCGTCTGCTACGGAGCACACCAAACGCCTTGCACTGCTTGCATAAGAACTCTCCTGGAAGCTAGTGCAGAAGAACTCGTGCAGCACGAAGTCAGATTGAGTGCCGAAGTGCAGGTGGCACTAGCTGCACTGTCAAATCGAGTGCAAACATGCTGCACCTCCTGAACTGGTGCAGAAAGTGCAGCCAAATCGAGGAGACCTTTTCACTGACCGGGAAAGGGCGAGCATTGTTGATGACCTTTCGAAGTGAGTGCCCATGAAGACAGTATTGAAAAAAATTGGATGGACACTTAAGCTCTGCCCTAAGGATATGGTGTGAGTGTTAACGAGTTAATTAAAGGTCATTGTCAACTTTACATACTTATGTCCCTGTGAGTCCCACTCCTTGTGCAATGGTACAGAGGTTAAAGGGACCCTGAAATGATTTTCATGGGCATGTTTTAGTGTGACAGATAGAAGTGGTCTTTGTGGGTATTCGAGTCAAATTTGAAAGCTCTTCGTGGACCCTATAATTTAGAAATAATTTTTAAAAATTGCTGCTCGCAGTAGCTCGCAACCAATTAGGACGACACATCTCACGGCATGTCCCCTATCCCAGTAACGTCAGTGGGCAGAAGAGCCAGCCTTCAAGCTTGTCCCGTCTGCTCACTGACGTCATCGGGGTAGGGGACACGCAGTGAAGTATGTCGCCGTAATCGGTTGCGAGCTACTGCGAGCAGCGATTTTTAAAAATTGCTTCTAAATTATAGGGTCCACTTTGCTATTGCCTTAATTACGGCGTCCCAGGAAGAGCTGCTGAAGGTATCGGGGTCATGAACAGTGTGTGTTGACTCCGCACTTAGAACAGTAGGGCACGAATTTGAGTTGGTTACTCTTTTGGTGGTGGAGGGGTATGGAGCAGTATTGCCTATGGCCTGCTTCATCTGCAGAACAATTCATGAGAGAACCTTGGCAGCATTCTTTGAATCCATGAAGTCCTCCACAGGAGCCCTCTCACTAGAACTTCCATGTCACCTGATGCATCTGAATACTTCGAAAGATGCAGGTTCGATGGAAGCGAAATGGTGGAGGTCCGTGTACTCTGTGATGTCAGTACACATTAAAGAATCCCAAGTGGTCAAAATTATCTGGAGCACTCCGCTACGGCATCCCTCATAGCCTGAGTTGCTTTGGAGCGTTAAACCTCATAAAACCAAGCATCTGAATACTTGAAGGCCTGGCCAACAGTCAAGGGCCCACCTCAAGTGAAGAATTATTGCGATGATAAAAGGAAAAGAACTCGCAGCAGATATTTACTGTGCTGTTCATGACCTGCTAGAGGGCATTGACAAGAATGAGGTGGCTAAGCTTCTCAAGTCATCTCTGGCCAACATGGACCCCAGGCTTCAGGAGTTTAATCAGTGCTTTAGAGGAAACTATGCTCACTACCAGGGGTGTGGGCCTACAGTTTCTTAACAGGGCTCGGCATCAACGCAAACATGCATGTTGAAAGAATGCACAGGACTTTAAGGCATAGTTTCTTGGAAGGTAAAAGGAATCACCATGTTACAAGCTCATCTCTGCACTGATGGACACGACACAAAACTCTTTGATGGAGAGGGTAGCCCACATTGTGAAAGAAAAGAAAACCAGCACGATGAGCTGGATCGAGAAGAACCACATATCTGCAGTGGCAATTACTGCATCTGCCAAGAGGGATGAAGAAGGACCATGGACTGTGAAATCCTAATCCACAAAAGGCCTTGCAAACAGTCTCAAAATTGACAGGTGGTGCCTGCTCACCTCTGAAATGCACCAAATGTGTTTGGCGGTCTTCAAACATGTGCATTCTTTGTGTGGTCATCACTAGCACACCTGAAAGAAGAGATCAGTAGATTTTGAAAACTACTGAAGCAGTGTCATCACATTCAGCAAATTTTGTCATCTTAGAAAGTGTTAAAATAACAGAAGCCTCCATGAGCGTGGCAAACTCAGTATGTCTTGGCGAAGATGGAAGTGATCAAAGAGTAATAGCAGAGGAAAAAATTTCTCAGGAAATGCACTACGAGGTCTGCAAGCTTTTGGACCCTGTACTCAAGACCTGTGAAGACAATGCAAAGCAATAAATGTTCCACACATCAAGGCACCCAGCAAACAAAAAAATTTAAAGATTTCATTCTACTGAGAAACCAAGTCTGTCGAGCTGAGGTTCAGGTTTTTCGAAGCAAGCCAAGCTTCAGGAGACGAGCACGAAAAAGACAAATTCTCAACAGCAGTATCGAGGCTGCTGTTTTAATTACTTCTCCACGACACTACTTTTGAAAGATGTGATGGACCCTACGGCATCCTCTTCTGGTCATTACATCTCCTTGACTAGTTCACCTGTACACTCATAGACATAACATAAGAAGTGTTCAGCTGTGTGGTACCAGTTAGGTGCTGTGTGCGTTAGACTGTGGGAGACACCTCTATGCTCACCACATGTGCTGCAGGTAAGTATATTTTTCTCTCAGCACAGTGTCTTGCACACTGCAACTGCAGTGCATTGGTTTTGCTGCATCTGGCTGAGCCAGACCACTTCTTATCTGGGCAGACCCTAGCTGCTATGGAGTGCGTCTCCCAGGTTGCGGATTGGGAGGCTCTAACTAAGCACCTGAGTTTAAAAGTCACTATAGGTTTGATTAAATGGACACATCTCCAGACACGGTGTGTCTTACAATGCCAAGGGTGCTTAGTAGGAGTGCAGCTTGCAATTGCGGACCTAAGGAGGTTTCACTGCCTTGTCACATTCTTCACCCGTACATGTTTTCTTCTCACCCAGGTCGATGGTTGCATGTCGCTAGGAATCAACAAAGTTGCTGTGGATGCAACTTGATGCACACAGGTTCTGATCAACTTTGCTGGGTGACACATAACACTATTATGTGGTATGAAGTAAGAGACAAGTGTGTGCAGAGCTAAAAGAGATTACTGCTCTAATTTGTGGCATTGTGATGCATTTCAGAGGACAAAGAGCCAAAGAGATCTGAAGACAACAATGCTGGCCTTCCATGATTCCATTGATGACGTCATTAGCGTCAGTTACTGAAATACTTGAAAGATGACAATATATATACTGTGCCTTCAATTTACTTTAGGTTCTACTATATTGCAATTCGCCTGTTCTAGCACTGCAATAAAGCTATTACATTTATTTTGTTCATGCAGTTGTGTTGTCTTCCAATCTCTTTGTAGGTACGTGCTTCCAGAGATTTTCGAATTTATGAGTAGCACGGTCTACCGTGCAGTGAACAAATTAAGAAAGCCTCTCAGTGGTTATGGTGCTTGGCTGCTGACACGAAGGACGAGAGTTCGATCCCTGCCACGGTGGTCACATTTTGATAGAGGTTGGAGGCCCGTGTACTGTGTGATGTCAATGCACGTTAAAAGAGCTCCAGGTGGTCTAAATTTCCCGGAGCCCTCCACTGTGGCATCCCTCGTAGCCAGAGTTGCTTTGGGATGTTAAACCCCTCAAGAACAGTCCAAAACCAAGCACTTTATCAAGATATGTGTTAGCTATCGTGAATAATTTAATGTATCTTATCCTAATAAAGACAGTCAATGCATTGTAGATTGTTAAACCATGCTCCTCAGCATCCACATAAATGGAAGTACATACACTCAAATGGGATAATTAACTGATGGCCTCTGAATTGAGATAGGACAGGAGTGCACAAAATAGGCATGTCTAGTTGTCCCTTTGTCCAAATTTGATTTTCATGTTCATGTGATGTCAACTGAGTGCCACCTAAGCAGATCTGATGTAATGGTTCAGGTGACAGTTTGCGCTAGTAAATGTTGAGATAAACCAAAATACTGACCAGTGGCAATGATTACATAGCAGTGCTCAGAAGGTTTAACAATGATTATGAAATATGGATACATGCTTACTGCATAACACTATGTTGCTGTAGTGCTGGTGGTAAATGGCTGTTCGTAGAATGGGCAGAAAGAAGCAGACGGCATTTCATTGAGTGGATGGTAAAATGGGTGTCTGCATTCACAGCAACAGCCATTTAGAACAGCAGCATGGCAAACTCTTATGACCTATGAGGTACTGTTCCAGCCTTTTGTTATGAAGTCTGTACTGCATCAGCAATGCATAAATATTTATGCGCTGCTCTTCAAAAATTTGCATTATCATGAACTGTGCAATTGTTGCACAGAGAAAACAGCCTTGTTGCTCATCTGGTGATGTGCATATGGAGTTTAGTGTAAAGAGGTATAGATAAGTTTTTGCTTGCAGGTTTTCTTCTTTGAAATGATGTATTAAATATTATTATATATGAGTCACCACATGGTATTCCCCTACAATCACGAAATAATTTATAACAGATTTCTTTTTGATGCTGTTTTGGTTCCGGCTTAAATGAAATTATGGCTGCGACGTGCAAGATGGGTTTAGGTCATGTCAGGGATGAAAAAAAAAAAACTAACTTCTCATACATCATTTCTGGTCTATCCAGCTTGTGAAACAGGCTGGCTTAAGCATTGCAGTGGAGCCAAACGTGACTCTAAGTGAAACTTCATATCTGCAGCTATTGCACGTTTTTTTCATGCCTGACGTGACCTAAATGCACCTTACATGTCGGTCAAATGTTTTAGGGGAATCCCCCAAGGTGGAGTAGATTTGTAATAAGGGAGTAATTACTCATTGACATCCACCCGAGCGCAGCTACAGGCTGCAAAGGAAAGCTATACAGCTTCCTCAGAAACTTCGTAGTTAAAGAAAAATTTGTTCTGGTCCGGGGTTTGAACCCGGGACCACCGCTTCAACGGAGCAGTCACCCTACCAACTGGGCTAACCGGAACGGCAAGCTTATGGTAGGGAGAGAGTGAATGGATTAATAACTCGAAGTGGGATCAGTGTTGGTCAAATGTTTTAGGGGAATCCCCCAAGGTGAAGTAGATTTGTAATAATGGAGTAATCACTCAGTGACATCCACACGAGCGCAGACATATGGCTACAAAGGAAAGCTCTCGCCCTACCATAAGCTTGATGTTCCGATTAGCTCAGTTGGTAAAGCAACTGCTCTGGTGGAGCGGTCAGAAATGCTCGCATCAGGAAATAATCATCTTGGGCAATATGAATGCTCACTTGGAATACTTTGACGGAGCTACAGATGCAACGGGGAAGATGTTAGGAGAATTCTGCAATGCCCATGATGTAGTAATGGTTAATACGGAAATAAAATGCGAAGGGAAAGTAACGGGTAAGAAATAACTCTCACTCAACTATCGCCTAATGTCACACAAACGGTATGATAGATTAAGAGGCATGGAAATTGACGAAGAAGGTATGAAAAGCCTGGGAAGCGACCACAGAAGAATTAAAATTACATTTGGTAGCGCAATACCTGCAATAGGAACTCGAGGGAGGGAAATTAATGTCACTGATGCACAGCTACAGGAAGTGTCGAAACACATTGAAGACATAGTATCCATGCAGCCGAATAGGGAGTGGACATAGGAGGCCCTAGTGGGGGTTTTTCAAAGGGAGCTAGGGAAGGCCCAAGGCAAAAAGAGAAGAAGGTAGAGAAGGCACCAAAAAGCTGGTGGGACAGGAACTGAAGGCACCCATAACGCGACGACAAGGGGCATCTAGGGAACATGGATTAGCAAAGAAAAGGGGGGCCACACCAGCCGAGGTGGATTCAAAATGGAATGAATACCTTGAGAGCAAAATGGAGGCAGAGACATTAATTCAAGCCAAAATAGGAAAGGCAGGAGTCCAGTAGATGGCGGAGATAAATAAAGAAATGCTGGTTTTGGGAGCACATTAAGCTACAATGGAAGAGGACAGAGGGCATCCAAAGCACACTGACCACACAGGAGGGGAAAAAAGGAGAGGGAGAGGATGCAAGAATTTATCGGACAAACAATCGAAACAGCATTTGCAGAGCCCGAGGCAAACGGACTATACTGAGAGCAGAATGGCAGTGGGACAGGGGAGGAAGAGCTTAGGGAGACGACAGCAGGGGAATGGCACAGAATAGAAAGCAAGCTTCCCACCGGGACAGCAACAGGGCAAAACCGCATACCTATAGATTAATTACTATACTAGGCCAAAAAAGCAAATTGAAATTACAGCAGACCATTGAAAAACTAGTAGGGGGAGGAGACATTCCAAAAGACTGGAACGTGAGCAGCTAGGATGAGACTAATGTACAAAGGCAAGGGAAACCAAGGACAACATTAAATCCTACCGAGCAATTATGGTCACATCAGTTATATACAGGCTAGCAATGCAGATGGTGATAATGAGAGTGGAAGAATGGGCAGAGCGTGAGGAGCTGCAGAACGGTTTCTGAAGGGCTAGACAGTTGGAGAACAATTTATTCGTTGTAACTCAGTTGAGGCAAGTTGGAGGCCTCTGTGGATAGCATTTTTAGACATTAAGGGGGTGTATGACAATGCGAATAAGCGAAAGCTTTGTGGCCAATTGAAGGCATATGGTACCTTGTATGCGTGTCTAATTATAGGCTCTACTTTGGCTGTTTTAGGTATGGGAGTGCGTAGACAAGCTTGCTCAGTAGGAATGCTTGTACTAATCTGCAGAGTTATCCCTCCTTCACTCCCGTCCTTTTGTTGGCAATTCGTCTGATTAGTCTTGCTGTTATGGTTACAGGATTCACAGTTTTACTGTCATGTTTACGGGGTTCTCATGAAATTGCGAGCACCGAATAAAAATTAAAATTTCGCGCCTGCAACTGACAGCCGTAGTCACAACTAATTTTAAGAATTGGTCTATCGAAAGCACGTCAGCGTGGCTCGTTGGTCTAGGGGTATGATTCTCGCTTAGGGTGCGAGAGGTCCCGGGTTCAAATCCCGGACGAGCCCAATGTTTTTCTTTTCAGTTATATAAATTTTTTTTTCTTAATATTCAAGACCCGCAATTCAGATACAGGGGAGTGATGCGTATCTCCTCCGCTGCTCAAGGCAGCATGCATTAAAAAAGCAGCTCACCTTGAAGGTGTGTGCTTACTGGTAAAAAATTTACAGGCAGCGTTCTTTGTGCTTTTTTTTTTCCACAGAGGGCTGATATGTTTTCGTTAGTAGTTAGCATGATCCGCGCTTTTCGACCTCCTTTTCAGACCAGTCTACACTGGCGTTTACGCAAGAATGATCTGATTATGTTCTGCTGTTTCGTATTGGTTTCACAATCCTACGAATTGTCAAACATATCAATTTGTTTCTACTGGCCTCAAAATTGAAATCGTTTCGCCTAAAACAGCGGTGCAAAACTATCTGTTCAGAACTAGCGTCTTCAAAAGATGAAATGTTTTAATACCGAAATCAGGCACGGAGCAGTGAAGCAGGCTGCGGACAAAGCTAGCAGCAGCCAACCCTAACCAATCCATGGCTGCGAGCGCTGCGTCGTCTGCTTTCAGGAAAGAACGCTCTTGAACACTGTAAATGAAGTACGAGACGAAACAGTGCTCCCGGTGTGGTCAGTAAACACGCCTGTTGATTACACGTTGCACGGCGAGTATGACAAAACCACAGTTGCGGCGGCCTGATCGTATTCCATTACCCCGGGCTGTAATGAGGCCGCTGCAATAGAACATTAAAAAATAATCATGAAATGTGCAATCTGTGCATTCAGGTGGAAACGCGCACAATATTTTCCTCGTGTTATTTTCTGCAGTACTTCTACACAGTGACGCTTTCACAATAGTGATGAGCGGACAGTGGATTTTTATCAAAACTGCAAAATTTTGAGCGCCCCAAGCCCGCTCAAACGCACACACAACCTGATAAATAAGAAGAAAAAAACGCGTTATGAGGTGAGGGGTGCGCAGTATTGGAAATTTCAGTGAAGGTCACGTTGCCAAGTCGGCTCGTTGGTCTAGGGGTATG
The DNA here is from genome assembly GCF_052857255.1 of Amblyomma americanum. NCBI lineage: Eukaryota > Metazoa > Arthropoda > Arachnida > Ixodida > Ixodidae > Amblyomma > Amblyomma americanum. Next base: position 108,078,277 of record NC_135505.1, on the reverse strand, counting down.
ATTCTCGCTTCGGGTGCGAGAGGTCCCGGGTTCAAATCCCGGACGAGCCCAAATTTTTCCACATTCCACAATTTTTCCACATTCATCCAAACAAAACATTTTTTATTTTTTATTTTTAATTCACACCCCTGCTCAATAGTACCGCCATCGTGCCAGCATTTCTCCTCTCCCCCTACAAAAAGACCTTGAATCTCGGCAAACTATTTCAGTATAAATAGGGCCCTTCGTTTCAAGGTAAAACATTATTTACCCCGACTCTTGCTACCCAAACATGCATCTTAAAAATCGGTTTAAACCTAATTTATCCTCGAAAACGAATCTTCAAGATGATGTTGGTTTTCCAATTCACAAAGCTGAGGACACTACAAATTTGTCCCTAGTGCATATTCCGTTGAAGCGGCTTTGGTCAACTAGGTGTCTTAAACCTCTCTGAACGCTCGTTTTCATGAGGCTGATGAATTTGAGGATAAGTTCTAAAGGGGCGATTTAGAAGCGACATGCCAAAACATGGCTACTGTCAAGACATCTTATTGGAGTCTCTGTGTGAAGTGTTACCCACCATGATGACACCATAATCAAAGGATCTTGCATGTTTAAAATTGCTGCTATGATGCTGAATGTTACTGCACTGTACAAATAAAGGCTGGCCACAGTCTTGCTCAGATGAGGGAATGCTCCATAGGAGACCGGTAATGTACACGATGCACTATTTCCAATACATTAAGAACAACCCACGATTTCCATGTTTATAAAATAATGAGCAAAAATAGGGCATTTTACGTTTAGCAGAAAAACAAACTGTGATAGGAAACCGGTGTGTTCAGCAAAAAATGATTCGAAAAAGACCGAACTACAGAAGGTTTTTTTGAATAACCCGATGTTCACCAAGAATTACACTCGAAAAATATCACAAAATTCCACCACCCCCCATGCCAAATTGCAGAAAAAAAAAACCCAAAAATGAAGGGCCCTCTAAGCATAAACCAGTGCAGTGTAAAAATAGATCCTAGAATTCAGTAGTGTGGGACATGCTACATGCCATAATATAGTAGTAACGGATGTCTTATCTACAGCTTTTGTGAGAAGTATTCAGGCCACTTCAGTTAGCGCAATGAACTCTGTGTGGCTTTTCGAACATTCTGGACACCCCCCGAGACCAGAAAATAGGCTGGTCAGTTCTCACTGTATGCTAGAACAGGCTATGTGGACCTTTGCGAGTTTGTGAAAGAACAACTTTTTTTATTTTCTTTACTAGTTAGCATCTAGCCCCATTAGTGCTAGTGGTGTCTGGTTCCTTTTCATGTCGTCTGTTGGACTACTCACAATTCAGTATGCACTAAAGTATGCGCTACGGTATGCAATTTACCCGCATTGCATTATTGTTAATGCAGTAAGTCCAGTGCCAGCCTTTTCCATCCTCCATGGTAGTTAATTTGTCATGCGTCACATAGTTGCTGTTCCCTCGGACTGAGCGTTTCCCTACACAAGACAGCAGCTCACTGCTAAGCATGTCTAAAATATGCATTTCCGTAACATCCCCACATCAATCTCAGTAAGCCACTAACGGCTTTCGGGGTGTCTTAGCAATTGATATCCATGCAAACCGTGAAGTGTCTGATTACAGAGTTGGGCAAAACACCTTGAGCACTAGGATGAGAACTTAAGTACGCAAAAATGCAGAATACAAAACCACTGAGCTACCCAGTCAGTGAGAGCATGCCTCAGCATGAATGCCCATAGGCACCACAAACTGGCACTTAGCTGAGTTTGTATTTGATTTCCACTATGCATTTATATTAGAGCTGAAACACCCTTACTCCTTTGGACCGAACCGCTGAACACATTAAAATCAAGTTTCTGCTCCCCAGGCGACTGGTTCAAATCTGCCATTTGGAACCTGCAACGAGAGTTTTGAAGAATGGACAAATCTGCAGCTTTCCTTCAGAGTTCCATTTGCTCTCGTAGCTTCCACTACTTGAAATGTACAGAACATTGTTTCTGACCACTTCAAGCTTGAAAACAAATCGAGCAAATGTGCACAGATCAAGCTGCCAGCAATTAATTCCTTATCAAATGTGGCGTACAGCTATACAGCCTCATTACAGAGCTGATGCAATGAGTAGATTCAATGGGACTAGTAGGAAGAGGAAAAATTCCAGGGATGCACTTAAGTCCGCTTAGGCGCAGTAATGCAAAACCATTTCGCTTACTGTGCGTCCTTCCTCCCTCATATGCATCCACCATCTCGCCTATGCGCGCGCCATCTGCTGTACCAGCGCTGCACATCGCAAGGAAGGGTTTCAGTGGGTGATGCATGTAGGCGCTATGGCTGCACTTTTATTCAGTTTGTGCGGACACGCTCTGTCCACAACTTCCGTCCACAGCGCCTGTCCACAGCTTCCAGTGACGCCACTCATGAGCCAAGAAATGCTTTCGCATTAAAAACAAGCGGTGTACTTGCTGTCGTCAGCAGCATTAATGTGCTGACTACACTGAAGATGTTTGTATAAACGTACCTCTAAAATATTGCACGCATCACTTTCCAAGACGCCGCTGCGGTGAAACAAACAGCTGCACAAGGGACAAGAAGAAGGCTGCAGACACGTTTAATGAACATGAAAACTGATGCATTCTTGAAACTATAATACAAAACCACCGATTAGCACTATGGAGACTTGACAAGTTGTCAGATGCCAAACCACGAAGGCAGACCATGCCGATGGGGATCCTGGCGGATGTATGTCTTCTGAAGCTGTTGAGACTGCTCCGTCTGCTTCTGCATGGACTCTTGCTTCTCCATAACAGCGGTTTTGCTGAACAGGTCAGGGAAGGTGAACTCCTCACCTTTTGGCTGCTCCATAGGCGTGGTGGAAAACAATGGAAGGGCAAAGGAAGGGGAAAAAAAAGGAAGAGAAAGACAGCTTAGCTGAACGTTTTCAGGTGAAAAAGGTAAGGAAAATCACACACCGCAGTAGTATGCAAATAACAGCAAAATAAAATACTGACATTTCTCATCCAATAGGGCAATGCACAAACAAATGTCGTGCAATATACAAGTGTCATGACTAAACTAGAAAGATATAGTATATCTAAACTCGATGTCTAAAATAGCTGAGAAAAAAAAAAAGATGCAAGATATGAATGAAAGAAAGAAGCCCAGACAACCAAACAATATGTCAAAACTGAGCACATCTGCATGATGAATGTGCATCTCCTGCCAAGATATTGATGAAAATTCAGGGTAAGGCACTAAAGAAAAAATTCACCTCTTGGGAAACAAAAAATTTGAGGGCACTTAAGTCTGCTTACAAGAAGGAATGCGAAAGCATGTAACTTTCTAGAATGCAGGTTTTTTCCACGGTGCCAGTACCCGTTGTATTCTTTTATATTTTTATTTTATTTGCAGTTTATTATTTTATTTTGCCTTTTATCTTTATGCTCATACATTTTTAATGTTTCTATGTTTATTTTGTTCTATTTTTAATTTTATTATCTATTTAAGTCTTGATGATGTCATTTGATTGACAGCTAAGGTGAACACTTCCTGCAAACGGACACTTCCAGCCGACTCATAAGGCAACTCAGGCTTTCGCCTTAAAAATGTGCTTTATCATGTGAGTGCATCCATTATACAATTCAAAATGGTACATCTAAGGTTTAAGAAGGAAAATAAATGGAAATACATAGTGCTTAATTTCAACAAGTCATCTGGTTAAAGGTTTCTGGTGAAGCAGCAGGTCCGGTTAGGTTGTGGTACCGGCTTCAAGCCATGGACCAGGATAAATATTCAACTACAAAGTTTCTCTAGAAGCTGTATGGTGCACTTGGATGGATGGCAATGATTAATTACTGCCTTATTTCACCAAGTCTATGGGTGACACAAAAGGAAAGATAGGAGCATACAGAATTGGTCAAAAAAGAAAATGGTCCCAGCACGGTGGCTCAGTGGTGAGGGCATTCGGCTACTGGGTCGGAGTACCCGGGTTCGAACCCGACCGCGGCGGCAGCGTTGATGGAGGCGAAACGCAAATGTCGTGTGCTGTGCGATGTCAGTGCACATTAAAGATCCCCTGGTGGTCAAAATTGTTCCCGAGCCTTCCACTACAGCACCTCTTTCTTCTTTCACTCCCTCCTTTCTCCCTTTCCTTACGGCACAGTTCCAGTGTCCAATGAGATGCGAGACAATTACTGCGCCATTTCCTTTCCTCAAGAAACCAATTACCAATTGTCAGCTGTGCCAACGAGGATGCATTCACTTTCTCTATTATTTTTTGCGCACATGCGCCATTTCAGTGAGCCAGAAAATTTTGCTGCCAGTCTGCACTGCGTCCAGGTGGTGTCATTTTCTACACTGTGTACTAATGGCTGCATCCATTGGTAGGTCATGATGACTCAGTCAGATAACACTTCGAGCGAAACACACCGCTCTGCAGCCTTCAAAGAAGCCTCATCTATTGCTAACCACTGCAAAACAAAACATTACAGTGACACTCGAACACCCTTCCTGTCACTGCCAGTCTGTTGTTATAGACAGTGACCACTCACCAGCGTGACAAATGCGACCCGGAAGTCATCTTCCTTGACTAAATATGTCTTGCCCTCAGCTTTCCTTATTTTCCCTGGAAAAAAGCAACGCAGAGTGGCACAGGGCATACACGAAAGCTCGCAAACAGTCACGCTTAAAATTCCGCTTCATTTTAGCGTTGACATGCTGTTTCTTGCAAGGTATGAAATTCCCTGCTGAATGTTTCAACATTTTGGGGTCCAAGAGACACTTACGTATATATGACATGACAGAGGTGTGCGACTCCGCTACGTCTGAAATGTGCATAATTTGTTTTGTTTTTTTGCGCGAACCACTGTAAACGATAGGAGGCATGGAAATACTACGGAATCTCATTCACTTCAACTTGCTCACTCTAAACTTCCAGTTCCAGTTTATTTGAAGCAGTTATTTGGTAGCGTCAACATCAACTGTTATTAAAGAGGCTCTCCTCAGTTCAAACAAATCTCCACCCCCTTGAATCTGAAGTAGCAAGAGTTGACTGTCCAGAGGCAGCAACAGAACTTTCAGTGAACCAAAGAAAGAAAAGCATAATCTAGGCAAACTTAATAGCTCTTTGACTGACTGATGAAAAGCACACACTAGTTTGCACAGTGTATTTTGGTCAATTCTCTGCTCTCTAATATGAACTGCAACAACATTTGCTGCACAAGAGATGTGGGAGATTAAGAAAAGCCCACGCAATATCTTATGTCAGTGACTCCAGTACTGACCCTTTGCTTCAAGTAAAAAAATTTGAGTTGCATCCGAGATGCAAGAAATGTGAAAATTTGCTCGCAATATTTAGCCAATTGGAGAACCAAATTTTTGTTGTGTTTTTGTTTGGAATGATGCACAAGATATTAGTATACATGCAGTGGAATTTGGCCCAACCAGTAAATAATTTATAACTGTATTTGGTGTGTCCACTTGCAGTAACTGCCAGAAGGAGTTATCAGAAACAGCCCGAATAAATGCATCACCCCACCTTGAATAATCTTGGTCGTAACATCTGCCACAGGCACCTTGTAGATCTTTTCCAGGTAGTTCTTGACATCGTACTTTGTCATCCTGGAAGATACATGTGTGAGCTTCAGAGCGGCGCCACAACAGGCAATAGCGGTGCACAGGGCATTGGCATGGTAGACACAGTGGCATCAACTTCAGGCACAGATTTATTGAAGCGAAAAGCTTCACTACGCTGGGTAAAGCATCCTTTGGGTAGGCAGCACAATGACCTTGAATGACCTTCAGCCCACCATGTATGACCATATATGTGGTGCTGTTATGACGCCGAACCTTTCACTCCTGACCTTTAGTTGACCTTTGACCTTAAGAACATCCGATGGGATGATGTGAAGCCATGAGATGACATGCGATGGAGGTGCCGTAAGGCCATGTGACACCACGTCATAGCCGCCTGGTCGTGTCGGTATATATAGAACGACTGTCGTGAGCATGTAGCAGAGCTGCCATGGACGAGTCTCAGACACTTAGCAAGTGTGCTTGGTTTTTGCTGAATTGCAGGGTTAGGCAAGTTAATTTTTTCTTCCGAGTTTTACCGAGGTCAAAAAAGCTGTTCCACATTTTGATTGCACACTATAGTTGAGCTCATTAATGTGCTTAATCAGTGAAACTAACCAAATCTGAACTGACTAAACCTGCAATGTTGCCTCCTCCTACATTATCGCATCACATGGTGCGTGCTTACAGCCAGCAAAAATCCAAATGCCTGCCTCAATCCCCGCAATTACCACCTCCACGAAGCGGAAAGAATGGGAGTGTACAAACAAACGTGTAATTCTCCTTTCAGAAACATCAAAGATACATGAAAATTTGTAAAACATTAAATATTACTCTCAAACAAAGGGTCCTTTCCAATAGTGCTTAAAGTATCTACAGAGAGGAGGTGGAGTAGAGTGCTGAGGTAGACAGAGGCCCAACTTAGTGAGCACCCCGGCCAGAGCACAATGGGCGTGTCACTGGCCAACTGTAAATTACACTTTGCAGTAATTACCTTGTGCATTAATTTTGGCTCTATCTTGAAGAACTTGCAGAACAAGCACCCACGGTGCTCTAATAAGAAGGCCACATTCCCCCCCAATTCGTTTACTGAATGTTCCAGTGCTGTGAAAAAACAACAGTAAATAAAAAACACAACACCTCTGTACTACTGGCAGTTAAGTTAGAGGCCATGAAAGTTGGTGAAAAACTCAATTTCCCCACAGATTACCAGTTAAATTTTTCCCCTTGACATAAGTCTGCAAACTTTTTTTATTTGGCATGACCGACAGTTGCTGACGTCACCGTCAAACATGGCTCCACCCCCATTCGAGCTTTACCAATGCATTCTCTCAAAAGAAGGCAGAGATACTCACTGGACAGGTATGATGAACTTGATCTCATTTGGAGGGAGTGGCTTATCATGTTTCACCAGCTTCATCCAGAAGTTGGGGAGGAATATCCGAAGCTGCGGATTTCCCTTGACATACAGTGGGTACCTGGTTAGCAAGCATTGTTTGTAAAACGATGGGTCAAAGCATACATGACAAAAACAGCATCATGTCTTCTACATGTTCCGCTACAATGGCTTATCAACATCACCTACCGATGCAACAGACTCCTAATATGTCGGCACTAGTACAACGCAAGTGTACCTACAGCAAGGCTGTAATGAGTGTTATTGCTTTGCAGTCGAGCAGGCCAATTTTGTATGAATGTTAGTTCGTTTTTTTCTCTCACGAAAACTTCCCTTACCTTAGCCATTCCTCCTGAATATTTGACAAACATACTGGCAAGTTACCCTGTGTGTGGCAACAAAATACAAGCCACAAAATATTTTGGCTTCCTTTTACAGCGCAGAGTACGCTTACGTGCATATCTCCATATAAATTGCAATCACGGAGACTGATCGCCCTAGCCTGCCTATTTCACAGAATAGCCTACAGATAGTCTACAGTGCCTACTCTTCAACGCTGCCTCTTGTACAACCAAACCGCACCTCACGCCGTTTAAACAACCCTGTAAGCTTCCAACGCATATCTGGTAGAACTGTTGCATTTAATTCATCTGCCGTGCCGCAGGCTATCATTCACTGGAATGGTCTTCCGCAACACATCGTGAATATTCGTGATCCAGCTCGTTTTATGACCGAAATAACGGCCATTTTTTCAAGTTACCAACGTGTCATGAAACACAGTATAAATGATGTTCCTACTTTTCAGTGGCCAATACTAATAGTAAGTTTTAAATAAACGTGATACTCATGCTCCTAGTCATTACCCCTATGTTTTCCCCCCTCACACTATACTCCGTTCTTGGAGCTTGTGAGGAGATATGAAAAAAAAATAAATGCATTCAATGTCATCGTGTAGTTGACAGACAAATGGATCCAAATTCCGCATCGGATCATAAAACTACGCGCACATCCGACTGAATAACTTTGCGCGAACGGAAATTTTCAGCACTTTTGCGCGTTCTGTTTAACAATTTTCTACATCACATGTGATCAGCAAATAACGAAATCAAATCATTAACTAAAACAGAAGCACTCCGGTACGATTTATGTCTCTAGACGTCGATCGTACAGCACCCGATTTTGCATGCTACTAGTTTCAACCATGCCCATCGGATAGAAACTTAATGCCTCACTACGATATTTCAGGGACTAATCATTCATAACCGCAGCAAGGATTTACACAGAGCGTCGAAAACCTTAACGGTACCCGAAAAGTGTGAAGACAAACTCGGAAGCACCGACAATGACTTGTAGACAGAAGCGATCTCATATTACTATCGAAGTAATTGTACAAGTCTACAAGACTGCTATAGACTTATCTTGTTCAAATAATTACTCTGAGGTAATGAGTGCTCTTATTCGACAAGCACACAGTGTTTGTCGCCAGGCAGGCAAAACGCGGATACTCACACGCGGGACGACATCTTAGGACGCAGCAAGCGCCCCCTGAAAATGGACCGAGAGAGAGAAAGGTTTCGGTTTCGTAACAAGCAATCGACGTGCAGCGCTGTGATGAATCCTCGCATGCCAAAGTTACCTGGCCCTGGACGAGCGGATTTTTCAGTGAGCCCAAAAGTCTTCCTACGTTTAATCATTTCCTCGCTCGCTCACTCACAACGTGATTAGACATCAAAATATTGAAATTTGTTCAGCTTTGAGCGCTTGACTTTAAAAGAGTATATAGACACGAAATTTTGCTGGGGTGATTTCATTTCTTGCAATAATGCATGAGAGATAATAGTACACACGTGTCACCACGAAATCGCCCGAAACCGCTAAGTTTCTCCTCTAGCTCTTGCATGTGCTTTTTCGGTTTCTGTTTCAACGCGCGAACGATGGCTGTGACGTGAAAGTGTAGGTCATGTGAGGCATGAAAAAAATTGCGAAGTAATCGCTGCTTTCTCATTCGTTCGCATTTCGCCTCTTGAGTAGGTTTTCTGAAGCATTTTAGGGAATTAAACGACGGCCATACTTCACAACCCGCTAGTTACAGCTATAGCTCGGCCGGGTACACCCTCCCGAGAGGCTGTGCAGCGAGGGGCGCAGCATGTACGTCATCTGGTGCGTTCCTTTACTGAATTCTGCTGCTACCGCGCGACCTTCTCATCTTCTCCTCGCCGCTTACGCGCTTTTCCCGTGAAGACCTCACGGAAGCCATCCACTAAGGCACCTGTATTTCTCTTTCTTCCTTCAAACCCTTCCGCATTTGAGGTGTCCACCGAGAAATGAGACATTTACTGCACTCTCCTTCCAAAACCAAGTTGCCGGTTTCTCATACCCGGGTTCGAACCCGACCGCGACCGATGGAGGCGGAACGCAAAAGGCGCGCCTTGTGCCGTGCGACGTCAGTGCACGTCAAAGATACCCCAGCTGATCGAAATTATTCCGGAACTCTCCACTACGGTCTCTCCTCTCTAAGCTTGTTTCGCTCCCACCTTCCTTCCCTCACTGCGCGGTTGAGGTGTACACCAACTGCCATTTCCTTCCTCAACTACTACTCTTTTTGCTGACCTTTCTATACTACGACTCTAGCTTCCCGCCGTTGCCCTTGGAAACGCACCCCAATATGCACTGAACTCCATTGGACGTCCGTAGGGCGTCTCAAACGTCCCCAGGACGTCCAAGAAAGTTTTAGTGCCCATTGAGCGTTGAGCTTGTGCAAGTGCGTTTATTTATTCATTCTTCCCCTCCTTCACTCCTCATTCGGCCCTAAAAATCATTAATTTTGAGGTGTCCATCGGAAGTGAGAATGTTACTGCGTCTTTCATTTCCTCATAGCCAATTACGGCTATGCATTAATAAACACTACTAAAACACGCTACGTCATTCGCCCCATCTAAATGTTCTTTGTGAGGTTACCCCTTAATGAGGCGTACAGGTGCTGTGTATTAATTATTGCACTCCAAGACGAACAGAAATTACGCTCGGACTGGTTTTTCGGCGGCATGTACTAAAGAGACATACTGCTGTTGGCACTTTCCATTCTGAAAATTAAAATTGATTTAGGGGAAAAGGAAATAGCGCAGTATCTGTCTGAAATATCGGCGGACACCTGAACCGCGCCGTAAGGGAAGGGATCAAGGAGGGAGTGAAAGAAAAAAGGAAGAGGTGCCGTAGTGGAGGGCTCCGGAATAATTTCGACCACCTCGGGAACTTTAAGGTAAAAATTGAATAATAATAATAATAATTGGTTTTAGGGGAAGGAAATGGCGCAGTATCTGTCTCATATATCGTTGGACACTTGAACCGCGCCGTAAGGGAAGGGATAAAGAAAGGAGTGAAAGAAGAAAGGAAGAAGAGGTGCCGTAGTGGAGGGCTCCGGAATAATTTCGACCACCTGGGGATCTTTAACGTGCACTGACATCGCACAGCACACGGGCGCCTTAGCGTTTTTCCTCCATAAAAACGCAGCCGCCGCGGTCGAGTTCGAACCCGGGAACTCCGAATCAGTAGTCGAGCGCCCTAACCACTGAGCCACCGCGGCGGGGCAAAATTGAAATGAAAATTGGTTTTGGGGGAAAGGAAATGGCGCAGTATCTGTCACATATCGGCGGACACCTGAACCTCGCCATAAGAGGAGGGATAAAGGGGGAGTGAAAGAAGAAAGAGGTTCCGTAGTGGAGGGCTCCGGAATAACTTTGACCACCTGGGGACATACAGACAGAAAAACTATTGCTGCAAGTAAGTTTTAGACCCTGCTCTGTCCCTGGGCCACTGCGCGGTCCCGCACTGCATCACGTTGGTCATGTCGGGGCATGACGTCGGCAGCCTGAGTCACCGCAGCAAGCTGCGATGATGGGGCTGCAGACGTCAGCAGGGCAGCCGATAAGGATGCGCACTGGCTTGAAGGCCACCGCATAGGGAACATGTAGGGGACATGCCACAATAGTGGGATGACAGCTGAGAGGATGCCAGAGAGCGGGTCTGGAGGCGTCTGAAGAGGATCTGTTGGGAGTGCGTAAGAGAGGGGTGGGAGGGGTAAGTACGACGGTCCAATAGGGGTATCTGCGTGAAGCCCTGCAAAGGTGTGCGCCCGCTCCCTCGACAATCCTGGATCGAGACTGTCCTGAGCCCGGCAAATCAAACCTCGGACCAATCTATCACCGGCTTCGTTTCCAGGGTTCCCAGAGTGAGCAGGCACCCGCTGGAGCTGTACTCCAGCTGCGCGGTAAATTTTGGGTAGGGGTGTTCGACAATTGCCAGACAGGGGTGTGAATCTTGCCCCTGGCAAAGTTGGACAGAGCCGTTTTGGAGTCGCTAAAGATGTATTGGGGCGTCCGAATGTGCAAGGGCTAGGGCGGTCTCCTCTGCCTCCTCAGGCGTAGAGCCCGAGGGAAGACGGTGAGTTAGGGGATGGGGTAGGGTTTGATTGTAGGCAACTGCTACCGCTTCATGCGCTATACATGCGGCGTCTACACAAATGGCATGGTGGGCTTGCCCGTAATACTTATGGAGGGCATTTGCGCGAGCTTCGCGGCGAGGGATATGATATAGGGGATGGACGTTTCGAGGAAGGGGTTTCACAACGAGAAGTGTATGGATGTCCGGAATAACGTCCTGAGAGACGAGTTGGTGCATGACGGAATGAACGGCGGCGCAACAAGGACACTAACATTTAGAAAGGGACACACATGGATGTGTCGAGGGATGACTATAAGGATTGACTGGTTAGCGGGTATGTTGATGCGAAGGGAGGAGAGTGTATGGCGGCCAGTCTAAGGTACTGTGTCTGAGGTTCGCGTCGAATAGTTCCTGAAAGGAGTTATGCATGCCTAGTGCAAGGAGTTTGGCTGTGCTAGTGCTACGAGGTAGGTTTAGGGCTGCCTTAGTCGATCTTTAACGTGCACTGACATCGCACAGCACGCGGGCGCCTTAGCGTTTCGCCTCCATCGAAACGCAGCCACTGCGGTCGGGTTTGAACCCGGAAGCTCCGGATCCTCATGGTCATTTTTTTTTTCATTCTTCTAATAACCGCTGCAGCCGCGGCAGTGCCAGAATTTCAAATCTCGGGTGCATTGGCGCTCTAAAAATAGCTTTGACAACCCCCGCTAGATGGCTACGCGTGTCCAAACGGGCCGGAGTGCGTCTGCTAGCTTGCGCTGCGGAGATTCTGGCCAATATATCGTTTCAATCACGTTCATCATTCTCCGTCAACAAACAGGCACATCACACTCGGTGAGTGGGTAGGTCGTCACACAGTAGTTATTGCGAAACGAGTGTTGGCTGTGTCTTTCTTCGATTATTCGTTGAACGATCGGAGCAGGTTTATCGCGGTGCTTTCACGTATACCTCTACGAACCCGGAAGGAAGAGATACACACGCGGAACACCTGCAAGAACTGGATGAATGTCACTTGCAGTTCACTTGCGTGCAAGCCAGCGCCTGATGCCCATGAATACAAAAAAAAAGCTAAAAGCTATGCGGGCCCTGAGGCTGCATCCATTCCACTGACGGTCCGATCGCGCCGCCCGTAGGATGCCATTACGGCACGCCATTCACGCAAATTACGTTCGAGACGCGCGAAATACTAGACTTTTAGAATAGATTTTATCGTGTCGCTGCCACCCATGTGGCGTATTTACGGAAACGTAAGTGGACGTCCGCCCAACGTCGGGCCAATGCATTTTCACTCGCGCGGCAGGGGGGCTGGGCTCCGTGCACGCGCGCGCATGCGCAATCGTGCCGACATCCGGGCCTCGGCCTGCCGTAGCGCCGCGCGCCGCTGCCGGAGGCGCATCGGTGGCCAGCGGCAGCAGCAGCAGCGGCGGCAGGCAATCCGGTGTACTACGCCGAGTGCGTGCGTGCGTGCGTGTGTGTGCGGCCCGTTGAATGTGGGTTACTGGGCCCAGGAGCTGCCGTGGTGTTTCCGAGACTTTCGCCCTCGGTGCGGATGGTGGCCGTGCGTGTCGGCTTCCGGCGGTCACGCCGCGATCGGCGTCGTGGTCCCCCCTCCTCGGCCCGGAGAAGCCCGCGACCAGCGACGGCAGCAGCAACGCTCGCCACCCTTGACCTTTGCCGAGCCGCCGCGGCAGCCCTCAAAAGTAAGCCGCCGAAACGGCGAAGCGCGCGCTGCCTGCGAGCCTCCCCCGAGATCTGCGCTAAGCCTTTTCCCGGGGCCGCCTGCAGCACGCGCGTGATCGTCTGCTCGCTCGTGGCGGCGGTTGGGCCCGCCACTCTGGAGGCGTGCGAGAAAGCCGTGGACGGCGGGCTGGTAGGGAGGGGTTTATTTTTGAAGCGCCTCGTTTTTTCTCTCTCTTTTGAATCCCGGCCCGAACGTTTCATGCTCACGGTGAGCCAGCGGCTTCGGTTTCCCCCGACACGTCCGTTGGCGCGTCGCCTGCCGTGCAGCCGTAGGCTGATGCAGGTCCCCCGGGGATGCAGTACTTCGTAGAGCGTAGTCTGGGTTGGTTTTTGGAGTCCGATGACTTACTTTCCTATTTCCGCACTACCTCTCGCGCGCCGTTAGCGCAGAGCACGGCGCAGCGCCGGCCTATCGTCGACAACACGCTGCCTCGAGAAACGGCGAGGCATCGTGATCAGCGGTTACGTCGGCAGTCGCGTGGTGTGTACACGACGTGCGCGATCTCGACGACTTCGACTGCAAGGCGATCTCGCGCCATTCGCTTTGCTCGTGTCCGCCTCCGCTCACCGCCGCTGTTTCACCCCGTGGATAGTCTGCAGTGAGGAGACTCACTTCAGGAAGCGAAAGCGATGTGCAGGCGGTGTGGTCGCGGTCGGAGAGGCGGCTGTTGTAAACACGGAAGCGGCCGCGTGCGTTCGGAAAAAACGCTTCCTCGCAGATGATTGCGCCCGGCGCAGCGTCAGCACAATTCTCCCTCCTCTTTTTTTTTCTCTACTTTTTCCTTGATATTCACGAACAGCCGCCGCTGCGCGATTACGTAGGCTCGCCTCGCCTAGCGAGCAGCTCGGCGGTTGTCACGCGGCCGCGAGGCGACCGGCGGAGTCGTTAAAGGCGTCGGCGATCATCTCTTGCTCCGACTTGGGTGCCTCTCTCGGCGCCGCTGTGTGCTGATAGAGTCGTTTGCGGAACTGTAGGAAATGCTCTAGAGTGCGCGCCACGTGAGTCGTTTGGGAGAGCACAGATCTCCCCCTCGCGGGCTGTGCTGTGGCCAATGGTGTGACACGTGCCGCTCAATCAATGATAGTTTTTTTGCTCGCGGTTACCGAGCCTTACTAACTGATTACGTTTGTCGGCCATAATAATAATAATTGGTTTTGGGGGAAAGGAAATGGCGCAGTATCTGTCTCATATATCGTTGGACACCTGAACCGCGCCGTAAGGGAAGGGATAAAGGAGGGAGTGAAAGAAGAAAGGTGCCGTAGTGGAGGGCTCCTCCGGAAAAATTTTGAATATTTTGGTGTTGCCCTTCCACGTGCTTTTCCTTTTTATTAACTGCGTTCAGGTGAATAGCCACCGATTCTTGGCCATCCCCCAGTGTGGGTATGTGCCATCTTTTGATAGGCTAACAACAACAAAAATTTTGACCACCTGGGGATCTTTAACATGCACTGACAACGCACAGCACACGACCGGCCGGGCGCCTTAGCGTTTTGCCTCCATAAAAACGCAGCTGCCGCGGTCGGGTTCGAACCCGGGAACTCCGGATCACTGTGTCTCCCCTAGCCCTGTGCAGCGCCCGTAGTCTGGGCTCGACCACGGCAGTAATCGACGATGCAGTGCTCTTCAACCTGCGCTTCGGCAAGTGGTTGCGACTCTTCTCTATGCCACCGCACTGTAGCTGTATTGCTAAGACGTGCGCACACATGCTTTGTCGTTGTGGAAGCGTCGTCATGCATTGTTCGGGCTTTGACGTGTCTCATGTGCGTGTGTGCTTCTTTCCGAATGCAAGGCTGTGGAGATGATCAGACTGTGCGCCGCTGGAAGTGTGTAGACAAAAGTTCCTGTGTAAGTTTAGGTTTTACAACAGCTGCAAGTGTTTCTGGATTTGTGCAGCTGTGCCTCTGTGTTGCCAGTAAACACATCGATCGGTCTTGTTGTTACACCTGATAAAACGACTTCAGTGGTAATGCTTCCGGGGAGGGGGGCTGGGGGGGATAGTATTGCTTTTATAATCTTGGCCAGCGAGACAATTGCACAATCTTCTGCCTCTGTACTGTCAGTATAACATATTGATCGGTCTTGTTATACCTGATAAGCGAATTCAGTGGTAATGCTTCCGGGGGGGGGGGGGGGGGGTGTAGTAATGCTTTTATAAGCTTGGCCAACGAGGCAATTACAGTCTTCCGCCTCTGTACTGCCATTTAGGAAAGAGGCAATTTATATATCGTAGTGGCTACTTCTGCATAAAAATAGGCTTCAAACCTTACTAAATTTCAGGCATAACTTGTTTACTCACCATTACCATTCTGATGTTACTGCTCTGCGAGTTTTTGATTCTAATAAGACCTCTTTTGAATAGCGTGTTGTTCTGTATGCGGAGAGTCATTTTCTTCATGTTTTCAAAAGAGGAGTTTTACGGCCCGTATTCTTTCACAGTGGTCTTATCTTTGCCCGCATTTGCAGTAGATTTGTTGAAAATTAATTTCTTTTGTGTGTGGGAGGCAGGGGATTCTGGATTGCATTGCGCACCAGTTGATAGTGGTGCCTTACAGCAAAACTGGCCTGGTCTTTTCATTGAAACCAGGGAGTTGTTTTGTAGTAGAGCTTGGTTGGTGCCTTTTCAAATGCCTCTCCTGTTGGAAGGGAAATCCATTATACCCATTCGAATAAACAAATGAGCTCTTAGCAGCATCAGGGCTTGAACTCAGTACCTCTCACATACAAGGTGTACCTATGCTGAAGACCATTGCCATTGCTCTTTGTGCTTAGATTATTTTTCCGCTTTCCAACTCAGCCAGGCATTCTGCCTTGCTCTCTGCGCGAGCGCTTGCACTGCCATTTAGGCACGAGTACGTAGGCAGTGGAATTAAAGCTAGAGTCGACTCCGTAAGCCCCATCTGCGCTAGAAAAATTGGCTGGCTGTTGAGAATTAAGGTCAAAAGTTACCGGATCGGCATTTCATTCTGCTTGTTTTCATGTGAGCGCTTCTCATCTGTCTTGTCTCTTTCTGTCGCGTTAGGTCTTTGATGGATGACTTAAACAGGATCATCTGCCACGTGTGCCAAACAGAAGCGTTACCTTTTGCGTGCAAATAAAGCGTTAATCGTCGGGCATGGCATTGTGAGCATATGTTTCTCGGCAAGTTTCCTTTCGAACATCAGAGCCTCAGTGGTTGCAGGATATATAAAAACAAAACTGCATTCCGGTTTCTTGGTGTTCTTTAATTACAGGTGGTCTGCAGACCCAGATCGACAATGTGCTGGATTGATTTCACTCCTTTAGTGAAAGCAGTTCTGGACAGATTAAAATCATAGCAGTAGTAATGACACACTTTAGTTGTGTCATGTATAACAAACAAGGTACTGGAGTTCAGTAGTACAGTTTGCCACCACCGCCTGCTTAACAGAGCTGAAGCATATCTATCTCTTTAAGGGGACATTTGGTAAATAAAACGGCCAATTTGGTCGTTATTTGCGTCATAGCAATAATTCACGCCAAAATATGGTAGAGAAATTTAGAAAAAAATTTTTATTTGCGTGTGGTGATGAAATATTGTGAGTGAAACATGCTTGTGATGGTTCTGGCACATCACGGGTTCCGCGGCTTTCCAACAACGGAGCACTGCCATCTTAGTGTCACTGTATGTATCGTCATGAAAAGGAGAAATTGGTGCTTCTGCTGGTTGCAATGGCACATTTCTCTGACCAAAAGCAAAAGCAAACGATGCAACAAATGAGGGGAGAGTTTAAGGTCGATGTTTTTTTAGCTTTAACTTTTCCTGTGATTGCTATTGCTATAGCTCGGCATTTTGTAATGAATGGAACGAATGTACATGGATCCTGAGACAATGATTGCAGTAAAGCTCTCGATTTTCTATGCGTGCATGTTCTGGAAAGTTATTTTTTTGGGAAATGTTTTCATGTAAATATGCGTGCCATAGTTAAGATTTTATTTTCAGGAGTATTGGGAATCTAAAAAAAAATGAAATAATAGCTTTATTGCGTAGAACACAGCTTTGTGAACATGCTGACACAGAAACCTTGTGCACTTTTGAATAATTATTTAATGCTGCGGAAATGACTTTGCGAGTGTGTTAGTTGTGATTACTTAGCAACTGTAATGGCCGATTTAAAGTATGACAATGTTCTGAAATTTGCATAAAAAGTTGCATAACTGTGCCAAATTTGGTTGCGTATGATGCATAAATAGGGAAAATAGTTATAATTGCCACATCCCCCAAGGACACGATCATACATATTGCGATACACAATGAACCAGACGTCGATATACCTTGCCAGGAGCCCTCATTCCGTGATGTCATATTTATTGCAGGGCTTAGAGTGAATCCTAGTTCATGAGCATTTAATTTACTTTCTCGCTGTCTTAGTTCTTGTCTGTTAGTTTGCATATTCTATGAGCCCCATTTCAGCAGCTTCTGCTCGTTACGCAGAAGACATATGTTCAATACAATTAGCACCTCTTCGTTAATTCTCTCTTTCAGTTCACTGTTCTTATTCATACCCACTTCCTGCATAGCAACACAAAATCATCTGCCTTCTCTCTCGTAGCTCAAGTTGTAGGCCGCTTGGTTTCTGGTCGCTGAATCTTGGTAACTGCTTTTGCAGTTCAACTTGTGGTCATGCAAAAGCAGAGTTACTTGATGGTAATTCTAACTCTTGAGACCATCTGAATACATTTCAGCAGTTTGTCTTGTGCCCAAGCTGAACTTTTCTACGTGTGTGGCATAGAAATGGCAGTCAACTTTGTGATGGGTGCAGCTTAGGAGTTTCAGGAAATACATTTTGCAAAATATCTGAAAAACCTAGTTGGGGCAAGTTCGTGAATGCTTGGAAAGCCAGAAGCCTTCTGTCGCGCATTGGAGCCCTTTTCCACCCATTCTTAATTTTATTTCAGAGGTTCTTTTTCTGTTAGGTGTGCAGTGAATGGCAGTGCATTTTATTGTGATTATTTCCGGCGGTGGCTGAGTGGCGTAGGCACTGAGCCTATGTTTATGGGTCCAAATGTTGGTCATGGCTGCTGCATTTTGATTCGGGCAAAATTAAAAAGTTCCCATGTGTTGTATGACGTTACTGCATCCTGAAGAACCCGAGATGGCCGAAATTGACCTGCATTCCTTCATTATGGCATTCCTCTTAGCCGAAATCCAGGTTTGGGGCATCAAAAACCACATACTATACACCCTGCTATGCATTTGCAGATGACTTTACTGTCATTGCACAAAATGATTCAGCCAGAGCTACTTAATTGGACCAATTTTGCAGTGGGGCTTTGCAGATCTGTCCATCGGTTAAGAAGACTGCTTTCCAGGTTCCATCAGGGGTACAGTCCCGGTCAAAAGTCTTCGTGCTTTGTGGTTTGCTTTTGGGTCGTGTAGCGCTGCACCATGGCACCTCTATGGGACCAGAAGGTCTTAGAAGTGCGACGTTTCTTTTTACACTACATGGATTCAAAGCATGAGGGGTCCAGCCTTTTGCTCACTGCACAGACCAAACCACGTAGCCTCGAGTCTTTTGACCGAAGGTGCACATGCCCACTGTTTCCTGGAGACTCTGACTACACGCCCGTGTGCGTAATTTTGATTGACAGGAGAAAGTGCGCTGGCTTTTCACTTTTACACCCGACATCAGCGGCTTTCCCTGGTTGTAAAGATACCGGGGATGCAGGCACCTTTCCTTCCCGCTTTGTACGTCTCCATCGTCGTCGGAGGTGCTGATGGCGGTTGGCACGGGGCCACGTAACGCAATTGACAACCGCCGTGCACCGCTCTAGATACAAAGTGTGCGGACGCTATCTGTGGCCTCATTAGTGCGTGTGGTTCCTTCTATTGGCCCAGGATAATAGTTGGCTTGGAATTTTTGTTTCTGCAATGGAAGATGGCATTGTAAAGTCATCTTTCTGTCCTTTCTTTCCCTTGTTCAGGCCTTAATTGCCGGTTTGAACACGATTGATGGGGTTTCAGCTGCATACGATCTTCTCTGGGCTTCTAAGTTCATTTTTCTTAACAAACAGATGAAGGGGTTTCTGGGAAGTTTGTGACTTGGTGCTACTTACTGCTTGTGCCTAATGGTGAAATAAGACTGCACATTGGGCCAGTTGGTATGGGTCCATATTGCAAGAAAGCAGCGTAAAAAAATAATGCTAAAGAAAAGAACATCTTTTAACGCGTCATTTATTGTCGGTTTTCTCCTGTGAATCAAACAAAATGTTATCTGGAAATGCATTGATGAAATTGCAGCTTTCTTATTTGTCACTTCAAACAGGGCCTTGTTTCCTGACTGGCTCTTTGCTTTTAACTTACAAACAGAGGTAAGTATTGTACCCTGGACACTCATCATCTTCAGCTTCAAAAATATTAATCCGTGCAAGCCGGTATGCCAGGGCAGCTTGGTGTTTTTTTATTAGAGGAAATACCCTTAAGGGCCCTCTTATAAGGCTACTACGGAAGGGGGAGAGGCAGCAAAAAAAAAGTAACAACCTTAGAATAAAAACACGAAAAATAAACCCACAATATTCTACTTAATTATGCGAAGAAATTTCAAACTACAATGCAAGCATTATTGCAAGAAAATAGATTATACCTTGAGTGACACACTTGCTGAACAAAACCAGAGCCACGAGGCTTGACAGCACAGAATGAACGTCATGCCTTTAGGTAATGCAGCAGGTATGCTGACAGATGTAATCTTTTTTGCCGCTTTAGAACATGCAGCTTGAAAGTTGCAGTTCATCTCTTGTAGGGAATGATTCCATGGTAGTACTCGTGAATGTGAAATTGCAGGTTCAGAACTTGGCTGCTGCTTTGTGTTTTCGGTAGTGCTCCTAGCGGAATAAGAGTGTATATATTTGTGACACATTTTGCGATTTTGGTAGTGCTCCTTGCTGAAAAAAAAATATATATATCAGTGACATGTTGATGATGTTCCCACTTTTGCACTCCAATCTTTTTCTGTTTGATTGATGGTCTGTGGATTCCTTCATGTTTTGCTGTTGTGGTGGAGCATTTGCGTGACCACCCAGTCATGCAGCGCTATACCTCATTTCTCAAGCCGAGTACCTCATTTTTGGAAATGTGCATATGTGGCCAAGCGTTAAGGGCGGGCTTTACCTATAGAATTACTTCCACGGCATATTAATTGAACAAAGAGTGAACATTTGCGCCTATTGGTGATGAAATTGTCCAACGCTTGTTTGCAATATTGCCATCTTGTGCTTATGTTTACACCTGAATTGTCTGTTCACGTTTGGACTAGCTTGTGCTGTCTCTTACTTGAATTTTAAATTTGACGGAGTTTGATAGTTTCTTGTTGTGCTCAACTTGCTGATTCACTATACTTATCTGCACTTTGTGGCTGCTAAATTCCATTCTTTCATTCTGCCTGCCACGGTGGCTCAGTGGTTGTGGCGCTCGGCTGCTGACCTGAAAGATGCGGGTTCGATCCCGGCCGCGGCCGTCGAATTTCGATGGAGGCGAAATTTTACAAGCCCATGTACTGTGCGATGCCAGTGCACGCTAAAGAACTCCATGTGGTCAAAATTTTTGGAGCCCTTCACTACGGCATCCCTCATAGCCTGAGTCGCTTTGGGACGTTAAACCCCTTAAACCAAACCATTCCTTCATTCTTGTTGAGGCTGGTAGGGGCAAGAAAAAGGAACAACAATTTATTGTCATCATGCAACTTTTTTCGCTGTATTGCTCCACATGTTACAGTTAATAAGTTCATGTGACGTTTCTTTACTTTTGAGGACAAATGTCATGCTGACATGAAAGCTAACATGGGTGAGAGGAAATAGTTTATTTAGACAAGTGGTGAAATATCACTTCTTGAAGGAAAGACATTTAAATAGACTGAATGCACAGAAAAATTTGATGCAGCATCTGTTTTCCTTGCCTTGCATGTGCTGCCGCTATGAGTGTGGCCGAACTTTGTGTCTCTGGAGCATTGTTCCACGAGCACCCTTCAAGCACATTTTTGCTGTTCGCGAGCCCATTTATTTTCGAGCGCCTCCGCTGTAAAGACAGCGAACACTCGTCGAGATGCGCACCTGCGGCTGCTGCAGTGAATGGGGTTTGGCAGTAACAGAGTCGCTTGTTCTCTGCACGAAATGTCACAAAGCTCTTTGCGGCAGTTCTGTGGCTTCGACATTTTGGCAAGAGAGGTGGAGAGCATTTCTGTTGTGAGAAGGCTGACATTCAAAAGAGGCGTGAAGGCTGTCATGATGTGCCTTTCCATCCTTTGTGATTGTTGCCGAATTTATGAGCTTGTTCTTGGCACTAAATATTCCTTGCCTTGTGAGATTCATTCTGTGTTGTGAAGTGACTGGTCACCGTGATGTCCATAGCATTATTGCGTGGGCAGGAATGCCTTTGTTGGCAGTTAAGTAACCATGCCTTGCATAAATGTTGTCTTTGGAATGGAGATTAGCGCAGCTTCCTACTGAAAGGAAGTTGGAAAAAGAGCAATGACTTATGACTTTGCAGCTTGGGATTTTATACAGGCTTGTGATTTTGGAAGACTGTCTCGAAAGTTTTCCAGGGGGAGGGTGTATTTGAAGTGCTACAGTAAGCAGGGCGTGGTAAGGTAGTTGCAATGCCAAAAAATTTTGCAAGTTGTTAGCTGTTTGCGTAGAAAGCTTGGGTAGGGAGTTGGGCATCAAGGAAGTTAAGTTTTCAAGTTTATCAGTCAAGTTTACGCAGCATAGAACATACAGTTCCGTTGGTTAAATGATACGTATTGTGCCAAGAGGGCACAAAGTGAAAACTGCTGTAGGGGAGGGGGGTGTCTCCTTTGAGCACATTATGAGGTGGTATAAAGGTACAAAATGCAGTAGACATTGATAAAATTAGTACAGGGACTGAATTTACAGACTAGCAATAGAAAGAAAATAGCCAAATGCAGTGAAGTAAAAGCTCTCTAATTAGTTCCTCAGTTATACTTAGTCAATTTCCTCATGAAATAATGTTTATTGCTACTATGAAATAAATGTAAAGAAAATGATTTGATTTCAAATTTTAAAGGGCAAAGTGTTCTCTAGTGATATGCTAGCAAAGTTAGTATTAAATTTGCCGTAGTTCTAACTTTAGCAAAAAAGAAAATGGTAGTGCTCAGAAAATATTTACTTATTTGTATTATTAAGGTCACCAAGGGAGAATATTTCAGCCAGAATATTGCAATTTATTAGTTGGCACATTATGAGTGATAGCTTGAAAGGAAAAAGTTGGCAAAAAGCAAGATATTTGATTGATGATAAAGTGGGGCTGGGGGATGCAGTAATGGGCTGGACGTCATTAACTGCTTGGTTTTGAAGGCATTGAGTGGGCTTAAATGTGTACAGTAAGTATTGCTCCAGGAAGACAAGCTGTGGAAGAGATGACTATGAATACGAGCATAATGCAGCGATGAAATAATACAGGCCAAAATAAATCTTTAGTAATAAGTGCGTTAAACGTAAGTGTGTGTACTTTGCTGATACTGGCCTCGTTTGTGGTTTCGAGGTGATATGTTGCTTTATGCAGGGTTTCAAATGTGGATCAGTGCCATGGTTTATAAGTAGCTCATATGTAGGAATATTGTTTATTGCTTTGCAGGGCAAGTTTCACATTTAATGAACATTGCCGCAGGCGACCTCTAGTTGATTTTATCAAAACGACCAAAGGGCTGATCAAGGATTTATAGACTTCAGTTCATTTGCAGCCAGCCTAAATTCACTGTTCTGTCACTGCTGATATTTGTCCCACAATGCTCAGATATTCTCGAAAGCATCTTTTCGAAAGCATCTCGAAAGCATCTTTTCATCGTGGAGGTGTGACACAGCTGTTCCCATCCCTCCAAGTTGTAGAGCCTCCATCTCATATGTCATATGTGGCATCTGATTAAATGCAGCAAAAAGTGTATGATGCAGTGCTCTCTTCACATACAGCCAGGTTTTTCACTGTAACTGCCAAATGAATAATCTATTGCTGTTCACAGTGTATGTAACACTAGGAGGAGGAATCCATTATCTTGGAGCGGACTTTTGAGTTAACTTTTTGTCCATTCATGTCCATCCTTGTTTGTAGTATCAGCAAGAAATGAAATGCGAACAAGATAACTGAGCTATGGTCACAAAATAAGAAGCTCTTAGTGGTAAGCACAATACTACCCAGGTGAAAATTTCCTGCTGGGAATCTGCTGGTCCCAACACTGCTGGGATTTTGGCAGATTCCCAGCAGTTGCTGGGACCAGCAGGAGCTGCTGGGACCAGCAGGCGTTGCTGGGACCAGCAGGAGCTGCTGGGACCAGCAGGCGCTGCTGGGACCAGCAGTTGTTGCTGGGACCAGCAGGCGCTGCTGGGACCAGCAGGTGTTAGTGGGGCCAGCAGGCATTGAAATGAGCTTTGACCTCTCAAAATGTGTGAAAGAATAAGATCAGTAGAAACGA
This sequence comes from Amblyomma americanum, assembly GCF_052857255.1. Taxonomy (NCBI): domain Eukaryota; kingdom Metazoa; phylum Arthropoda; class Arachnida; order Ixodida; family Ixodidae; genus Amblyomma; species Amblyomma americanum. The sequence goes on along the minus strand of NC_135505.1, from coordinate 108,054,695 downwards.
GGCAAATACCACCAACACAGAGCTGTATGGTATTGGTGTCACTTCTATTGTTCTAGTTCCTTCACGCAGAATTCGATGAACCCAAGCTAAACCAACGTGCCAGTTCTGCTCATCCGAGACTGCCGAGCAAACACAGCTCATTGGACACAGAATCCCACTTGCTGCTTTGGCGCATACTAATGCATCACATGTTCTCAACAGCAGGAGAGGGCAAGAAGATCTACTTGTCTTGTGCAGTTTAGCATGTTTATTCTCATGTGAATGGACAGTTCACTGCATATCCTTCCTCTTGGATTTTACGACATCTTGAATCTTCTCGCTGAGGATCCTGTTGATGTTTTTTTACGACGGGGTCCACGTCCACGCCCTTTTGTAGACCCCAGTGCTTGACCGTGGCTGCAAAAAAAGTATTTACAACAGTTAATAAGGTGCTGCAGAGATAGCTGCCATATGAAAGGAAGGAGGGGTGTGACAGTAGGATCCAGCAGGTGATTGCAGGGGCATAGTGCACATAACTCCCAACTTGCTATAATAACTAAAGAACTTTAGCCAACTCGCTTCTTGGCCTATAAAGAATTATCATTCACGGTTTCAGATTTAATCTGACGTTTAAAGGTGTCTGATAATTATAAGGCAGCTTATAGCTAAGCAGGCGTACTACTTACCACTTGGCGGCTGTCGCGGCTTTGAGCTGCCAGTGTTTTGCTTCTGGCATCGTCCATATTTTTTTATTAGCATGAACTCATCATACTCTGCTTTTTTGGATGCCAGCAGAGTTCGCTTTTGCTTCTAAAGAACGAAAAAACTAAAAACACAGGATGTGCTGCAACAAGCATACACTACAACACATCGCAGGTTAAATTTCACGAGATTGCACAATCAAACAAGATATAACACTGCACAATGCAAGCACACCTTCTTCTTTTGGGCTGCTGTTTCCTCTTCACATGTCTCACTTGAAGAATCATGCGAATCTAGAATTTTTGGCATCGAAAGTCTTTTTTTTTTCATCCTTTCCTGGATTTCTTTCTCCGACTCTGCAGTGAGAAATTCAGACATACACACACATATATTATAGTAACCCAGTTCGCGTGGCAAAATCTCATGCAATTAAGGTGCACAAAACTGAGCCATTACCTCCTAGCATCAGGACTTGGGTGCTGTAGTGACTGCTGTCCTTTCCGTCCAGCGGATCTCTCCAGAACGCGGTATACACAGACCGCTTATTGAAGTCTGTGTTGTTTTTCGGGTTGAAATTCGTAATATCCTTTGCAGGAATCACGTACTTCTTATCTATATCGTGCGCGAACCTGACAACGGCAAACATCGCACGTGTCTGTGGAGCGTGATGCACGCCAAGGATCACTAATAACTCTGCAAGCGCAGATCAGCCGCAGATTAATTAACTGAATAAGTTCGGATTAGCGAAGTAATTTAAAAAGCTAAAAGCCGCCACAGTATGATAGAACAGAGAGACAGGGATCGATACTCGTCCGTGCACTCTGAGAAGACAGGGAAAAAGGGGAAAAGAAAGGTAAACAGGTACCCAATGTTGCTATCTCCAAAAATCGACGCGACAAACTTCGGACAAGAAAAAAGGTAGTCAGTAAGCAAGTTTTTCAAAACTGGTTTAAAACAAAACAATTGATCCACAGTTACTTATTAAGTTTTAGTGGCATGTTCATGTAATTAAATGTGCTAATTTACTCGTAAATCAGTTCAATGAGCTCTTGAAGGATAGCCACATCGGCATTTTCACCAGTCCAGGTTGTCTAAATCCAATCCAAATCCAACTAGACGCTTCGTTCAACTCGACGACTGTAGTGCAGTGAACTAGTATATTTTCTGTAACTGTAGGGCCTCCTGCAAAATAGGCTAGGACACGAGTTTTTTTTTTTTTTTTTTGTAAGGGCCGCTCGATACAAAGAGAAAGCCCCATATCCAAATCCTGCAGCAGCAACAGCAATCCCCGCCTAGTGCTTCTCTTCGGGCGACGTTCAAGTGCTATTCGGATGGTGGCCGTGGTATTATTGTCACAGTGAGCTGAAAGAATGGGCCGCAGGAATAAGCGGTACCGGCGTTGTCTTGACCCAGGCAGCGATGCTGGTCTTCCGACTTCCACCAGAAGTTATCTTCGGATGTCTGCGCACCCACCGTCTCCAGCTGAAGGGCCTACGCGGTAATCGTCGCCAGTGCAAGGGGATACGCACCCGACGTCAACAGCGCAAGGATCTCCGCGGCCGCCACCATCGCCAGCGCAAGGATCTACACGCTAAGCTTCGCCAGAGCAAGGACCTACGCGGTCATCTTCACCAGCGCAGACATCACCGCAGGCCACGCATCATGATGGGGATGATTATGGCAGCAGCTATAATTGGTCAGGTCCTACGGAAACTCCTACATCGTCGAGCAATCACACGCAACTGCCTGACTTTTCCGAGCACCCTGAGACGTCAGATCAGACGCAATGCAGTGATTTATTTAACTGTTGAGGACTTCCTTGCACTGACTGTGAATTTTGCCATTGAGTATGGATTGTCTTGGAAGGCAATCAAAGCGCTTCAAAGACTGATATTATATATTCTTGATAGGCATGATCTTCCATTGACGAAGTATCGTTTTAAGAAAAGCGTTGGAGTTGGAATTCACAAGGCGAAGTTCCACTTTTACTGCTAGCCGTGCATGGAGCTTGTCGCAGAAGCTTGTCACTGTGTTTCTTTATTTAGTTACACCTGTCTCCCAATAAATACTCAAGTTTCAAGCGCTGAAGCAGTTGCCAAATGGCTCTTAATACACACCTTCTGAATGAAACTAGTCATGTCTAGTTGGTTTCCAACTAGCTAGGTCATCTGGTCCAATACACGCCAGGTTGAATTCCCAGCTGATCAGCTTTTCTCCAGGCAAGTAAATAATAATCTCAATATAAAGCTGGTTTCTTCTCTACTGAGACCAGTAGAACCCTTCTGACGACCGGCTACTTGATTTTAAAAGCAACAATATGTTTCAGTTGACCGAGTACAAAACCAGAAGGTTTACTGCTGGGACCAGTTGATCGAGTACAAAACCAGCAAGGTTGCTGCTGGGACCAATCCGCCAACACAAAACCAGCAAGTGGTGCTGCTGGGACCAGCAGACTCAGACATCAAAACCAGCAAGGTTGCTGCTGGGACCAGTTCCCAACACAAAACCAGCAAGTAGTGCTGCTGGGACCAGCAGGTTCAGACCAAAACCAGCAAGTGGGCTGCTGGGACCAGCAGGCCCAGACCAAAACCAGCAAAGTTGCTGCTGGGACCAGTACAAACCAGCAGATTCCCAGCAGGAAATTTTCACCTGGGTAGTGGAAGGTAATTTCACTTTGAAGGTGCGAGGACTCTCCTTCAGAAGTGTTAATCAACCTCTCTAGTATATCCTCTCAAGGATTTAATATGTTCGTGTTTTCTTTCTGCCACCTCGGTTTTCTTGTTCGCGTTTCATTCGTTGCTGATAGCACATACATGTCGGCACCTGAGCTTCAAGCATGTCATAGAATTAAAATAGGGTCGGCAGTTGTGCTTGTGTTTGAGATGTTCTGTACTTTCCTTCATTTTCTTTCTTAGTTTGGGTCTCATGGACTGGGCTGTTTGTGTACGGGTGCATGCTGCTGCGCTTGGTTATTGTTTGACTGCTTCCTGCGGCATACAGTTATGCTGATGTTGGCATATGTGCCACATGGTATTCTTTTCGGTATATGTGTTGCATTAGTATGGGCACTGCACACCGCTGCTGTGCTGTTTGTTGTAGCAGGCCTTGTTCACTAGCAGCTGAAGGACTGCCCTTTAATGTTTCCAGTTCGGACTTTTGAAGGCATGAAATTTGGTCAGTATTGCATTCTCTCATTTTGTTTGTAAACTGCAGTAAAGCAGAAAGTTGGGCAAGTTGGCGATAGCTCATGGCGGAAAGAATGCAACTGTGCTAGAAAGACACGAGACCTGTTTTTTATGTGGTTGTCTTTGCCCTTTCATTGCAGTTGTGTTCTTTCCATCAAGTTTGTAAATTGATTATTCAGCCTCAGTTGAGTCACATCCATGAACATATTTATGGCTCATCTCTTTTACATCTCCTTTTTCGATGCTTTGAGGGGCTTTACTGAAGCCAGCGCTCACAAGTTTTGGGAAAGGTTGAAATGCATTGTGGGGTACAAGATCAGAAAGTCGTGCATTTTCTTCCAGCTCACTTTTGTGACCTTAGCGCGTTTTCAATCATGAGAAATATACTTCCCACAAATATTTTGCTGCTGCTGGGACCCCTGGAAGCTTGTTTCTGAACACTGAAGACTAATGCAGTCTTTTGGAAAGTGTTTAAAAGTAAAAAAAAAAAATTCTATGATGCAGTCTATCTGCATGGAAAGTAGGCTTAATATACCGAGACATTGCTGTGTAATTTGAGCATTTTATTGGTACTACAGCAGGGCTGTTTCTCACTGTTATGAAGGCTGAAAAAGTTGTGTAATGACTTTGAAACTTTTTGTGTGATAACCTTAACAGTACTAAATCATAATATACCATAGTGTCTTTTCACATGGTTTTCAATCAAATGTAGCTTGCTAAAGTAATTCTGAATGTGCAGATTTTACTGGATTGCAATGCCAACCTTGTACAATACCGCCGCATTACTTTGTTTGGGTCTGGCATGGAGGGTTGCCTTTAAACAGACAAGTCAAGCCTGCTGTCCTGTCACTTGACCTGCACCATTATTCCGTTAAGTCAAGTTTAGTACACATGACTGATGTATGTGCGACTAAAACTGGTACTTTTTATTGGTAAGTGCTGTTGTTTGCGTATCAAGAAATATGAATGTGTTAACGCTACACCCTCTAGTGACAGCATCGTCATAATTTAGTTTCATACATACTGATAGAGTAATTTTATTTTGCTCATATTAAGCGCAGTGCCAATTGTAAGCTAAGTTCTCAGTAGTTTTGTGCACACCTAAGAGCCTCACATAATTAAAAAGTCAAAGGCTTGTTAAAAGGTGCACATACTGCTCTCATCAGGATAATGGAATATCGACTGAGGAGGTGCGGCTCAGAACTTTCCGAGCCACGTCATATCTGCTGCGAACACTCGTGGAAGACACAGTAGTGTGTGGACATCATCAGTGCACGCCGGCCTGTGGGCTTTCGTGCGTAGAGATTGTTGTCGTGGCAGTGCCCAATTACTCTTCAATGAGAGACTGTCGCGGAGGCAAAGAATGGACTGTGTCTGTAGCGTTGCCAACATTTCGACAGCCTCGTTCATTCATCCATGAGAGAAGGGGCTCGTTACTCCACTCGGTTTGGTGGAGTGTTCTTTGTTTGCATGTCGAGTTGTTTATGAGCGGAGACGGGATCCCACTTTGTACAAGATGGATCAGCTGGAAGCCTGCACATGTGACGTCGTTGCCACATTCGAGTGTGTGTTTTTCTTGTTTAGGTTAGTGCGGCTTGAAGAATTCAGCTGGCTGGGAGCTGCTTTGCTTTATCATCGTGGTGCTCGTGACGCATTGTGAGGTTAAGAAGTTTTCCTGGCTTAGTCCCGGAGTCTGGCATGAGTAATACAGTTTGTGAATATTTCTCTCAGTATTGGTAATGCTATATTGTCGAAAACTGTAGCTTAGCATTTGCAGTGCACGTCATTTGTTTGCCAATATTGTGTTAGGAAAATTAGACTGAAAAGCAGTGGTGTATGTTTGTCTATTAGATCATGAAAGTGCCCTCTCAAGGTACAGAAACAAAATTTTGGGTTCTTCTAAACAGTTTCTTCTTTCTGTAATAAAGCTGGGGTAGCACTGTTTTTGAGAACTGTCTTAGTTTACACACACATTTGCCTATTTGTGCATCGACTGGTTTTTAATTTCGGAGAAGTCCACTATTTAAAAGTATGTTGTGGTTAGTTGATGGAATTTGCATGAAGTGTCAAGCCTGTGTAGTTTGGTCACATACGCACTGCATTAGAGTAAAGGTCTGACTTGGCAGTGTTTGACAGTTAGTGAGCTTTTTTTCATGTAGGGCAGTATGCTTGCCTGCTTCAAGTTTTCATGGAAGTTTACTTGATTCATGGAGTTTGCTTTGAGCTAACCGGTTACAGAGAGCATGTCACACTCGGGGCACTTCACATTTTCACACACCAACATGAATGTTGTCTGTCATCTCAGCATGTTTGGGCTGCACAACGAAATGCTGGATTCACTATAAGGGCCACAAATAAAGCAGAGTATGCCGATTTCACGTTTCTCAGCAACCGTCAATCATCATTGTGTGCAGAAAAATGGCTGAGCATTTGATCTTTATATTGTGCACGGAAATCCTATCACAAAGACGTTCGTCTAGCCCAGCCTTATTAGTGTGCAGTCAGAGCAGCTAAGAGATAGGAGAAGAGCTTGCCCACCACTGCAGATTAACTGCAAGTGCTGCTGAACTGCAATGAAAAATTGTATGAAGAAGGGCGCCCGCAAAAAGGGTGCATTGCTTGTGCTGTCCATTTCAAGAGCTCGCGCTGCCATTGCACCAGCCGTCCGGTGCAAGTATTGCAGAGTGGAAGCAGTAGACTCCTTCTGATTGCAGCTTAGGACTGTTAACACCAGCTGTAAAGTTGAACCTTGAATTTCTAGCTGCTAGTGTCATAAGTGCGTCAGACCAGAGCATTTTTGAAGCGTGGTGCGTGTCCCAGGAGCTGCGATGCATGAAAGCGCCCCGGTGCGCAAGCCCACAGCTGCGAGTCCCGACCCTGAATCCAGCTGGGCTGTGCCGGAGTTCACTCCCGCTTAGGTGCGCAACGGGGGTTGATGACTGCCGCCCACTTGTCTCCTCCTTTGAGCTGTCTTCAGAGAGGGCAAGAGACGGTTTCGGGTAGAAGGGGAGGGCACATCGGACCCAAGCAGTCTCGCTTGATCCAAGCTTTCTTTTACCGGGCAGCCGTCCCGCCAGAATCTTTTCGTGGTTGTCAGCGGGCCAGCGACGACGACGGCGGCGGCGGCCGCAGCAGCAATGATGGCATTGGTGACTTTTATAGCACCATCTCCCCTCCTGCCCCGCCCTCACACACCCGTGCTGCCACTTGCCAGGACAGGGGCCGCCGTTGTCGTCGCTGTCGTGTGCACCCGCCAGCTTCTATCGTTCCTCATCAACAGGGCAGCTCCTCGTGGTCCTGTTTAGACTTTCATACGAGGTGCGCGGAGTAGACGGGGACTGGTCGGAGAGAGCAACCCTTTCTGTTTGGTGCATTATATTTGGCACCACGGTGGGGTTCTGGGCCCTTGGCTTTGGGCCCTGGGCTGCTGCTGCTGTCTTTTGTGGCCCCTGAGCGGAGTGCTGTCGGCAAGCGCGTTGACTGTCGTGCGGCTTTCTTTGCCTCTGGCCTTGAAATCGTTATCGTGCTGAAGCCGTTGCAGCACCGGCCCCTTTGAGATGTGCCAAGGGTGGGTGCTGGGTGCATGTGTTGTGGAAGGTTGCAGCTGGAGGCCAGGTATGAATATTCGAGGTGTCTGCAGGCCAAATAAGGTAATGAAGGCAGCTGTTGATGTCGGTTGCACATTTTTATTCTTTTTAGACTCATACTTCTTTTTTTTTCTATTTAGTGCCTTTGACTTGGGAGCCATAAGCAGTGGCATCAGCTTAGATAAAACTACATGAGAGCGCTTTATGCATAAACATCCACTGGTCGAGCTGGCCTTCTATGAAATTTGTAAACATAGATTACCGAGAATCATTACCTGGTTGTGCTTGGGTAAATCATTTGAATTTCAAGTTTTTAACTGCTATTACGAGCGCAGTGTGCGTGGTATGTCATTTCATTTTATTCTTCCCCACTGAATACTGTGTTGTAGACTCCCATAGCACAATTCCTTGTGACATGTAAATCCATACACTGTCATCATTTGACTTTTGCACCCAATTTTGTTTCATAGTGTTCCTAAATGTTGAGTGCACTGAGCTGTTGTTGTATACTGGTTTTCTGAACAAAAGGAATCTGTTTCTTGTGTGCCTTTCTAAATATGGGCTGGAGCCAATCATCACTTCCTTAGTGCGTTCGAGGCCTCATGAAGCCATATGATGGAACCTTCATGTGGTTATAATAAGGGGTTGGACTTTTTGGTTTTTATTTTTTGGAAATTCGGTGGTCTTTTCTGTTTTTATTTCAGGAAGCTACTGTCGGTTTTCACAGTGATGATTATTTTTGACGAATGAAATACTGACTTTTTTTCGTTGACTTAATTTAGGAGTTCTGTGTGGTCAAAAGTCATTTAAAGTCTATCTTAGTATTTTTGTCTTCCTGAACAGTTTATTTACCAGGAATTAAAGTGCAAATAGTAATGCTCGGAGCTGTTCTTGTGGAAGAAATTTCCACCCTCGTTAAAAGAGTAACTCATGTTAAATGAGATAGCCGACAGATAAAAACAGAAGTGGAAGTTGGGTTGTCACACTGTGTTGAGCATGAGGGCGGTGCATCACGTAGTCGGCGTGTTGACGACAATGATGGAACTGGCGCTCAGTCATCGCAGTAGCCAAAACATACTTATTCGTTACGCCCATTGGTGGTTTCATGTTAATGTCCTACATGCATTTGATTAACCTAATTAACTGACTAACTGCTGTAAGCAGGTGATGATAGTGAAGAAACAGTGCTTAGCTAGAAGACGGTGAGGAGATGATGCTTCCCGGTCTGCAGAGGCATATAAGCTAGCAGAGCAGTAGCTGAAATCGTAGAACTGCGCTGCTTATCCCACAACACCATCATCTCGTCTTGCCCCTGGCTGACCTTTTTCGGTGAAAACCAAATTTCGAAAAGTGAATTCGACGCACTTTTATCGTTTTTTTTTTTCGGTGTAAACCGAAAAGTCCAGCCTCTAAATATAATGCACGGGCAGTAATGATAAATGAGAAACTTGGTAACTGCTGCGAACATTTTGTTCCTCCACCTCCTTGGCTTTTGTTTTGCTGAACACGTGCAATCTTTAGTTTTGGTAAGCTGTGTTATGTCGCGAGTACTGTGTATCTAGGCACGGCTGTAGGTTGTGTTCATGACTCCGGGCCCAGGGGTGTGGCTGGATTGAGTAAAACAAGAATTATATCAGTGCAGCATGTAACACTGCCTAAGCAGATGAATGAAAGAGCAGTTTGGCTTGGCGCAGTGTCCTAAGCACGAACATGAAAGCGGTTAAAAATGGCCTGAATAAAAGGTGACAACAGTGGCATGGCTACAAATGTGCAGTTTGTTCAGCACTGCAAAATTTATGCAAACATATTGGAAAAAAGAAACAGATGACCGACGGCTAAACTCTGCATGAAAGGATTGCACTAGGAAACACACTGTTTTAATCAGAGCTTATTGCTGCATCTGCCATTTCGCTGTGTTTGTCTTGATTGGAAAAGGTCGGATTACTTTTCTAAGCAAGGTGTCTGCACAGTATTACACTGGCATTTCCATTTTGATTTAGCACTAGATAAAGAAAGGTTGGCATTCATCGCATGTTTGGCTAAGATTAGCAACGAGCGTGTAATTGAGGCATGTTGTTGTTGGAACGAAAAAAGGGGTTGGCTGTGGGCCTAGTGAAGTTGAGCAGCACTTGCCTGCTTTGTTTATGCAACCTTGAAATTTCCCTCTGACATCAGGAGCCCCTGCCACGCGGTGCTTTTGTCCCGCCGCCTATAGGACAGCCTGCATCCATCGGTGGCATGAAATTCAAGCTTGTAAGACTGAATTCTCATGCCACTTTTTAAGTGTGGTTTTAGGACCCTGCTTGATTTTAAGTTGTGGAAACATCAGTTTCTTTTTGTTGCGAGGGTTTAAGTTAAAGAAATAGTGTCCGAGAATGACAGTCTTTCAGTAGAAATATCTACGCAGTACATCAATATTCTCTTCATTGTGCTGAGCTTATTGCTTTCCTATAGTAACAGCTGTCGTTACAGTCACGTCTGTGGTGGTTGCTCATGCTTATTCAAAGTAGGAGTAAAGCAAGTTGGGAGAGTTGGCAATGATCAACAGCTCCCGTAGTGCCTTCCTTTTTTTTGGACTTCATGCTTTCTTGCACTGAAAGCCTTTCGTCATCTGCAACGAGGGCTATTTATACAAAAATGTCTAATACCCCTGTCACACAGGCATTTCAAAGGCCCTCGAACCGATAGTCTATCGACTCGAAGGCGATCGAGCGCTGCTACACGGGCAGTTTCAATGGCCATCGAGCCAATAGTCCATCGAGTCAACGGAGCAGCGCGGAACCCCATCAAGATTTCGAGGGCCTTCGAGCGGTGTCCAAGGTTGCTAGCGTTGCTTCGAGCGGCGCCAAGTGCACTTTCGTACACGATACATTCACGGTACAAAAGCATGAACAAACATTATTCGCCTAAACTTTAATGCAAGCAGTCTGGACAATAATTTTAAAATTGTGTCAGACTGGCTTTAAGCACATTAATTTTGCGTTGCGGTCTTTGCGTTCCTTGCGTACTTAGCGTTGACAACATGGCGTCGCCTTGCCCGTCCACTTCACAGCGATAACAGCTTCGTCGCTAATCCCTCAAAGCAATATTGTGTTCTAAACTGTTGTATTTGCCTTCGATTTGCCCATTCTTAACCTCTCATTAAGATTCAAGAGACAAATAGCTTTTGTTTTTCAGATGTCAAGGCGATTTCCCAGGTGTTAAGCCTGATGAAGCAGCGCTCCGACGCAGTTGGACTGGCTTGGTTTTGGCTCGTTTTGTATTAGAGTGGCTACAGCAGTGTCTACATCTGTCTGTCGCGTACGTGCATTTAAAGGGGTTTTAAACGACATGCGCGCATGCATGTATTTCAGAATTTAGTATACATTTATCAAATATTTTTGTTATTTTTGCAAAATCAAAAGTAGTGATTGTGGCGCCACACAAGCTTGGCGTGAGACAAGAGAACCATTTCAATGGTCATTGAGATTTGCTGTGTAGCAGTGACACAACTCCTTCAAGTTCGATGGCGATTGAGAATTTCGAAGGCCCTTGACTCGATGGCCATTGAAACTGGCCGTGTGGCAGGGGTATTAAAGTGTCCTTGTAGCAACCAGAGAAGATCCATGTGCAGTTGTACACAAAAATTCAGTGGAAGGGGTTTTGATGTAGGCGAAATGCTAAGGCAGGCCCATGATGTCAGTGCACATTAAAAATATCCCCAGGTGGTAGAAATTATTCCAGAGCCCTCCACTGTGGCACCCCTTTCTTCCTTCACTCCCTCCTTTATCCCTTCCCTTAAGGTGCACTTCGGGTGTCCACCGAGATATGTGAGACAGTTACTGCCTCATTTTGTTTCTGAGATATATGAGACAGTTACTTGGTTTGTTTTGTTTCCTCCAAAAACCAATTTAAATTTTTTTATGTTGGCATAGTCATGTAATGAGAATTTTCCTGTGGTATGTATGGGCAGCCAGGATACAGGGGGCATCCGGCAGTTAAACTGGAAATTAGTGACTAAATTTTTGTGTGAGCTAAGCCATGTGATGAACACAGAAATCCAGAATGAGTGAGGCAATATAAGGATCCTGTAAACTGCTTCCAAGATTCTGAATGTGTGCTTTCATCAGAATGTGTATTCATATGGGTGTCACCATGTTGCCGCCTGGTGCTAGCATGGTGGAAGTGATAGCATGTGCTCTGTTAAACTGGCAGGTAGCAGCCTAGGGAGATGTTTTGACATCTGTGTGTGCATCATGTACAGGCCTGTAGCTGGTATGCACCATGCACAAAGCATGTTAATACCATGCTTTATAGTCAGCTGCTTAAATGTGAGGATGAATGAATAGTTGTCTAGGTACACAGGAAAGCGCTTCTTTTCTTTTGTACACAATTGTGGAATTGGGCTTCAGTCCTAAATGGCTAAACATGGTATAGGGAACAATGTTGAGTTTTGTGAGATACAGTAAGCGACCTAATGCTCTCACGTGTTGTGCAATAGTGCGCGTTGTAACTGCCGTTTTATGTATCCCAGCTCTTGTACAGAATCTATGTAATTCTTCTCAAGTGAGCCTGAATATGCCTCAATATTGTGGTCTGTTCTTTGTCATATGTAATGCAATGTTGTGCTTGGTATGATGAGAGTTGTACTGGTTAAAAGATTTGCAACATCCATAGATGTAAAGAGTGTTTTCAGGCAGCAATGGTTGCTGTGGGACAGGATGACGCATTGTGTTTTAGCGTGACAGTGGAGCTGTCCAGGCATATGTCGAAGCTGAGTTGGTGCAGCTGCGTGGTACTGTTGATGAACATGAATTGTAGGCGTTCCCTTTCTATGTCAGGGTACGGCTTTCTTTCCATTCTTGTTGTGTCTCATGCTTTGTCCGGCACCGACGGTGCCGTCACGAATGGTCAGGAAGATATGAAGTGTTTGAAGGAAATGGACCATGTTCAAGCATTAGACACAGTACCGTCACATTTCGGTGATTGATCACTCCTAGCCCCAGTTCTGCTGGTTTTGGTTGGACGTCATCATCCTGTCCGCATCCCCTATTCCGCAGCAAAAGGATGGGCAATTATTTACGCACATGCAGGTGGCCACAAAAGTTTTCGGTACACGGAAACCGCCATAAAGCTAAATTCCCATGCGGCCTTGAGGTGCGGCCAAGGGTATTTATTAAAGGGTGCATATTGTGCAGGTCGATGTTCAAGGCATACCCTTCAATTTTTGGCTGCATGCTCATGCTGCTAAGCAATTATGTCTCTTTACGGTCTTTATAGACGATGGGAAATTGGCCAGAGGGTAGCCCTTGGCCATTCTACCCTCGGGGCAGTTCAGGGGAAGCCTTGAATGGGGGCCATCATTGTGTTATTCATTTCTTGAACCAGCTGTAGCTGTGATCACTGGTCGCACCTTGGGGATAAACGGCTGAATTCGAGCCGCCTTAATTTTGGAGGTTAGTGGGAAAAGCATCTTTGTCCTGCTGTAGACGTCGTTAGATTAATGGCGATGGTGACGACTTTTTAACCAAGTTTCCTGCAAGCGAAGACACTCGAAAGTTGGAATCACCGTTAATCCTGTCGCTTTTACAAAGCGCCGGAATTCCACTGCGTAGTGACGCTAAGTTAGAGATAGAGGGGGGAGAGGGTGAGCGAGACAGAACAAAGGCAAGTCGAGCTCCACCCTCATTGCTGGCCAGTCGCAGGTTACGAATTCGTGTATATCTGCATGATCAAGGGCCCGTATTGTGACGCGCGTACTCGGCGAGCCAGCCGGCACAGGCGACTGCGCGCGATAAAAAAAATAAACGGCGCTCGAAGCGTTCCCCACCGCGCGAGCGCAGGTATGCAAAAAGCGCGCACTCCTATATGTACAGGCGATAAGCGTGCCAGGCACCCCCGGTAATCGGGGCTTCGTTCGCGTTGTCGTTATCTTCGCTCGCGCGCAGATTACCACGCCTCGCGGCTGCTCTTCGGTTTCCGCGGCCATTGCCGTCGGGGTACGAGAGAGGATCGATCGACTCCTTGCCGAGAGAATTGTTAGTCTGTGCATACTTCCTCCTCGTCGGTTGACGCGGTTGCAAGCAGGGTGACGACAAGGCCGGTAGTGGGCGCGCGTGCGTGTTTTTTTTTAATCCGCGTTACGTTAGGTTACGTAACGGGAGAGGAAAGGCGCAGTAACTGTCTCGTTCTAGGTGGACGCCTCAACAGCGCCGTGAAGGAAAGGGTGAAGTAGGGGAGAGTATACGAAAGAAAGACGCCTGAGCGCGCCTTTGCGACCGGTTTGCTCGGCGCGCGTGCGGTGCGGTTTATGAACGCCGCGGGGTTTGTTTCGTTCGCGTGGCGAAAAGGAAAATTTGTGGTGATTTAGCTCTGGTTAATCCTAGTCGAAAACGAAAAGCTGCATGTCCTCCCTGGCTATGTTTGTGGTGGAGCGACTGGCGGTTTCCAACTTCCATTTTCCTTCGCTGACGGCGCGGTTCGGGTGTCTACCGAGATATGTGAGACAGGCGTAATTTCCTTTCCTTAAAACCAATTTTCATTTCATTTCCGTTTTTATGGAGGAAAAACGCTGAGGCGCGGCCGTGTGCTGTGCGATGCCAGTGCACGTTAAAGAACCCCAGGTGGTCTAAATTATTCCGGAGCCCTCCACAACGGCACCTTTCTTTCACTCCCTCTATCCATTCCCTTGCGGCGCGGTTCAGGTGTCCAACAATATGAGACAGATACTGCGCCATTTCCTTTCGCCAAAATCCAATTATTAGTCATTTCATTTCTGTTAGGGCGCAGTTCGGGTGTCGGGTCTCCACGGCAGGGCTTTTATCCCACCGCTGGGCACCAGTTGTTGGAAATGGGGCTCGGGGTCGCTCTCGACGGAACCACGGGTCATGAGCGACGCTTGCTCCGACCGCCACCACCACCAGGGCAAGACTGCCGACGAGTTAAAGGAGTTGGATGATGGGAGGAAGAAGACTTGGGGGTTTATTTACATGGATAGAGGTCAAAAGGAACTTGTCTCCGAAGAGAGGCTCTTAAAAGGAGGCTTAAGGAGCCTTAAAAGGGAGCCTGATTAAGGGAGCACACAAGAGGAGCATGATTGAGCATTTATGGGAGCACGATTTTCACTGCACTCGCTGTCCAGTTTTATACGGTTCTTGGTCCCCAGTTTGAAGACGTCTCCGCAAGGATGGGAGTAACTTAAAACTTGTATTATCGCGCACATACACGCACCACCGCACACAGGGACACGCACTCGTCACGTGTCGAGCCAGGGAGACAGGATGCCCTCGGGTTCACGTCGACGGCGGATGGAGATGTCTAGCCAGCCGAAAGTCCCCACGCGGGGTTGACACCTGTTCTGTAGATGTCAGCTGGACAAGATCGCACGGTCGGGTCCAGTAGCCGAAAGGGTCGCTTCCTTCCTGGCGACGCCCGCGAAGGTTGGCGGACGACGACCGCTAATCCGCCGCCGTTTTCCCACGCAGGCCGTCCTCTACGGGGAACCAGGCCGCATTAGTTCTCCCAACTTAGACACGGCCATTGGGGATTAGCTGCCGCTCGATCCCTGCGGCGGCCTCTCTGCTCCGCCAAGAGTCCATCCAGTGCAGCCGGTGCGGCCTGGGAGCGATAGTCAGGTGCTCGCTGCGGCGGCATTCCTCGGTCGGGCCTTCGCTCCCCTTATTACTTGGTTCCCGGAATCCACCTGGGCGACGCTCTCGGGTACTCGTGTCGCGAACGTGGGAGTGATTCTTATCGCGTGGCTCGCGACCATCGCAAAGAAGCTGTTGGTTTCCAGCAGGTGAGCCTTGCCGAGGACGCGGCTAATACAGACGGGCGAGCGCCTGAATGTAACGCCCTGAATGCATCAAGTGCACCGGAAATAGGTGTCCGCCGATATGGGACAGATACTGCGCCGTTTCCTTTCCCCAAAAACCAATTTTTTTAAATTTTAAACCACCCGCCGCGGTGGCTGAGTGGTTAGGGCGCTCGACTACTGATCCGGAGTTCCCGGGTTCGAACCCGATCGCGGCGGCTGCGTTTTTATGGGGGAAAAATGCTAAGGCGCCCGTGTGCTGTGCGATGTCAGTGCACGTTAAAGATCCCCAGGTGGTCGAAATTATTCCGGAGCCCTCCACTACGGTACCTATTCTTCCTTTCTTCTTTCACTCTCTCCTTTATCCCTTCCCTTACGGCGCGGTTCAGGTGTCCAACGATATATGATACAGATACTGCGCCATTTCCATTCCACCAAAAACCAATTATTATTATTATTCACAACTCGCTTCGTGGGTCCTCAGTTTTATTTTCTCCCGCCACACCAAAGGGAAAGTTGCGGAATCGAGGTTCCGCTGTAGATATATGTATATACTAAGTGGGTACTGCTGGACTGGAGCGCGGTCGCTCGAATCCGGCCACGGGCTAGGAGCTCTGTGCAGCGGTGTTACCGCGGGACTCTTTTGGCGTACTCTGTAGCCTTGCAGATTCCGCTACCGCCGTGCACCTTCACTGGACAGTTGTGCGTGTGTACGCGAGCACGGTTCTTTCCAATGCTCCCCCCAATTTTTTTAGAAGAATAAAAGGGGGGATAATAATAATAATAATTGGTTTTTGGGGAAAGGAAATGGCGCAGTATCTGTCTCATATACCGTTGGACACCTGAACCGCGCCGTAAGGGAAGGGATAAGAGAGGGAGTGAAAGAGGAAGAAGTAGGGGCCGTAGTGGAGGGCTCCGGAATAATTTCGACCACCTGGGGATCTTTAACATGCACTGACATCGCACAGCACACGGGCGCCTTAGCGTTTTTCCTCCATAAACTTAGCGTTTTTCCTCCATAAAAACGCAGCCGCCGCGGTCGGGTTCGAACCCGGGAACTCCGGATCAGTAGTCGAGCGCCCTAACCACTGAGCCACCGCGGCGGGTGGGGGGATCGATTCCATTTGTGTTTTCCGGTCCGCGGGAAAAGACCCCATCCTTCGCTTCCTCATGCGAGGGAGAGCACCTGCTACGGCCAGACAGCGGCTGCGGGAGAGAATGTAAAATATCCTAAAACAAAGGGACAACGTAATGAGAGAGGCGGCGCACAACAAGCAGCTGCATGGCTCAAGAGCGTCGCACGCAGCGGTTACAAATGGACCACTCGGCAGGGCTGCCCTGCGCGCACGCGGACTCCGGAAATCCATTTGCGCGTTGCCTTCTGTTCACTTGTTTGTTTGCTTTGTCTGCTCTCAAGGACCGTGGCCTCGACTTTTGATGGGCGGAAGGCTGCTCGCTTATCCGAAAGCCAGTCTTGACGGCGGAGTATAGCCTGTTCCCGTGTCTCCCATCTCTACTTCCTCATCCCCAACGCCGCGTGAAGGGTAGCCCATCGGGAGCTTGCTCACTCGCCGCATGTGTCGCAACGTGTGGTCTTGTGAAAGAGCACTACGCGTCGCGCGCGGGCTTCGCGTGACGTCATGGTCGGGACTACCCCGTATTTACCCCTTGTGTCGTTTCGCGTGGCGGGCCGTACGTTGCACGCGTAATTTAGTACTTGCACGCACGGGCGCATCAGCTGGGTGGCACTCCCGCGCAGACTGGTCGCACGAACTCTGGCACAACATTCCCCCCAACATTCTGGCAACACACTCACGCACGTGTGTGTCCGCGCGTGCTTGCTCTCGGCGCGACTGCCCCGCGCAGTATTTTTTTAAAGTGATTGTCAGGCGATTGTCATTCGCTGACCCACGCTCAGTCACTCTCACTCGCAATAACATCCGCGGGGATCGGCCTTCCGTGCTCCAGCGTCATCCATCACAACAGAAGCAGCAGCAGCCAATATTGTGCCGCCGTCGCGACTTATTTGGAAGAGGTAGAAGGGACGCCAAGAACAACAACAAAGACTGGACTTGTGATCCCGACGTATTCGACTCTCGGTAATAAATTGCGCGTACACTCGAGGAGAGGGAGCACCGCCGAGCTGGTTTAGTTTGCTGCCCCTCTTTCCCCCACTGCCCCGCCCACCCGTGCGCCGCTCTCTCTCTCTCTCTCTGCGCCTTGGTGTATCGTGTTATTGTCTCTCGTTTGTATAATGAGTCCGCGCGCGCATTTGCTGCGGCGGTTATTGTTACACGACCGTT
The DNA here is from genome assembly GCF_052857255.1 of Amblyomma americanum. NCBI lineage: Eukaryota > Metazoa > Arthropoda > Arachnida > Ixodida > Ixodidae > Amblyomma > Amblyomma americanum. The sequence goes on along the minus strand of NC_135505.1, from coordinate 108,037,147 downwards.
GATGCCGGCAATGGAGGAGGAGGAGGATGATGATTGGCTGCCCTCTCGGCGTCGGTCGTCTTTGTGTTCGCTCGTTCCCGTGGTGTCGTTTGCGTGTCTCGATGTTGGGCGCAGCGCGCGTGGAAGCCCTGCCGAGACCGTTAGTCCTGGGTGCGTGTTTAGGGGTATCCCTCCAAGGTGGATTAGACTCGGTTAATCGAGTAATTACTTATTCGGTACAACCTAAGAATGAAGCTAAAGATCGCCTCCTCAAACGAGGCACTCCAGCCAATGGCGGCGACCGGTTTTCAGGACGCCGCGGCTTATCCTGTTACAAGCCGGTGTTGGAAACTTATATTGGAGAGTTTTAGCAAACAGTATCGGCGACCGAAATTAATTTAATTTGTTTTTTGGGGAAAGGAAATGGCGCAGTATCTGTATCATATATCGTTGGACACCTGAACCGCGCCGTAAGGGAAGGGATAAGAGAGGGAGTGAAAGAAGAAAGGAAGAATTAGGTGCCGTAGTTGAGGGCTCCGGATTAATTGCGACCGAAATTGAAAAATTGGTTTTTGGGGGAAAGGAAATGGCGCAGTATCTGTCTCTCATATCGGCGGACACCGACATGAGAGGTTTTAGCATGGCGTTAGCGCACTCCGCTATATTTACTGTCAGCCGTCTACAGTGCATGCGTAGGTGGTGCCTACTGAGGGGCCAGGCCCCTGCCTTTCACGTTGGGCGTACTTCCTGCTGGATGGATGGATGGAAGATACGAGCGTCCGCTTTGAAACGGGGTGGTTGTGACAGTTGCCACCATGCTCGACTTTTTTGTTTATTTTTGTGTGTGTGTAACTGTGTTGTAAATTGTTATTAAAATTCTCCATTTTCTTTAAATACGTCTTCAGTGCAACAATCTAACCTTAAGTCACCACCCTGCTTGTGAGCCACCAATCTTCCATTCGCTCTTTGCTAATTTCCACCGCAGATTTATTTACGTGAACATTGTTATCTCTAAACCGTGGGGCCTCAGGCAGAGTGACTGTGCCTGCATCGACATCCGAATGGATACCATCACATTTGAGTATGAGGTGTTCTATTTCTTCTACAGATTTACCACGCAGACTTACCTACAGATTCATAAAATTACCTAGAGATTTACCTGCTGTCGCCTGTGCATGCGCTGTTGGCGGCTGACGGTAACCCCCCCCCCCCCCCCCCCCCCCCCCCCACCACCACCATATTGGTGGCCTGTAGTGGTTTGAACGCCGGTCTCGTTTGTGTGCTGTATTTAGTTGCGGGGTTCAGTCGCTTGTGCCGCCCGTTTTTGTGTGCGTGCAAGTTTTCCCCTGACCGTAATTTGCTGCTGTGCTTGGACAAAAAATTAATGTGGATTAGCTCAGCTAATCCTGGATATACAAAGCGAAAGATGTCGGCGCTCACTGTGTTCATTGGCGTTGACAATGTTCTAGACGGCGATGGCTTTTAGGAAAAGAAGAGCGCATAACTGGCTCCCTGGGCTCAATCGCGCTTTGATACATGTGGCAGTGGTGAGAGAGAGATGTGGCCTGAATGCATTAGCGCTGACAACATTGTGGCTGACATGCGGCACTGCAGGAATAGCTAGGCCGCAGCGTTCATTTGGTGATCAATCTCTCGCGATCAACGATTAGCTGCATGTCACTTCCAAGGGTGCCAGGGAAGGCGCGCTGCCTATCCAGTGTGCGGAACGCAATCAAGGCAGGCTTTTGCAGTTGGACACCACCGCCACGTACGTGGAAGCGAGATTGAGGTCTCCACTGACCCACGGAGCCGGTTGTGCGCCTTTCCTTTCGGGAAATTAATGAACGGCCTTTGCAAAGTTGTCAACGCCAATGAACTCTGTGAACGCCGTCGGCTCACTGTTTTGTTTGGTTTTTGAGGAAAGCAAATGGCACAGTAACCGTCTCACATACCTCGATGGACACCCGAACCGCGCCGTAAACGAAGGGATAAAGAAGGGAGGGAAATAAGAAAGAAAACTGAAAGTTGCATTTTGAGGAGCCCCGCCGCGGTGGCTCAGTGGTTAGGGCGCTCGACTACTGATCCGGAGTTCCCGGGTTCGAACCCGACCGCGGCGGCTGCGTTTTTATGGAGGAAAAACGCTAAGGCGCCCGTGTGCTGTGCGATGTCAGTGCACGTTAAAGATCCCCAGGTGGTCGAAATTATTCCGGAGCCCTCCACTACGGCACCTTTCTCTTCCTTCTTTCACTTCCTCCTTTATCCCTTCCCTTACGGCGCGGTTCAGGTGTCCAACGATATATGAGACAGATACTGCGCCATTTCCTTTCCCCAAAAAACCAATTATTATTATTATTATTTTGAGGAAAGGCGGAACACCTGTGGCTCGGTGTGACTAGGGAGCGAGAGAGAGAGAGAAAAGGCGACGGAGTCGGTGGCGGCCACCTCCGCCCGTGCCTGACGTCACTCATGCTCCGACATACGCCGGCTCGCGCGAAGCGCGGTGTTGACTAGCGTAGTGAAGCTTTTCGCTTCAAAAACGACCTTAACCCCGCCTTGTGCAGTCCGAAAACTCGTTAGCCTTGGCGTTCATGGGCAGGTTGCCTTATTTGCGCCATTTTTAAAAAAATCGTCGTCATCGTCGCCTGTTGCCGTTATATCCCCGCGTTTGTCGCTTGGCCGATTATGTATTGCCGCCGTGAATGCGGGGCATTCGGAGCCGCTAACTCATTTCCCTCGCTTTAGTCTGTCGGTCCGCATGTGTGGCGGTGTACGGGTGCCGTTGCTTGGGAGGAAGCGACGCCTTCAGACATCGATACTCAGATATCGATATTCGAACGGAGGAAACGTGCCTGTGTATCTCGATCGGTGCTGCAAGAGTGCGACGGGCAGTACAGTCTTTGCCAAAAATAACCAGGCTGCATGGTTTGCTTCTCGTTCGTATATAGTAGAGCCCTTACGGCTTCCCTGCAGATCAGAGAGGTCTTGGAAGATGAGGACAGGCGTTCTCCTTACCACGCATAGGTTTAGAGATATGAGCTTCAATATACGAGTGAGAAGCAAACCGGGCAGCTTGGTTATTCTTGAAAACACTGTACGTACGTGTCTGGGCATGAAACTCGCGCTTGATTCTAGAGCTCGTCTCCGCGCATGCGCACAGCTGTCAGGTGCAGGGTTACGGGGAGCACCTAGTTGTCACTGAGGTTTGTAATTACTGCGGCAAAGACGACGGTTTTTTGTTTAGTCTGTAGTGTTAGTAAAAAAAAAAAACGTATAGTAGACGTACCGTGTGTACCCATAAAAACGGGGTAAAAAAAAGGGGGGGGGGGTGGTTTGGGGAGGTCCCTTCAGGCTGTTCTTTGGCTGCAATGTTCGGATACGAATGCAGTTATAATCGACGCTACAAAGAGTCGGTTGTCCGTTATAAGAACATCGCGCCTTTGGAAAAACGTGCCTTCTTCCAAGCACGCACGTCGTACAATAGTTGGCATTCAGCGTCGACCTTTAAAAGTATCCATATATTAGCGACAGCGCGCGTATGTGCGGATGCGACGATCTGGCGAAAAAGAAAAAAAAAACTCGTCCCAAATCAGCGTGCAACGTCAGTTTTTTTTTCCCCTTTTAATATTCTCAGCTCCCACAGCGCTGCACGGAACTAATGGTCCATTTCGTATAATTCTATGCTTCCGAAAAGGTGGCAGTCATTGAAGGGCACGCACGCTAACGATGACAAAACGCTGTCGCCCGTGATTTCGTACTACGTCCCCCCCCCCCCCCCGCTTTTTTTTTTACTACACCAATTTAGCGGGAGTCACGTGATCACCGCTGGCAAGGCCACTCGACTGGACGTGTACACATCGTAGTACGTAGCCGCGCGTGTGTTACGTGTAGCGTGCCCCGTGATTCTTACTCGCTGTTTCCTGGTTTTCGTGCGCCGCGTGTTCACTGCGCGCGTACGTATACAAAAAGCCGGTGAGACTGTGTACACGGGGGCGCTGTCCCGTACGTACTATAGCGTGGCGAATATCCGCACACACACACACAACCGTATCGCGTGCGTTATGGTCCACTGAGCTAGAATCGAGGCAGTGTTATTTTCTTACTTCGTCGATATTTCGTTTTGTTTGTGTGTGTTTGCGTGCGTTGCGCGCAGGCTGAAAAGTGGCCCTGAATCGTTTCGCTAACAAAATGCGATTGGTCTCTTTTTTTGTTTGTGTGTATATTTTTTCCCCACCATTCCGGGTTGATATTTCCTTCCCTCCACGCTTGTATATATTCCGGCTGTTCGATCCCATACAGCTGCTGGCGAGAAAAAAAAAAGGACGAAATAGTAATAATTTTGTTTATACCCCCTCAGTCCGCACGCCTCCTGTGTGTGTGTGTGGCCCCGAATTAAGGTCAAACGATTTATCGAGCGCGGCAAACGGTGCATTCGCTTACAGTATATATGGGCGGCTACGAAAGCCGAGTGCGGTCTATAATAATAATAATAATAATTGGTTTTTGGGGAAAGGAAATGGCGCAGTATTTGTCTCATATATCGTCGGACACCCGAACCGCGCCGTAAGGGAAGGGCTAAAGGAGGGATTGAAAGAAGAAAGGAAGAGGAGGTGCTGTAGTGGAGGGCTCCGGAATAATTTCGACCCCCTGGGGATCTTTAACGTGCACTGACATCGCACAGCACACGGGCGCCTTAGCGTTTTTCCTCCATAAAAACGCAGCCGCCGCGGTCGGGTTCGAACCCGGGAACTCCGGATCAGTAGTCGAGCGCCCTAACCACTGAGCCACCGCGGCGGGTCGGTCTGTATCACTCCGTCCCCGCGACCGCAGTATATGGATGTTTGCTATCACCGCATCGGCAGCAATGCCGATATATGGGAGAGCCAGACGCTGTACCGGTGTGCGCTAAGATGCCTATTTTGCTTGCGCCGCTGCTGGTAATAAAAAAGAATACTGAAAATAGCGTGACGACGTGGCCCCAGCAAATCGCCTGCACCACCCCGGAGGGCTTCTCGTAGTGCATATGCGGGAGTCGAGATGGCGCGACAGGTTGCGACATGTGCCGCTCACTTCCCGCGCGCGCGCGTCATATCTTGGTCGTATGCGACCTTCATCCTTACTCTGCACCTTATTTTCCCCCTTTACGTTTACCCCTTTTTGCCCACTGCAGTGTATAGGGTATCCAGGCGGCATCCTCTTCGCCTCCTATACGCTCGAGTACACCCATATGGGAGTAAAGAAACTACCTTTTGTGAAAGGGTGTGCAAGAGGGAGTTTCTTTACTCCCGTAAAGGTGTATTCGAGCTTAGGAGGCGAAAAGGACGTAAAAGGGTGTGGAGTTCCCGGGTTCGAACCCGACCGCAGCGGCTGCGTTTTCATGGAGGCGAAATGCTAGATAGAGGCCCGTGTATTCGATGTCAGCGCTCGTTAAAGATCCCCAGGTGGTCGAAATTATTCCGGAGCCCTCCACTACGGCACCTCTTCCTTTCCTCTTTCACTCCCTCCTTTATCCGTTCCCTTATGGCGCGGTTCAGGTGTCCAAAGAGATACTGCGCCATTTCCTTTCCCCCAAAACCAATTATTATTATTATTATTATTAAAAAGGAAGGGCGCTAGAGAACTCCTTACTCCCTTTGTTACTCCTTTCTGTTTGGAGTGGATGGATAAACTCCCTGCCCTCCCCTTTCTTTGCTGCATACTGACGCACTCTTGGCGCGTACAGGGAAGGCTCTGTTTGCGACGACTTCTCCGCGCGCTGCCGAGTGCCTTCTTCTTTGCGCCAATCATCGGCGACTGCGCAAGTTTATTTCGATTGTCGGCGGAGGGAGGCTATAAAATTTGATCCGGACGCCAGCGATTGGGGGCGGAGGAAAGCTGCCAATTGGCCGCCCCCTCCGATTTCCCGTTCAGTACGGTGCTTTTGTCGTTTCGGGTTTCCGCGAGGCGTGCATCTGGTTTGCGCGGAAATCCGCATACGAGGAGCACAACTCCGATAATTAAAGGCGTCCTCTTTGGACGACGCTGCATTGGAGCTGCTTCGACGGAGCTGAAGCTTGAGTGTCCTTTCACTGACTTGACGCGAGGGCACGGTGGTATACCCCGTGTATTCAGGGTTGGCATGCATTTGGATTCGAGGACGACTGTGTGTTACTGACCGTATAGAGCGCCGATTATATACAGCTACAGTTTAATCTCATCATCACGAAATTGAAGGGGCCCGGCGATTAGTTCGTAGTAGCCTTAGCTTCGTTATAGCCCGTGTTCCAAGGCGAATTGTCATTCCTTCGTTATATCCATTATTTCGTTATAAACCGTTTCGTTATAACGAGTACGGCGATGTTCTGGGCCAGCTGGTCCGGCATGTTCAAAGGTGAAAAGAACCACGACGTAGCAAGACAAGTGGACAGGACCCTTGAACGTTATAGCGAGGTTTGACTGTATGTAGGCATAGCCAGACCAGAAAAAAAAGTATACCACATCCTAATTCCTACGGATTGGGGCAGAGGTAGGTACATTATTCGACGCGAGTGGATACGCAGTGACGTCTTGTTACTATCGATTTCGATTCAGTCATACTTGCGGCTTGTTCCACGAGCTTCTGGCCCTGTCGGTATCGCGTGCGTTACCAAATCATCATCATCATGCTGACTACGCCCACTGCAGGGCAAATGCCTCTCCCGTGTCTCTCCAAACAACCCTGTCCTTTGCCAGCTTCATCCACCCTTTGCCTGCAAACTTCTTAATGAAATCCCCCCACCTAACCTTCTGCCTCCTCCTGCTACGCTTACTTTCTCTTGGAATCCACTCCGTTACCCTTAAGGAGCAGCGGTTATCTTGCCTTCGCATTACGTGCCCATTTCTTCCTCTTGATTTCGACTTCCATTGAATTCTAACTTCGCATAAATCGCGTAAATTTTCGGGATCCGTTCTGAATTCATGTTCAGGGGGAGTCGACTGTATTTCCTAGCGCTGATTATGTACAGCTACAGGCGTATAGCGAGACCTGGAAAGCAACTAGCCAGAACTCTTCGTGGCCAGCACACCTATGCGGAGTGGTTGCGGTTTGTGTTGCGAGGCGTGAAGCCGTTGCGCCTGCCCTCACTCGGGCTCTTCTCTTCTTGTCGCAATGTGTTCGCGCAAACGGCGAAGGCACGCAGTCATTTTTTCCTGGTGTGAATCACAGGCCCTGTTTGTCGGTTGGCATCGCGGCGCCTGGGCTGTGTGCAACCTTTTTCTTTGTGGTGTCTCGGGGTGTACACGTCGTAACGGGGCTTTCCCACTATGCTTGTCATGTGCTACCTGCCTCCCGTGGTGTGCGTATGCGTTCGTTAACCGGTTACGATGCAACGGGGTTCACGCTTCTACCTTAAATGGTCCCAAGCAATACCCTATTTGTATACGCGTCAACCGGTTTTCTCGCTGAAAACCCGAGGATTACGGCGTACAGGGCGTGTCCGCGTTTGTGAATGCATGTTGCATACGAGGGCAAGGCATCCTGCGCTTGGAGTGTTTGTTAGCGCAGAGCTTGATTGGAAAATGGTGGCCTGCTGGCCCAGAAGAGCCAGGGTCGGAGTTTTGGGGAAGAGAGATTCGGTGACGCCCTTTTAACGAAGAGGGGATAGGGAGAAATGAGAAATGAAAATTAGTTGGAGGTTAATCGGTAATGCGCTGCACGCGGGGAAGAGTATGAAACGTTCACTGCGGAGTTTAACGTTCCGGAGCAAGACATTGGGGTTACGAGGGACGTCATGTAGTGGGGAGAGCTCCAGGCTAATTTAGACCACCTGCCTGGGTTCCGTGTAACGTGCGCTGAGAAGCGCACAGCGCACGGCCGTTTTCGTATTTCGTTTTGTACTTCGTCCATCGAAATAAGGCCGTCGCTGCCGGGTTCGAACCCGCGACCTTCGCATCAGACGCTGAAAGAAGCGGAAGGAAGAGGGAGTTGAGTTTTATCGCGACAGCGTTGAAGGCCTCGTTGTCCAGAGAATCCGGCGTCGGCGCTGTGGGCGAAAAATCACGAGCCCGACTCTGCGTGGCAGGTGGTGCCCAGAGAGCAACGGTGGGCAACCAAGGTCACGTGATATTGCGGCGTATTCACAGCCTGCCTACCGGATAGTGAGCAACCCATGGGCTACACAGTGCCCACCGCTGGGGGCATCTGCCATCGCATGGCAGTGGCGCATCCACTGCGCCAGGAAGGGGGTATGGGGACTCGCAGGGATCTATGAATGTAAGGTAGAGTAAGGCAGTTCTGCATATATGAGAGTTAACCCACGTACTATACGCTATCACGTCATACCCTTAAGGCGGTGCTTAAGCGTCCCCTCCAATTTTTAAACTTTTTTTTAGTTTATTAGCCACGAGGGATTCGCGACCACGATCGCGTTCAGTTTTGCTTATCCAAAAAGATATTTTTTTTTTCTTTCTCGCCGCCGGTCGGGCTGCGTGGTACTCACAGAGGGGGCAGCACCGTCTCAGCGCGCAGGGAAAGTTGGAAGGAAGGCGCGTATGAGCACTTTGCGGGACTCCTGACGACGACACTGGAGGAGGGATTCCGAGCGACACCCCGAATACGATGTGGCCACCGTCCTCCGGCGAGGAATGTTCGTGCCCGAGTAATTCCTTCGCCCCGCATATGAGCGCGTCGGCCAGGGAGAATGCTGCACCCCGTCATCGTCACGTTCATTCCGCCGCAACCCCGGAAGAATGCCGGCCGGCATATAGCCACGCGTCGCGTCACCTCGCTGCGTTTATATGTTCTCGCTCCCGCTCTGTCTTATTATTACTACTACGTACGGTTTCTGTTTCCATGGCAACCGCTGGCCTCGCGCATCATATAGCCCCCCCCCCCCCCCCCCCCCCCTCCGCGCAGCCTTTTCTCTCGCCCCGTCTGGGAGGAGCTGCTCTGAATGCGGCAGCGAATTACTCGAAAACATCTTCGTCTTATCCGCTGCGGAGTGCGAGTGAATGCGAAGGCGAGCCCTGCAAGGATCGCCAATTTCTTTTTTTTTACCGTTTTTTTTCGCATTGTTCCAGTCTTGAAAAAAAAAAAACCGTTGCCTGAGTGTCTGAAGCCAGCTAGAACTGCAGGAATAAAATGAATATGGTCGCGACTGCACCGCGCCTGGGTTTCGAACCCGGGGACGTGCTAGCAGATCAGCTTCGCTGGCCACTGCACGAGAGAACTATGCTGTCGCCGCTTTTTTTTTCAGCGTGGTATTTATTACGATGATGCTGTACAGTTTTATGTGCACGAATTATGTACAGGCTTTGAAGTGCTTTGTTGCTTAGGTGTGATAATGTATTAGTTATGCGCTCTTCATTGCCTGTTTTCTCATGCTTGTTTGTTTAAGTGTGTCGTGTTGTGCATCGTGTCGATTTGTCGCTGTTTTCCTTATGTTTATACGCTATGCTATCACTGCAACCAATCGCCCCTCGTGTGTAACTGCCACTCCTTCGCGGTGGGCTTTTCACGTTGTCGTGTTTCGTCAACTTCCATCCGTGCGCAGTGGATCCAGAACGCATAGCTATCGCAGCGCCCCTTTTGAGGTGCGTTAAGCGGTCCCAAAATTCTATTGTGCGCTTTCACTAATAATAATAATAATAATTGGTTTTGGGGAAAAGGAAGGGGCGCAGTATCTGTCTCATATATCGTTGGACACCTGAACCGCGCCGTAAGGGAAGGGATAAAGAAGGGAGTGAAAGAAGAAAGGAAGGAAGAGGTGCCGTAGTGGAGGGCTCCGGAATAATTTCGACCACCTGGGGATGTTTAACGTGCACTGACATCGCACAGCACACGTGCGCCTTAGCGTTTTTCCTCCATAAAAACGCAGCCGCCGCGGTCGGGTTCGAACCCGGGAACTCCGGATCAGTAGTCGAGCGCCCTAACCACTGAGCCATCGCGGCGGGGCACTTTCACTAAGCTCCGCTATCACCGATTTCGCCGATCTTTGCCTGGAGACTGACCTCGAAACCATATGTAGCTGGAAGCGAAAGCGAAATCATAACGCACAAACTTGGTATTCGGCCAAGTAAGCTAAATCTGGTTCAAACTTTTCACCGCGCTGCCCGCAGCGCATATATTTATTATCTGGTGTTCCTGTCATTCTTGTAGCTTGTGGCCAGAAGCGAGTATCGTTCCGACTCGTCCAGTGGTTGTTTAGCGGTTCGAACTGCAGGCTTATTTTTAGCGTGCTGCAACCTTTGTCTTCTATCGTTCACGAGCAATTTTTTTTTATTCTGTTCTTCCGTCATTTGTATTCATTTCCGCACCTCCTGGGGCACTGTCGTGCCGTTTAGGGTAGCTCTCGGGGTGTTCAGGGGACTGAAGGAGACGTAGGCGGAGAGAGAGTTGTGCCTCAGCGGCTTTTAATTTCTTAATTGTGGTGTAATTGATGCAGGTTGCGTTGTATACTTTCGAAGATCCTTCTTTGAGCATCACATCTTTGTTTTTACAATTTTTCCCCTCAGGGGAGTTGCGTTTCCGGATCATTGGGTTTAGAAATACTAAATAGACTATCTATGGGCTCCTTATTGTCTCTGTTGCCTTCTTTTACATATTTCCTCTTTTTTGTTTGTTCCAGTTTTGTGCACCGTCTGTAGGCAAAAGTCGTTTGACAATTTTCTGCAGTTTGTGGTCGCTTGTTTATAGCCTTTTTTTCCAGTTCTGTGCACCGTCTGTAGGCAAGATTCTTTTGACAGTTTTCGATAGTTTATGGTCGCCAGTTTATAGCCCAAGACTGTCTACTGGTACAAGTTGATATAAATCAAATTTATTTCCGGTCCTCGTAGAAAATTGAATGTTTAGTTTAGTTTGTGGGGTTTTAACGTCTCAAAGCGACTCAGGAAATGAGAGACGCCGTAGTGAAGGGCTCCGGAAAGTTCGGCCACCTGGGGTTCTTTAACGTGCACTGACATCGCACAGTACACGGGCCTATAGAATTTCGCCTCCATCGAAATTCGACCGCCGCGGCCGGGATCGAACCCGCGTCTTTCGGGCCTGCAGCTTAGCCACCGCGGCGGCTAGAAAATTGAAAAGGGGGGGGGGGGGGAGACTGTTCTGCCTTATCCACCGTGGAGAACTGTTCTGCCGTGCCCACCGTGCAGTCGCAAGGGATAAAAGTCACCCTACAGCCATTAAGTCTCAACGGAAAACGTTGCATGCGCCCGTTAATTATTCCGGAGCCCTTAACTACGGGACCTCTTTCTTCCTTTCCTCTTTAAAGGGACACTGAGGAGAAATTGAAGTTGGCTTGTATCGATAGAATAGCAGCTCCTGATCACAAAAACGCCACTCTTACTGAAAACAAAGCTCTTGTAATGTAGAAAATAGCAAGAACCAAAATACAGGTGTCGCCGCCACAGGCCAATCTCGCAAGTACAAGCGTGATGACTTCCTAGGACAAGAGGCGCCACCTTGGAGGAATTTTGCTTACTTCATGGAAACCACGAATCTCTGAGGCTGGAAAAGGAAGGTTGCGCACCGCACCGCTAGCCGTCAGAAATCACAGAGTCTCCGTTTACGTCACGTTTCACGTCACTCCGTTTTGTGACCTCATAAGAGTTTTCCGTGTCGTCATAAGAGTTCTCGAGTTTGAATCAGAGCGGCGGGAAAAACTTCTCAACTTCAAATCCAAATTTCTTTGAAATAAATGCATCTTTCGCGCCCGGACAAGCGGCAACAAAGCCATGAAATGCCGAACTATCAGATTTTGCTAACAAAAAAAAAATGACAGAGTTCTCCTCAGTGTCCCTTTAAGTCCCCCCTTCCTCCCTTCGCTTACGACGCGGTTCAGGTGTCCGCCGATATGTGAGACAGATGGTGCGCCATTTACTTCTCCCAGCAGCCAATTCCAATTCCGCCCGTTAATCAACAGAAAGCTTTGCCACATCGCGTAATTGGTTTACGTCATGCGTTGTCCGGGTTAGCTGCACATTTCGACCGTACATTATTCCGAACAAAGCCTGGAACGAAGCAGGCCGTATATGATGGAAGACGTCCGAGGAAACGGTCCAAATCGCTTGTCCGCGCGGGTCAGTGGAGAGCCCTGGAGTGGGACCCGATACCGGCGTGTATGCCGTCGATGATAACGGCGCTTGCAGTGATCGATGTCTCTACCGTTGTCCCTTGGAAAGCGCTCTGGAGTGGCTCTGCGCTGGCCGCCGCGCTTCGATCTCCGGCCCGAAAAAAAAAACAAAATCTGTCCCAGCTAGGACTTGGAAGCGCATCACTTTCGTACCTGTTCCTCGTAGGGCGCTTTAGGGTCGACATTCTTTTTTTAAAAAGTTACCAAGAAGTTTCGGCTTCTCATTTGTGTACTCTTTTTTTTAACCTTCTCCGTTTCGATTTGACTTATTTCAGTTATATCATTCGCTTTGTCTTTACCATGCAGGGCACTTAATTTCTCTCCGGTGTAAATAGTGCCGGATGTCGTGGTTGACGTGGCAGTTTTCGCAGGGTATACTTTTTGGCACCCACAGATGCGTTATCGATTAAGCATTTCACATCTTTTAATGGTGCATAACGTGCATATGACCAGTATTTACTCGTTGTTTCAATGCACAGTGGTGTTTTATCAGTCAAACCAACGCGCTGGGAAAAGTTCACAGGCAGATCTTGAGGCCTGACCACTGGGACTTAGGCATGACGAATTCGAGATGATGTTTGGAGCGATAAGACGGTAGAATGCCATGAAGGTTTCGTGCCGTGGCCGGCTGGCGGACTTGACCCCTGTCTTGCGTCAGTCACCTCGCAGCGTGTTTCTGCCGTTTGCATGCAATGATGCACAGTCCCGAATATTCCGTATGATCGGATCAAGCGCCTTTTGCACGCGTTTGCGTTTGGTGACGAATATGCGACCCCCATTAACTGCCTCAACGCTTCCTCGTTAATCTCCGTCCCCTCCCTCCCCAGTTCTCACCCTCTTTTCCAAGAGGTCAAACGGGCTCACCGGCTTGTGTGCCGCCGCGGTCGGGTTCGAACCCGGGTACTCCGCTCGACTACTGATCCGGAGTTCTCGGGTTCGAACCCGACCGCGGCGGCTGCGTTTTTATGGAGGAAAAACGCTAAGGCGCCCGTGTGCTGTTCGACGTCAGTGGCCGTTCAAGATCCCCAGGTGGTCGAAATTCTTCCGGAGCCCTCCATTACGGCACCTCTTCCTTACTTCTTTCACTCCCTCCTTTATCCCTTCCCTTGCGGCGCGGTTCAGGTGTCCAACGATATATGAGACAGATAGTGCGCCATTTGCTTTCCCCCCCCCCCCCCCCAAAAAAAAACCGATTATTATTACTTGTGTGATGCTTGACCTTGAGGGTGACCTTGGGCGAACCGTAAATAAATAAAATAAATATTGCCGCGACGGGGATTCGAATTCGGCGCGAACGGATCAGCTTCCCTGGCCTCGTGTTGAACTTTCAAAACGCTCTCGCGCGGTGCGTTGCACGTCTTATTCTTCGTAAACTAACACAACTATTAAAAATGATATTCGCGCTTTGAGCTGTGTGGCGGTAGTGATAGAGAGGTGTGATGTGCATGCGTGTGCGCGGACAGCATTGTGGCAGGAACACGGCGCCAGGGCAATACGCGTTGGCATGGACAGCATTGCTGCAGAAACGTGGCAGTGGAGCGTAGGCCGCCGGCGCACTTTGGTTAAATTGGCACTGACGATGAAAGAGTTGAAGACGCGCATAACTGGCTTCCCGGGTCAGTGGACACCTCAATCGCGCTTTCAGGTACGTGGCGGTGGTGTCCAGCTGCAATAAAGCTGTCCTTTCGCACATTTCATGTTTATTAATGCTAGACCGCCAGCCATTTTTTTTTATCCTTTGGCGGGCGAGGGGGGACAGCTTGTATCTCCTGTCTTTTATTCGCGCGCATGCACGCGGGTTTCAAATCCGTCGAATCGTCGCACTCCGCTTTCGCTTTCGGGCGGGCCCTTTTCACACTTGACAGCGCCACAGTGGCGCAATGACGCGAGTCGCACGAACGGTGTGAGGATAATCGATCCGAAAAAAATAAAAATCCTTTGTGCGTCGCCCACCCTGCGGGCCGATTCGACGACATCGTG